>NC_136060.1:409771234-410371234 GCF_964261635.1 Lissotriton helveticus
TCAACTGCTGGTATCCAATCCTCCTGACCAGTGCTTGGTTGTTCTTGATCAACTACTTCAGAGTTTGTTATTTCATGCACTTCAGCTGCACAACCTTCTGCACCTTCAACTTCAATTTCTTGTTGTTGAATTTCTACTTCAGGAGCTGGTACTCTCTTTGTGCCTGGCCTGGATCCAATTAGGCAAACCTGCACACTTCACTGCGGTTGTTGTAACCAACATGACCTGTTTTGGTGTTCTCCACCTGGGGGCAAGACATGTTTCACGCACGTGATTCTTCACTAGGGGCCCGATGTAGGTCGGTCGGTAACGGCCGAAAATCGGTATTTTCGGCCGTTACCGACCGGTATCGAGCCCTCGGGATGTAGCAGACCGAAAACCGCCCAATTCGTTGAAAATACCGAATCGGAAAGGTTACCGAATCGGTAGAATACCGAATCGGAAATTACACAGAATCGGGAAATATACCGAATCGGTAACAAACCGAATCGGTAAAAAAGTGGGAATCGGAAAAATCACCGATTCGGTAGAATACCGATTCGGAGAAACACAGATTCGGAAACAAAAACCGAATCGGTAAACTCATCGAATCGGTAAAATTACCGATTCGGTATAAAACCGATTCTGTGTGAAAAACTGAAGATTGAGATGTAGGAAAACTCTGAAATACCGAATTAGCGTCAAATTCGGTATTTAAGGTTCGGTATTTACCATGGATTGGAATCAGGTGGTAACCAGGTGCAACCTATAAAAAAGGACCCAAAATGCATTTCTTCTTGCACCATGGCGGCATTTTATGTCATAGCAAGACGGCTACGGCTACAGCAGGATGGAGAGAGGGAATGGCTGAGACAGGAGCAGGTGTATAGAGTGCGGATCACCCTGTTCATGCAGACAGATGCAGAGATCCAACAGAGGTACAGGCTGGACCCAGAGACCATCTCAGAGCTCATTAGGGACCTCCAACCCCTGTTGCAGCACCCAGCCCCAAGGGCACACGCAATCCCAGTGCACGTGCAGGTGCTATGCAGCCTACACCTGCTTGCGTCTGGCAGCTATCAAAGTGCAGTAGCTGCGGTAGGAGGGGTGACCCAGAGCAGCCTGTCAAGGTTCTTCCACAAGTTCCTTGACGCCATGATACAAAGGATGGACCAATACATTTCCTTCCCTGCAACCCATGCAGAACTGGTACTGACAAAAGCAGACTTCTACCACATGGCAGGATTCCTCCACATCATTGGCTGCATAGATGGCACACACATTCCGATTTGCCCCCCTGCTGACACGGAATACGTATACCGCAATCGGAAGTCACGGCACACCATAAATGTGCAGGTGATTTGTAATGCTAAGTGTGTCATCACTGACGTGGTAGCAAAATTTCCAGGGAGTACCCATGACTCCTACGTCTTTCAAAATAGCGGAATTTATGCACGGCTGATGGCAGGGGAATTCGGTGAAGGATACCTCCTAGGTAAGACACAGTGTCAGACCCCCATAACCTAAATAGCAGTGTGAAGTACATGTATGCATGTGAGTAATGTTACCCCTTTTCCTTCTAGGCGACAGTGCATATGCCCTCCGCTCATTCATTCTCACCCCCTACCTCAACCCCTCAACACCCAGCCAAAGGAGGTATAACCGTGCGCACAAAAGCACAAGGAATGTAGTAGAACGGACCTTCAGCATCTGGAAAAGAAGGTTCAGATGCTTGCACAAGAGCGGAGGTGCAAGGCAATATACCCCCATCACCTGCTGCAAGATAATTGCAGTCTGTGCAATGTTGCACAACCATGCAGTCAAGAAGGGCACAGAGGTAGAGTTGTCTGACTACGAGGACCCTGACGATGACATAGCTGTGCCACAATCACAACCTGCTGGAGTGTCTACACCAAGTGATGGCAGGGTCAGACGTGAGGAGATAACAGACAACTATTTCTGAGTGAGTACAGATGCACAGACACGTTATGTATGTGAAGAAATGTAAATTTTAATTGTGGTACAACGGTACAGCGCTGATGTGCAACTAATGAAAAGAATAACAACAATATGTGGTCAGGAAATGGGCCGGGTTGACTCACCCACACTGTCAGTGTCATTTCTTGCTGCGCTTTGCAGACCCACTGGGATGCGGCTCCCCCTTCTGCATGTCCGGCTGCCTCTGCGGAGCGCCTGGAGCTCCGGCGCGGCTCGGACACTGCGCTGGCAGGACTGCTGCGGCTGCTGCTGTCCCCAGCCTCGGCCACGTCCAGGGCAGGATTCACTACTGTGTTTGAAATAATGAGTGTCTCCATGGCACTGGTGATGCGTGCCATGCCCCTGGTCACCTCCGCAGTGTTATTAGTGAGGCACTCCTCCATATTTGCCCCTCGGCGGCACAGCAGGGCTGTTGATGCGGCAAGCCGGTTAATTGCCCGGTTTTGAACTCGGGCATCCCTGCGCCTTATGTGCTCATGCTGGTCCAACTTGGCACACAGCTGTGTCATGGCAGTTGTCATTCTACCCATTCCTGTAGCCATTTCCCGGTTGCTTGCAACTAAATCAACTATTCCCTTTGTCAACTCCCCCATCTGCAGGTTATGTTGACGCAATTGCCGGTGACAAGCGAGGATGGACTTGGCCTGCATCCGCTGTATTCGAACCATGCTCCCCTCAAGCCCTTGGAAGACGCTGCCCTCCCGTGATGGAATAGCACTGCTGGAAGTGCGTGGACGCCGGCGTTCGGGGCTGGTGTGCTGGGTGGCCTGCTGTGCCACAGGTGTCACAGGTGTGGGTGCTGGTGCCTGACCCACAGCTCCCTCCATGATGGACAATGGGGCCACAATACTCCTCCTGGCTGGAGCTGTGGCAGGTGCTGGCTGGGACCGTGTGGGTGAGTTCACTGGTGAGAACTGCAATGTTGGGGATTGTGACAATTGGGGGAGTGGGGAAAAATAAGAGGGCATGTCCTGAGTCATCCTCAATTGCAAAGGCACTGCTGTCCTCCACCTCCTGCGACTCATCCATGCTGCTTGGCCCTGCCACCGCACTGTCCGCTGTTGCTGGAGCTGACACTTGTGCAGCTGCTGCTCCACTACCTGATGGCGCCCCTAGGAATAAAGTAGCATTTGTCAACTGAGTGGAAATGTCTTCCTGTCACTACAATAAATGCATTGCACATGTCATTTTCATTACTCTGATTATTTTTTAAGGTGCAATGCAGTTTAATGTGCACTGTTAAATGTTCCTACATTAGCTGGCTACATTTCCCATCATGCATTGCACATTTATATTGCTAGCAGTACTGGACTGGGGTTTGGCTGTACATGGGGGCCAATGGGGAGGTGTCTGGTAGGGTGTGTCATGCTGTGCATGCTTCTTACCTTTTGATTTGGCTCTGGCTGAGCTGTCCATATCCCCAACTCCAACCACGCTCTCCCTCTCGATTGTTGTGGACACCAGTTCCTCCAGTTCAGTGAGGGGGGCGCGGGGTTCCTGCCGCCACCGGTCAGTCCTGCCTGCTTGGTGATCTCTGCCAATTTCCTCTTGGTGAGGCTCCGGATATCATAGAACCTCTTCTTGAGGTCATCCATGGTCCTGGGGGTCACACCAACTGCATTGACCCTCTCACTGATGGCACTCCACAGTTTCCTTTTTGTTGACTCAGGGACTGTGAGGGACAGCCTCCCATACAGCTGCCTGTGGACCCTCACCACCTCCTCCACCAATACTTGCAGCTCATTGCTGCTGAACTTGACCTTGCACTTTCTGTCAGCTTTCTGGCTCTCAGAGCTGCTTGCCATTTCCACTGTTTTCAAAGTACTCCCAACACTCTCTCTGCTGCTCCCTCTCACTGCTCAGCTCTGGCTGCCTCTCCAGAAAGTTCTGATGAGTTGCACCTGCCTGGGTTGCCACTCCCTGCTAGGGAGGGGGAGGGTGCTTCCACCTCATTGGCTGCTTTCATTAGTTTCAGCTTCCTTGTTTGCCGATCACGTGTTTACCGATTCGGTATCTACCGATTCGGGAAATACCGATTCGGGAAATACCAATTCGGGAAATACCGAATCGGTTTTGACAATGCATTCCTATGGGCCTTACGGTTGTATTGCCATTACCGAATCGGTATCTACCGAATCGGTTTTTCCCGATTCGGTAAGTGTCGAAACACGATACCGATTGTTACCGATTCGGTATTTTAACGAATTTTTTTCTCTACATATCATTTTCCGATTTCAGAATACAGATTCGGTAAAAATCGGTATTTTAAAATCGGTAAATGACTTTTACCTACATCGGGCCCTAGATCATTTAGATCATGTGCTTGATCTGGCTGCCTTCTCCAACCTGATGAGAGACAGAACGCACTAGGTCAGCCAATCTTTTACAATAATCCAATACCAGATCATCAGTTATGCTTAACAATCTGTATCTAGGTATGAAAGCTAATCTCATTATTCTTCCCATGGGTATTTCATGGGGACTTAACCCGGAATTTCTGTCAGGAATATTTCTGAGTCCCTTCAGAACAAGAGGCAATGCATCTGGCCAATATAGTGAAGTGGATGCGCACACCTTTGCCAGCCTTGGTTTTATTGTACCATTCAGTTGTTCCACTATCCCAGAAGCCTCTGGACGATAGGCACAGTGCAACTTTTGTTCAATCTTGAATGCTTCACAGATCAATCAAATTATTTCATTAATAAAGTGAGATCCTCTGTCTGATTCCACCATTACTGGAAAACTAAAACATGGTATGATCTCCCTCAACAATTATTTGGCAACTGTGATACTGTCATTTCTTCTGGTTGGGTATGCTTCCACCCACACTATGCCTAGTATGTATTTTAGTCCTCTACATGGTGGTAACTGAATGAAATCAATTTGCAATTTCACAAATGGTCCCTCTGCCTTTCAAATTCTTCCCCAGCTAATCACTGTCTTTCTACCTGGGATATTTTGTTGACAAATTGAACATCTCTGGCTAAGGCTCTCTGCAACAGTCCTAAACTTCGTATCCTACCAATCTCGTTTGAAAAGTCTGATCATAGCATCCCTACCTATGTGTGCATATCCATGATACATTCTTGCTAATTGTGAAAGCAAACAATCTGGCATGACTTGTCTGCCATCTGGATAAATCAAGACACCATCACTCTCTCTTCTTTGACATCCTATTTTGATCCATTCTTCTTTTTCCCTTACATCTACTTCATCTTGTAAATTACTCACTTCATCCCATATTTCTGATACTGAAATAAGCATAAGTTGGCATCTGATTCCTGAAGTTTCAATTTTCTTGTTTACTGCCATTTTTGTTTTAGCACAATATTGAGCAACTTGGTCAGCATAATGATTTCCTGAAGTCACATAGGCCCCGATGTAGGTAAAATAGATTTACCGATTTTTAATTACCGAATCATACCGATTCGGTAATTAAAAATCGGTAAATATAAGGGGTTGAGATGTTCCTGCTACCGAATCGGTAAAAATCTGTATTTACCGATTCGGTAAATACCGACCAGTAATGGCCCATTCATTCCTATGGGCTTTAAAGCCCATAGGAATGAATGGGGCATTACCGGTCGGTATTTACCGAATCGGTAAATACAGATTTTGACAAGGGTGCAGGGGGTGTCACTTTGACACCCTCTAGCACCCCCAAAAAAGATTCGGGGGCCATGTGGCAGGCATACCTGCCCTAGAGGCAGGTCTGCCTGTCATATGGCACAGGTGTGCATGCACACATGTGCATGCACACCTGAATCGGTATTTTACCATCAAATATATTTGATGGTAAAATACAGAATCGGTAAGGGTTGTGGGACTCAGAAGAGTCCCACCTACATATCAAAAATACCGAATAGGTATAAATACCGATTCGGTATTTTACAGATTCGGTAAATGTACCGATCGGTAAATTTACCGAATCTGTAAAATTCTGGGCCCTACATACCAAATCTGATTTTCCGGTCGGTAACGGCCGAAAATACCGATTTTCGGCCGTTACCGACCGACCTACATCTGGCCCATAGTCATTTCCTGACTGATGTGCAGCACACTTGACCACAGCTCCTTCTTTTGGCAACTATATAGCTTCTAAAAGCTCTTTTACAAATTGTCCATTTTTGATAGGGGTTCCTGAAAAAGTCATGAAATCCCTTTGCATCTAAAGTTTGCCAAAGTCATGCACAACCCCGTAACCATACTGACTATCAGTGTAAATGGTTAATCTCCAATTTTTCCCAATTTTGCTTACTTTAATTAGCGCAATTCATTTGGCTACTTGTGCAGACCTGACTCCAGGTAAATAGGGTGCTTCGACTATTCCAGTCAATGTACAAATAGCATAAGCAGCACTTAATCCTCCTTCTTCATGCCTCATGCATAAGCCATATACAAATAATTCATTTTCACAATTGATCAATGGTTCTTCGTGAATGTCTGGGTGAGGTTTTGTGCAGTATTCTTTTTCAACTAAGCAATCATGATCAACATCATCTCTCACTTCTCCTCCATACACATCAGGTATGAGGGTAGCTAGATTTAACACTGTGCACCGGATTACCGTCACATTTTCAGCTCCCAGAATAATTCTCTCATATTTTGTCATTTGACTTGGTGTCAAATATTGAGTATTAGTTCTTGTTAAAAGAATTACAACTGAATGTGGAACATACACTTTTACAAGATGTCCCATCACAATCGGTTCACTCTGTTCAAGACTTGTGCAAGTAGCAGCTACTGCTTTTAAACATCCAGCTAATGCAGCGCCACTGGGTCCACGGTGTGAGAAAAGTATGCAACTGGACGTCTCATCAAACCATGCCTTTGGGTCAAAACTGACAATGCACAATTATCTCATTCACAACAAAACAAGGCAAACTCTTTTGTATAATCTGGCCTTCCCAAACCGGAGCTTCACACAGGCATTGTCAGTTTCACAAAAGCTTTCATGCTTTCATCATCCCACTCTACAGGATCTTTTGCTCATTTCTTTGTTAACTGAATCAGGGCCTTGGCCAGTACAGAAAAACCTGCAATCCACTGCCTACAATATCCTACAACACCAAGAAACATTCTAACTTCTTTCTGAGTCTGGAGTAACTGCATCTGTTTTATTATTTTGATTCTTTCAGGTGTCACTCTCCTTGTTCCTCTTTCTAGTTGATGTCCTAGTTATTTCACGTTGTTTTGACAAAACTGTTTTTCTGGTGATACTCTGTGCCAGTTGGTTTAACAATGCAATAGAATCCAAGACACAATCTTCTCTTGTTTTTGATGCCACTAACAAATCATCTATATACTGGACCAAAACGGAATTCCGGGGCATTACTAATGTTTCGAGACATTTTTTTTTTAATTTGGTTAAAAATTTAAGGACTTTCAGTGTACCCTTGAAGAACACGATTCCACATATAAATTTGATTTTCAAATTTAAACAAAAAAAGGTACTGACTCTCTGGATGTAATGGGATAGAGAAAATGCATGACATAAATCAATTACTGTGAACCATCCTGCTTTCCATGGTATCTGGTACTGAATCACTGCAGGATTTGGCACTATAGGACCACTACTTTGGTTATTTTTTTTAAAGTCTTGTACTATCTTATATTTTCCGTTGGGTTTCATAATGCCAGTTATGGGTGAATTACAAGGGGTGCTCATTATTTCTTTCAAAATGCCTTGTTGAATCATTCGTTCTATTTCTGCTATGACACCTGATTTTACTTCTGGACTCATTTTATATTGTCTTGTATTTGGATAAGTAACACCTTCCTTCAAAGTCACGTTCACTGGGTCCACACATGCCATTAATCCTACTTCTTTCCCAGTAAAATCCCATACTTTTGGATTTACTGTTGATTTTAGCTCTTCTGGTAGGTCATCTTTTGTCATCAAGGAGTACATTTCATCTACCTCTGTTTCTTGTTTTGCTAACATCAGCTTAAGGATACTATCTTCATAAGGGGTCTGAATTGTCACACCATCCGGTGCACAATATATGGTGCAGTTCATTTTACAAAGTAAATCTCTACCTAACAAGTTTACAGGAGTGGAATCACAAACCACAAACTTGTGCATTTCTTTGAAATTCTCTATACACACTTCCATTGGTTCTGTAACTGTGTTCTGATCTGTCTGTTGGTAACTCCAAATAGTTGGATGTCCTTACCTGAGAGGGGTGGGTTTGGAATGTCTGCTGTTCTCACAGTAGACTGGGTAGCACTTGTGTCCAATAAGAAGGTAATATCTTTCCCTTCTACTTTCCCATCAATGTATGGACCTGACTGATCTACCGGTAAGGATGCACCAAACACGCATTCTTCTTTCCCCCTCCTCAGGCCCCGTCATACTTCATCTTCAGATGAACAATTATTCTACAAAAGAAATTGAGAAGTTACAGAATTTGACTTACCACTTTCTCCTTGAAATCCGGCGTCCACACTGTACTTTGTTCTTTTCACAACATTTGGCATAGTGGCAGGAGGTAACTGATTCTGTTGGTCTACAACCAGCTGCAATTTACTCAATATCACCTCATTCTGTGTCTGTGGATTTAAATTATGTATATTTTTACACTCGTTTTTCCAATTCCCCATTGTTCCGCACCCATGACGAGGACATTTTTTCTTAGCTTCTTCTCTACTCATTTTTCCCCTTGGTTTTCCCTGATCTTTTATTTTGTTCATAATTTATTTTTAATTCCTGTTGTTCTGCTGGTTTTACTTGTGCCCACATCACTTTTTCTTCTAATTGTTTCTGTTTATTGTCTATTTCATCTCCACAATATTTTGCATACTTCAAAACCTCATCTATGGGCTTGATTTGACAGCACAGCATGTGCGTCTGAATCATTTGACACATTTCTGGTCTTAGTCCTGATACAAATTGACATACAAAATGTCCCATACTCTTATCACCCATGTTCTCAAATCCAGTATACTGTTTAAACACTTGCAGTAAACGCTCATAATATGCATGGACAGTCTCATTTATTTTTTGTGTTGTTCTATCTATATTTACCCACTGAATTTCTTTTGGAGGTATTTTTGCTTTCAAAAAAGAGACTATTTGATTATATTTATTCATTACCTCTTCTGATGGTGCACCTGTTTTCGCATCTCTTGGATATTCTTCACTAGGCCAATCTACTGTAATTTTACATTCTGTCCATAAATCAACAGGTACCACTATGTCAAACAACCCATCCAGATCCTTCAACAAAACCTTCAAAACCATTACAAACCTTTCGATTTGTCTATACCATTCTACAGGTTTCTCCCTCAATTTTGGGAAATCATTTGTAAATGATAAAATATCCTGCCTTGTCCATGGAACATGTACATATCCCCCTCTGGGTACTACTCTCATTGGATTTAATCTTTCTGCTTTTTTAGTTTCTCTTAGTACATATTCTGATATGGTTTTATTTGATTGGGCTTCCTCCTTCTTTTTAATCCACCTTGCCTTCCACCTGTCTAATTCTCCCCGATTCTGTAAAATAGTCATCAGTTCTTTGATTTGTAATTTCCTTCTCTGACATATTAATATTATCTAAATCTTTGTCAGTGAACTCTGCTCTGTAGGGTTTTTGCAATACCTTGGACTTCCCTATATCAGTTCCCATTTCGGAAGAAAGTTCTGTTAATTTCTCATAAAATAGCTTTACATTTCTTGTTATGCTTCAGCATGCAAATAATGATTCTTCTTCACAATATGTATTTAACCTGTCTATTCCCACATTTCCAGCTATCATTTCTTCTAATTCTATTTTTAGTCTATAAATGTCCAGAATTTTTGGTGAAGGTACTGTTTTATCCACTCCCTGTGCCCATTTTTCTAATTCTTCTGGTGTCACTGGAGTAGCACTTCTAGTCCCTGTGGAAGTCTCCATTTGTATTTCTTGTGAACAATTTGAGACAACTCTCTTTGGGGTTTCATTTACTTGTTCCCTGATTGGTAAGTCCATTAATGATATTACTCACTCACATTCCTTTGCTTGATCTTCAATTATTATATTTTCTTTTCTTGGCTCTTTTACAGAAGCGGTCATAACTGGTGGATTTGGACAAGTTCTTTTATCCCCAATTACACTCAATTGTGTTATTTTCTGTATCAATTCTTCTGTATTCTTTTTTATGGCTTGCCTTTCCTTTTCCTGTAAAATTCTTTCATTTAATGAATCATGCAATACTTGTCGAACCAAAGGAATCTCTAAGCTGGAGCACTTGGTATACTTCGATTGGATGTTTCCTGATATTATATGGTGGAGGATTCTTTGTTAAAATGTCTTCCATAAACTCATCTTCAGATTCACCACAACCTGTCATATGTTTAGTTTTCCTTGTACACTTGCTTCCTGATTGTTCATCTGATATTAATAGAGTATACAATCCTTCCGTAACCATTGCCTGTCTCCACTGTTTCATCCGATCCTCATGTTTCATATGCCAACTCTTGGGATAGAATCCCCTATGTCCTCTAGTACTCTTAGTTCTGTCTCGTTCAAATGCCTCCATCTCCCATTGTTCTAGTGCTTCATACTGGGTTAATCTAGGTCTGGGTTCTAGTTCATTCATCCTGTACCTTAAATTATGTCGAATTCTGCCATTGAATGTACAATGTTCTGGGAAAGCAAATATTCCATCACCTTTAGGGGCCAATTCCGATCTCGGTTGGAAGGGCACCAAATCGGGTCCGGCAATAGCGGATCAGATTCGGAGGCTGAATTTCCGTCCGGTTCGTACACGTGTCCGGGTGTCGAAGTACAATGCGAACAAGCGCGAAATCTCCGTCCGAATCGTTTCCGGGTCCCAACCGCTCCCTACGTCTTGGCCGTAAGCTAACCGTGGCGCGCAATGGAGGCGAATTCTGACCGAGCCAGTACGATGCTCGATTAGGACAGCCGGAATGAGTCAGAGCTTCCGGCTCGCAATAGTTCCCGGAGTTGGGCTTTGGGGGTCTGTATCGGACGACTCCCTGTTACCCGCAGCCTTACGACTCGGACACAGGGGGAGACCCATGGGTCTCCCCAACACAGGCATGTACGGTGAGGATGGCACCAACGCGTATCCACTGTAGGGGGCGCACTTGTCCGCAACGTACCCATTCAGTCAAGGGGAGCCCATGTATGCGTCGTACGATCGGCTCCCATTGACTTCTATGGGAGTCTTGACCGAACCGAGTCCGACAGCATACGGCCGCATCGTACTCGCTCGGTCGGATTACAGGAGTCCGGCTCGATCGGAAAACACCCCGGATCCGGCTCGGTTGGAGTCCTTTCCAACTGAGATCGGAATCGGCCCCTTAGTGTATTCAATCCAATTTTCAACCATATACAAGTGTGATACCCCTTTTCTATCATCATAAATGAAGCTGGAGTCTGGGGTGGTGGGATAAGAATATCTTCTTTTTAATAGGTTTTCTTTTTTGAAATAATTTTGTATTCTCTGCATAAAGGACATTTTTCTCTTTTCTCCATACATGTTATAAGTCCTTTTTTTATGAATTCTTGTCTAGCAAAACCTAAATCTCTCCTATCCGGACGATTCCCTATAAAGGTTGGATCAAGTCTCCACATAAAATTCTTAATTTTCTTTCTAATTAATTTGTACTTTTGTTTATATTTTGTCCTCCAATCTTATTAGCGCTTTTATTCTTTTACTCCAATCAGGTTTAATTTATCAAAACTCTTTAACCAATGCTAGCGAGGCTTTTAGTAAAACGTCAGTATTCACTCCTTTCTACTGACCCCTCCTTTACAAATCCTCCGTAACACACACGCCTGCTGTCTCGACCAATCCCAGCGCGGCACCTGATGAGGTCAGAGCAGCAACCAACCCCTCCTTTAAAATTTCTTGTCGTTCTCACTCACACCCGCTGTCCAATCCCAGCGCTGCATTTTGTGATGTCAGCACTACTCCGGCAACTAACCCTCCCTTCACAAGGTAATACGCAAATTTACTTTCTTTTACTTTTTACAAGTAATTTTATTAGATGACAACATAGATACATTCGCTACTCTGTTGATTTTGCAAAACTGACACCTAGTTTCTTACACTACGGGTAAAACCTTCCGCTTACTCTTCAAACACTACGAGCAAAACTCTTCCATTTACTCTTCACACAGCTCAGAAGAACATGCTACTCTTCCAGTGTTACCCTTTCTAGGTGATATAACACCAACATTTCAACAGCAAACTCTTTACTATCAATTGTTCTCACTGTTCAACTAATTTCTAAAAATAAATGAGTAACCTCTCTGCAGTGTGATTTCCATTCATCACCCACTATACATTTCCTGGGAATTTCCAGACAACATGAAATAATATACAAACAAAATCTGTCAATACTTAAATCTATAACCAATAATCACCGAACTGATCAATAAAAACCATCCTCTTCTACCAGCAAACTGATTCAGCGGGACACCAACCTGCGGACAAGTATCACTAAATCACACACATTCGGCCCATTAACCACACTCACTTACAATATCCAGTTGATGAAAAGCCCGCCGGGAATCAATTTAGGGCTTTTCTATATGTCCGTTGCCTATAAAATTTGAACCTATTTTAGTACTAAGCCCTTTCTTACTCATGGATCAATTTTAGCTGAATTAGAGATGATAATTAATAACCTTAAAACAATTTACCTATTTATTTCAAAGAATAACCACAGACTCAGTTCTCGTTTTAAAATGTTATCTGAAAATATCTTTGTGAATCAAATACAAATTACAGTGTTAACTCCATTATTCTAGAAAAGTAAAATTTCATGTGTCTAAATTAGTCTAATAAACTTTAATGACGAGTACCTCAGGAAGAGAGGATAGAGAGAAAAGGCACAACTATCCCAATTATACCTTCCGGTAGCATGTTCCACCCCTGAATGTTTCAAACTTGTGTAATTTGTGTATTCTGATTGGACAAGCCAAGGGAGATGATCGTCACACCATACTAAATTTAATACTTTTCTATAGAGCATTGTCTTATGTTCCAGCCCATTTAATTTGTGTATCCCAAGCTTTATTCCCACCTGTTTCTCATATTATTTAACAACATTGTTTTACATTTATACATTTGTTCATTGAGTCCTCAGGATGTTTCGTCATTTCTCCCTCTGAGAAAACCTTGTACTTGACCACGTTCCAAGGCTTGAGATCATGACTCCAGGGTTTTTGTCTACAGAGTCTGTGGAAGTCACCCACTTGGTTTGAGCCTAGTCTCTCAATTTAGGCCAAATAACAAACTAACAGAGTAGTCAAAAAGACAAGATGTTAGACTCAAATAAATTGGTTTCACTGTATACCACTTATCGCTACTCTAATCCTATTTAATCAAATAATTCTTTAAGCATTAGCTCTTAGTGTAAAACGCAGTTTAGTTTTAAGCAAAGCAGATGCTTAGCATGTGAATCCTGAAGCGGCCATTTTGTACATTAGTGCGCAGAAGCAACGTTTTCCCTCCAAGCGTTATGATATCATGCAGTTGGCGCATGCGCAGTTTGTTTCTTGTGTTTTTTAGCGGCCATTTTAGTCCCATTCCATTACTTGTTAGTAGACACATAGGCAAGCTTCCCCCACTTCTACATTGTGTATGAAACTCATATAAATTAGTATGACGAACAATTATTACTACATTAATATGATTAAAGAAGAGAATTCATCCAGCAAGTTGCCTATATGCAAATCCTTGCTCCATCAAGAGAGGTAAGGAAGGATCAGGGCAGCTGATTCTCCTCTTTTGAGTAGAGTGCAGATGTCCTCCAAGGTGGCAATCAGGGTGGTCTCGGTGCTGTGGCTGGCTTGGAAACCAGATTGAGAGGATTGGAAGGGGTCTAGCAGGTTGTTTCTCTCCGGGTGTTTGGTGAGCTGACATTTGATGGCCTTTTCCAGGACTTTGGTGGTAAATGAGAGCAGCGAGATGGGGTGGTTGTTCTGGAGATCGCTAGGGTAAGCGCAGGGTTTCTTAAGGAGAGGTCTGACCTCTGTGTGTTTTTATGCACCGGGAAAGGTGGCTGTGGCGATAGATGCATTGAGGATGGCGGTGAGTTAGTGGTTGATCTCATTGCTTCCTAGGTTGGAAAGGCGGTGGGAGCAGGGATCAGTGAGTGCTCCAGAGTGGATGGCGTCCATAATGGCTTTGGTGTCCGGTGTGGTGAGCAGTTTGCATGCAGTAAGATGTTGGTCATGAGATGCTTTCATAAGAGTGGGTAGGCTGAGGAGGTCCGCAAGTTGGAACTCGAAGTTCCTGTAAATCATATATCTTGTTGTGGAAGTGATTTGATAGGACGTCGCAGAGTTCATGTGAGGGAGGGATTGTGTTATCGGTGGCTGTTGGGTGGGAGAACTCTCTGATGATGGTGAAGTATTCCTTGGTGTGGTGTCTGCCAGGGCATCCTTTTTCATATTTTGAGTTGGTGGTGGTATTTGTTGAGGGCTGACTTGAAGGTGGCTTGGTCTGTATCATCTCTGCTCGTGTGCCATCTTCTCTGGAGTTGTTTGCATCTGCGTTTCATTGTGCTGAGTTCTGGAGTGTACCAGCTTACTTGTTTGGTAGATCTGCAAGTTTAGGCTCGCTTGATGGGAGTAACTCGGTCTGCGGCGTTGATGATCCAGGTGTTGAAGTTCTCGACTGCCTGTTTCAGGTTAGTTGCAGCATCGGGTTAGGTCATGTTGAGAGTGACTGTCCATTGGTTTTGTGTCACGTTGCTCCAGCTAAAGAAGGTGCTGGGAGGGTTGGGGTGGTGCGAGGTGGTCCTGTGATGGTGAATTAGACGATGGAGTGGTCAGTCCAGGTACGTTTGTGGTATGACTGTATTTGACTGTATTTGACTCTCTTGCTGGACATTAAGATGGAGTTCAGGGGGTGTTCTGCTTTGTGTGTGGGGTCTGTGACCAACTGGGTGAGGCCGAAGTGGTCCATTCATTCCAAACGGTTGGTGGAGTTTGTGTCTGTGGGGTCATCCAGCTGAGGACTCGGAAGAGGAAGTAGTGTTTGGATTCGATGGTGAGTGAGGCAATGAAGTCTGTGATAGTGTCCTAGAGGCTAGTCCGTGGTCATGGGGGGTCTGTAGAAGAGGGTACCTTTGAATGTAGTTTTGATAGGGAATAGTACATTATTCAGTAGATACCCTTGGGTTAATAGCACTATATAAGTACATGGACTATGGGCCATAGCTGGATGCCCAGGGAACCTCAACATCTGCCGGATACCCCCTACACTACTTGGAGACCATTGCAGTATTGGAGTCAACAGGTGGTGCATCAAAGAGAGAGTATGTATAATTCACGAAAAACACAATATAGGCTGAGAAAAATTCTGGGCCTCATTTACAAACAAATGACGCAGCGCCGTGCATCAAACCATTTTGCTGCCCCCAGCTGTGTCATTTTAAAAGCACAGGGATGTGTTGTATTAGCAACAATACAATGCATCTGTATGCGTTCCCCTATGTTGGCTCATAATTGTCTGCTATGCCAGCTCAGTCACCCTTGCCTCCGTTTGCAAGGGTGCCTGCATTGCGGGAATGATAGTTTTGTGCAGGAGGATTACCTTCCCTCACAAAAGTAGTAATTGATGGCATTTTCCTTTTTCTATGCATGCTGTAGAATGCAGCACGCCTAGAAAGAGGAAAAAATAAGGAGAAATTAAAAGTATTTCTCCTCGTTGTGCCTCTCCTCACCTCCGAGAGGAGGCGTAGGATTCTGACACATCTCCAGTATTTCCACCTTTACAAGGCCATCCAAAGTCTGCAGGGTAACTTTACATGGCCTTGTAAATACGGGCAGGCACCCTGCGCTGCGGGTGTGTCAAAAAAAGTGACTCAATGGCCTTGTAAATGAGCCCTCGGTTCCCCAAATGCACTCGATCTCCCACTGTTCTGATCCACACTCAGACACCCTATTCATTAGATCACAAGGTTTTCTTGCTGTAATAGAAATAGTCTTAGACTATACGTTTTCTCTGGATGTCAGAACTGAACAACAATGCCATGTTCAAGTAGCCTTTTGAAACTGTCAAGGAAACTGAAATTTTATCACAGGGTTCGTAACATCTCAGCAACGTATTTAAAAAGTAAATATGTGAGAAAAACCTATACGAGGACATCAGATTCAGGAATATTAATCATCCACATGATGGCAAGCTTTCTGAACAGACACCTGCACCTGCATCTTGAGTCATAGCCACCTGGATCTTTGCATGGTCATGGGATTTAAATTCCTGAGTAAACCTCCCTGAAAAGGCATGTGAGTAGCCCTTACTTTAATGAGGATTTGCACTTGAGCATGAAGGTTGTAAACATCCGGCTTCCAGCGTGGTGCACACTTTTAACCAAAACACTGAAGGGGTGATTTGTGACCATCTTCAACCCCTGTGGGATATGGTCCTTTAATTCACCAAACCAGAGGGCTTTTTCAGATGCAGTACCAAAACACAAATCCTGAAAAAAGGGTACTTTCAAGAAGATGGTAGTGGAGGATGAGCAACATGCAGATCACACCTCCCATTTTTTTTTAAACAAAAGCACAAATGTGTGGTCCACTGCATCCACTTGTGATCCAGGGAAAGGGATAATATGTATTAGGGAGAGTGTGGAGAGGTGGACAATGTTTGGCACCAAGCATAGCAGAAACATAGCACTGATATCCTATAGCCAGGCACACACTGACTGAATTGCACTGAATAAACATATATAAAGTAAAAGTGTTCAAGGGCATGACAGAGACCACACCAGTTTTGTTGCAGGTTTATTTGGTAAGGTAATGGGTGATCCAACAGCAGCCAATGGTGATATGACCTAAGCTGGCCTGCCTGATTAGCTAGTGGGGACCTGGAATACACACTATCAGGTGATGAACCTTTGGGTGTTCACCCCACATCTGGACACTATAGTGCAGCAACAGAACCCACACCCAGAGGCAGAGCTTTACCAGACAAAGCCCCAGCTGCTGAGGCGTACAACTGCCCTCAGGGATAACAGGGTACTGTTGCTTTCATCCCAGAGCCCTGCGGTAAGGATTACTTGGTTATTGGGATAAAGGCCCTAGGGGTTCTGTCTTGTGGTTGCTTTTTGCACCAAAGTACTTTGGATCACCCTGTAACTCCACCTGCAATGCAGAGCAAGAAATAAAACATCAAGGGGCAGATGTATCAAGGGATTTTTTTAGTCGCAAACGCTGCGATTCGCAAAAAAGCAGCGTTTGCGACTAAAAATTCTCAAAATGGTATGTATGATGCAAAAATTAAGGAATCGCAAATTTTGCGAAAGCATTTAAGGAATTGCAAATTGCGATTCCTTAAATGCTATGTAAGAAACATTTATTTTTTGGGATTTCTCCTTAAGAAATCGCAAATTACCACCAACTTGTAGTTTGTGGTAATTTGCGAATTCTTTTACAAATGCACTTTTTGGTATTTGTAAAGGTGCCATGTGGCGCTCATACATGCCCATAGGGCATGTATGTGCGCCATATGCGCACACATCTAAATTTCCCGGGTGCAGCAGGGTGTCCTTAAGACACCCTTGCACCCTTGAAATAATTTTCAATTTGCGATTAGCAAATTGTGAATCGCAAATTGAGAATAAATTCCCATTCCTTCCTATGGGCCTCCTGGCCCATAGAAATGAAAGGGAAATTATTCCTTAATTGGGATTAGCAATTTGCTAATCGCAATTAAGGAATTTTAAGAAATCTCTAAAAAAGAGCAAATTTCTACATACAGCCCAATTTGCAATTCTCAAATAGCGATTTCTAAAAAATCGCTATTTGGGAATCGCAAATAATGGTGATGATACATCTGCCCCCAAATTACATCACAAATATGTCAATAATGGTAAATGTTGGGATGGGTTTTGCTGTAGTGGATCACCAAAAAGGACAACTGTTGGAGCTGTGGTGTTTGTGAAGGAGGACTTCCTGCCACGGAAGTGACCTTGCTGATGGGGTTGGCCTTCCTACGCAGATGCAAGCACTTCCCACCAAGTCGTGGCCATGCCAAGAGGGAGATAAAGCAGTTGTAAATGTATACAACCTGGCAGGGGAATACAGCACTAAGCTGCTGCCTGCAGAAATCGTCTCCCTGAATACTACATGGGCAGCCACAATTCCCTCACAGGAAAAAATTGAAGAAAGGTACTGGGGGAGAAACCGGGGCTGGTATACAGTCCACAACTGGCACAGATTGAGGAGCCATAGGCCCACTGTTCCCTGCAAGCACCCCAAAGGAAAGTAAGGCAACATCACATCCCAAACTAAAACACCAAGTAAACAAAGCTGAACAAAAAAAGGAACTCAGAGAACAGCAGCATCCAGCACTGTGCACAGGGTATGCTTTAAGGCAAAGCAGAGGTATCCTCAGTTAGTTAAATTTGGGATGAACTTCCTACGTTCGCTGGTGGTGTCTTTGTGTGAAAATTTATTTTGGCGCCTGTTCCCATGACCTCCATCTCCATGGATTCCCTCACTATCACTCCCCACCAGTGCCCCTCATCTCTCACATTCATTTCACTTGTTTTAAAATGCTGGTTGGGGTTGGCTTTGCTAATAAGAATGTATTTCTACCCAAAGGAACCCTTTTCAGCAACATTAGGATTAGAGAAGGAAAGACATATATCGTCCTAATCTATACTAAGAGTATTGACAGTTGACAGTTCATAAGTCACTGTGATATATTAGGAGTGCAACTTATGACCAGCATGTAACAAAAGCAGTAACCCACTAAGCTGTCCACATCAAATACCGTTCTGTGATCTGCATTACTCTAGTACTTTATGATGAGTAAAACTGACACCAGACAAAACTTCGATCTCTTTGCAGCAGGATTATTAATCACCAGACTTTTTTTTTTATTGCAGCCGGAAATCTACTGGACGCACAGCAAACTCTACAGCAGGTGCTTGTAAACCCATAGTTATTTCTAAACTAAGTAACATGCGCAGTTGCCCCAGTCGCAGTGCTTTAAAGCTGCCCCTGTATAAACTTAAATCTGAATAAGGTAGGTGTATAATGTAGTTATCATACGAGAAATCCCTAGCACCCTTGTTCTTTTGGGGAATGTAAAGGAAGGGCTACGTCATGTGCACATAAAAAAAGAAAACAAAGGAAATTATGCAAAAAGCACATTTCTCCTAATTCTACTTCTGTCAACACTCAGTCAATAAGAGTAAAGTTAGGGTAAGCTCGTGTATTTAAGGACACCTGGGATTTGTATGACTCACACAAATTCATAAATGTCTGCAGCATGTCCCTTTAAATCTGTGCATCAGACATTAATGACTTTTCAATGAAGTAGGGCATCAAAATGAAAATAGTAAAATAGCAGAAAACAGCTCCTATGCGTGTTTCAATCACTATACCTTGTTTTTCGCTTTTTGGAAATCTAACTTTATAAGGTTTTTGTTACTGGAGCACCACTAATGCGTTGCCCAGGTCTGGAGACTTTTAATGAAAAAAAATTGATGCAGACAGTCAATTGGATTACATATGCTGCATGCATACTCAGTCCCCTACCATTAATGTACATAATCAGTTATATCACAGATACGTTCATATAAGCATACAGAGTAATTCACCAAGGGCTAGATGTAGGTAATAGCAAATTACCGAATGGTAAATACCGAATTTTACCGATTCGGTATTTACTAATCGGTAATTGCTATGTAGGTAAAAAAATCGGTAAAAATACCGATTCGGTCAGATTCGGTAATTACCGATTCGGTAATTACTGAATCAGTATTTGCCATTGATTCCTATGGGCCTTGAAGCCCATAGGATTCAATAGCAAATACCGATTCGGTAATTACCAAATCGGTAAAATTACCGATTTTACAAGGAGGACAGGGTGTCACTTTGACACCCTGTTGCACCCCTGTTTCTGGCTTGTGTGCCATGTGGCACACAGACATGCCCTTAGGGCATGTCTGTGTGCCACATGGCACAGGTTTACATGCACAGATGTGCATGTACACTATAATTCGTTATTTACCATGTAATAGTATTACATGGTAAATAACGAATCGGTAATGGCCTGTGGCACTGTTTTCAGTGCCACCTACATCTGTATTTACCGATTCGGTAAATTTACCGACTCGGTATTTTACAGAATCGGTAAATTTACCGAATCTGTAAATATACAGATTCTGTAAATTAAGCCTACCTACATGTCAAATCCCAAATACCAGTCGGTAA
Organism: Lissotriton helveticus; assembly: GCF_964261635.1. Classification (NCBI taxonomy): domain Eukaryota; kingdom Metazoa; phylum Chordata; class Amphibia; order Caudata; family Salamandridae; genus Lissotriton; species Lissotriton helveticus. The sequence continues at coordinate 409,791,409 of NC_136060.1, forward strand.
CCGCTGAAATCGGCCATTACCGACGGGTAATTGGCGACCTACTTCGGGCCCCAAATGAGGCCGCTGCTCACAAAATGCAGCATATCTTCATGTATCCTGTGACACCAGGACTAGATCCACATGCACTAATGTACACAGACCAACATACACACACCACAGCACACACATCTGTAAAGAAAGAGAATCCTGTGAACACAGACCAACACAAAGACTGACATACACACAACAGATATACAGACAGGGGCAAATAGAGGGATGAACCGACAGATGTACGCTTAATTAGTACTCAAAGATTTGGGCACCATGTCCCAGGAAAGTTATATTTGAAGTGGAGAAAGTAGTGTGATGCAATCTCAAGATCCTCCTTGATTAACTCACTTCTACTGGGTAATGGCAGATTTTCATTTCTATAGGCTATCCACTTCCTGCCTTGTTTGCAATCAACACATGCATGTAACAGTACAGTGTACTCCAGATGCCCATGACATCCTTGGCTTCTTTGGTATAATCATCCATATGCACCATTCAATGATTACCACTCCTTAGGCTTAACATCTGCAACGTTTAGTCAAGTGCTAAGGATTTCATGCCAGTTCAAGTTACTCACGCACGCCTACAAAGCCCTCCACCACCTAGGTCCTGCCTACCTCTAGCATTGACTGAACTTCCACCGGCCTGCTAGACACCTGCGCTCCTCTTCACTCGCCCTCGCACACCCCCTTCATCTGTCGCAGGGTGGCCACTTCTCCTACATCATTGCCATGACCTAGAGCGACCTACCCCTCCAGCTCCGTACAGCCCCCTCGCTGGCAGACGTCAGAAAGACACTCAAGACATGGCTCTTCTGAGGGGGGTGTGGCAAGCAGCCCAAGATGGCGGTCGCAAAGGTGGCTCTCTCCTGGACCCGGGGCAGTGATCCTGCACTAACCCCTTGTAATCCAGGGTGTATGTGCTGCGGAACCGTGCTGGGACACCAGCTAATGCTGCCACACTCTCCGATTGGGAGTCCAGACCGCGGCCGAGCAGCGGAGGGGGAGTTGTGCGGCAGCGATGGCGAGCTGCTTGGAAGACTGAGGCCTGTGTCCCGACTGCTCGGCGTTGCAGCACCCGACTGCGGCACGCCTTGGTGTGCAGCGCTTGATGGCTCAGAGTGAAACCTGACCGGGCGGCCCTGCTGGTGCTGATCACAAGGCCGGAGGTGCCACTTGAGCCGTGGTGACCATGCTGAGGCTCGCTGAACTGACGAGGGAGTGAGACGCTTGGGTCCTTGGAGGAGGCCTCTAGGCGAGAAGTTGGACGCTCAACCGAGGCCCGGCAAGGAAGGATAGGGCATCAGAGAACAGACCCGTCTCCTACTTGGCTCTCACACGAGGTGGGGTGACAGGGACTCCTCCTCCCCCCTCCCCAACTGGTCCTGGGATATTTTCTGCTGATCTGGCCTAAGTCCTGTCAGCCTGCTGGTGAGAGGCGGCATGGGAAGCTGTGCGTTTCTTCCCAATGGCATAGCGGTGTGTGGGGCAGAAATTTAAAACCTGAAAAGTGGAAGGCTCAGAGAGTACCTGGCCCCCTGACAAATACCTTGAAGCTCTCACATATGTGATCAGGCCCTCAACAGCTACTTATAAAGTACTACTGTACTGGCTTGGGGTGCCTTTGGGAGTCCCCACCTCAAGTTTGGGGAAGTGCATCCTACACTTTCAGGGTGGGCCCCCACCCAACCCCCCAAGAACTGGAAACCTTGACCCTTCGAGGTCCCACTACATACCTAATCGCTGCTGCCGCTGGTGGAATGTAATAGTCTGTTGAATTTGTGAGCCAACGAGTACTGCATGCCAGCGGCCTGTGCTTGACTAAGCCGCTCGTCACCAGTACTCCCCAGTCACAGCATTAATTGAATTTGAAAGGCCTGTTGTCTCTTCGTCCCAGGCTAGGTGCTGCAGCTTGTTGTACAAAAGGGGATGATGGACGGAGCGTTTGAGCAAATCAAACACTCACCCCCAGTCAACTGATCTGGGTTTAATCCATCACCATTCTTTAGCCCACTCAGCCACCCCATTTCAGACATGGCTATATGCAAATCAGTCTGACCCTGTGCCTCCTGGGAACAGTCCAGCCCGAACTGCCAAGCCATGTCTTCCATGGACCGGAAACAAGCATCCTGGGACCGGTTTCGGATTCATAATCCTCATCAGCCAGGCTATCTTGAATCCAGTGGCCAAGTGAGCAAGGGACTCACGTCTGAGCATACCCTGCCACACTTAGGGCGAACAAAGCGATACAAAAGGGGATGATTGACGGAGCGTTTGAGCAAATCAAACACTCACCCCCAGTCAACTGATCTGGGTTTAATCCATCACCATTCTTTAGCCCACTCAGCCACCTCATTTCAGACATGGCTATATGCAAATCAGTCTGACCCTGTGCCTCCTGGGAACAGTCCAGCCCGAACTGCCAAGCCATGTCTTCCATGGACCGGAAACAAGCATCCTGGGACCGGTTTCGGATTTTAGCCAAAGAGCCAGGTCTTGAGGATCCTCTGAAGGTGTTCAGGGAGGGGGCGCGTCTGCTGTCTGCTGGTAGCTCATTTCAGGTCTTGGCTGCAATGTGAGAAAAGGATCTTCCGCCTGCTCTGGCTCTGTGGATGCGCAGGGTTTCTGCCATTGCGAGGTTGGAAGATTGGAGGTTTCTTTTGAGGGATAAAATCGATTCTCTACATTTATCTTAATCTTTTGTGTTAGCATGATGTATCTATATATATGTATATCATATTCTAGACTAATTAGTTATGTCAATACAGGAACTCCTTTTCCGCTCTTGTATTATATTTTTTGCACGCAGACTGAGAATCAAACAGACTCCATTTTGTCTGTAAATGTATTAGACTCGGACAGTGGTCACGTGCCACCCTCCAGCAGCCGAGTAAGCCCTGCTAGTTGAGTCATATAGACAGCTGAATTCATACTATTCTTTCTTGTTCTGAGACCCAAGGTTGCATCTGGTTTCAGAGGTGATAAGCGCATTCCTGGAGGCGCCTTACCTGTGCTCGCAGGCACCGAGACGAAAAGGGAGTCCTCGTGACCCTCCCAATAATAGCAGAAGCAGACTTCTAAACAAGCTTTGTGTGCCATATATGGTCTTTCCTTTAAGCTACTGTGCCTACCAGTATTTTTCCATATACGGTGCTCTCATGTAACCAGTGAAAGTATATATGCCATGAATTGAGTGTGAATCGTCAGTCTTCTCAACGCACTGGCTGGGTGACGTCGGAGAGGCTCCTTTATAGAGTATTGGTTGTCTAATAAACGATTGACTTTTCTTCACTGCCAACTGACTGATTATTTGGTAAGACGATAATTGGGGGGTATTGGTAGGTATAGCTCCATAGATTATTTTTAGTATACAACACTTTGGGTACGTGGAAGTTGCTCCTGTCGTTGAGGTATTTGGGTCCGTTGTTGTGTAGGCATTTGTAGGCGTGACTGAGGATTTTGAAAGTGACTCTTTTCTCCATGGGGAGCCAGTGGAGACTTTGTAGGTGTTGACTGATGTGTTCGGGTCGGGGATGCAGAGGACGAGTCTGGCAGAGGTATTCTGTATTGTCTAGAGTTTGCGGAGTATGGACTTGTTGATGCCGGCGTAGAGTGCGTTACCATAGTCCAGTCTACTGGTGATGAGTGCGTGGGTGACTGTCTTCCTTGACTCAGGAGGATCCACTTGAAGGTCTTGCAGAGGATGTGGAGGGTGTTGAAGCAGCTGGAGGTGACGGCGTGGACCTGTCGGTTCATGGTGAGTGATGAGTCAAGTACGATGCCATGGTTCTTGGCATGTTCTGAGGGCGTTAGGTGGCTTCCGAGGGCGGTCGGCCACCAGGTGCTGTACCATGCAGAAGGGGTGGTACCGAAGACGAGGACTTCTGTCTTCTCTGCGTTGACTTTCAGGCAGCAGTTGGTCATCCAGACTGGGACGTCTTGCATTCCTTTCTGGAAGTTGAGTTTGGCAGTGGTGGGGTCTTTGGTGAGGATGAGGATGAGCTGGGTGTCTTTGGCGTAGGAGAGGTGGTTGAGGCTGTGTCGCCGGAGTGGCCATGTAGATGTTGAAGAGGGTGGAGCTAGCTCAGGGATGAACCCTGTGGGACTCCGCAGGTGATTTTCGTGTGGTCGGAGAGGAAGGGTGGGAGTCTGATCCTTTGGCTTCTTCCGGTGAGGAATGATCAGATCCAGTCCAGGGCTGTTTCTTGTATGTCTGCGTCGTGTAGTCTGGCGACTAGTGTGTGGTGGGAGATGATGTCGAAGGCCGCTGATAGGTCGAGTAGGATGAGGGCTGTGGAGTGGCCATGGTCCAAGAGGACTGTGGCGGCAAGTAGGACGGTCTCTGTGCTGTCGTTGCTCCGGAATCCGGATTGGGATGGGTCGAGGACGTCGTTCTCTTCAATAAATCGTGTCAGTTTCCTCTTGACTGTTTTCTCTGCAACTTTGGCTGTGAACGGGAGGAGCGAGATGGGCCAATAGTTCTTGAGGTCGGTGGGGTCAACTGTGGGCTTTTTGAGCAGAGGTCTGACTTCTGCGCTTCCAGTCATCTGGGAAAGTGCCTGTTTTGAAGGTGGTTTTGATGGTGCATTGTAGTTCAGGTGCGATGGCGGCCGCAGCTCTATGGTAGATTAGAGGGGTGCAGGGGTCAGTGGGGGCCCCCGAGTGGATGATTTTCATGGTTGAGGTGGTGTCTTCGGCCGTGATCAGTGTCAAGTTGGTATGGTGGGCTGGCTGGTGTTTCGGGGGGCCATCTGTGGTATCGGGTGGATGGTCGATGAAGTTGTCTTAGAGGTTTTTGATCTTGAAGTGGAAATAGGTGCAAAGCTTGTCACAGAGGACTTGGGATGGGGTGATGTCTGTGGCTTACTGCGTGGGTTGGTGAATTCTTGAATGACACTGAAAAGTTCCTTGGAAGTCTGACCATATCACTCCCACAGTGACAAAACTACACCTCCTTCTCCTCCTACAAGCATGCTTCAACTGTAAACAAAACATTGCTGCCACTAAGGCTAACTATCGCAGACTTCTGCCTAAAACCACCCTCAACAATGAACGTTGGGCATGCACCAACGATGCCAAGCACTATTCCAACCCCCTTCAATGTGCCATTCTACACCTCAATCCATACAGCAATAAATTGACTTTAGTGGAAAATGTAAAAATTCAACACCAACTCAAAATTGACAAGTCCCCTATCTGTACTGGAAAACCACACGTATGTATCAACATACCAACCACTGGCACTTTCTCAAACTGTGTGAGAAAAATATGCATAGGCTCACTGCAAGTTATATGGCGTGCCAAATTAATCAGGGTGATGGTGTTGGCGAGTGAGAAGCAATTCTCAAGAAAAAGAGGTGGACAGTGTCTGAAATACAACTGATTTCGGTTTTAGCCTTTTAGTTGATCCCTTGAAGACGGTAATTGTGGCTCAAATGTTTTGAACCATAGTATTTCTGAAAATCCCACTAGGTTTACAATAAACCCGGTAGGTCTATTCAGCAATGCTATAGTTCAAGGAAGGTTTTACTGAAATGTATTACTTTTTAGTGTGAGAGAATTTTAGATGAGTGTTCTAGTTATAGGATATTTGACACCCAGGCAGACATCGGCAAGGAGGTAAACTCTTACATGATCCATGTAAACGTGTTAACTCAACCTGCCCATTGAAAAGGCCACGTTCAGGTGAGTTCCACAATCAAATAATCTGAAGACAGAGAAAGTTGCAGTGGGTACTATCCAATCCTCCTTTAGCAACCCAATAAAAGAGAAGCAAAATAAATCAGCAATAAAACTGCAAAAAATAGGCAGGGTCGTGAGGCTGTGATTGGACACTGCATTGGAAGCAGGATTGGAAGAGCTAAGTAGCATGACCCATACAAGTTCAATGGAAGGAATGCCAGAATGTTACTTTGATTGGGGAACAACATTGTGTGCCCTCAATCAATCAATCAATCAAGACATTTGTAACGCGCACTACTCACCCGGAGGGTCTCAAGGCGCTTGGGGGGAGTGGGGGGCGCTACTGCTCGAACAGCCAGGTCTTGAGCTTCTTCCTGAAGGAGAGGTGGTCTTGGGTCAGGCGTAGGTCGGGAGGGAGGGAGTTCCAGGTCTTGGCAGCCAGGTGGGAGAAGGACCTTCCTCCTTTTGTCGCTCTTCGGATGCGGGGGACGGCGGCGAGGGCGTGACTGGTCGATCGGAGATGGCGTTTGGGAGCGTAGAAGTTGAGGCGGCTGCTGAGGTAACTCGGGCCTTGGTTGTGTAGGGCTTTGTGTGCGTGGGTGAGGAGCCGGAAGGTAATTCTCTTGTTGACCGGGAGCCAGTGCAGGTCTTTCAGGTGTCTGGAGATGTGGCTGTGTCTGGGGATGTCGAGGATGAGTCTCGCTGAGGCGTTCTGGATCCGCTGGAGTCTCTTCTGGAGCTTGGCGGTGGTTCCGGCGTAGAGGGCGTTGCCGTAGTCCAGACGGCTGGTGACGAGGGCCTGGGTGACCGTCTTCCTGGTCTCGGTGGGGATCCACCGGAAGATCTTACGTAGCATGCGCAGGATGTTGAAACAAGACGAGGAGACGGCGTTGACTTGTCTGGTCATGGAGAGGGAGGAGTCCAGGATGAAGCCCAGGTTGCGTGCGTGGTCTGTCGGTTTGGGTGCGATGCCCAGGGCGGGGGGCCACCAGGAGTCGTCCCAGGCGGAGGGCGAGGAGCCCAGGATGAGGACTTCCGTCTTGTCTTGTCTGAGTTCAGTTTCAAGCGGCTGGCCGTCATCCACTCGGCTACGTCTTTCATCCCTTGGTGTAGGTTGGCTCTGGCGGTGGCGGGGTCGTTGGTGAGGGAGAGGATCAGCTGTGTGTCGTCGGCGTAGGAGATGATGTTGAGGTTGTGTTGGCGTGCGATGGCCGCAAGGGGGCTCATGTAGACATTGAAGAGGGTGGGGCTGAGCGAGGAGCCTTGGGGAACGCCGCAGATGACTTCTGTTGCTGCAGATCTGAACTGGGGTAGGCAAACTCTCTGTGTCCTTCCAACGAGGAAGGAGATGATCCAATCCAGTGCCTTCTCCTGGATTCCGACGTTGTTGAGGCGCTGCACTAGGGTGCGGTGGCAGACAGTGTCAAATGCCGCGGAGAGGTCTAGGAGGATGAGGGCTGCTGTTTCTCCGTTGTCCAGCAGGGCTCGGATGTCATCGGTGGCAGCGATGAGGGCGGTTTCGGTGCTGTGGTTGGCCGGGAAGCCAGACTGTGAGGGGTCGAGGGATCCGTTCGTCTCGAGGAAGGCGGCCAGCTGCTTGTTGACTGTCTTCTCGATGACTTTGGCTGGAAACGGGAGGAGCGAGATGGGGCGGTAGTTCTTGAGTTCGGTGGGGTCCGCTGTTGGTTTCTTTAGTAGAGCGCTGAGTTCGGCGTGCTTCCAGCTCTCCGGGAAGGTGGCGGTGTCGAAGGAGGTGTTGATGATGTCCTGCAGGTGGGGTGCGATGACGGCGTCGGCCTTGTTGAAGACGTGGTGAGGGCAGGGGTCGGTCGGAGATCCGGAGTGGATGGAGATCATCGTGGTGTCTTCGGTGCTGATTGGGGTCCAGTCGCTGAGGGTGGTGGTGGGGTGCGTTGGTGTGGTCTTGGGGGGCGTTGTTTGTGTGCTGAAGCTGTTGTGTATGTCAGCGATCTTGTTGTGGAAGTACGAGGCGAGGGAGTTGCAGAGGTCTTGCGATGGGGTGATGTCGTTGTTTCCGGCGTTGGGGTTGGAGAGCTCTTTCACGATGTTGAAGAGTTCCTTGCTGTTGTGTGCGTTGTTGTCCAGTCGGTCCTTGAAAGCAGTTTTCTTGGTGGCGTGGATCAGTTGATGGTGCTTTCGGGTGGCGAGCTTGAGGGTAGTCATGTTGTTCGGTGTTGGGTCTCTTCTCCAGGCTTTCTCGAGGGCTCGGCAGTTCTTCTTGGAGCATTTGAGTTCGTCAGTGAACCAAGGGGCCTTCTTGCTGCCGGGTCTGCTGGGCGGGGTCCTCAGGGGGGCGAGTTCGTCCGCGCAGTTGCTGATCCACTTCGTGAGGTTGTCGGCGGCCTGGCTGGGGTTCGCTGAGCTGGCGGGAGGGTGCTGGCTCAGGGATGCGGCGAGTTGGTCGGCTGTGATCTTGTTCCAGCTCCTTCGTGCAACCTGTGGCTGGTGGTGGTGGATCGTGGTCCTTCTGAAGCTGAAGTGGATGCAGCTGTGGTCCGTCCAGTGGAGTCCGGTGGCGTGGCTGAAGACGATGTCCTTGCTGGATGAGAAGACGGCGTCGAGTGTGTGTCCGGCGTAGTGGGTGGAGGTGGTCACCAGCTGCTTGAGTCCGAGGTTGGCGAGGTTGTCAAGCAGGGTAGTGGTGTTGCTGTCGTTGTCGTTTTCCAGGTGGAAGTTGAGGTCCCCACAGGAGGATGTATTCAGTGGAGAGGAGGGCGTGCGGGCTGATGAAGTCGGCGATGTCTTCGCTGAATGGTGTGCGGGGTCCCGGGGGTCGGTAGATCAGGGTGCCTCTGAGGGTGGTCTTGGGGTCGGTGTGGATCTGGAAGTGCAGGTGTTCGGCGGTTGTCAGGGTGTCGTCGGAGTCGGTCGTGATGCGGATGGTGTTCCTGTGGATGATGGCGATGCCTCCTCCGGTCTGGTTGCCGCGGTCCCTCTGGGTGATCTTGTAGCCTTCTGGGATGGCGATGGCGATGTCGGGCGCTGAGGAGGCGTTCATCCATGTTTCTGTGAGTAAGGCGACGTCAGGAGCTGTGGTGTCGAGGAGGTTCCAGAGTTGGATGGCGTGTCTGTGGACGGAGCGGGTGTTGAGCAGGATGCACTTCAGGTGGTTGCTGCTGGTGTTCGGCTTGGTGAGTGCTGGTGCAGTGCAGGTCCGGATGCAGGTGAACTTGCAGGAGTGGCAGCTGAAGGGTCCGTGGGTGCGTCTCGGGGTGGCTCGGTAGCATCCTGGGATTCGGCCGGTGTTGAGTGCGTTGAGGGTGGCGGCGTCGTACGTCCGGCGGGTGGGCTGGGGTCTGCGGGAGCCAGGGGTCCTGGCACTGGGCGCGGTCCAGGCGTGGACGGGCGTAGACGGGCTTACCTTTGGCGCACCTTCGGCGCTCAATCGGTGCTCCTGCTGCGCGCGTCCGCTGCGCGGTCGCTCTGGGGGCGTCATAAGAAGGGAGCCGGGAGGGAGGGTCCGCTGGGAGGCGGGGAGCGCGTGGGCCAATCGGCAGGCGCGGGGGGCGGGGTCACGGCAGGTAACGGCGGGAAAAACCTATGCGGGCTTGGTGGGCGGCCCTGCGGCGGCTGGGGCACCGGGGATCCGAGGTCGGGCGGCCCTGCGGCGGCTGGGGCTCCGGATCGGCGTCTGGCAGGCAGCAGGTAATGAGGCAGGCAGAGCAGGCGGTGAGCGTGGGGGCGACCAGGCCGTGGAGGGCGCAGTGGTCGCTCCTGAACCGTGGTCTGGGTCCCCTTAAGAAGGGAGCCGGGAGGGAGGGTCCGCTGGGAGGCGGGGAGCCCGTGGGCCAATCGGCAGGCGGGGGGGCGGGGTCGCGGCAGGTAACGGCGGGAAAAACCTATGCGGGCTTGGTGGGCGGCCCTGCGGCGGCTGGGGCGCCGGGGATCCGAGGTCGGGCGGCCCTGCGGCGGCTGGGGCTCCGGATCGGCGTCTGGCAGGCAGCAGGTAATGAGGCAGGTAGAGCAGGCGGTGAGCGTGGGGGCGACCAGGCAGTGGAGGGCGCAGTGGCCCTACTTGCCACTCTCAAGTAAACACTGAAAGAAAAAGCTAATTCCTTTCAAACCTGCTTTTATTCAGATCTAAGAAAGGTGAACACTAAATTAAGAGTATCTGCACTAACATTGTGTAAGTGCAAGTGCCAGCAAAATGTAATGAGATTATGAAGGAATACTGCAAGTCCAATGAGAAATTCTCAGAAATACTACTAACCAGGAAGGCTGGCCATAGCAAATGTACAAAGGATGAAATGGAGTGTATTCAGGTGAACCAGCTGACTTTCAGTAATTGTAGAACCTTTCGGAGTCACTGGTGGTGTTCTGCCAACACGTCCACATGCGCCAAAGCTATTAATGACACTGATAATGCCTGTCAGGCCGGAGAGGACCTCCCGGCGAGTCTTCTGGCTCAGCTATAAATTCCCAATTCAGCCTCTTTTACCTCCTAGAGCCAAGGTTGATGGAAAATGTCCTGATATACCTCAAGATGGTGTCTAGCCTGCCTTCAAGTCAATTTTGAGGAACTGGTGTTCGGCATTGTTTTTGCTTCCAAAGTTGTCAGTGGTCTATGTGAGGTGGCCCGGTTGGGAACTTGCATGTCAACTCATAATCACACTTTTCCTGGTTGTAGCCTGCCTTCAAATCAATTTTAAGGGAATTGGTGTTCTGCATTGTTTTTGCTTACAAAGTTGTCAGTGGTCTATGTGAGGGGGCCTGGTTTGGAACTTGCATGTCAACTTAGGGGAGAGGGGGTGGCCTAACGGCTAAGGCGCTCGACCTCGGACCTGGGGATTTGGGTTCGAGTCTCGGTAACGACGCCAATAACCCCCTGTGATTCTGGGCAAATCACTTAATCTCCCCGTGCCTAAAAAAAATGAAAGTGTGTCCTCATGTAACGTAACTGGTTTTATGTAAAGCGCTCTGATAACTGATTCGGTTCGGTTCTAGTTCGCGCTATATAAAACTAAAAAAAAAACAAAAAAAAAACAAAAAAAACTCATAATCACACTTTCCCTGGCTGCGAGTGACAACAATGGGAGAGACTCCACAGACATCCAGTGCCTTGGAAGAGATGCTCAAATTTGCAAACTGGATCAGGTGAAGTCTTTCCACAGTCTGTGGACTTAGGAGTATTCTCACTGCTCTTCAGTGATTTAGACCTTGGCCAGGATTGAATGGCCTTTGTGGGTGAGTTCAGCTGTGAACGCCCCAGCCAGGGACAACAGGTCCCGATGTCCGTAGTCATAAATTGTTGTCTTGTGGGCTTTAGCTGTGGTCTTGATGTGTAGGACTGAAATGTTGTTCTGAATGCTTCTGCCTAAATTAGAGTACTCACAATCTGAGTCTAGGGCCCTCATTACTGAAAAGTGAAAATTATTGACTGCATTCCAGGCAGACAGTCAAGATCTGCTGAACAGTTCAATCTTTGTGTTCAACAGGCATATTAAAATAGATTTGGCAGGAGAAGTGGAAGGTACAATGTTGTGGAACAGGTTTTCTGAAATCATCAGAAACTGTGAGATTGTTGCTAACTTTGGAAACAACTTGAAAACCTGCTGTTGAATTAATCATTGGGAGTTCAATCAATCATCAGTATTTGTAGAGTGTGGCATATCAACCATGAGGGTACCCAGGCCCTCGTTTTTTCCCCGTTTTTTTTTGGGAGTTTTATATAGCGCGAACTAGAACCGAACCGAATCAGTTATCAGAGCGCTTTACATAGCACCAGTTACGTTACATGAGGACACACTTTCATTTTTTAGGCACGGGGAGATTAAGTGATTTGCCCAGAATCACAGGGGGGTTTGGGTGTCGTTACCGAGACTCGAACCCAGATCCCCAGGTCCGAGGTCGAGCGCCTTAGCCGTTAGGCCAACCCCTTTCCCCGGTTGCTGGGCTTAGTTGAAGAGCCAGGTCTTGTGTCTCTTCCTGATGTCCATCAGCGAGGGTGATGTTCGGAGGTGGAAAGGGAGGGCATTGAAGGTCTTGGTGGCGAGGTGGGAGAAGATGCTATCTCCGTTGTGGCTACAGGTGATGCAAGGTCTGTGCCAGGGTGGAGGGGAGCAAAGGTTTCCTTATGGATGATGGAAGTTCAGGCGGTGGTTCATGTATGCTGGTCCTTGGTCATGGAGGACTTTGTAGGTGTGTGTCATCTGGAGCCATCTCATGAGTTCGGTGGTGGTTCCTGTGTACAGTGCGTTGCCATGGTAAGACAGCTGGTGATTCAGGCTTTCGTGACTCCTTTTCTGGTGCTTGTGGGGAGCCATTTGAAGATTCAGTGGGGCATGCAAAGGGTGTGGAAGCAGGCCACGGAGGCTATGTTGCTCTGCCATTTCATGATGAGTTTGCTGTCCAGGATGATGCAGAGGTTGCGGATGTAGTCTTTTGATGTGGGGGTGGGTCCGAGTTCAGCAGGCCACCAGGTGCTATTCCAGAGAGAGGTATGGTTCTAAAGATCAACACCTCGGTCTTGTCCGTGTTGAGCTTCAGACAGTTTTCCTTCATCCAGGATGATGAAGGAAAGTTGTAGGTGTTGGACTTTGTTGTGGTAGGGTCAGCTGAGGGAGAGGTTGAGCAGGGTAGCATATGATGTTGATATTGTGGGTTGTGACGCTGCTGGCTAGAGGCACAATGTAGATGTTGAAGAGGGTGGGGCTAAGGGATGAACCTTGTTGGTCTCCGCAGATGGTGCTCTTGATTTCTGGGGAGAAGGGAAGACGGATTCTCTGTGTCTATCCCGTGAGGAATGATGCAATCCATCTGAGTGCGTCTCCTTTGATTCCATTCTGCAACAGTCTCTTGATGAGTGTGTAGTGGAAACAGTGTCTAAGGCTGTAGAGAGGTAAAGAAGGATCAGGGCAGCTGATTCTCCTCTGTCGAGTAGAGGGCGGATGTTCTCCGAGGCGGGAATCAGGGTGGTCTTGGTGCTGTGGCTGTCCTGGAAACCAGATTGGAAGCGGGCGAGCAGGTTGTTTCTCTCCAGGTGTTTGGTGAGCTGACATTTGATGGCCTTTTCCAGGACTTTGGGGGTAAATGAGGGCAGCAAGATGGGGTGGTTTTTCTGGAGGTCGCTAGGGTCTGCGGAGGGTTTCTTGAGAAGAGGTCTGACCTCTGTGTGTTTCCATGCATCGGGAAAGGTGGGTGTGGCGATGGATACATTGAGGATGGCGGTGAGTCGATGGTTGATCTCATTGCTTCCTAGGTTGAAGAGGCAGTGGGGGCAGGGATCAGTGAGTGCTCCTGAGTGGATGGCGTTAATTATGGCTGTGGTGTCCGGCATGGTGAGCAGTTTCCATGCAGTTAGACATTGGTCAGGGGACACTTCCATAGGAGTGGGTAGGCTGAGGAGGTCGTAAAGTTGGAGCTCGAAGTTCCTGTAGATGGTATATCTTGTTGTGGAAGTGATTTGCGAGTGCGTCGCAGAGTTCATGTGAGGAAGGGATTGTGTTTTCGGTGGCTGTTGGGAGGGAGAACCCTCTGACGATGGTGAAGAGTTCCTAGGTGTGGTTGGCGCTAGCCTCGAAGCAGTCTGCCAGGGCATCCTTTTTCGTATTTTGAGTTTGTAGTAACCACGCTACGCTAGTATGATGTAAACCAAGTAGGTTTATTCAGAAGTAAGTTAACAGATGGTAAAAGTCTTGTAGATAGTAATTCACAGGTAAATCACAGCCCCACCAGGAGCAGCCTGGTAGCTGCTCAGCCCCTCTGACCAACTGTCACACCTCATCCAGTCACCCAGGCATTCTAGTAAAGGTCTACTCACCAACATTCCATACAGAGTAGACACACACAGGCTGAGCAGCTAAAGTGAAGAAACATAGGTAATGAAACATCATGTGAGAATACTACATACCTCTTCCCTAATGAACAGAAGAAAGAGAGAATGCATAACTATAAACATGCAATTAACTATAAGCATAAATGTACATTAAACATAAATAGTCCACACCCAAAATGAAGAGAACATCATGAAGAGGAAATGAACAATTTAAAACAGAGTCAAAAGCCCAGACCCAGGGATGACGGAAACACCGCACCTCGAGAGGGAAAGGAACCCAAGACAAGAAGGAAAAGATGGCTACTCAATATAATATAACCATCCCCCTTCTCAAATACATGAAATAAATATAGATGAAAATGTAATGTTGAATAATGGGACTGAAACCCAAAATCCTGCCCCCACCATTAACAAGGGACAACCGTTTGTGATTTCTGTAAGGAGAAACAAATCATGTGGACAAAAGGGCCTAAAAAACAAACCAGTGTCCTGCACCAAACTAAAATAAGGGACACCAATGTAAAAATCATGTGTACTCCATGTAGGAAGACAAGTAATGTGAACAAAGGGGCTAAAACCCTAAGTCCTGCCCCAAACTATTCACTAATGGACAACAAAAATGTAAAGTGCTCTCCATATGGGGAGGCAGATAGGGAATATAACCCTGCATCAATCTATCGTGAAATGTAAAGTGCTCTCCATGTGGGGAGGCCGATAGGGAATATAACCCTGCATCAATCTATCGTGAAATGTAAAGTGCTCTCCATGTGGGGAGGCAGATAGGGAATATAACCCTGCATCAATCTATCGTGAAATGTAAAGTGCTCTCCATGTGGGGAGGCACATAGGGAATAAAACCCTGCAACAATCTATCGTGCGGCACAAGGTGTCTTACGCACGTAGGGACCTACCCCTGCAACCTGTAAAAATGACTACTCTCACGTAAGGGTAAAAACGTAAAGTAAATCGTAATGTAAACTGTAAAATTGGATATAAAAATCCCAAAGCTTACTCTGGCGTAGAGCCAACCCTCTTGAAAGGTAACACTAACCCTGTGTAAGGGTTAACTTCTATGTAGAGGCCATGTAACATGCAGTACTCTTGTAAAGAAAACTACATATCCCTAACGTAAGGGAATAAACATAAAACTGTAATACTGTACTAGAAACAATCGTAACTGTAATGCTGTTAATCTGTAAACTGTACTAGAAAAGAAACTGTACTGTAAAGCTATAATTTACATAAATTCAATAATGCTCCTTGAATACTGAATAATAAATCCTTCGACTAAAACAGTGAAAACTGCAAACTGTAACTGCAAACTGTAAAGGCCCCAATAATTTATGCAAGTTTGTTTAGCCCATTACCATGAAGAAATGTCTAGATGTAGCAGTTTCCATATAATGCTCCGTGTGAGTAGCCACCCAACAATGCACAAACACTAAAAAAAGAAGTTTAATGTTGCTGTCAATGGTGGCCATGCGCTCCAATGTGCACAAAAAATTGAACAAAGTTAAGTACCTTTTGTTGTAAGAGACACGGACTTTCTTTTCTTGTCACGACGACCGTGTTAAACAAAGTTAAGTACCTTAAAAAAAACTGTTTCAGGGAACATCCGTTTTTTCCCGTAAACTCCTTCAATAAAAATGTCGTCAATGTGAAATCCTGTCAGCTTGTCACAAAATAGTGTCCTCATTGAACAGTACGTGTCCAGACAACATCGTATTGAAACATCGTTGGTGCTTCCACACAAAAGATGGCGGAACTACAGGAGACGCACGCAGAGAGGCTCACGGCGCACTCCTGCAACTCAAACGTCCAGAGGCAGCATTGTGTGCTGGGCCAGAATGAAGACGTCATGTGAAGATCCGTAGCTGCTCCGCGGTACACCACGAGCCAGGTAAAATGCGCGAGCAGAATTCGAAATTTGAATAACAGTAGGACAGTTGTATCACAGGCCTTAATGTAAAGAAAGTAGGCGATTTGAGATAAGTCCAGCCATAACACAAACTCAATATTGTAGACACGCCAACCGATAAATAATAAAACTGTATCACCATCGATTAATTGAGTGCCCTTAAAAATAAACTGCCTCTGCAATATTACAAAAAACTCCGATGCGCCAAGGTTGCTCCAGTACAAAAACCATTTCACATGTAAAAGCGGCAGAATGTATTTCTTCCACATACGCTCGGATTCCAACACATTGCAAATGACAGATAAGCACGAGAGTTTCTCTAAACAGATTTTGTGAACCACTGAAAAATTATATAGTTGATCACTCACGTGAAGAAAAACGACCTATCCACAGTTCTTGGCTGTAAAACGAATTTAGCATTGTAAGACAGGCAAATGTGAACGAGCCTTCGGGTGGCACGAATAGAGCAGAGTAAGGCTGGTAACGAGGTTAGGCCGTTAAGATTAGGCCTGTCAGCCGCTCCATGAAAAATGTTGACACATACTTCTGCTGAATGCGCATTTCATGTTGAAGTTGCAGCTTGACAGGAAGTACAGCACAGTCTGAACTGAGCTGTCGGAAGTTCAGGACACTGGTACTTGTTTGGCGCAGAACCACGCGAAACAAATTTCCTTTTACAGTGTTCATTTGATTTAAAAGTGCCAAATACAGTAACATAAATCATGCTTACTTCTCTTGAACGTGCAATTAATGTCCATATATTCCAGGTGAACCACATACAGCACGCTCGGGTAGGGGCTGTCCGGTCTGATGGACACTGGTGGGGCTTCATGGCATGCTCTTTATGTTCCCTTTGTGGCTCCTTACCTTTAGGAATCTTGAGGTTCTTAGTTTCATCTTGTGGCTCTTGTTTCTTTTGTCTTTTTACTGTTCGCTGTGCTAGACGTCTGCTCTCTGTGGTTTCTTCTTCCCAACATGTTGAGGGACACATTTCCACTTCTTTCAGGCTTCTTGCGTGGGAAGGTCTCCAACTCGTCGCCAAAATGAATGTAGTAACCACGCTACGCTAGTATGATGTAAACCAAGTAGGTTTATTCAGAAGTAAGTTAACAGGTGGTAAAAGTCTTGTAGATAGTAATTCACAGGTAACTCACAGCCCCACCAGGAGCAGCCTGCTAGCTGCTCAGCCCCTCTGACCAACTGTCACACCTCATCCAGTCACCCAGGCATTCTAGTGAAAGTCCACTCACCAACATTCCATACAGAGTAGGCACACACAGGCTGAGCAGCTAAAGTGAATAAACATAGGTAATGAAACATCATGTGAGAATACTACATAGTTGTTGGTGGTATTTGTTACTTGAAGGTGGCTCGGTCTGTATCATCTCTGCTGGTGTGCCATCTTCTCACTAGTTGTTTGCAGCTGCGTTTGATTGTGCTGAGTTCTGGAGTTTACCAGCAGACTTTTTTGGTAGATCTGCGAGTTTAGGCTGGTTTGATGGGGTAACTCGGTCACCATCATTGAGGATCCTGGTGTTGAAGTTCTCGACTGCCTGTATTAGGTTGGTTGCAACATCGGGCTAGGTGGTTTTGAGGGTGACTGTCCATTGGTTTTGTGTTATGTTGCTCCAGCTGCTTAAGGAGGTGCTGGGAGGGTTGGGGATGGCGAGAGGGGGATCTGTGATGGTGAAGTAGACGATGGAGTGGTCAGTCCAGGTGAGTTTGTGGTATGGCTGTATTGGACTCTGCTGCTGGACATGAAGATGGAGTCCAGTGTGTGTCCTGCTTTGTGTGTGGGGTCTGTGACCAACTGGGTGAGGCTGATGTGGTCCATTCATTCCAAACGGTTGGTGGAGTTTTTTGTCTGTGGGGTCATCCAGGTGGAAGTTGAGGACTCAGAGGAGGATGCAGTGCTTGGATTTGATGGTGAGTGTGACAATAAAGTCTGTGATAGTGTCCTAGAGGCTAGTCTGTGGTCCTGGGGGTCTCTAGGAGAGGGTACCTTTGATTGTAGTTTTGATCTGGAATAGTACATTATTCCATAGATACCCTCTGGTTAATAGCGCTATATAAGTACATAGACTATGGGCCACAGATGGAATTCCCAGGGAACCCCAATATCTGCTGGAGACTCCCACGCTACTTGGAGAACAGTGCAGCATTGGAGTCATCAGGCTGTGCAGCCAATAGAGAGTGTGTATGATCAGGGCCGGACTGGCTACCGGGCAGTTAGGAATGCTGCTGAGCTGGGGGCTGATTTCGTTAATAGGGACCTGCGTGAGCTAAACTAAATTCGTTTTGCTTTCAGTATTTCAAAGCACACGCAGGTCTCCATTGACGAAATCAGCCCCCACAGCTGTAAAATCAGGCATCAGCTCGGCAGTATTCCAAACTGCCCGGTAGCCAGTCCGGCCCTGTGTATGATTCACGAAAAACACAATATAGGTTGAGAAAAATTCTGGGCCTCATTTACAAACAAATGACACAGCACTGTGCATCAAACCATTTTGCTGCCCCCAGCTGTGTCATTTTAAAAGCACAGGGATGTGTTGTATTAGCAACAATACAATGCATCTGTATGCGTTCCCCTATGTTGGCTCATAATTGTCTGCTATGCCCGCTCAGGCACCCTTGCCTCCTGTTGCAATGGTGCCTGCATTGCGGGATGATAGTTTTGTGCAGGAAGATTACCTTCCTGCACTAAAGTAGTAATTGATGGCATTTTCCTTTTTCTATGCATGCTGCAGAAGGCAGCACGCCTAGCAAGAGAAAAGAAATATGAGAAATAAAAGTATTTCTCCTTATTGTGTCACTCCTAAACCTCCTCAGAGGAGGCGTAGGAGTCTGATGCATCTACAGTATTACCACCTTTACAAGGTCATCAAAAGTCAGCAGGGTGACTTTACGTGATCTTGTAAACCAAACCAGAGGGCTTTTACAGATGAAGTACCATAACACAAATCCTGAAAAATGGGTACTATCAAGAAGATGGTAGTGGAGGAGAAGCAACATGCAGATCACACCTCCCATTTGTTTAAAACAAAAGCACAGATGTGTGGTCCACTGCATCCACTTGTGATCCTGGGAAAGGGATAATATGTATTAGGGAGAGTGGTGGAGAGGTGGAAAATATTGGGCACCTAGCATGGCAGAAACATAGCACTGATATACCATAGCCAAGCACACACACACTGAATAAACATATGCAAAGCAAAAGTCTACAAGGGCATGCCAGAGACCACATCAGTTTTGTTGCAGGTTTATTTGGTAAGGTAACAGGTGATCCAACAGCAGCCAATGGTGATATGACCTAAGCTGGCCTGCCTGATTAGCTAGTGAGGACCTGGAATACACACTATCAGGTGATGAACCTTTGGGTGTTCACCCCACATCTGGACGCAATAGTGCAGCAACAGAACCCACACCCAGAGGCGGGGCTTTACCAGACAAGGCCCCAGCTGCTGATGCGTACAACTGCCCTCAGGGATAACAGGGTACTGTTGCATTCATCCCAGAGCCCTGCAATAAGGATTACTGGGTAACTGGGACAAAGGCCCTAGGGGTTCTGTCTTGTGGTTGCTTTTTGCACCAAAGTACTTTGGATCGCCCTGTAACTCCACCTGCAATGCAGAGCAAGAAATAAAACATCACATTACATCAGCTATCCCAAACATGTCAATAATGGTAAATGTTGGGATGGGTTTTGCTGTACTGCATCTACAGTATTACCACCTTTACAAGGCCATCAAAAGTCAGCAGGGTGACTTTACGTGGTCTTGTAAACCAAACCAGAGGGCTTTTACAGATGCAGTACCAAAACACAAATCCTGAAAAATGGGTACTATCAAGAAGATGGTAGTGGAGGAGAAGCAACATGCAGATCACACCTCCCATTTGTTTAAAACAAAAGCACAAATGTGTGGTCCACTGCATCCACTTGTGATCCTGGGAAAGGGATAATATGTATTAGGGAGAGTGGTGGAGAGGTGGAAAATATTGGGCACCAAGCATGGCAGAAACATAGCACTGATATACCATAGCCAAGCACACACACACTGAATTGCACTGAATAAACATATGCAAAGCAAAAGTCTACAAGGGCATGACAGAGACCACATCAGTTTTGTTGCAGGTTTATTTGGTAAGGTAACAGGTGATCCAACAGCAGCCAATGGTGATATGACCTAAGCTGGCCTGCCTGATTAGCTAGTGAGGACCTGGAATACTCACTATCAGGTGATGAACCTTTGGGTGTTCACCCCACATCTGGACGCTATAGTGCAGCAACAGAACCCACACCCAGAGGCGGGGCTTTACCAGACAAGGCCCCAGCTGCTGAGGCGTACAACTGCCCTCAGGGATAACAGGGTACTGTTGCATTCATCCCAGAGCCCTGCAATAAGGATTACTGGGTAACTGGGACAAAGGCCCTAGGGGTTCTGGCTTCTGGTTGCTTTTTGCACCAAAGTACTTTGGATCGCTCTGTAACTCCACCTGCAATGCAGAGCAAGAAATAAAACATCACATTACATCAGCTATCCCAAACATGTCAATAATGGTAAATGTTGGGATGGATTTTGCTGTACTGGATCACCAAAAAGGACAACTTCTGGAGGTATGGTGTTTGTGAAGGAGGACTTCCTGCCCCGGAAGTGACTTTGCTGATGGGGGTGGCCTTCCTACCCAGATGCAAGCACTTCCCGCAAAGTCATGGCCATGCCAAGAGGGAGATAAAGCAGTTGTAAATGTATACAGCCTGGCAGGGGAATACAGCACTAAGCTGCTGCCTGCCCAAATTGTCTCCCTGAATGCAACATAGGCAGCCACAATTCCCTTACAGGAAGAAATTGAAGAAAGGTACTGGAGGAGAAACCGGGTGTAGTATATATATTTAGTGTATTTCCCTTTAATGTTTAGAATGTCTTTCCAGAATTGTCCTATGTCACCAGAATGTATTACATCTAGAATTCTGTATCAGACAGTTTGGACTTAGGTTCCTCTGACTTATGAGCTCTTGCAGTGGGCTCTTTCTTTATTTAATAACTTAATAAAATAAGTAATTAAGTTATCATTTCTAGGAGTTCCTGTTTATTGCTGGCGTTGCTCACACTACAATTTGGTACCAGGAGTAGGGTTTAAATGCGCCATTTCCAATTTTTCTTCGAAGAAGGACTTTCAATGTATTCAAGAAGATCTTCTCGGGAGCCCACATCAGACCGAACATCATCATTTCAAAGTTTCCTTTCTACACTGACTTCAGGACTTTACGGTCGGTCTACGATTTATATACATTTTGAATCTTTTCATCTATATCTTTAAGCACAAACGCAATCATTCAAATATTGCCTACCGGCCACTCAAATTACCTCATTACTGCGGAACGTTTATCTTTGTGACGTGTGCTCTGTTGCAACGCTGTGCCTCTGCCTGATGGTTGCAGGGGAAACGTCACTACGTCACGACGTTACAGCTGCCATTTTAAGTTGGAAGCGGAATTCAGCTTTTCAAGGCGGAGTTTCTTCACCGGTGATCTGCACACCACTCAAATTAAAAGGGCATTCACTCCTATAGTTTAGCGCGATGTCACTGCATCGGTGATTCGCACACCACTCGATATTGCAAATTACATATTCATAATACTTCTCGATCGGTGATTTGCACAACATTTACAAGCACACTACTCATCATTGCAAATCACCTCATCATAAGGCTTCTCCATCGGTGATTTTCACACCATTTATATGGCAAATAATTTCTTCGATCGGTTGCTGTGGATTTCATCGTTGATTTGTGCATCTGTATAGGGTATATCTGTTAACCCATTTTATTATTTATTATTATTATTTTATTTTAATTTTATGAGATATTTTATAACTATTGACTTGTATTATTCTCATTTCTCTTACCTACAGTTTTGAAATATTAAGGAAGAGTTTAGTAATTTAAAGGAACTTAGGCTCAAGTTATTTTCCTTTCTTCTTATCACATATATTTATATTACTTCATACATGGCTACCAGTCAAGGTGCTATACAACCTTCACCATTTCCACAATAATCTGGGAACCCTGAAATTAAATGGTCTGAATGGCTAAGAGATTTTGAAAATTACCTCACAGCTATCGATGCGGATGGATACTCACCTTCAAGAAAACTAGCATTATATTAAATCATCTCGGCACAGCTGGTCACAGAGTTTTCGAGAACTTACCGCATTATCCACCTCCTATAGAGGAAAATGCTACATGAAATGTCTTCATTGAAGCCAAACTACGGATGGGTAAACAATATTCTGATGCTACAAGTGTATTATTAGAAAGATTTAACTTTGCAATGTGTAAACAAACACAAGACAAATCTGTTGAAGATTGTATAGCGTCTCTTAGAGTATTAGCAGAAAAGTGTGATTTTGGTGCAAATGTTGATATATACATAGGAGACCAATTTGTTTTCTACTGTAATTCCACAAAAATCTTGGAACGTCTTTTGACTTCCATCAACCCAACTTTAGCAGAAACTATAGACATTGCGAAAAGTATTGAAAGATCAGTTGTGACTTCTAAATTACTTTCTACTCATGTTAATCAAAACACAACTATTCCTAATCAACCTTCTATTCCTACCAATGTTAATATTGTGTCTGAGGATAATTCCGTTTGTGCCATTAACAATAAGCAGGGGTCAGGCATTGCGCATTATAGACAACAATTCAACAGACAACCATTTAACAAATCTTACAGGAGCTCTAACCCTCAAAGAACTCAACAAATTTGTTTTAGATGTGGTTCTAAAAATCACATAGGGAACAATCCCAGCTGCCCTGCATTAGGAAAAAAAGTGTTCTAAATGTCAAAAATGTTGACATTTCCAAGGGTTGTGTAGGAGTCCTATGGGTCCCTCTTCATCCAGAGTTAATATTTCCAACATTGCACTAGAAAATTCTGAAACTCAAGAATGACTCTCTCAAGATCCTCCAATAGTGCTAGGAGAGCTACCATCCTCTATTTTAGCCATTGACCAATCTGAGTTCTCAGTCACAGATTTAATAAAATCATTTCCCAATGTATTCAAGGACATTGTTGGTACAGTTAAAGGATATAAACACAATATCATTTTAAAAGAAAATGTTGTCCCTATTATACACAAAGTTAGACCTGTGCCACTCAGAATCAGAGATGATCTTAAGGCATTACTTAACAATTTACAAAAAGAAAGTATCATTGCTCCCATAGACTCATCACAATGGATTTTTCCGGTCGTTTTACGGAAAAAAAGTAACGGAGACATAAGATTGTGTGTTGATTTAAGACCTTTAAAACAATGTATCCTTGTTGATTGTCACCCATTACCTCTCATACACGAAATGCTTGCTAAAATTGGAAAATCTAAATTTTTCTCGAACCTTGATCTTCACTCTGCTTACCACCAAATCTCCCTTTCACCTGAATGTCAAGCCCTGACTGCATTTGTTACACCTTTTGGTGCATTCAAATATCTCAAAGGGCTTGCATCGGCTGCGAGCGTATTTCAAAAATTGATGGACAATCTTTTTGGAAGTTTTCCACAAGTTCAAGCATTCCAGGATGACATAATCATCCATACAGAAACAAAGAAGAACACATACACACATTAAATAGTGTCTTAGGCATCCTAGAAGTGAAAGGCATGACAGTGAAAGCCAACAAATGTAGATTACTAGTTAATGAAGTCGAATATTTAGGACATACTATATCTCACGAACGTATTAAACCAACATTTTCTAACATTGAAGCTATTCAAAAAGCTCCTCATCCCTATGATAAAGATTCTTTATGTTCATTCCTAGGGTTATGTTAGTACTATGCCAGATTTGTAACAGGTTATGCACAGTCTATCCAGCCATTGAGAAGTTCGCTAAAAAAAGACATGAAGTTTGTATGGGATGAAACTTTGAATGAAGTTTTTGAAAAAGTCAAATTACTTGTTGTGACTGCTCCCGCTCTCCAACCATATGTATATAATTCCAAATCATTCATATCCGTTGACGCAAGTCAAAGAGGTCTAGGGGCTGTCTTTGGTCAGTGGGTTGATAATAAAGAAAACACCATTGCTTTTGCTTCACACACATTGACACCCACCGAAACTATCTATAGCACGAACGAACATGAGGCACTTGCCATTGTGTGGGCAGTCCAAAAATTTTAAACTTATGTGTGGGGTAACCAATGTGATATTTACACCGATCACAAACCTTTAGTATCCTTGCTGTCTGCCAATGGGTTGGGTAAGTCTTCAGCAAGACTAGTCAGATTACTGTCCAAATTACAAGAATATAACCTGACTATAAAATATATCCAAGGAGGTAAAAACATCCATGCAGATTGCCTTTCTCGCATACCGTTGGCTGATTTTAGTGAAGGCGAAAACAATGTTCATAAAGATTGTGTAGTTGGTGTTATTGATGTCATTTCAATGTCTAATGGTAGCATATCTCAACAAGAATGTTTAACCGCAATGCAAACTGACGAAACTCTTAAAAAAGTAGAGATTTTCACGAAAAGTAAATGGCCTTATGTTAGGACCTTGAGCAATGATGTCAAACAATTTGCTCAAATAAGTGAAGAGTTGTCTTTCGAAGATGGTGTTTGTGTGAGAAATGGTTTATTTGCACCTCCCATATCTCAGAGAGAAAATCATCAACATCAGTCATGAAGGCCATTTAGGCATCTCTGCCACATGTAAAAAAATCAAGGAAATTTACTGGTGGCCAGGAATTCATAAGCAAGTTACCATGTTTATAGAAAAATGCCCAAGCTGTGTAGTTTCTGATAAACACTGGAAAACCCACAAGAAAACTTTATTTCCAGTGCCATTCCCAAACTCTCCTTGGGAGAAAGTTGCATTAGACTTTCCAGCACCTTTCACCCTATTACCAATTGACAAAAGGTATTGTCTAGTTGCAATTGACTATTACTCCAAATGTATATATTATTATTTTGTAAGCTCAGCAAACTCATCTACAGTCACATCTTTTCTTCAACAGCTGTTCAAAATTGAGGGTACCCCTGAATGCATCATTACTGACAATGGCCAACATTTTGTGTCATAGGTTGTGACACAAAATGTTTCCGACTTTATGAACACTTATGAAATGAAACATTACCAAATTGCTTTATACAGTTCCGCTTCAAATGGCCTTGTAGAAAGAGCCAATCGCTTTATTAAAGAAGGTGTACAGACTGCGATAGCAACTAATGCCGATGTAAGTGCATTTTTACAAGAGAAAATATGGGCTTCCTTAACGACACCTCATTCCACTACTGGTGTCATGCCTTTTAAAGCTCTCAGAGGCAGAGAAGCCAGATCCAAATTAATACCTAAATGGTTTTCTGATATGAATACTGGTGTTGAACTACTTCATAAAAGAAACACCATTATAAACCCTCAGATTGTCAAAGACAGAGTTGCTTTCAAACAAGCATTACAGAAAAAAGTTCATGATAAATGTTGTGGTTCAAGCATTCCTGACATTAAAGTTAATGATTGGGTGCTCATAAAAAACACACAAAGTGTGTAAGGGTCAATCAAAGTTCACCTTACCTTTTAGAGTTGTTAAACGCCCCCGAGTGGGGAGTTATGTGAAGACCCGGCTAAATTCTTCCAGGGCAAGGTCGAGAAGATCTTCTACTCCCTTGATCACCTAGTTAAGGTCAACCCTCCACTGACTAACCCAGGCAGGTCAGAGATGGACAGCCATACAGGAGAACTACTTAGTTTCTCCCCTATCACCAAGGAGGATGTCATGATTTGTATACAAAGGATTAAATCAGGTTCTTCTGGTGACCCCTGCCCAGTCACTATCTTAAAAACTGTCCCTTCCATCATAGCTGCTAGACTCACTCCACTTTTCAATAACATGCTGGAAAGTGGTGAGTACCCCATGCGCTGGAAACAAGCATCGATCCTACCTCTTCTTAAAAAATCTAACCTAGATGTGTGCGACCTGAATAACTATCGGCCCATCGCTAGGTTACCTCTACCAGCTAAAATCATAGAGGGTCTAATAAACACTCAGCTGAGCGCATTTCTAGGGAAAGCACAACGCCTGGACTTATCTCAGCACGGATTCCGGCCAGGACATAGTACAGAATCAGCTCTGATAAAATCTGCTGAAGACATAAGACAAGTGATGGATGCAGATGGTAGAGCCGCCCTGATCATGTTGGATTTGTCCGCGGCCTTCGACACGGTCCACCACAGGTTGTTGGTGGACCGGTTGAGGGCCTGCGGAATCCAGGGAATGGCCCTTAAGATCTTGCAGGCCTTCCTTGCCAGCAGAACTCAGGTGGTGGCTATGGGAGACTATGAATCGGCCCCTTTTGTACTCCCTTGTGGAGTCCCTCAAGGCTCGTCCTTGAGCCCGACCCTTTTCAATGTGTACGTCTCCACCCTGGCGCCAGTTATAAGATCTTTCGGCTTTAGCGTAACATCTTATGCAGATGACACTCAGATTGTAGTGTTTCTGCTACCGGCTGGAGTGGTTGACACAGCGGACAGGTTCAAGGACTGTATGAGTGAGGTGAGTACTTGGATGGCAGAAAACTGTCTTAAATTGAATTCAGTGAAGACTGAAGTCCTGCTATTTGGGGCCAAAGACAACTTCTGGTCCCCAAGATGGTGGCCCGAAGAAATGGGGACACCCCCCTTTCCAGTTACTAAGGTGAAAAACCTGGGGGTTCTGATGGACGACACTCTCTCCTTTAGGCCCCAAGTCAATGCTCTGTCTTCTTCCATCCACTATATCCTGAAAACTATACGAAAAGTGCTGCCTTTTATCCCTGACGTACACAGAAAGACCGTGGTAACGGGATTGGCAATATCCCGTCTAGATTATTGCAACAGCTTGCTTTTAAATGCCCAACAGGGGCTGCTAATTAAATGACAAATCTTACAAAATGCAGCGGCCCGTCTGGTTACGGGAACTTCCAAATTTTCTTCGGTAGCACAAGATCTGGTGAAGCTTCATTGGCTACCAGTGCGAAAAAGAATAGCCTTTAAGACGCTTTGTGTAGTTTTCAAAGCATTGAAGGGTCTGGGCCCTCACTGCATGACCGCGTTCTTTCAATGGTACAAGCCGACCAGGATGCTTAGGTCCTCTGACCAAGGACTTATCTTAGTCCCTAAAGCCAGGAAGGCTCGCTGGGGGGGAAGGAGTTTCTCCCTGGGGGCGGCTAGGGCTTGGAACGCTCTCCCACTGGCCCTTAGGCAGATTCCCGACCTGCTGCCCTTCAGAAGGGCCCTGAAAACCTGGCTATTCACACAATAATCCACTCCGTCACGCACTCTAGTGGTCATTCAGCGCCAGGACCCCTTTCCGGTAACAGCGCGCTTAACAAATGTGCAAAATAAATAAATAAATAAATAAATAAAGTTACTAAATCTTCAGTGTTCCTATTCAACAAAGGGTGGTGGAACAGAAATAATGTTGTGAAAGCCAATATTTTCAATAAGGTCTATGCCAACAAGATAAATGAAAATGACACTGATTTCACTGTTGGACCTGGTTATGAATCTTATAACACCTATGACAATTCTCATTGTGATGTTATTCCAGGAGATAACATTAACAATTCTCCTGTTCGTCCTAGTTGTTCTCCACATTCTGTAACATCCATGCGTTATCATTGCACATATAGAATGCCTGTTAAGTACGATGATTATATTCTATATTGATTGTTTAATTATTATATTTTTTTTAATTTAATTAATTCTTTTTTGAGGGACGAGGATATGTAGTATATATATTTAGTGTATCTCCCGTTTAGAATGTCTTTCCAGAATTGTCCTATCTCACCAGAATGTATTACATCTAGAATTCTGTATCAGACAGTTTGGACTTAGGCTCCTCTGACTTATGAGCTCTTGCAGTGGGCTCCTTCTTTAATTAATAACTTAATAAAATAAGTAATTAAGTTATCATCTCCTGGAATTCCTGTTTACTGCTGGCGTTCCCCACACTACACCGGGGCTGGTATACAGTCCACAACTGGCACAGATTGAGGAGCCATAGGCCCCCTGATCCCTGCAAACACCCCAAAGGAAAGTAAGGCAACATCATATCCCAAACAAAAACACCAAGTAAACAAAGCTGAAGAAAAAAGGGAACTCGGAGAATAGCGGCATCCAGCACTGTGCACAGGGTATGCTTTAAGGAAAAGCAGATGTATCCTCAGTTAGATAAATTTGGGATGAACTTCCTACGTTGGTTGGTGGTGTCTTTGTGTGACAATTTTTTTTTTTTGGCGCCTGTTCCCATGACCTCCATCTCCATGGATTCCCTCACTAACACTCCCCACAAGTGCCCTTCATCTCTCACATGCATTTCACTTGTTTTAAAATGCTGGTTGGGGTTGGCTTTTGTTAGAAACAGGATCTCTGGCTGGCCAAGGCTTGCGCCAAGGTCAGTCAGAGACCACCACTTCCAAGTCAGGGCAAGGGAGTCACACACCAAGATAACCCTCGCTCACCCTCTAGGTAACGTGGCGCGAGCAGCAAGGCTAATCTCAGAGGCGATGTGTAAAGCGTTTGCGCGCGCACCCCAGCGACAACACCCTAGGCCCACCACAAAGGAAACTCCACACAAGGTTATATCAAAAATAGCCTTTGTATTACAATAAAAACACATTAGATAAGACACACACTTTACAATGTGCCAACAGGCACGGGCACGATTTACAAGGGATTATGTACAGGACAGGGCCACCTGGACCACTGTCAGGGGTATGCACTTGTTAGAAATAATACTTGTAGGTATAACACTTTAGCACATCAACATATAATGACTGTAGCACACAAAATAGTTACATGTAGCACACAACCAGTAACTACTGGTAAAGGGTAAATACCTCCTATGCCACCCTAAACACTGTAGGGAAATCACGCAGGGAACTAGGACCTTAACATCAGGACCTATGGAAGGAAAACCTATCACCTAAGCAAGTCACATTTAGCAAAGGGAAGGAAACCTAAAATAATCACCTAGGCAAGTCACATTTAGCAAAGGCAATAAACCATCAACATTCCTCTAAGCAGGTTACTTTTAGCAAAGGGGAATAAAAACACAAGGCATTACCTAAGCAGGTCACTTTTAGCAAAGGTAATGACACAAACAATCCTCTAAGCAGGTCACTTTTAGCAAAGGGGATAAAACATAAACAATTACCTAAGCAGGTCACTTTTAGCAAAGGTAAAAACAAACATTCCTCTAAGCAGGTCACTTTTAGCAAAGGGGAATAAAAACATAAAGAATCACCTAAGCAGGTCACTTTTAGCAAAGGTAATAACAAACAATTGCACATGAAACATTAAAACACATTCAGAGGTGCAGGTAGAACATTTGCGCAGAAATCACATAAGCAGTAAATCATAAATTGCGCAGGGTGCACATGGCACAGCACTAGAAATGTCCCCCAGGCCAACTGGCCTCGAAAGGGCTGGAATGCCCTGAGTCTCAATGTCAGGGTAGGCTGCGCAGGCAGCCAAGAACACAAAGCCTAAACGGAGCAACTGTCCACTAAGTGCTGGACAGTTGTAAATCACAGCTAGGCACACGTTGGAGCCTTGTGGGCTCAAGGACCACAAGTGAGGGAACACAGCGCGGGAGCCATGGGGCTCTGACCACTAACTGCCTGTGTCCCCCTAGAGCCTCTCAGGGCTCGTAAAACAAATCTGCTGGCCTTAAAAGAGCTTCAGCGCTCTTAAACAATGGTATTCCCCTAGAGCCTCTCTGGGCTCTAAAACAACTGTGGCACTGCAGAGCCTCTCGGGGCTCTGAATCAAAATTGGGGCGGGAGCCTCGGGGCTCTAAACAATGTAGGCGGGAGCCTCGCAGGCTCAACAAAGAAATCAAGGTGCCCCCTCGAGCCTCGGGGCTCGTAAATATCGTTTAGGGCGGGAGCCTCTCGGGCTCTAAATAACCAAATTGCCCCCAGGAGCCTCGGGGCTCCTAATCCCACTGCGGGCTTCGTTGGAGTCCCTCACGGGGGACTCAGGATCAAGTAATGCCCACAGAGCCTCAATCGGCTCTTCTCACTTGGGCCGCTCTCAGGCCCCACTCACCTGCTGTCTCGGGCTGCGGCGGCTCCTCTCTCTTGTCCCGGGGCTCTCCCTTCGATCGGGAGCCTCGGGCAGGACACGCCGGCTGCTTTATTCGTCTCGTGGCTCGGTGGGGGGGCGGGACTTCCGGTCGGCCTCTCCGGGCCGCGCTGTGAGTGGCCGGCCGGCCCAATACTTCCGGGTCGCCGCGGGCAGCGCGGCGGCTCGTCTCAGGCAGACAGGCGGGCTCTCAGCATCCGAGGAGTGGGCTCCCTCGTGATGATTTAAATATCCAAGGACGGGGCAATGCCGGGTGGGCACCGGCTTCCAAATCAAATATAAAGCAAGGTAGGCACTCGCGCTGCCGAAAATCGGCAAATTAAAACGGGCAGATGCCGGGTGGGCACCGGCTGCACACAAAGCGCTCCCAAGCGCTTAGGGCATGAAATAAAGCGCTCTCAGTGCTAAGAGCAAAACGAAGCGCTCCCAGCGCTGGGGACAAGGGAGAGCGCTCCCCAAGCACAGCAAAGCTCCAGCAAGGTCTGGAGGCAGACAGGGGGGGGCAGGGCAGGGCCAGAGCCAGCACACTGGGTCTCCAGGCAGGGAGACAAGCCAAGTGGCGGTCCTCCTGGCCCCAGCAACAGCAACAGCCCCCTCTGGCAAGATCCAAAGTAGAACAATTTCTGTGGGGACACAGCCCCATTTTTACACAGAGAAATCCTTTGTTTACAGGGTGCAGGGTGGGGGGAAACCAGTTGCAGCTGGCTTGGGAGTACCCTTGATGGCCCAACCACCCCTTTCATTCACTAGGGAGGCTTGGGTCGTTAGACAAACCACAGGGGGGCGGAGCCAGCATTGTGTGGGGAAAAACCCAGCCCATCCAGGACCCAGGTGCACTCCTCCCACACATCACTCATGCTGATCTCACACTCACCACCGGGCAAACCCATCCAGACTTCCTGGAGCCTGGCATGCCAGCCAGCTCCAGCCAATCACCCTCCAGCACCCTCACTGCACACATACATCAATGTCCAGAAGTAGCACTTCCCTTCTAGACACATACATGCCGCATACACCATCTTGCAGCATTCACTCTCACGAGTTCACACATACCAAACTCGAGCCTGCACTCCCCACACATCAGGAACCACCAGGTACACACACATTCCCCATGCATTCCTATGGGAGGGCAGGCCAGCCATACTACACGCACGCACTTTACTCTGGGGCACAGGGAAAAAGTGCGCCAAGACCCAAAAATCACTAACACTGGGTCACAAATAAAAGCAAAAAGATTAGGGGTGAACCTGCCCTAAGGCCCAAGTCCAACAGCTTTGCTAATAAGAATGTATTTCTACCCAAAGGAACCCTTTTCAGCAACATTAGGATTAGAGAAGGAAAGAAATATATCGTCCTAATCTATACTAAGAGGTTTGCATGCAGCTCTTTAATGACAGTTATGACAGTTCATAAGTCACTGTGATATATTAGGAGTGCAACTTATGACCAGCAAGTAATAAAAGGATCTCTGTGACAAAAGCAGTAACCCACTGAGCTATCCACATCAAATACCGTTCTGTGATCTGCATTACTCTTGTACTTTATGATGAGTAAAACTGCCACCAGACAAAACTTCGATCTCTTTCCAGCAGGAAGATTAATCACCAGAGTTATTGCAATTTTTTTTTTATTGCAGCCGGAAATCTACTGGACGCACAGCAAACTGTACAGCAGGCACTTGTAAACCCATAGTTATTTCTAAACTCAGTACCATGTGCGGTTGCACCAGTCGCACTGCTTTAAAGCTGGCCCTGTATAAACATAAATCTGAATAAGGTAGGTGTATAATGTAGTTATCATACGAGAAATCCCTAGCACCCTTGTTCTTTTGGGGAATGTAAAGGAAGGGCTACGTCATGTGCACATACAAAAAGAAAACAAAAGAAATTGTGCAAAAAGCACATTTCTCCTAATTCTACTTCTGTCAACACTTAGTCAATAAGAGTAAAGTTGGAGGAAGCTCGTGTATTCAAGGACACCTGGGATTTGTATGACTCACACAAATTCATAAATGTCTGCGGCATGTCCCTTTAAATCTGTGCATCAGACATTAATGACTTTTTAATGAAGTAGGGAATCAAAATGAAAATAGTAAAATAGCAGAAAATAGCTCCTATGCGTGTTTCAATCACTATATCTTGTTTTTCGCTTTTTGGAAATCTAACTTTATAAGATTTTTGTTACTGGAGCACCATTAATGCGTTGCCCAGGTCTGGAGACTTTTAATACACAAAATTGATGAAGACAGTCAATTGGATTACATATGCTGCATGCATACTCAGTCCCGTACCATTAATGCACATAATCAGTTATATCACAGATACGTTCATATATGCATACAGAGTAATTCACCATATGAGGCCGCTGCTCACAAAATGCAGCATATCGGCTTATATCCTGTGACACCAGGACTAGATCCACATGCACTAATGTACACATACACACACCACAGAAGAAGTGTGTGGCTCAATGGTTAGAGCGGCAGACCCTGATGCAGAGGTCTGGCCCGGGACCAGGGTTCAATTCCCGCCTTGGCGGGTCTTGGGCTCAATTTCCTCGGACCTGATAATTCTCGACTCAGTGCCTATTCTAATCATGGGTCCCACTCTGCAACTCTGGGCAATAGCTTGCTTAATCTCCACAACGGCCCCAATGGCGCTGGGATGCCTGGCTTCACCTTGGGGGTGCCCAGGAGTGGACATTTCACAGGGAAAAGCCAGGAAGGGATCCACAGCGGTATGCGTACAGCGCCAGGAAACCCCGGTTGGGGTATAAGTGCGCTTTACAAGTACAAATTAATTTCATTTCATTTCACATCACACACGTCTGTAAATAAAGAGAGTCCTGTGAACACAGACCAACGCAAAGACTGACATACACACAACAATTATACAGACAGGGGTAAATAGAGGGATGAACCGACGGATGTACGCTTAATTACAACTCAAAGATTTGGGCACCATGTCCCAGGGACGTTATACTTGAATTGGAGAAAGTAGTGTGATGCAATCTCAAGATCCTCCTTGTATAACTCACTTCTATTGGGTAATGGCAGACTTTCATTTCTATAGGCTATCCACTTCCTGCCTTGTTTGCAATCAAAACATGCATGTAACAGTACAGTGTACTCCAGATGCCCATGACATCCTTGGCTTCATTGGTATAATCATCCATATGCACCATTCAATGATTACCACTCCTTAGGATTAACATCTGCAAAGTTTAGTCAAGTGCTAAGGATTTCATGGCAGTTCAAAATCCTCACGCACACCTACAAAGCCCTCCACGACCTAGGTCCTCCCTACCTCAAGCATCGACTGAACTTCCACCAGCCTGCTAAACACATGCGCTCCTCTTCACTCGCCCTCGCATACACCCCCGCATCAGTCACAGCAGTGGTCGCTCCTTCTCCTACATCATTGCCATGACCTGGAACAACCTCCCCTCCAGCTACGTACAGCTACCTCACTGGCAGACGTCAGAAAGAGACTCAAGACCTGGCTCTTCTAAGTGGGGTGTGGCAAGCAGCCCAAGATGGCGGTCACATAGGCTGCTCTCTCCCAGGCCAGTAATCCTGCACTATCTCTTGTAATCCAGGGTGTATGTGCTGCGGAACCGTGCTGGCACACCACCTAACGCTACCACACTCTCTGATGGCAAGTCCAGACAGAGGCCGAGTGGCGGAGGTTGAGTTGTGTGGCAGTGATGGCGAGCCACTTGGAAGACTGAGGCATGTGTGCCGACTGCTCTGCGTTGCAGCACCCGAGTGTGGCGCGCCTTGGTGGGCGACGCTCGATGGCTCGGAGTGAAACTTGACTGGGCAGCCCTGCTGGTGCTGACCACGAGGCCGGAGGTGCAGCTTGAGCCGTGGTGACTCTGCCAATGCTTGCTGGACCGACGAGGGACTGAGACGCCCGGATCCTTGGAGGAGGCTTCTGACCGAGAAGTTGGATGGGTCACTTGAGGCCCGGCAAGAAAGGATAGTGCATCAGAGAGCGGAGCCATCTCCTACTTGGCTCTCGCACGAGGTGCGCTGTTGGGGGTTCATCTCCGCCCCCATTGGTCCTGGGATATTTTCTGCTGGCAGTATGATGGTGAGAGGCAGCGTAGGAAGCTGTGTGTCTCCTCCCAACGACATAGCGGTGATTGGGGCAGAAATTGAGAACCTGAGATGTGGGAGGCCCAGAGATTACTGGGCCCCCTGACACATACAATGCAGCTCTCACAACCGTGATTAGGCCCCCCCACAGCTACTCATAAATCACTAATGTACCAGCTTGGGGTGTCTTTGGGAGTCCCCCCTCAAGTTTGGGGGAGTGCACTCTACACTTACGGGGTGGGCACCCACGCAACCCAACTCCCCAAAAACTAGAACCCTCGACCCTTCGAGGTCCCGCTGCATACCAAATCGCTGCTTCCAGGGGTGGATAATAATAGTCTGACGAATTTGTGAGCCAACGAGTACTGCATGCCGGTGGCCTGCGTTTTACTGAGCCGCTCGTCACCAGTAATCCCTATTGCAGCATTAATTCGACTGAAAAGGCTTTTGTCTCTTGATCCTGGTGAGGTTACATAGTTTTCGACTTCGCCTCGTATTTTGCCGCCATTTTATGCTTAGCCGCCATTTTGTGTTGCCTCACTCAGGCAGCACGGCTAACGCGGTAAACATGGTGTTTTTGCCTTTTCAGCTGCTACGTGTCTTGGTGTTGAAGAGTAACCTCTGTCCATGTTTACGAAACTGATGTCAGGGACTGGCCGAGTTCATAAAGCCATGTCTAGACTGATTATTCCATGTCTTACTCCACTGTTTGGGTCCCACCATTCTTCTCATTCTTTATCTTGTTTAACTGGCCTTCACTATTCTCTTTGTGTGTTCTCTTGTTACATAGCCTATCCTTTGAAGCATTCTACACATGTTCTACCACCTGCAAATTAAATTACGGGCACTAGTGTTGATTAACTTGAAGGGAGGAGAGTACACAGGGTCTGAAAGGAAGGTGTGTTTTAGACATCGGATAGCTTGTTTTCGAACTATTCCTATTTGTCAGTTTTATGTGTTTTGGGAGTTGTCATTGTAAACTCGTTCTGTATAATAGACTGTACGCCACGGAATGAAGTGGCAGTCTCCTTAGAATCCACCTTGTGTGTAACTTCTAGGATAACTGTGCTTAGCTGCAGCTAATAAATCTGCTTTTCTACGCCTAACAGAGTGTCTCGTGTCTCTGTCTATCAAGGCAGGTGAACCCGGAGATATTAGGCGTGCCCTGCACCGCTTGGCCCGTAAGGTCAGGTTCTCCAATTGGCGGCCCAACGTGTGGGCGACTTCAGCGGTAGTAGTTTTTGCCCGAAGGTCGTGAGGAGCTTCGCAAGAAAATTCCGGAGGATTTCGCGAACCACCTGAGCGACCCCTGCATGTCGAAGTGGACCGAAGGTCTTTTGAAGCGCGGCTACTCCTTCCCGACGGCTGCTGACAACTGCTGCCCTGACTGTCGCCCTGCCTTGGCCCACTGTTGATGATTGGTATCGCGAGACGTTAGACGGACATCTGTTGGCGTGAGAAAAACCTTTAGTTAAGTATTTGTGGGTAGCGCCCACTCTTTGTTTTTGTCTTTTTTTTTGTTATTCGATTAGCGCACTAACGAAGCCAAGGAGTAAGTACGTTTGTGCTGTGACTATATTGTCCGCAAACCCCTTGACGTTTGTAAGGAAGTCCAGTTCATTACGAAATGCCTGGATTCAGTAAGTTTAGGACATTTTGTTGTTTTGGTTGATTCCCGGCTGGAAGATTCTTGTCCGATTCCTCCAGTTGGAACTCCCACTTACAAGCTCTTCTCAAAACATGGTCTGGGTCCTATTATTTTTCATGAAACTTGGATCCGATATACGAAAAAGGATGGTGTCTTACAGTGGCCACAAAATTGTTCTTTTGAGCCTTATGTATTAGATAATTTGGAAGCAATTCTATTTAAAAGAAAAGCCCGGCCGGCAATGTTTGACTCTTTCCGCCTCTGGCGTAAGGAAGCCAAACAGAAAGAAATTAAGCAAATGAAAAAGGATAAGAAAGAACAGAGTATGACGATTTTACAGGCTGCCCAACAGTTTAACAATGATGAGGCTGATCAGGTGATTGAAGTGTCGGAAAGACAGCATCGTATGGCACTAGATAGATGTTATCCTGTGTTACCTATTGCATCAAAGATTAAGAATCCCGACGACGATTCTTTTATGTCACATCTATTGACGTTACCTCCACCTTACGTGTTAGGTGCTAATGCACCCCCATTACAACCTGCTGCGAATCCAGCTGTTTTGGTTCCTGCACGATTGCCTATTCCTGTGATTCCGCTTCCGCCCCCTTTTCCAGTGACTTCTGCACCCCAATCTTCTGTGTCTCAGCCCCCTTTACCTGTCGTTTCTTTTGCTACAGATTCTACTCCTGTCTTACAGAATACGTTGTCTCCTGTTTTAGTGTCAGATTCCCCTACAGCTCGACAACGTTTAGTCGAAACAGTTTCGGGTCTTTTGTCACCGTTTCTTGGGCCTCTTTTCTTTTCCCCCTGCATCGTCTAGAAGACAATCTCGTAGTCAGATTCCAGATTTGGAAGAACGGACTAAGTTAGATTCTCTTCCTCGTAATTGGATCGTGAGTAGTGTATAGTATAGTGTGCGCGATATTTTAGATACTTTTCTTCAATGGAATGCGCCTACACAGAGGTATGTTTTCAATGCTATGTGCAATACCCTTATTAAAGGATGGGAAGATGTGGATCTAGATTCACCTCCTCAGGATTTATTCGAGGTAAAGGATCAATTTGATAAGGGACTTATTGTGGGTCCTGCTGTAGAGCGCGCTATTCAAAGGCTTGTTACTTTCCGATCTTCCTTTTTCTCTCAAACTTCGTTTGAACCTGATCCTGCGGTTCGTCGTAAAATGGCACAATATCCTATGTGAGAAGTTCCTCCAATATGGAGAGATGAAGTTCCTCAGGCAGGTAATGTTCCAGGTGTCCCAGCTCATTTTCAGCGTATATGGGTACATGATCCTTGGAAAAGATCAGAAGTGTTGGCACTTAAGCAGTCTTTACCGGACCCTCGCAAGAATCCTGCTGGGTATTATAAAGAGTTGTCCCAGACTGTTGATGCATGTATCATGAATTTGGCAGATATTGATTTACTTATGGGAAATGTAGTCCCACAAGCGATATGGACCAGGATTCGTAAACAAGATCATGATCAAGCTTTAGGTGGTAATTGGGCTGCTATTATTGCCGCAGATGCAGGACAGATAGGTGGTGCCAAACCTGATGATTTAATTACGGAATTACCTGGTAAAATAATAGATCTTATGAAAACGATGATGCCTGCTGTACGCGTTAACTGGGATAAGTTGGCAGCGTGCAAACAAAAGACAGTTCAAGTTCAAAAGACCTTTATTCGAATTTCATAAAATTCATAAAAGTACCGATCAGAACAGCAATCCATTTAAATATATATACAAGCAGATAAAAAGAATGTTATACAAAAAAAACATTTCATAATATCATAATATTGAATTCCATACAGTGACAATACAGTGCATTTCAGTGCATTTCATTTCATTATATTATTTTCATTGTGGCACCATTTAAACTAATTGCTATATTCAGGGATTTTCCATCGTTTTGCGCGCTCGTATGGCCGATATTAGAAAAGTACTGGTGCGA
Organism: Lissotriton helveticus; assembly: GCF_964261635.1. Lineage (NCBI taxonomy): Eukaryota > Metazoa > Chordata > Amphibia > Caudata > Salamandridae > Lissotriton > Lissotriton helveticus. The sequence goes on from NC_136060.1 coordinate 409,828,667, forward strand.
AAAATTAGTTTGTCGGTATCCAGAGTAACCAACATGCTATATGATTCTTTTAGTGTGAGTGGTCTGTGTTTTTTAAAATAAGGAGTTAAAAACCATTTGATAAATCTACGATAAAATTTGCAGAAAAATAGAAAGTGCAGATCATCCTGTGTACTCACACCATCACAGGGGCATGGAGTGAAATCAGCACCATGACGATACCCCAGAGGAAAAGACAACAAAAATTTAACAGTGCCCGCCCTTAAGCGGAACAATAGTGATCGCTCCCAACTAGTCATGGGAAGGGAGAGATAGGGCGGCAAAGTTTGTCTACACAATTCATTTCCTATATATTTCATAACACTTGATTTCTGTAATTCACTTCCAATCCGTTAGTCATTAGTGTAAAGTGCATACAGTGCATTTTTGACCTCAACTTTATTCTTTGTTTCAATTGTCATAGGATCGGTAAACAAAGTACCTCTGTCAACTTCATTAAGTGATTTAAAAACTTCTGAGAGCCATGGAATCTCCATTCCATGGTCACAATTTAAACAGTCCTTTATAATATTTTGTGTAAGGACAGCAGCATCATTCCTCCAAATTCTAATCCAGAAAAGTGCTGGTCTTGCTCTAATAAAATCACTTATATAAAGAAGATTTAATTCACTATGACAGATAAAATCGGATGAAGAGATCGGTGCGCCCAACACTTTTCTACAGAAGCGATTTTTCTCCCTTTGAATACAAAGGGTGCTTCCCAACCCCCATACCTCCGCTCCATACGTGGCAACAGGTGAGCACTGCAATTTAAAAATCTTTAAAATAGCCTTAGTGGCACCAATTTTCTTTGGGCGAGGGAGGCTCAAAACAGAATTGTTGGCTTTCGAGAACTTGCTCGTGGCGTGGGCCAAATGCCCACTCCACGAGCCGTTCGCAGCGAAAACCAACCCTAAATAGGGGAATTTAGGAACAGATTCTAGTTTATCTGTACCTATCTGTATGGTATTGAGTTTCCTTTTGCCAGGGCCACAGGACATAATAAAAGATTTTTTTAAATTTACCCTCAGATCCAGACCCTCCATAAAATTGACAAAACTATATACAAGCAGACGAAGAGCATTAGGTGTGCGGGCCATAAGCACCGCATCGTCTGCGTATAAAAGCACTGGAAGTGGTTTCCCTGAAATTACTGGAACATCTGTGGTGACTTTTTTCAAACAGTTAGATAAACCATTAATATAAATGATGAACAACAGGAGCGCTGAAACGCACCCCTGTCTCACCCCCCTCCCTATATCAATGGCTCCTGAGACCTCTCCACCCATCCCAATACGTACCTGTGCTTTTAGGTTAGTATGGAGATAGGCTAAAAAACTTACAAGAGTATCATCAAGGCCATTGGATGAAAGGATTGACCAGAACTTGGATCTATTCACAAGATCAAATGCGGATGAGAGGTCCATAAAAGTAAGGTAGGTGGGAGAGGAACGGGCAACACTATATTTATCAAACAAAAGACTGATGAAAGTGTCTCTGATTTCTTTACTCGTTTCGAAGAGACTTTCATCGACTATAGTGGTCAAGATATGAGTACTGAAGGTGGACAGCGATTTTTTGTAGATAAATTTGTCTTTAATTTAATTCCAGAATTATCGCATAAATTGAAACAATCAGAGAGTTCATGGGCCGTTTCTTCAACTGCCCAGATATTAGCTACCGCTCAGTATTATGAGAATAGGGATAAGGAAGATAAGGAAAAAGTGTAGAAAAAGACTAAGGAATTAAAAACGAAGGTTTTTCTGCAATGGGCTTATCCCCCTCGTTCTGCTCAGCCCCAATATCAACAGCCCCCACAGTTCCAGAAGTTGTTGCAGAAACCGGTATCTTTAGCTCCGCGATTTCCGTTGGGTCCTAATCAATGCGCCTATTGTAAAGAGGAAGGTCACTTTAAGAATGCTTGTCCGATATTATTGCAGCGTTATGGTGGATCATTAGCACCAAGGGGTCGTGGTGATTCTCGGTCTATGTCCGGGGGTAGAGGACGTGGTGTGTTGTCTCAGGAACGACGTCCCTCTCCCCCTCAGGACTCTACAAATTATTTTGATCAGCGGAATTCTCAGTCTGCACAGTATTACAATGATGACTACTGTTTAGATAGTGAGAACGCTGATTTCCATACTAGCTAGGACAGCCATAGACAAAGTAAGGGAGTCGTATCAGTTCCAGTGGATCAGGAGGGACCTTATGTTAATGTTGTAGCATTGGGTGTTACAGAACCATTTCTCTTGGATACTGGTGCAATGAGAAGTTCTATAATGCATTCCAAACTCCCTGGGGCACCTTTGTCTGGCTTAACAAATGTTTCGGGGGATTCTCTGGCGCCCCAGTTACTAATCCGGTTTCCTGTCCTTTGCCCATTTCTATTGGTCCGTACGATTTGGAAGCTCCGCTTCTCTTAACGACGGGTTGTGGAGAGAATTTATTGGGTTTGGACTTGTTAAAACGTTTGCATGCTACGTTGTATTGTTCGCCCTCTGGTGTACATCATACTTTGGGTGATAAATTGACTTCTCCTATGTATGTATCTAAAGAACAGCTGCCACTTGAACTGCGTTCACTTCCTGCTACGCTTTGGGCTACGGGTCTGAATGATGTTGGTTTATTACAAATTCCACCTTATGTGATTACTGTCAAGCCTGACGTTAACTTGCCACATGTTCCTCAATACAAAATATCTAATGATGGTGAGAGAGCTTTGTTGGCTATTGTTCATGACTTGGTTCAGAAAGGTGTGGTCGAAGAGACTAGAGGAAATGTTTTTTAATAGTCCTGTTTTGGCTATTCTTAAACGTACTGATCCTTCTCAGCCACCTGTGTACCGCTTTGTGATTGATCTTGGAGAGGTCAACAAAATTGTTGTCCCTCAGTTTCCTGTTGTGTCAGAAATCACTGCTTTGCTCACTATGATTCCTGCTTCAGCAGCTTGGTTTTCGGTTATTGATCTTAAATATGCTTTCTTTAGCATTCCTATTACTGAGGAGGGTAGGGATCTCTTTGGCTTCTCTCTCGGAGGCCGAAGTTTCCGATTTAAGCGTGCACCTCAAGGCTATTGTGAAAGTCCTTCAATTTATAGTCAAGCTTTGAAATCTCAGCTTGACACTTTCTCTTTGCCCGTGGGTGCTACTCTTTCTTATCCAATACGTAGAAGACTTGTTAATAGATGCTGATTCGGAAGATGTCTGTAGAACTGCGACTGTGTCGCTTTTGCAACATTTGTCTGATTTACACCATAAGGTATCACCTTCTAAGTTGCAATATTGTCGCCAAGAGGTTACCTATTTAGGTCATCTCTTGTGGAAGGAGGGAAGACGATTAACCCCAGAACGTATTCATGCAATTGCACGGATGCCTGTACCATCCACACAAAGAGAGGTGCGTGCTTTCCTAGGCATTACCTCTTATTGTAGACAGTGGATTCCGAATTTTTCTCTACTTGCTAAACCTCTGCTGGCACTCACTCTTAAAGATATGCCCCAGCCTCTTCCTTGGACTGATGAATGTCAAAAGAGTTTTTCTGATTTGCGTACTGCTCTGTGTTCTGCTCCTGTGTTGGGTACTCCAAATTACAGTAAACCTTTTACACTCTATGTTCATGAAAGAGAAGGTTGTGCATTATCAGTCTTGACACAACAATTCAGAGACAAACAAAGGCCATGTGCCTATTTTTCGGCTACATTAGATCCGGTAGCTAAGGCATTACCCAGTTGCCTTAGAGCAACAGCAGCAGCGGGGATTTCTATTTGTCAATCTGCTGGATTGGTGTTGGATCACACTCTTAATGTTATGGTGCCTCATGCAGTAGATATTCTTCTTAACAGGACAAAAACTCAGCATTTAACGAGCGCCCGTTTGTCTGGATATAAGTTGACGCTTTTAGCTAGCCATATACATATCAAAAGATGTAATGTTCTGAATCCAGCAACATTGTTGCCTGTTTTTGATGAGAACAATGTGCAAGATCAGCATGATTGTTTTCTTCGTACAGAAGAAGAAACAAAAGGTCGAATTGATTTAAAAGATACACCACTTGTGGATCCGGATGGGATCCTGTGGGTAGATGGGTCTTGTTTCAAACTTCCTAATGGCGAGACGACAGCTGCCTATGCTGTTACAACTTTGTACACAGTGGTAGAAACTGAACGTATTTCACAGAACTCAGCGCAAGCTACAGAATTGATTGCACTGACGAGAGCGCGTGTGTTGGCGAAAGGAAAAAGGGTGACTGTTTATACAGATAGTCAATATGCGTTTGGCATTGCCCATAGTTTTGGTCGTTGGTGGAGGGAAAGAGGATTCTTTACCTCCCACGGCACTAAAATACAGCATGGTCAGTTGGTGACTGACCTTCTTGAATCACTTGCTTTGCCTACTCAAATAGCGATTGTGAAATGCAGTGTGCATAAAAAGATTACTGATGACGTGGGTCAAGGAAATGCATTTGCGGATGAAATAGCGAGGGAAACGGCGAAAAATGTTGAAAGTCGCATGTATGTTGCAGGCCCTGCAAGATGGGTCGCAGAAGGTGGTATGTGTGAAGACACAGTAGAAAGCGTGCAAGTGATTCAGAAGGAAGCCACTGAGAAAGAATTGAGTAAGTGGAGAGAGAGTACGAGAATGTTGGACACGATGGGATGTTGGACGGAATTGTCAGAGCATCAGCGATGGTTGTTACCAGATGCGTATGTACTACCTGTAGTTACTATGGCTCATGGACCAGCCCATATTAATGCAAGGGGTATATGTAAACTTTTAGCTCCAGTATGGTAAAATGAAGGTATCCCTAAATGTGCAGAAAACGTGGTGAAACATTGTATTGTTTGTTTGATGCACAATCCAGGAAAGGGAACTCCAACTCCAGCAGGTCACTTTGCTCCCCCTACGTATCCATTCGAGGTACTGTAAATAGACTATAATCATATGGAACGTTCTAACAATCTCAAGTATGTCCTGGTGGTAGTTTGTGCCTTTTCCAGATGGATAGAGGCCTATCCCCTAAAGGACAACACTGCTCTGTCTACTGCTAAGGCCCTTCTGAAGGAATTTTTCCCAAGGTTTGGTTTGCCGCGCATTGTCTGGAGTGACAATGGGAGTAAATTCGTAGGCCAAATTATGCAGAAGGTGTGTGTGGGCCTAGGTATTAGACAGAAATTCCATGCGGCAAACCATCCTCAGTCAGCGGGTCTGGTAGAGTGCTATAATGGCACTCTCAAACTTAAGTTAGCAAAGATTCAGGCCAGCACAGGCCTTTCTTGGCCTGACGCCTTGCCTTTGGCACTCCTTTCAACAAGAACGACTGTTCATTCTCGTTTGGGGCTTAGCCCATACGAGATTGCTTTTGGACGCCCAGCTAATGTTAGGGGAGTCCCCAGACCCAAGAAATATTCAGATATTCTGTATCCATTGTTGGTTGACTATTTACATGACCTCACCACTAAATTGCATGTTATTCATCAACAGGTCCAAAACGCTTTGCCGGAGGCCTCCTCAGATCCAGGACACTCCATTCAACCTGGAGACTGGGTCTGTCTCAAAAATTTTCAGAAGAAAAAGAATTTGGAACCTCGTTGGGGGCCGCCGAGACAAGTATTGCTGACTACTCGTACAGCTGTAAAGGTTGTGAGAAAGAAGAACTGGATCCACGGCGTGCATTGCAAAAAGGTACCATTGCCTTTACCTTTTGACCAGTGGGTCCGAGAAAGTGTTGGTGATAACGAATGCGAAAAAGTACCCAGATTTGTACCTTTCAGCAGTGCACGCCTGGATTGGACTAGCTCAGAGAAAGAGGACGACGACGTCTTATAGGAATCTGTACCTTCATCTTCGAGATTAGATACAACAGATCCAGAGACTTTGTTCAAGGACCAACCTACACTTGGCAAAAGACGATACAACCTAAGAAAGAGATTGCCCAAGGAAAATTAATTTTGTGTTTTATTATTTTGTTTGTATTAAACGAGAAACGTTCCTTTTTCTTTATCCATCAAGTTGCAGGGTCACGGTAGGAGTCTTGAGCTGTGACCTGAATAGAGACTAGGTCAACAGGACTTGCAGTGTCATAGGACGGCTAACAATTACAGCCAAGTGATTAAGGAAGATTATCGTGAGCAACGCCTTTAGGGTAATGGATAATACAGGAAAAGGGAATGATATTAAAATAATGAAAAGAGATTATTATAAGAAATTATTATTCAGTCGTTGTGACGTAGCATTATGTGTTTTAGTATGTTTATGCAGTTTATTAGCATGAATAGGATGGCTTATACATATACAGGCAACACCTGTTCCTACTTCTGTCCCTTTGATTACCTCTACTACTATTTCTCCGCATAAATTTTACTCACTCCCAGATCACGAGCAAATGAGAAGAATGGAATATCTTAGCAATTCGTTTATTCAATTGTTACACCAGCATCAATTGATAGTAAATACTACTGATTATTGGGTTTGTGGTCTCATACCGCATATTACAGAGAGAGGGATGCCGTATTTAGTCCTTCCATTTTCGTATGAAGGTTCTGCTTGGGCTTATCTGGCTATGTTTTCTAATGCATACCAGAACCAACTTCGATATCCTCCTGGTGGGTCCTCTAATGGTGGAGTGGATTTCAGCCACAGTCCTTTGATAAAGGGAATTGTAACTATGGCAAAGATTGCTGACATTAGCAAAATTCCCAAAGATGAGAAAAGAGCATATGATGGATGGAATGTGACTCGTTATGCTACTAGTCTCACTGACAAGGTTAAACAGAAGAAATTTACACCGATTTGGGTTCTGCCCCAAAGAGGTCATTTGTGTTTACAAATAAATGGCCAGAATATCAAAAATAAGCAAGAGAAGAGTAATTGTTCCCATACGTATGTTTATACACCCTTGATTTTCACTGTTAGTACCATCTTAAGGTACATATTTTATCTGTCACGACAGAGCTTATACATGGCTTCCAATATATTTCTCGGGAACATGTTATATCGCTTTTCTCCTTCCCCCTACATATACTGCTCCTGCTGATCATCATAGAAAGAGATTTGGTAGAGGAATTGTAGATTCTGAAGATACAGCTGGAGGGAGGAGATTTTCTAAAAGGGTTTCTTCCCTTTTGGGGTCCAATGGCCAACAGTAGAAACATCAGACACCTAGTTCGTGTGGTCGATGCTACAATAAATGTAACTTCTGGAGCATTGAACAATTTGACAGCTGAACTTCAGGCGGATCGTCTTATGACTTTACAGAACCGGATGGTTCTAGACATTGTCCTAGCAGATAGAGGAGGAGTCTGTAAACTGATTGGGTCTAGTTGCTGCATTTATATTCCTGATAATGCCCCTACAGTATACCAAGCCATCTCTAAGCTACATGTTATCTCTGAGTCCATTCATCAGGATACTGGAGATTGGTCTGTGATGGGGATGGTTTTGGGGACTACTGTCCACATGGGGATGGAAAGTGTTAACTTTCCTTGGAATGATTTTAGCCATCATCTTTTCTTGCTGTCTCTGTTTACAGTGTGGCCTGGCTATTTGTAGACTTTGTGCCACTGTTTGTGTTTCTAAGCCAGTAGCACAGAAAACAGAGAATATTAGGATGATGTTGCAGCAACAACTCAATGACCTCATGACCATTGATATCGACTCAGACTAACATGGTTCCTTTCTTTGTGCTTTGCCTGAGTATGGCAAAAGGAGGGTCTGAGGTTACGTAGTTTTCGACTTCGCCTCGTATTCCGCCGCCATTTTGTGCTTAGCCGCCATTTTGTGTTGCCTCACTCAGGCAGCACGGCTAACGCGGTAAACATGGTGTTTTTGCCTTTTCAGCTGCTACGTGTCTTGGTGTTGAAGAGTAACCCCTGTCCATGTTTACGAAACCGATGTCAGGGACTGGCCGAGTTCATAAAGCCATCTCTAGACTGATTAATCCATGTCTTACTCCACTGTTTGGGTCCCACCATTCTTCTCATTCTTTATCTTCTTTAACTGGCCTTCACTATTCTCTTCATCTGTTCTCTTGTTACATAGCCTATCCTTCGAAGCATTCTACACATGTTCTACCACCTGCAAATTAAATTACGGGCACTAGTGTTGATTAACTTGAAGGGAGGAGAGCACACGGGGTCTGAAAGGAAGGTGTGTTTTAGACATCCGATAGCTTGTTTTCGAACTATTCCTATTTGTCAGTTTTATGTGTTTTGGGAGTTGCCATTGTAAACTCGTTCTGTATAATAGACTGTACGCCACGGAATGAAGTGGCAGTCTCCTCAGAATCCACCTTGTGTGTAACTTCTAGGATAACTGTGCTTAGCTGCAGCTAATAAATCTGCTTTTCTACGCCTAACAGAGTGTCTCGTGTCTCTGTCTATCAAGGCAGGTGAACCCGGAGATATTAGGCGTGCCCTGCGCCGCTTGGCCCGTAAGGTCAGGTTCTCCACTGGGCTACGTGCTGTGGCTTGTTGTACAACACCACACCATAGGGTCGTCATCGGGAATTTAACCCTTGGATAACTATTCTGCTTAATGGGGCGGATTTCCTATCCTGCTGTAACACCACCACGAGGTACAGCCTGCTGGCTCTGTGGTTAATACTGCCCTTCCTCCGCATACTCAGCTGTCGGAGTCACTGCACTCCTGCCTAATGTGGCTCTGCAACAGTATGTGACTATAGCCCATGACCATCTGCTTAGTGCAGGCTTACCTGTGGCTCCTCAGTGGCGCACCTTCAATAGGGGCGCTTTTCTCATCACTTTACCTACAGACATCTTTCACTAGGCCCACAGGGGAACTCAGCCTACCCGGGACCATGTAGCGCACAAAGCCAGGGACAGGAACACCCATGGCATAATCCGTTCTCACTCCCCACCTTCAGAGGCCTCTTCTGCCCTCTCCTTGCCTGGGGATGCTGCTTCTCCAACCCCCTCTACGGACAAATTGGACACAATCCTCCAAGAGATCTGTGAGTCCAGAATGGCTATAGCAAAACAGCTGGCGGTGATTACCACTGAGCTCAGCCTATTAAAGGACGATCATTGAAAGATGTCCGATTGAGTCAAGGCTAATGAAGTGGCACTAGATGCCATGACTCCAAGCTTCAAAGATCATACTGTCCAACTATTACAATTCCACCACCAGGTAGAGATTTTCCAAGCTCATGCGGATGATGCGGAAGGGGAGGTCCAGATGGATTAACCTGCCATAGTGGGCCTACCCGAGGGGCCAGAGGGCCCCCACCCAACGCTCTTCATTGGAGAATGGCTTTAAACCAAAGTTGCAGCCACTGGACTATCAGATCACTTCACAGTGGAACAGGCGCACCGTGTACCTTCTAGGAAACCAGTCCCTGGCGCAAATCCATGACCAATAATAGCGAACATTCTGAACTTCAGAGACTGTGACCTACTTTTTCAGGCCACCCGTGACAGCGGCCCCAGAATGGTCAATAACACTAAAGTTTCTATATTTCCTGCCTATTCTCTGACAGGGCAGCACAAACAATCTTCCTTCCAAGACATTAGAACTCACCCCCAGGCAGCAGGTCTCACCTTTGCGCTTTTCTTTCCGACTAAATTGAAATAATCAGGGCTCCCACTTCTTCGATACACCTGAAAGTGCATGAGACGTGCCGAAGTCACTGCTACCTCCACACTGGTGTAGAAGAGGGCTTATTACACAGGACAGAGACAGCAGGGTGCCTTTCCCAAGGCTGGCCCCGGAGGGTCGACAAGAAGCAATACCCCTGACTACTGGGAGGGGACTGCCATGCAGTCCTCAATATTGACCTGATCGCTCACCCCTTCCCACCCATCTCCCGGGCACAGCTATAACACATCAAGCCTAGGACCTGCGCCTTCGGGTGTCCGGGTGAAACCTGGAGGATGCATGGCGAGTTAATAACAATGGCTTGCGAGAATACTCTTTTTATTCTCATCCCCATGCCCTACAGTCTCACCTGGACAGATTTCTATGCACATCTGCTTTGCTCTCCTCTGTGATTTACACCACCTATCTAGGCAAAACTATTTCAGAGCAGAACCCGCTTGAACTTACGCTACATTGGGGTCCTGTCCTTTCCCCGATCCTGACATGGCGTTTGCAGCCCCAGCTGCTAGAAGATTTGGTACTCATGAACACATTAGCCACTATTATCACCTTTTACTTTTCTGAGAATGCGTATACAGCCACCACGTGTTTAATTGAATTGGAGGCCTTCAAGGTAGTGAGGTCTCAATGAGTGCTGCAGTGGGGGCCAGACATGAGGTCATTTGGGATATAACAGAGCTCGAGACCTAGTTGCAATCTCTAGAGGTATCAGCCCAGAAACATGTATCAAAGGAGGCAGAGCTGAGTGAGGCTAGAGTGAGATATGCAGAACTCTTGGAGCGCTTGCAGCTGATCGACCTAGGCTGCTATACCCAACGGGCACACTCAGAAGTGGACAGGTCAGGTACATTACTAGCACATTTAATATGTTCCCAGCCTACTCCCACACCTATACTATCAGTTACCACCCCTGCACATGGTTTGGTGAATACACAACTTGAAAAACAACATGGAATTTTATCAGTATTATACAGAACTTTACATTGCTTCACTCCCATTTTCCCCGGAGGTGATAGATACCTTCCTTGTGGTGGTATCCCTTCCCGTGATCTCCGCAGCGGATGCTAAAGACCTGGCGGCCCCTATTACAAAGACCAAAATTAGTGGAGCCACTAAAAAGCTGTCTCGCAACAAGGTGCCGGGTTCAGACGGGCCCATAAAATTTTACTCCACCTTTGCACCACAACTGATACTGAAACTGCAACAGCTATATGTATCATCCCTGGAGAAGGGAGCCTTGCACCCCATGATCAGGGAAGCATTGGTAACTTCTTTACTAAAATAAGATAAATCGCCCACTGTGTTATCGTCTTACATGCCTTTTATCGATTCTTAACACGGAGTATGATGCTGAGTAAAATTGTGTTGCCGCTGATTCATAAGGACCAATGCGGCTTTGTACCTCATCTCAATACTTCTTTAAATATACGCTGCCTGTTTGGCTTGATTGACTCAAGTTGCGACCTTTTCCTATATGCCAGCTGCTTATCACTGGACATCCGGCAAGCATGCGACACCTTGGGTAGGGCTACATGCTCGCAATGCTAAGACGATATGGAATCCCCCCTGAATATTGCCATTGGATAGAGCTGCTCCATACTCTGTCCACGGCTAGAGCCAAAACAGGTCATTATATTTCCCCATCATAACGGATATACCGTGGGACCGGTCAAGGCTGTCCCGTCCCACCACTTTGTTTGTATTAGCTATAGAGCCACTGGCTCAACATCTCTGTCAGGCAATGCCAACAATTAGGATACCGAAAGGCCGGGTGATGCACTCGCTGTCATTGTACACTGATGTCATGCTCTTGTACCTCAGAGATCTTCGCCTGGACATGCACACTCTAGCTCTCTTCTTACACGATTCGGCACCCTCTGAGGACTGCTGATCAATGCTTCCACTTCATGCGTGTACTCCTTCTATGGCACTTACACATTGCCCACCTTGCAGTTTGGTAATGTACAACAGAAGGTGGAGCCGGTCACCTTCCAATATTTAGGCATCTAGATCTACAAAGATACACAGGACATCCTGGAAGACAATTTGGTTTGCACGATTAATTCCTTATGGTCACAAGTGGTATTCTGGGTTAAATTACCATTATCCACAGTGGGTCAGCTAGCAGTGGCCAAGATGGTGATGGTGCCGAGATTGTTATACCATTTTGTAAATTTCTAATAGTGGTTCCTGCTTGGGTGTTTAGGCTCTTGGACTCTTTATTGATAGGCCTGATCTGGGGGGGAGGTTGTTGTAGGATTATCTTGTCTAAACTTCAGTTACCAACGACTCAAGGGGGCCCCAGACTTTAAAAAGTATTGTTTAGCTGTACAACTTCAATATGTAGCATATTGGTTGGCTGGCCACAACCTGTTTGAGATCAGCTGCACTCCTACACAACTACAGCAAGGGACACTTCAAGCCCTACTTTGCCCAGAGTCCACGACGCTACAGGCAGGCTGATTGTTGCTTAGGAATACTAGGCCCTACTGAAGAATGGCCCTCAAATATACTAACACGCCCACCCTTCATGCACTGAATATCACGCTCTGTGATCTACCAACACCTATGGGGACGCTAATGACCCCCACACCTATGGGGACGATAATGGCCCCCACATCTATGGGGACGCTAATGATCCCCAGATTAATCCCCGTGGGAGAGGGTGGGGTTCATGACAGTAGTATCCCTGATTTGCAGACGGAACTCTTATGCCACATGCGGAATTTCTGTACACCCACGGGGTACCCGATATATTATTCCTATTTCATGCTAGTATAATCCATTATGTCTGTCAACACTGGGTAGTGGAGAACAAAGAACCCCCTACATATGAACTACTCCGCGCACTTCACACGAGAGCCATCTAATACGCTGGCTGTATCGGGGCCTAAGGGAACATCGTATTATCTTGCTGCTCCCCTTAAACCAGAAATGGGAAACTGACTTAGCGATAGACTGGTCTGATAGGGAATGGGCCACTATTGTTGGATACCTGTAGAGGATTTCCCGTAATTCCCAGTTTAAGTTTATGCAGCTCTCAATATTACATAGAGCATATTTAACACAACTCAAGGTGCATATGATGCACCCAGCGGCGTCTTCGGGGTGTCCACATTGTTATACACCTAATGCAGGCTTAATCCATATGATCTGGTCATGCCCATCTCAGTCTGGTCTTTGGGGTGAAGTTTCGGAAGGCCTCTCTCATCTGTCTAGGATAACTCCTTGGTTGTCTACAGACTCCTGTATCTTAGGTCTGACTCCACTCCCAAAAACAGCTAAAGTGCTCTGACGCTTCTCTGACCTTTCCTTACTACTGGCAAAAAGAATGCTGACGTAACGGTGCAAGTCACATAAGGCTCCTAGAGAGGGTGCATAGGGGAGGAGGTTCTGTGCTGGGCAACTTCAAAAGGCTCAGCTCTGAGGCAGGAGGAATACAGAGGGCTTTGTAGGAAGCCAATCTCGTTTGGATTGGGCTCACCTGTTGGAGAAATTCTGGGCACACATATTCAATGCCTGACAGGTCCAGAGGAACGATTACTCTCTTCCCATAAATGTCAAGCACATTAGGCGCAACCCCACGCACTACCATACCGAGGCCCTTTAAATACCCCCATCATGTACACCATTAACCAAAATGACCACTCATGCTAGGTTCAGGGGGTGGTTGTTTAATCTTCTTGTCTGAGACTGTTTCCCGCTTTGTAAAACCGCGTACCAGAGTATTATGATTGCCCACTCTCTTAACCCTTCCAACTGTTCTGCCTTATCACGAACGATGAATACTTTACAAACATGTCTGAAACGAGATAGAAATAAGGCTAGGATAAATGCCTGGAATACCTGTAAACTGAAAATCAATAAAGTACTTTAAAAAAAAGACCTGGCTCTTCGATGGAGACACAGCGCCCTGATACCTGATGGAGCAAGGTGAAGAACAATATTTTTTTCAAACTTGTGAAGTTAATTCCTCATAACAGTGATTTAATTATTAAGCTTGTGGTGAAAATTACTAATCAACTTAGTTTTAAGAATACATCCATCAGTACACGTGGGATAAACTAATGTGCTTTATGTTGCAATCGCAAGAGAAAAATAATAAACTAACCTTGTCTATTGTCTTTGTCAATATTAACTGTTTAACTAATGGCATGTGCTTATTTTGTGTGTTTATGTTATGTCCTTTCTGTGACAAAAGCTCAAGGAGTTCCTGCAGTTCCCCAAGGAAAAGTAAATATAATGCTGCTTATTTGTGCTTTTTTAACAGGATTAATTAGTAAAGGGGGTGGGTAACAGAATGGGTTTCAATTCTTTAATTAATTGATGTCTTGTGTTTGTTTAATAATAGTTTCCAAAGTGAGGCCTAAAGGTGGTTCAGAAAACATGGCTGACTGAGCTGCAGACGCAAAAGCTTTTCCAGAGTGAAGTCTTTGCACATGCGTAGCTGTGAAGATTTTTACTGCATTGTCATCGTTAATTGAAAAAGCAGTTCTTTGGCTGAGTTGAACGTGCTCTTGGAGAAAAGGCTCAAGGACAGAAACTTAAAGTGTCTGCCAAGGCTAGGAAGTAAATGTTTGAAACTCGAGGAAAAGTTACTTTCTTGAGGAAGTTGAAAGATGTGGAAATGAAAGACAATAGGGCTTATGTGAAGCCTGGACCTGGTCAAGAATCGGAAATGACCTAATGTATTTTATCAAGGACTGACACAGGACAGCCAATGAAAAGCTCGGATTTGCTTAAAAGAATGTAAATTGTAGAAAGTTTAGCTAGAAAGAAAGATATAAAACCTGACACCATGAGCAGGAAAAAAGGCTTGCTGCTACTATTCCTGATTGACATGTCATGCTGTTGGACTTTTGGCGCACGTAAGGACAGCAGACTTTAAATAATTTTTCCTTTCTAGGTGAAGTGAGAAATAGACAGGGAAATAGATTTAGGGAATGGAAACTCTTATTCTGCTAATATTTCATATTTCTGAGCTTGCTTTAAAAATGTCAGTTTATTAATTAATTTCCTTATTAAAGTGCTGCTTTATTCATTGCTTATAAAATAAAGATTCTAAAACGAAAATACTTTTCTTTATGAAAAATAAAGTTAATAAAATTAGATTTGAAAAGACAAACTGGTCTTGTTTATTCATGATCTAGTTACCATCAGTTGATCCAATTGCCTTGGTGGTCTGATTAATAAATAATAAATGTTTAAACCATAGGAAAAATTGATAAACAGCTGTTGTATATAGTTATGTAAATAAAAATGTGAGTAGTCTAGTTAATCATACCACCTGATCCAGTCGCTCAAAAATTGACTCTTTGGTAGTATGGGCCTTTATATGTGATACATGATTAATGGTGAGTATTGAGGTGATAGGTAGTGTTATTGAGACAGTTTTCTGATAGGAGCGCTGGATCATACCCCTAGGGATGACAGTGCTACGCTCTACAAATACTGATTGATTGATTGATTGAACATTTAGCAATACCAGGTATACTGCACACCATGCATCCTAGGCCTGCAGTTTCCCTCTGTTAATCCAAGGAGGTCAAGTGACCAAAATAGAGACTTGGGGCCCGATGTAGGTAAATCCCATTTACCGATTTTGAAATACCGAATCCTACCGATTCGGTATTCAAAAATCGGTAAATGGGATGTAGGTCCCAACATCTGGATTCGTTACCGAATCCTTAACAATTCTTTAATTACCGATTCGGTAAATACCGAATCGGTAATGCCCATTCATTCCTATGGGCTTTGAAGCCCATAGGAATGATTAGGCATTACCGATTCGGTATTTACCGAATCGGTAATTAAAGAATTCACAAGGGTGCAGGGGGTGTCACTTTGACACCCTCTAGCACCCCCAAAACGGGCATGTGTGCAATGTGGCACACAGACATGCCCTAAGGGCACGTCTGTCTGTCACATGGCACATGTGTACATGCACAGAAGTGCATGTACACAGGAATCGGTTTTTTACCATGGATTTGTATTCCATGGTAAAATACCGATTCTGTAGGCCATGTGCTGATGGAACATTGGCTACCTACATTGCATTTTCGGTAGTTCTACCGAATCGTCATCATTACCGAATCGGTAAATATTACTGATTGGGTAACTTTACCGATTCGGAAATGATAACGATTCGGTAAAATTACCGAAAATGTGCCCCTACATCTCGATAGTCCTTTACCGATCGGAAACGGCCGAAAATCGGTATTTTCGGCCGATTCCGATCGGTAAAGGGCTACCTACATCGGGCCCTATAACTCTGGGAAAACACTGTTTTGAAAAAGGAAAGTTGATGACCAGAAATAGTAAGCGCATATGTAGAGATCTAGGAACTATAGTTTACACACTGCAATGTTTTTCTTGTCTTTGACATGGGTTTCATGTTTAGTGTTCACTAACATATGCAGAGTCCTTTTTAAATGAACCTTTACAATTTGCAATGAAGGCCTGGACCCATATTTCAGGTAGGACACATTGCTCTGGTCTGCGCCGCGTCACACCAGTCAGTGAGCCCAAGTAGATGAATGTGCTGTTCCCAATGCAGGTGCGAACCCGCGCCTATACCTGGAGCAGGGTATTAGTGTATGGCTGTTTGAAGCCTCAGGTTTGCCTTTCACTGTTCACGCAGGAAACCGGCCTGCAGCATTTACAAGAAGGGGAAAATTACCCATCAGTGTGTGATTTAATTGGTCCTTGGAAGAACATTTCCATTGTTGATGCACTAGACTCACTAGCATGAACTTAGACAAATTCGTTCCACAACTCATTGTAAATGCAAAGTGAATTCACCATCAACACCTTGGGATATCCAATTGAGGGGCCACCAGCCACCACCCCCTGAGGTCACCCCAACACACGTTTAGCATGGGGGGCGATCTGAATTAAAAAGGGGGCTGCACATCCATCTGTGGCCCCTTCTGTAGAATCAAACTGCTCCTGTTTTCCCTTTCGTGTACTTTCGATAATACTGCTCCTGGTGAACATTCAAAGTGATGTTTCAGTAAATGCCCTAACACTGGAGCTGAAATAAATATACATTTGGTACTTACATCTGGCCTGGGCAGTGCCTTAAAACAGGGTCATTATATTTATTAATATTCATTCCACTGATGCTTTGTCAATTCTTAATGCTGCACAGTGCTAAGAAGTGAGTCTGCTCTTCACACTAAAACGTACTGGAACGATCTCCAGCTATAACCACATCGGTTTATGGAACTCCGCTCAACCCATCTATTTCCTCCATACCGAGATTAATCATAGTACAACATTTTTGACCGAAATGTTACTCAAAGTTCAGAATAAATAAATAAATAACAATTCAGGACAACAGGTAAACCATGACACTGTGGACTGACGGAAGAATTAAAACTTGCAGGGGCAGATTTTTTTTATTTTTATTTATTTATGCGATTTGTTGAGCGCGAACAATTGCCCAAGGGCGTCTCGGCGCTATGGATGAGAACAGATTGAAAAAGGGAGTTGGATTACTGGTTGAAGAGCCATGTTTTTATTTTTTTCCTGAAAATGGTCAAGGTAGGAGCAGCCCTAACGTGTGGATCAAGGGAATTCCAGAGTTTTTATGGTGTCAGAAATAGGTTTGAATTTAGGAGTGTTCGAGAGCAGTCTGGCCGCGGCGTTCTGTATAGATTGTAACCTCTTGATGACTTTATCTTGGGCATTGACCAATTTACAATGAACTAACACAGCGCGGTGCAGCAAGTCATTTTGCTGCGCACAAAAAGTGATGCACTCGCAGCGCAAGGGGCTTGTAAATCTGCCCCGCCGTGTCGAAATATTTAAAAAAATGGGAACAAATAAAAGATAAAAAAGTCAAACCTGCATTGCTTGTTATGGTGTCATACAGGCTACTCTTGTTTTCGATTTAGCAAATCAAGAACAGACTCAACAATTCTATAAGTTGGAGGGTGCATGCATATAAGCCCCTGATTCTTTGTTCAGCTCCACCAGGGAGTCGTTAACTAAATATACTTTGCATTTCAAGACGAGTACTGAAACTTTAAAGAAAAGACTCCGAAATCCATTAATTATCTCTGGCGATATCCTCATGCTGGGTTCCAAAGCATGTATGATCACATAAAAATATGATATTGGTGTGCAGGCTTGAGGTTTGCATTTGAGGTTGGCGCCAGCAAACGTAACCCCACTGCCGTCTGCAGCGCGCTCGCGCTCGCGGCCCGGCACCTGTCTAGTCTTTGAGGTCCCTGACTCTAGTGGGAAGTGACAGCCGCTCTGTGACGCACTGAAGTGCTGCTCCACAGATGTGGAGATCGACGCGCAGAAATCACAGCCTGGCCTAGCGCGTGCCCCCACTATGGCTTTAAATTAAGTGTTTCATATAGTTCACACATTACGACACTCCAGAACTATTTTGTAGAGCATATTTTTTCATAGGTGTCTTTGTAACATGTTTGACCTGCCTTGCGACTGCTGTATAGTGTATCTGCGCTCTCAACACCTCAGACGCTAAGCACAAGAGTCTAGCAAATTACAGAATTACAGATTCATACGAGGTGCATAATATTGGTTCATACGAGTGGTCAGTCTTTGGCTTATTAAAAAAATACATTTATGTGGCTATAATACATGGGATTCAGCAATCCCTGTATAAACGCCTTTCTCTACTTTCTTTCTAATCAGTGACTTGTGACCAGGAGCGGCTGTTGTCAGGGAAGAGTGGTGAGAGGAGGGGAGTGGGGTATGGGGGGGGGGGGGGGGAAGGCAGGTAGAAGGCACAAACTAAATGAATGAAACGGACGGATGAAAATAAAAAAAAACATCATAAAGAACTTACCTGCCATTGCTACATCGTGCTCTTCTGTTCCTCTCCACTGCAGACACAGGGTCCCAGACTTCCCTGCGGCCAATCTAGACGCTGCTCTTAGGCTCAGGATTGGCCTGATCACCCTCGATTAGCACTCCCAGTTAGACTAAGAGCCTGTGCCTCCTGTCTTCAGCTCAGCAACGCATGCTTGGGTTGGAGACAGTTCAATGCGCATGTCGCTTTGACCGTCCTAATACGGCCGGCCAAACCAACATGCGCACTGACAACAGTGCCAACCACACCCCGTCCGTCACTGTTGACCTGATGGCACCGCCCCTAAAGACTTGGCCCGGGAAGGAAAAATAAAATGATAACAAAGACGTTTTATTATCGTTTTATTTTTCACGTTTTTAGGCTGCTACAAACATACATGCTCACACAAATACACACTCTGTCCCCTGAGCTCCCTCTCACCCACATGCACACACATAACATACGTTAAAACCATTTTTTTCCTTATCTAAGATGTCAGTGAAGGTTCAGATATTACCACTCCACCTTTTATTACACTAATAGTGAATAATAAACTATTATTCAAAATTAACGTTATAAAGTGAGAATAAAACAAGTTTAGACCCTGACTGATGACAGAAGGCACTCCTGTGTTCTTGCCACTGATTTTGCCCCTCTGAGGCCATGGGTCCCACAGGCAGTGCGGGGGGGGGGGGTAGGAAAAGGCAAGCCAGGGATCCCAACTGAGACCCCTTGATGACCCCTAAATGACGTCCAAGGCAGGAGGTACCTAATCCCTTAAATTTGTTTTGTTTTAATGTTGATATATATTATAGATTTACATTTAAATCTGCTAAGAATAGTTTTTCTTAGGAAAAGTGACAGCATAATAATCTTATTTTCTCTTCCCTCCTGTATTTCAAACTTTTAAAGAGTTTTGAGTTTGACCAAGTATTTTATCCTTGGATTTGGCCACATACTATGTTTGTCACCTTTTCCAGGTGGTGCAATCATAGATGACTCTTTATTCTGCTGTCTACTTGATGGCAGTTGCAATCAACCATCTATGCATTATATTAGGTCACTCTACAGGCAGTTTTAGCACTCAGTAAGACATCATGTTACCAATACTGGAATGAAATACATGAAAGAAGTAGTACAGATAGAATGTGTTTTGAATCAGCCAATTTCAGCCATTGGCTGTCAAGGATTTTTATAATTTGCCATTGGCTTTGATGGGCTGTTTAACAAAGCTGTGCATTTTGAGGATGGTTGCAATGTCCCACTAGTGCTCCCATTGGAGATAATGTTCATGTATTGCTTCTTTTAGAAGGTAGAACTCAGCCTCAGTCTCAGGTCTGTGATGTATTTACTTTACTAAATTATCAAGAGAGAAGGATCACTTGTCCTGCATAACCAGGGTATGCAGGTTTCGTTCTAGCTAGTCCCAATAAAAAACCCTCATGCACGTGTAGAGTTGGTAAATTTAGCGGTATATCTTGATTCTCCGCGTGTGTGCATAATCATCGGGTTTAGTGGTTATGCATCCTCCACCCGGAGGTTTTACCCTTGGTTAAAAACAGTAGTGATCAGTGACGTGAAATTGTGAATTAAAAGAGTAAAAATCTCTTCCTGCCAGTGTAGTAATTTTTTTCGTTCTGGATTTGAGATATAAAAATAAAGTGGTGTGAATGAGAGTGATTAGGGCTCTCACACACTTAGTTTAGTGAATATTGTAGGTCGACATGTTTCAGCCCTCTGCTGCCGGTTAGGTCAAGTGGGCTTTCTTCAGGACCGAAGTGCAAGGTGTATAGAGACCATGGGAGTCTCTATTAGTGTTAGGCAGATAGGAATTACTATGATTGCCTATTTGTTGAAAGTGAAGGGGATGATATACTAATTATACTACTTGTAGGTCGCTAGGTACCTTCATCCGATGTAATTATGCCTCATCGGGGTCCCAGGGGGTCAGGGAGACCTACTGCGGTCTCCGTTGGCACCACTTGTGCTGGACTCCACTCTGGGCCCAGGGGGTATTTACTTTACTGCCATGATGATATTTTAATTGCTGGTTTTGATGAGGCAGTGCCTTCTGTTTGTCTTTATGGCAGACTAAGGCTACTCATAGATCCCTCTTGAAAGCTCATTTGTTGTTGGGTTTACACTTTTTTGTAAATTAGGGCAAAGAAGAGGATCAGAGTGTCCAGTGCCAAAAATGCACCCGAGTGATAATTGGCAATGCTAATTTCTCTAATGGTAGATCGAATCACCGGTTATAGATCCATGATAATGACCTTCGTGTCTTGGTCTTCATACAATGTTTTCAACTGTATATTGACACCTGTAATTAGTAAGTATCATTATGTATACCCAGTCACCAGAAAAAAATCAACCTTTGGTATCCCCCTCACAAATTTCAAAACACAATCTTCAAGTACAATGGAGAACACAAATTTCAGAAATCAGTGCAACAGTATCTATAAAACAAATGAAAAGGTTTGCCATGTCTCTTCTAACATGTCCGGATTCCTCGGATCTACCATTAAAAATGTAGCTTTGAGGAAGTGGCACATGGCCTCAAAACACCTGTCAGCTGTATCTGTTTTGAAGAAGTGTATCTTAATAGAAGAAATTCAACACCAATAGTTGTACAAACAGTGGATGAGAACACCATAGCCATTGTATTGCTATAGCTTTGATATAATTGCTTTAATATGTGAAGAATGTCATTATAATATAAATAAAACAGTGTAAACTGACTTAGAAGAAATTGTATCTTCAACATTGTTTTTCTTGGTCCTGCCCACATTTATTTATCTTTTCCTAGCTTTTTTGTAAGTAAGCTCATGTATATATTATTTCTTACAACTGTACTGAAAATACTGACCAATTATCAAAAGTATCTATGCTAAAATATTTTGCTGTTTCTACCTTTCACCTTCATCACTTACAGTACAGACTTCATCTTGTGACTCGTTTTGATAACACTAATATTTGAGAATAGAGCTAATCACCTAGATTCCATGCTTTGAAGCCCAAGACATTGCTTCATTATGGTATTTTCTTTCTAGTATATCTGGCAGCAACACACACAGTTCTTGCAAAGGCAAAGCCAAACCTACAGGCTTCACCAAGGAAAGCTAAAGAAAGGTGACACCTGTTTTAAGGTCACTGGCTTTCAAACAATATAGCAAAAGACACACAATTGATGGACGGAATGCAGAACAAATCAAAACAATCACCCCGTGTCAAGAGATCTGGGTTAAATCAATCCTTCTTTTGCTCACCATGCCACCCCAGTTTAGACCTGGCCATATGCAAATCAGTCTTGACCCTGTGCCTCATGGGAACAGTCCGACCCGAAATGCCAAGGCAGGTCCTCCCTTGACCAGAAACAAGCATCCTAGGACAGGTTTCAGAGGTTGGAATGGATGGAATGCAGAACAAATCAAAACATTCACCCTCAGCCAAGGGATCTGGGTTGAATCCATCATTCTTTTACTCACCATGCCACCGCAGTTTAGACCTGGTCATATGCAAATCAGTCTTGACACTGTGCCTCATGGGAACAGTCCAGCCGAAACTGCCAAGCCAGGTCCTCCCTGGACCGGTTTCGGGGTTTTGTTATTTTTTCATGTCACCCTAAGTGGGACGGGTATGCCCAGACGTGGGTCCCATGCTCTCTATGCCACTGTAGTCAAGCTATCCTGGCTGATGAGGGGTCAAACCCCAAAACCGGTCCTAGGATGCTTGTTTCCAGTCCACAGAGGACCTGGCCTTGCAGTTCGGGCTGGACTGTTCCCATTGGGCGCAGGGTCAAGACTGATTTGCATATGGCTGACTTCAAACTGGAATAGTATGGGGAGCAAAAAAACGATGGATTCAGTCCCAGATCTCTATACTGGGGTGAATGTATGACATTGTTCTGCATTCTGTCCATCAACTGTTGCTTTTACATTTGTCACCCCGAGTGGGATGGGTATGCCCAGACGTGGGTCCCGTGCTCTCCATGCCACTGGAATCAAGCTATCCTGGCTGAAGTGGAGTGAAACCCTGAAACCGGTCCTAGGATACTTGTTTCCAGTCCAGGGAGGACGTGGCTTGGCAGTTCGGGCTGGACTGTTCCCATGAGGCATAGGGTCAAGACTGATTTGCATATGGCTGGGTCCAAACTGGAATGGAATTGGGAGCAAAAAAACAATGGATTTAGGCCCAGATCTCTGTACTGGGGTGAATGTATGACATTGTTCTGCATTATGTCCATCAATTGTTCATTTTGCAAACGTGTTGGCTGGAGCCTGTTTTTGATATTGTGGAAATGAAGTAATTTAACACAAAAGTTTTCTTGTCCTTTTATATCATTTGAAAATACTACCCAGTGTTGCACCTCTCCACAATCATTCAAACAAATGAAATTAATTGACATTAATATTTAACATAAAAGCATTGGTGATATTTTTTTTCTAGTTAAATAAATGTTTTTATTTTTCCCTATACTTTACCATATGAAGATTTCTTCCCAACTGTGCTCTGTGGAGTCTCCTGCCCTCACGTTAATTTAGCTCTTCATGAGCTCTTTGGTGGAGCACAGCAAGTATTGAGTGCCATACTTGTTTGCAGCATAACATTCAAAGACCAGTGTCTTCTTAACTATCCAACACACAGCATGTTACTGCAAGGATCATTCCCTCTGGTGTGAGCAATTGGCTCTCAAGACCATTTAATGCAAAACAATCTCCTGATAGCATCAAAGATATAGGATTGGCCCTCACCTATAGCCTTCAGCTATGAGTTTCAATTGTAAGCAGACTCAATGGCCCTCCCGGAGCATTCTGGTCAATGTGGTCCATATATGCAAAATTGCAGTTCTCCCAATGTAGCAAAGCCTGATAACTGTTAATGTCTCTCAAATATTTAATTTTTCAAATGTACTCCACCAAATAGCTCATTAAGGGGGTAAACACGTGTCAGGAGCTATAAAGAATAGAATATTTGAAAAACATTAATAGTTATCAAGCGTTGCTCCAGATAGGTACATGTGAAAACTATTGCATGATGGGAACAGAAAATGTTTTCTTTTTTAGCAGAAGGCATTTATAGTTTCTTTTACTGCTTTTTATGTGAGCCTGTGTCATTTTACAAATTCAGATGTGCAAAAATAATTTTGTTGTAAGGGGTCCCTTCCCAAAGGTAGATCCCTCCAACTTCCTCACCCATGCTTAATTCTTTAAGTGGGTGGAGAACAATATAATAGGCAAAGATGGTGCTGCCTAATCTGTTGTGGATTGGTCACTTCCCAGATGGGTGAGAGAATGATAGTCCTTATCAAAGGGCAAAGGGGCATTTATATATATCCATCAGACTCTAAACATAAATAGTTACTTGTTAGAATCAAGTGACTGAAAATAATACTGAGCAAACACAAGGAGGATGATTGATGGATCGCTGAAACTTTTCAAACACTCACCCCCCTTCACAGATCTGGGTTGAGTTCATCGTCGTTCTTTAGCTCACTTCGCCACCCCAGTGCAGACCCAGCCATATGCAAATCAGTCGTATCCCTGTGCCTCATGGGAACAGTCCAGCCCAAGCTGCCAGACCAGGTCCTCCTTGAACCCGAAACAAGCATCATGGGACCTGTTTCGGGGTAACATCCCTCATCAGCCAGGCTAGCTTAAATCCAGTGGCAAAGTGAGCAAGGGATCCACGTCTGGGCATACCCTGCTAAATGAGAGCGAACAAAGCAAACACAAGAAGATGATGGACATGTTGCTGAAGCTTTTAAGACACTCGCCCCTCAGTCACAGATCTGGGTTGAATCCATCATCATTCTTTAGCTCACTTCGCCACCCCAGTTTAGACCCAGGCATATGCAAATCAGTCTTGACCCTGTGCCTCATGGGAACAGTCCAGCCCGAACTGCCAGACCAGGTCCCCCATGGACCAGAAACAAGCATCTTGGGACCGGTTTTAGGGTAACACCCCTCCGCGGCCAGGCTAGCTTGAATCCAGTGGCAAAGTGAGCAAAGGATCCACGTCTGGGCATACCCTGCCAAATTAGGGTGAACAACTATACAGATCTCTGTACAGGGGTGAATGTATAACATTGTTCTGCATTCTGTCCATCAATTGTTCTTTTTTTAAATAATACTGTCCAAAAACATAAAAGTAACAGACAAACATGAATAGCCATATATGACTTCCTTGCCTATTAAGCATCTGTTGTTTTTTTCCTTAGAATGCTGAATTAATGCATTACACTTACCAAACTATTAAGGTGGAACCATGTAAATAAGCCAATGTACCTCTGGCTAGTTTGCCTCTTCTTAGATGTGTACTCTGTGTTGTAGTGTAGTTCCTATATCCCTAATAGGCTCCGCGCATTGGAATAATATATGCTATAGATTTGTTATAGGACTGAGGTCAGTATGTCTCTATCGAGTATATTAAACTTAATTGTGTGTGCCAGATAACTCAGAGGTCACTAGAAACTTTCTCGAATGAACAAGAAGGGATTAGTCTCTGACAACCGCATAAACATGAACACTTTGCTTCCCTTAGAGTCGAAACAATATCTTCCAAGTCGAATAAACAATAGATAACTATTTCACTCAGTGAATCGTGCATGCTTCGTTTCTACAGAGTTGCACAGAAATAGGGAGACAGGCGTTTCAATAAAAAGGGTTCATTGAACAGTCTTCTTTCTCATGCAAGACATATGAAGTGCTACAATCGTTAGACAGAATGCAAAGTATAATGCGTACAGCGCAAACAGTAATATAAAATAATACTGTAATAGCATGATCTGTTGCTGTGACATATATCAAAATACATACATAAATAACACAGGCTAAAATACTCAACTGGTGCTTCTAAAATATGCCTACCCTAGTGTACCTAACCTAGGTCTAGTACGAGGGAAGAAGTAGGTACTGGTTTAGCATAGTTTTTAGTTTTGCCAAGAATTGCCAAAGGTTTCTCTAGGTTCTAATCAGCTCCATACCTTAGAATGAGAGAGGTTGGTATCTCTTTCCCGAGACTCGATTTCCCAACACTTTGCAAGGGGAGACAGAAACACTGTAGCTGGATTCTCTGCAGGAGGATGACAGCTTCTGGTCAGTGCGTCAGCTGGGGAGTTGGCTTCCTTCGTTACTTGCTGTGGCGAGCTGCGTCGTGCAAGTAGGTAGTCGAACTGCACCGAACCACACCGTGCTTTGCCATAGCAAGTGAAGGTATATTTATACCTTGAAGGTGTTTAGGAATGCCAGCATTGACGTAAAAGTCGGGCATATGGACGTCATGAATGAACCCCTAAGGAATAGATGTTCATGCATAATAAATGAGTTCTTGGAGAAATCAATATCCAGGCAAGAGGAAGTCCCTAAAGCTTAAGAGTCTGGTTTTCCAAGAAATCGTGACGTAGATGAACGGATGTAAGTAGCCATGCCTGTATTTGGGTAGCATGGACTATGCCTAAATAAGGACTGGATTTCTATGCCTATATAAGGGCAATGTGAATTGTACCTATATAAGGGCCTGAGTCTGGAAATTCATACGGAATCTAAATCGATACACAACAGTGTGTCTGCACTTACTGCAAACAATGAAAACAAACACTAGTGATGTTATTTCCAGAGCTGACATGAGCTTGTTTTGAAGAATAAAACAACATTTGACAATTGCTTGTGTAGTGTTTTATATGGCTCGCTTCACTTGTTAAAATGCATTTTTTATTATGGAAAATATTTTTTATTCACTCCACTATTACTAGTGACATTACTTTTACTAGTGATCTGTTGGGCTGATAGTACTCACCACATTATGCTAATACTCCCTCACAAGTGCATGGCAATAATGTAATTCAGCATTTCTTGCGTGTTTGAATCTCACCTACCCTAGAATTAAGATTATTGAGCATAATATAAAGTTTTCAGTCTTAAGTTTTGCCTGATTATATTAATTCCAATCTCCAATGTCAGGTGAATGATTGTTGTTAGACAAGGCCCATCACCATAAGCCAAAGCTCAGTTGTTAGCTTTGGGTGTTGCATGTTTTCAAATGATGTGAGAACTTAAATATCTCTATGCCAACAGACGTCCGTTGTACGTATCAGTATTTGACTTTTTGTAAATTGGCTTTAACACAAGATTGTAAATGGAAACCTAATTTCAATTTCTCTTTATTGCAATTTATAATTTACTATTTAGGCCTGCATTACAGCATGCCAGAATGTTGGGTGTGCAATAGCCCGCATAAATACCTGCACTTTCTACTTTTTTTCCCCCCAGAATGGAATGTAACTGCATGGACTCAGCAATATTGTTTTTTTTTTTTATAGGAAATTTTCCATGATTATGGTTAGAAAATTGCTGACATTTTCTGTCGCTTAGAGCATCCTCAAAGTGTCAGTGGCAGGGGCAAGTCCTCCATTATGGCAGAGGAGGGTCACCCCACTAGGTGGCAGCAGAGGTAAACACCTTAAAAATAAAATTTGAATAGTCCAATTTTATCATCATTTCACTTTTAGGTTGAGCATTCAAGACCTCCTGTATATACTTTAGTATATACTTGTATGTGTATGTACTTTGTGGGCTCTGGAGATCATCCCTAGGACTTGTCTGATTCCGCCTAGGGACTTCTTTTCTGTTCAACTGCCTCTATTTAACTGTCTTGATAAAACGAGCAGTAGAGGTCAATAAAATACCAGAAGTGCTTTCTGCTTGTTCATCTGCTTCTATTTAACTGTCTTGATAAAAATCGACCAGTAGAGGTCAGTAAAATACCAGAATTGCTTTCTACTGAGAGACTTTCATATTTGTATTTTTCTGGCAACTGCCTCTATTTAACCTTCTTGATAGAAAACGACCAACAAAGGTCAGTAAAATACCAAAATCACTTTAGCATTCTCTCTATTCCAGTCCGTAGAAATTGTCTTCCATGAGCACCCGTAGACAATAATTTTTTCGAAATCTTGTGTTTTCAGTGATATGATCACCAAAGGTCCTGATTTTATATTAAAAACAGTGCTTTGGACTACTATTTCCAGCTGAAAGGCAATATTTCTCTCCATGTGTTCCCATACCAGTTTACTTTCCCTCCATGTTAAATAACAGTAGATGTTTCGGCACCCAGGCTAATGTGCTGCATAGCTAAATACATATAAGGTTCCAAAGGCGAGACTGATTGCATTGCAAACGCTTGTTCTTCTTACCTGCGGCCACCAGCGAGAATGTCATAGGGCAGGGCCATGCACTCTGTAAAACAGCAGTGGTGAGGAAGGATGATGGGCACTACTAAGTGTGCATGACTGTTTGACCAGCCGTCTTAGGCCATCCAAACCGTCGTGCACTTAGCATTTCTCCACCAGGCTGTGTTGTACTGTTGGGTGGAGAAAAGTCACAGGCACCCAGTCCGTGACTGAGCGCTGAACAACAGGACTCAGTCCAATCCCAGCGCTGCTCTCATGCTGGGAATAGCATTCCCAGCATGAGAGCAGCGCCAGGAATTGGCATGTGGGATCCTGTGCAGCGTTATCAGCCCGTTGCCGGACCAGGATCAGGATCGGGAGAGGAGCAATGGAAACTGAGGGCCAGATGTAGGAACCCTAATACTGGTCGGTAATGGCCGAAATTACCAAATTTCGGCCGTTACTGACCGTTATTAGGCATTTGGGATGTAGGTGGCTACATTTCAGATTCGGTAATTTACCGAATCGGTATTTAAGAATTCGGTAAATTACCGAATTCTGAAATACCGATTCGGTAAATTACCGAATCTGAAATGTAGGAAGCACTCAAGTGAGTGCTTTTCACCTGTAAGGATTCGTTATTTACCACCAACTATAAGTTAGTGGTAAATAACGAATACCTTTGAAAATGCAAATCTGTGCATTTTCAACTGTGCCATGTGGCAGACATACATGCCCTTAGGGCATGTATGTGTGCCTCATCTGCACACAAGAACGATTCAGGGGTGCAACAGGGTATCAAAGTGACACCCTGGCACCCTTGAATGTTTCCCCCATTTTACCGAATCGGTATTTACTGATTCAGTAATTGCCATTCATTCCTATGGGCCTCCGGGCCCATAGGAATGAATGGCAATTACCCAATCTGTAAATACCGATTCGGTAAATACCGAATCTTACAGATTCGTTAAGTTTTATCGAAAATGTATCTACATCCCATTTAAGAATATGTAAATTGGGATTACCTACATCTGGCCCTAAGTTCTATATATTTATTTTATTTTATCTGTTCCTCATTCCCCCGCCCCCACTGCTTTGTATCCCGTGCAGCTGCCACTATTCAGTGGGAGGGCCTCTGGGGAATGGTCACACAGGTCGGGTGTGATATGGTGTAGGCGGGTCAAGGCAGACTTCAACCTGTATGGGGAGCACAATGCCTGCTCCTCCTTTTCTGCTGCAGGGGCTGGATGGTGACAAGGCTGTTCCGCAGCATTAAACAGGGTTCAATGCAACTCCTGTGGACATTGCTACAGGGCGATTTTCGAAAGAGTGATATTATAAATAAAAAAATAAAAAATGGAATTAGCCGGAAAAGACAAAGGTTGTAATACGAAAGCTAATAATACATTTAGGTTGGCCCTTACCCCTTAGCTGTTTTAAGCATGTAAAGATAGGCCTGGGTTTCGAGAAATATATTGGTGGGTACTGGGGTAATTTAACATATTTTATAACCGAGTGTGTTGCTGAGGGACAATAGTGCATAACAAACGTATAACAGCAGAGCTGTGAAGTCCCTCTGCAAAGCAGCAAAACATGTGAGTTTTCCTTGCTCTTCAGAAGTTTCCTTGCCCTTCAGAAGTTCATGTGTTTCAGTTTCATGCGAAGGAAGGAAGAAGATGCAGAGTCAAACTGGTCCCTTCAGATTAGCCATAAAAAGGTAGGTTGTCGAAGTTAGTACATCATTTAATAAGAGTGTTATGATCTAGCAGTATCATTCTATACTTATGTAATATTCTTTCAATTACTGTAACATGTTTTATCTTTTCAACAAAGAAAATCTCTTTTAAACACACCAAAAAGAAGAGTGTGCACTTTTTACATCCCATGTAATCTCATAAAGCATCACAAAACATGAAACGTGCTACTGCTGATGTAAGATGCCATGATATATCAAATCCTGAGATCATTTGTATTTACTCTTTGTTGCACCTCCAACAGGACATACTGAAGGTTTGCACATCTTCAATGCATGCTTATTTAGAGAGTGTGCCTTGCACACAAGAAGGCACCGGTCCAGAGCTGTGCAAGGGGATAGGAAAAAAAAACATGCATGTGAATTGCTGAGCGTTAAATTCCAATTGACCCTCTGATGAGTCAGATCCTAGCCAACAATCTCTTTGGGCTGTCAAAGATTCTTAAGTCTATACCTTTTTTTGCTGGGGTAGTCTAAGCAATATAGTGAATTACAAGTCAGTTGGTCTGTTAAATAATAATCTACAATTATGTGTCCTTCATTTGTCCGTGAGAGTCTAACATTTTTATTAAGGGTTAGTGTGCCCAGTCTGGTTCATATGTTTGCATATGATAATATTTGTAACTCTGGGAATGCTGGGATAATATTTTGAACGGCAGATAGCAATATTGCATGCTTTTAACCAATAGATGTCAATCAAAATGTTCTATTTATTTATTTGTATTCCTAAACATGTGGGCAGCAGAGCAGCTTACATACCAACAAGTAAAATAGCTATAACAAAAGGAAAATCCAGATATAAATGTAACACGTGTAGTACAATTAGGACATCAGCATATGATTCATAATATATGACAAACTCGACATTAGAGCCAGATGCATTAACTAAATGTGCCTGCCACCTGGCTGTAAGATTCCCATCTTTTATTTCAGATTAGGCTCTCCAGATATTTTTTGTTTGTTTTTACCTGTGCACATATATTTCTGATCAACGGGGTAATATTTTGAACTGCAAATAGGAATACTACACACTGTTTACTGATGAATGCCCATTGAAAAGCGTATTGTTGATTTATTGATTGGTATTTCTAGGCATGAGAGCAGCAAAGCGTTTACATGCAACCAAATAAAACGGCTAAACAATCCAGATGTAGTTTAATATGGAATCACCAACATATGGTACTAAAACTATTTCAAAAGGGATATTAGATCCAGATGCAATGAATGTAACGGAGAATAATTTGAGCAGAAGCAGAAAGATGGAGGGGAAATCAGCATGAAGGCCCTCACCGTGAGTGGCACGCATGCTCCCTTTGAGTTATTTTAGGGCATTTGCCTTTTTCTGGTGTAATTAGCATAATATTGATAATCTCACCTGTTATGCAAGATTTCAGAAAGGATGCTATCACTTCACAGTGTGTAATTGTGTTCAGTTTCCAATTAAAATTTACCATGAAAGCACCATTCACTGTAAAGATTTACCATGAATGCATGGGAAATACATGAACAGACAAATGCTACCTCCAATTCCGTAAAAACTTAAAAACATGGTTGTTTAACCAATAATCTTTCCATGATCCCTCTGTCCCCTTCTGTATCTTCGCTCATTTATGTCCTTAGCGCCGGGAAACCTCAGGGTAGCTGCGCGCTCTACAAAAATAAATATAATAATAATAATAACAGCAGGGTGCAGAAAGCCTACTATGACCATGTACAGAGTTCTACTGCCTTTTGGATAGGTTTGACCGATAGAAGTACCATATACATACATACATACAATGCCCCGTAGGAGAAAAGACAATCTATGAAATAGCTCTCCCTAGGATTCCACTGAACTAATGACTCAACAAAGACAGTATTGTTGGAATCTCTTATATGGAAATCCGCAATGCCTGCTAAGGAGAACAAGATCTGGAGAATTTGCTAGAAGCTCAAACTCTACCTACAGGGATTATATATGTCCTGCAAATAATTTCTTGTATCCACTCAAACTCGTGCCATAACACTATGACCCAAGTGCTAGCATCTAGTGTCCATTTGAAACTGAAGGCTCCGGCCTTAGAAGTAACGGTATCAGATAAATAAGAGAAGAAAACCAGAATTTTCTTTTTTTGTTTTTGTTTAATACAGCGCAAACTTGACCAAAAAGGTATCGGAGCGCTGTACATGAGCACCAGTTGCATTCCACAACCACACAATTATTTTTTTAGGCACAGGGGAAATTAAGTGACTTGCCTAGAATCACCGGATGTTGAGTGTCTTTGCTGAGACTCAAACCCAGTTCCTCAGATTTGAGATTGACCACCCTAGCCGTGAGGCCACATCTTCTACCCAAAATGAAATGAAATGCCATCAGTGAATGACACCATGAATCTGAGATAATCTAATTCTAATTCAGGTGTTAAGCTCTTCTTATAAGACCTGGCTGCCCTTCCTTTCTGGTTCATTTTTGCAAAAACCACCAAAATGATTTTAATCACCTTCGATTTGACCACCTTCGTCCCAGGAAAGCACTTAAGGCAATTTTGATCTGATGTAGCTGCTGATGCTGCCTTGTCTCTTGGTTGTGCCGCGATACCCCTCGGGGTGATTTGAGCGCATCATTAATTAAAATTAAAAAAATTACAAATCCTGGGGCATATTCTTAAGAACGCGTAATAACCATCGCAAAAGTAACTAGAAGCAACTGGGCATATCGCAGTCTATCACGAGAAAATAACACCGTCTTAACTTCCAATTCCCAACCCGGCGCCATCATGTGATAGTAGCATGATAATGCGCCAAATGACTGCGCAAAATCCAACATGACTAAAAAGAAATGTGAAACACGAACGCCAAAAAAGTTGCGATGCCTCAAAGCGCGATACCAAAATCAACGATAACCAGCGACAGCCCTGCAATACCCACGCATCATGCGGGAAAATGCACTATAAAAGCCAAAACAAAAAACACACCAAAACCAATTGAAACAGTGTAGCACCATGGATGCACCCAGACCGAGTTCAGAGTAGAGGCCTAACCCCACAAGCCCCACGGAGGACCAGCTACGAACCCCGTGTTCGGGGAAGGGCAAGGAAAAGAGGAAGAGGAAGACGGGGTTCAGGCCGCAGGAAGACCAGATGATCGTCATGGAGGTGATTGAACACTACCAACAACTGTTCGTCACCTCCACTGCTGCACTGGCAACACAAACGGAAATATGTCTGACCATTGTCAACTCAGTTGAAGAAACACACTAGGAAGCAGTCAAGAGGATGGAGGTACATTTACTCAAAAGCACCTCAGCTACAGCTCATTTTTGACAGCCCCAGAACTTCCAGCCTGTTCAAGCCTACACATTCCATTTAGAATCTTTGACTGCACAATTCCAGGACACCACCCACTCTTAAACAAGAAAAGGAAAACATGAAGAGAATTGAATAAATAAACATTCCAGACATGCACAGTTGCGTAACATGTGTCTTCGTAAAGTGCACTTTTACCCAGAAGGGTATATTAGTGCTGAATTACAGATGTTCATTGTTATCCAACTCAATGGTACTCATTTTATTGACCTCAGAAGGATGAAAGGCTGAGCAGATCTGCTGGTATTTGAAACTATTACCAAGAGGTCAAACAGAGGCCCCTATAATGAACGCATTAGTCCACTAAACCACCAGACCCAATGCAGATGGGCTCAGGGAGATTCTATCATTGCCCGGATGGTCAAAAATTGGGTGGCTGAGGGATGTAAAATTCTTGCTTGGGGAATTAGGGCTTTGGGAGTCATGGTATTCTAGGTCTGCCCCTCCTAAATCCACCTTGAAGAAGATCTATTGGAACTGGTTAATGGGTAAGAGAAATTTCAACCCTAATCTTTGCAGATCCTCTAGTGATTTTATTCTGGTAAAGGATGTGCCTTCTCGGGAACCCTGTCTCGATATAATATTAAAATCTAGAGATAGGGCCCTGTTTATTAAATTTAGATTGGGCGTTTTACCAGTGAGAGAACTGACATCCACCTGGAAAATCCCGTCGCAAACCACTTCCTTGTGTGCCTTTTGTCCCCAGAGGACTGAGTCGGTTGCCCATTTACTATTTGAATGTCCCGCCTATAAAGCCCCTAGATCTAGGTGGTTAAAGCCTATATGCAGGGAATTGGGCACGAGATATTGTATGGTAGCCCTAAGAATTTTAAAGTTCGACACTCGGCCCCTATTTGTGTGTGGCATTGACAAGTTCTCAAGTTGGGCCTGGGTGATCAGATCAAGAAGGCTTAAATTAATTATTTAATTTGAGATATTAATTGTCTTTATTTTAGGTAATTTATAAATGCTATTTGTTCTATGCAAATTTTAAAGAATGTATTGTTATGGATTTTTATATTGTATGTACTGCTTTTTAAGATATGACTATCGAAATAAAGCCTATTGACTGACCAGACCCAGTGTGGTATCCCAAATGCTGGTGTTTGCACTTGAAAATAACCCTGGTAATGAAATGTAAGGAGGTCATAGATTGTTATGGAAAGAGAGAGGCAGTTGATGGTGAGGAGCTGTTGGGGGTGGAAGGGACCTATTGAACGTGGAATAAACGTCATCTTTCACACCCTTTCATTGTGTCTACAAGTCTTGGAACCATTTTGTGACACTGGCGACAAGCGAGGGATCCGATTTCACAGTATTTTCATTCAGGGTCTCAATATCCCATTCACACGACTTTGTTGGATACAATGAAACCCTCAACTTCTTTGCTTCCAGAAAACATTTGGGATTATCTCCGTGGTCATGTGAGTTCCCCTGGGAGTGTGCTCAAATTGCCTGCCTCCAGTTTCTACTACCTCTTCCTCAGTGGCGGCTGGTGAACTTTGAAATTGGTAGGGCATAAGACCAAGTGAGTCCTGAATTATCCTGAATTGTGCGAGGAAGCGCACCAAGTTGGTATACACAAAGAGAAAGGAGTAAAGGGATTCATCCTGGTGTGATTGAAAAAGGTTTAGGAGATAGGGCCACCTTCCCTCTTCAGTGTCCTTTACGCTCTTCTCTTTTGTTCCTTCCCTTCCTCAATACCTCTCTTTCTCTATATGCCCACACCTCTCCCTACTAGGTAATTGCATTCCTTTTCGTCTCCATAAACATGCCTCCCTCTTCCCTCCATTTTCCTTGCCCAGTATGTTCCCTCTCGCACCCACTGCTTTATAAAGTGTACGGCGGACATGGATAATAACGGCTTGTTGAAAACATAATTCACTGCCCTGAGGCTTCCCTGCAAGCCCCACCTGCCCCCAGCCACTCAAAATTAAGTTATCAGGGCATTTGCAGAGGAGTACTCTATGTTTTTGTTTTAGTTTTATGTAGCGCGGAATCGAACAGAAGGCATTGGAGCGCTTTAGATGAAAACCAGCAACATTACTCACCGTGATGACGAAGCAATGGTTTAGGGGGTCTTGACCAGTAAATCCAGTCCTGCGTAACACTACAGCATGACAAACACCAGCATAAGCATACTAACAGTGGCGGCTGGCATTACGGGCGGGGGGTTTGGAAATGGGGTCGCACTCGCGACGACCTGAGGGGATGAGGGGGGAGGCAGGAGGGGTTTGGAAACAACAAATATATTTCAAATAAAATAGTAAACTTACCGTCCGGACTCCGGAGACTCCGTCCCGACTCCCGCCGTCCTCGTTTTCAAGTCCTGCAGCACGTCATCAGGAAGGCGGCGCAGCAGGCAGCCTCCCTCTCCACCGCCGCGTTTTTGATTGGTGCGGCCGGCTGCCCCAGGCTACGTCATTTTCTCTCTGTATAATGCTGCTGCAGCATACAGAGAGAACAGGGAGAGTGAGTGGGTGGTGTTACTCGAGGGCAGGGGGGAGTGGCTTTCCCACTGTTGTTAATACTGTCTGTTTGGGCGGCCTCAGGCTGCCCAAACAGTCAGTATTATCAACAGTGGGCAAGCCACTCCCCCAAGCCACTCCCCCCTGCCCTCGAGTAACACCCCCACTCTAAACCAGGAAGTTCTGCTTTCTCGCCGTGCGAGAAGACAGAAACAAATGGTAGTTATATTACGGCAATAACTACACTACCATTTGTTTCTGCCTTCTCGCACGGCCCAAACGCCCCCCCCTGTCACATGCCTGTAAATGCGCTGGAAAATTACCCCACTATTTTGTGATAGTGCTTCAACCAGGATTGTTTCACCTTTGGGACTGCTCTACAATGCAGATCGTTTCACCATGGTACTCGTGAAGCCATTTATATCATTGCAGGGTTAGGAGACCATGGCTCAAGCTCACCCACAATGACTACCTGGGGGCGCTCTTGGAAATTGGAATTGAACTGTGACCTGGACAGTACCTGCGCCGCTGCCTGCATACCAGTCACTCCCGGGGGTCCAACTGTTTCGTTCTGGGTGAGCCAGCCTGCTTGACGTGTCTCTAGCCAGCCGCGGACCGCCCGCTGCCCAACTACAACATCCAGAGGGCAGCGCGGTCACGCGTGAGGTGGTCAGCAGCAGCCCCGCCCCCCAGGGACCTTTAAATCAGACGCGGGCTACCGCGCCGCGGGACGCTCTTGGAAATTGGAATTGAAGTGTGACCTGGACAGTACCTGCGCCGCTGCCTGCATACCTGTCACTCCCGGGGGTCCAACTGTTTCGTTCTGGGTGAGCCAGCCTGCTTGACGTGCCTCTAGCCATCCGCGGACCGCGCGCTGCCCAACTACAACATCTAGAGGGCAGCGCGGTCTAGCTTGAGGTGGTCAACAGTAGTTCCGCCCCCCAGGGACCTTCAAATCAGATGCGGGCTACCGCGCCCCGGGACGCTCTTGGAAATTGTAATTGTTGTGACTGGACAGTACCTGCGCCGCTGCCTGCATACTTGTCACTACCGGTGGTCCAACTGTTTCGTTCTGGGTGAGCCAGCCTGCTTGACATGCCTCTAGCCGTCAGCGGACCGCGCGCTGCCCAACTACAACATCCAGAGGGCAGCGCGGTCTCGCGTGAGGTGGTCAGCAGCAGCCCCGCCCCCCAGGGACCTTTAAATCAGACGCGGGCTACCGCGCCGCGGGACGCGCGCGGGCTCGGGGCCCGTCCTTGCCCGTCAGTGGCTGGAAAAGGCCGGGCTGGGCCTACTCTTTTGGTTTAAAATCCAGATCTAAACAGTGTCCCACCCATCGCCCCAACTTCACTTCTTGTTTTTGTACTTGTTACCTATTGTTTTCCTTAAGTAACTTCCAAGTATTGATTTAGCGGGAGAGTTGCATCATACAATGGGTAAAAGGAAATTGGTAAGCCCAGTGGGATCCAGGCATAACACCGAGACCCAGCAAACTCTTCTGAGCTACCTAACCGGAGCGGTCGACGTGTTAGACAAGCAAATTCATACAGTAGAAGAGTCAATAGCGGGGTCATCGTTCGGTCTAACCCAGGACGCACCCCCAGCGAAAACTCATTAATTTCACCACGCTTAGGGAGGAAGATTCCTGCTACTGTAAGCGGCTGTATCCAATCCCCTTCTGACAGTATCCACTTAATTAGTAGTGAGTCACCGATCCAACCGCCTCAAAAAAAATCTAAGAATAAACCAGAAAAAAAAAGACGCCAGCAGTAATAACATTTACAATGAAGCGGGACCAGTTGTTATCCACCCTCCCCCCAGCACGCCCAAGCAACAGAAAACTGTCCCATTAAAGAGGAAACACGCAGCACACTTTAAGACACTATCACAAAAGGGAAGTAATCGCTCAGGTATCACCACCACACAGACCCATTCTGAGATATTGAAATTGACAGCGCTCGTGAAAAGACTCGATTCATACATTAGAGCAAGGTTAGACCAGATAACCACCAGAATGACCAATGTAGAAACTATTCTACAGACCAAGCTAAGTTCAGCCAAAATACCCTCACTTATTGAATCAGCCCCTAGCACGATCTTATTTACTCAGCCAGCGATCCAAAACACTTACGGAAATGATGTCCAAAAATAAAACAGACACTCCATGAGCCCATTCATCAGGAGAAAAAGAGCTATTCCAGCCACGCTGGTATAGGGGCTTTACAACCATCATCAATGCATATTAACAGACCCATTAATTCATCTTTCCAGTCAATGAAAGCTGGCGAACAAGTCCCTGTGCCCCCCCAAAAGCCAATCCAAAATCAGCCCCTTATTTCTCATCAGACACTACAGAAGACTGTAGACCCTCACTTAGACCTCCCACCGGAAGCTACACCCTAGGTAATCATTCTAGGCAATGTACCCCCCAACCAATCTCCCAGCTAGGAAACATGGACAGCTCTTAAGAACAAGTCGCTCCATTGGTTGGGCAGTAGAGTTGGACTGCACAGACATCTCTATCAAGATTTTAAAATGGTCAGGCGAGTCCAATGGGTGGGGACAAGGGAAAAGGTCATGTCCGGGGACTGTGTAGTGATGACATTTAGTTCCCCCTGATTGGTAAAGGAAGTCTTGAATATAGGGAGGACCTATACCGCTAATAACGTAGGGATTAACATATTGCCGTTGGGCTTTTTTTACCCACCCAAAAATGTACATTTTCCTTTCTCAGATATGAGTAATTTCCATGCAGCTCAATGGCCCCTACAGCCGATTCTTACTTACAATAGATTTAGCGCCTTATCAGGGCTAGTTGATAACGAGGGACTGGGCTTGCTGGCGGCAGGGGAAGTACTTGGGAGTGTCACGGAGACGCTAATTAGTGAGGACCCTGTAAATCTCCGACCGATACAATTAGTATCCGTATTAGGTAATATGAAAATTCAAACTACAACTTGTGAGGCCTCGAGTTTAGAATCCCACGATCTAGGCGATCGGTCTAGAACAAGCCCCCCAAAAACATCAACTTCACCTTCAATCCCAAGTAGGGAACCCCACACACAGAAAAGGCTCCCACCCGCCAAGATAACAGGCTTAAAACTGGACATTGTTTTTTGGAATGTAGCCGGCCTGTGCCCCAAAATTGTAAATGTTAATTGGCTGTCACTGGTAACGGAGCATAACATCATAGGGTTGCAAGAAACTTGGTTGTGCTCCCCGCTCCATTTACTAGGATATAAAACCTTTTTTTCGGCGGCAATACAATCTGCTGCTGGAAGGCCAAAAGGGGGCCTAATAATGTATATATCAAATGCTCTCCCCGTGGAAAAAATCCAGGTAGTAGCATTAGAAAGTAACTTCCAGGTAATTTTGATGTTTGTAAACAAGGGTCCATTTATCTTTTGATACATTTTTATAATGATGTAAATTCAACCGACTTAATCGACATTTTAAATAAGGTCTCATTTTTAATTCAAGGTTGTAACTCGAAGCACTCTGACAAACTGATAATAACGATATGGATTGGTGATTTTAATTTATCTCTATGTAAAAAAAGTAATACAAACACCTGTGGAATTGAGGACGTGGTTGGGGACCACCCAACACACTTTGTACACACGAGTGTAGGAGATCGAATGAACGAACTTACGGTCTCCCTGGATCTAGGGTTTGCTAATGAATTAGTCAATCCCCCGGTTCCCTTTGTTCCAACTTTCAGTGGGAGAGGAGCTGCAACTATAATCGATTACATAATCATCTCCCATCGTAGTTCATCAACACTTTTAAATTTTAAGACTATAACTAGTCCTATAAGTGATAATTTCCCTAACAGTATGACATTATGAACCCCCCTAATTTTGGTAGACATGGATTACTGGAGACACTTGGATCAACGATATTTGAATATCGACAGGCTCAACGGTTACTCCCTAAAATGGGCCAAGGTCGACCAAGAGCTAGTCACTGCTAGGGTAGTTAAGAGAGCTTTGTCTATACTTGCTTAGACCCTGAATCCACCCCGAACGAACCCTCTTTGGTTACATGACTATTACCGAAATTATCAAACAAGAATTATCTCAGGAAAGAAAAATGAAAAGAAGTTCTAGAAAGGGATGGTTTAATTCTGAGTGTACAAAATCTCACAAGGAATTAAAATTGGAATTAAGAAAGGATAATAGGGACAAAAATGAAATCGTCATTTTGAGGAGAGCCTATAACCTCGCACAGAAAAATCGGAAATCTCAGATCAAAAAAGATCTGTGGAATAAATTGCATGAAAGCTGTCAGACCAAGGATATGACCACTTTCTGGAGAACCATTAAATCTCCTTTTTTTTCCTGATCCAAATGACTCCCTAAAACTGGATGTAGCAGTGGGCTCCCAAACTTGGGTACATCATTTCACGGAAATTTTTAAACAAGTAGAGGATGATGTACCGGCCCGAGGGTAGGACATACCGCAAACAGGTTATCCCATACAGCTTATGTTTGACCATAAGGAGGTAACTCATGCTGTAAAGACATCAAAAGGTAAAGCCCCAGGACCCGGCGGGGTCCCTGTAGACCTTTTTAAATACAAATCAGACCTATGGTCCCCAATTTTATTGAGAGTTTTGGAAGCCGCCAGGAGGGTAGGTCTGGTTGATACGTGGTCCACATCAATTTTGGTCCCGATCTTCAACAAAGGTGACCGTCAGAGTCCCACTTGCTACAGACCAATATCGTTACTAGACTCTCTCGGAAAAACCGCTGGACGCATCCTGCTAGATCGTCTGCAGGATTGGGCTAGGGAAAAGAGTATAATATCTGATCTCCAATATGGGTTCCGAGAGGGTCTAGGTACAGTGGACCAGGCACTAAACCTTTCACTCCTCATGGGGAAGTACGTCTCAGCAAAAAAAGGGTTTCTACATATGGTTTACGTTGACCTGA
Source organism: Lissotriton helveticus (assembly GCF_964261635.1). Taxonomy (NCBI): domain Eukaryota; kingdom Metazoa; phylum Chordata; class Amphibia; order Caudata; family Salamandridae; genus Lissotriton; species Lissotriton helveticus. The sequence continues at coordinate 409,868,789 of NC_136060.1, forward strand.
CCGCAGCCTTCGACTGCGTCGGTCACTCCAAACTGTGGGCAATTTTAGTGGATATGGGAGTGGACCTCCCGTTGGTGAACTTCTTGAGGGAATTTTACTCAGAGGCAACAGCGAGAGTGAGGTATGGTAAAGGGGGAGAACTCCCCGAGCCTTTTAGGATAGAGAGGGGGGTCAGACAAGGCTGCGTACTGGCCCGCTTCCTAGTTACTCTCTCTACCAACGGCTTGGAAAGGGAGATGGTTAAGGGAAGCCAGGACTTGCCAACAATACGCCGTCGGCCAATTCCGGCGTTACTCTACGCCGACGACGCGTAATTTTGGCAAGGACGCCAGTCCAGCTTCAGCGGTCGTTGGACAAATACTGTAATTTTATGAAGTCCCTTAACCTTAGAATTAATATAAAAAAGACATTTGCCATGCACGCTGGTCCTAGACCAAAGAAAATCTGAGAAATTTTCGTTAACAATAGCAGTCTAGAGTGTACAACTACATATCCATATTTAGGGATTCTAATAGACCACAGGCTTAAATGGGCAGCAGCCATACAGACTAGAAAACTACAGTTTCTTAGGGCCACTTCCGCACTGGTAGCATTTACACAGAAGTTAGGCAAGAGACCACCAGAAGAAATGCTAAAAATCTACCAGGCAAAATGTACCAGTGTTGCGAGTTATGGTTCAGGGCTGTGGGGACATTCAAACACGGATGACATACAGAGAGCGGAAAATTCCTTTCTGCGTTATATACTCGCAGTCCCACAAAGTACCACGACATATGGCTGCCACGTAGAACTAGGGCTGGACTACATTTCTGATACCCTAAAGATCCAACCAATCATGCTATGGAGGGGCATTTGGACCACACAGCAGTGTGAACTGACGCGCATCCTTATCCAGGATGGATAAGGATGTTTGGCACTGGATAAATGGGAGAAAATAGGATGGTTAGCATATGTAAGGTCGTTTTTGAAGGACCTTGGCCTCCAGAGATATTTTTTAATTCCAACTAGTATCTCTGAAGTGTCAAGGAAGGAACTAAAAAAACTGTGCCTTTGCCATCTTGGCGAGCTACGACTCGCCCAAGAAATAGGAAAACCTTCAGTCCAACACTTGTTAGCGGTACAAACGACTCTCTCTATGCAGCCCTACTTGACGTTCAATCTGAATCAGTACAAAAAGTTTCTGTTAACTAGATTAAGATTTGACAGTTTCCATCGGCTGATTTCTTTTCCCCACCAAAATGATTGGACAAGGAACTTAGTACCCTGCCTGTGTGATTCTACAGCCCCACAATCCTCAATTCATACTTTATTGTTTTGCATATATTTTGAAATCCCTCGTAAACGCTGGATAGTCCCCATATTAAGGACTATGAGACTTCGAGCCTGCCACCCAGCTTTTTTGGCTCTTCAATTTTTAGATAATGAATTACACGCCAAATCCGTAGCCTGTTTTCTGAAATTCTGTGTGCGCTATCGGGGCAATCTTAATTAATCACTGTTATCATGCACTTATTGTATTATGCTATTCTACAACTGTCTTTTTAAAAAATATATATATATATATATGTTTTTATCTGTTCTTTTATGGTTTTCTATGAATTACGAAAGCCGAATAAAGATGGTTTTGAGTTTGAGTTTGAGACTACCTCATGCACTAGCAGTTTGCGGGGCATACAAGTTTGATAACGAGGATGAAGGTAATGAGTGGGTGTGTAGAATTGAATGTGATGTCTCAAGGAAGAAAGGTGGCGTGATGCATGTGTGTTAGACAAGGCAAAATGTCTTGAAATTGTTGAGGAAAGGGTGGCATTCTAAAGTAAAAGGTGATTGTAAGAAAGATTAGAATGTCAAAGATGAACTGTCTGAGACTAATGGTTTGTTGTTTAGGGTAACCAGATTGATTCCAGCAGCTTCTCTGCTGGTGATCAGGGCATGTCTAAGACTAAAGAGAGGCTCCGATTGACTCATTGGTGGCTGGGGATGGATACCCAGGTGGAAAGGATGGTTAGAGAGTGCATTCTGTGTGTCATGAGTGAGAAAAGTGTTAAACCCAAGGTACAGCCAATGGTGGTTAGGGATCAGCGGAACAAACCATGGGAGGAAGTTGCTTTGGACATTTTGGGGCCAATACATGGGGAAGGGTGTCAGTTTTACGTGATGGTACTCATGGACATGTACTCGAGGTGCCAGAGTTGAAGATTTCCTAGGGGATTGAGACAAGACAGGTTGTGTCAGTCCTTAAAGAGCTGTTTGGAAGAGAGGGTATACCTAACGTTTTGTTAACTGACAATGGGGTGCAACTGGTTTCAAGGGAGATGAAGGAATTCCTAGGGAGGTGTAGTATCAAACATAAGAGGTGTTGATTATATTACCCAGAAACAAATGGTATGGTGGAACGCTTCGATCTAGTGCTAAAGGAGAACATTGCCATGGCCAAGGAGAATGCTTTGGATTGGAAGGAGGAGATATTAATTAATTGGCTGTTAATTTGTATTGATTAATTAATTGGTAAATATGTTAATTATGTCATTTTTTAGGAGCGTTCTGTGGGTTAATAGAGGAATAGGGTGGGAAGTAATTTAATTACAATTAAATTAATAATATTGTTATGAATTCATATTCATTTATTTAAAATGTTATATTAATTGTGGGAATTAATTTATTATAAATTATGTATTAATTTGTTAATTAATTAGTAAATAATTGGTAATTATGTTAATTGTGTCATTTTTTTAGGAGCGGGTTATGGGTTGATAAGGGAGCAGGGTGGGGAGTAATTTAATTTGAATACATTTATGAATATTTTTAATATAAGATTTATTGATTCGTATTTTGTTAATTGTGTGAATTAATGTATTAATAACTATTTATATTTTGATTGTTAATTGTTATTTATTTATTCATTGTTAAATATTTATGTTAATTGTGTCATGTTTTACGAAATTGGTGGTGGCATTTATTGGGGAATATGGTGGGAGGTAATATATTTATAAGTAATTAATGCTAAATAATTAATTGCAATTTAAGTATGCCAATTGTGTAATAATTTTGATGTGTAAGTTGTGGGGTTTATAGTGGTAAATGGTGGGAAGTAAAAAAAAAATTAATTAATCAATGATGTGTTGTTAATTGTTATTAATTTATTAATGTAAAATTAGTTATGGAAATTGTGTAAATATTTTTAGGTGTGTGTTTTATTGTTTATTGGGGTAGATTGTGGAAATAATTTAGTTTACATCAATTAATCATTACTCGATCATTAATATTAATTTATTAATTGATACATATTTTTGATAATTGTTTAGTTTTTATCTTGTTTGGGTATTTATGTTCTATAGCTATAACCTTTGGTTAGTATATTCATTTTTACCTTTTTATATGTGTATCTTAATTATTTCTATTTGTTTAATTCGTAATTGTGTTAATTATGTAGGTACTCATTTTTATTTTATTTAGATGTGTTTTGTAAATTGTGTGGTGTTATAGAGTAGAACAAAATATTATATTTATGTAATGATTATTTTTCTAGATTAAAATTAATTTCTATTAGAAAATATTTTATTTGTTTGCTTATTTTTTGTTAAATTAAAAAAATTATTAATTGTATGTACATTTTAGATTTTTCCTAGATATAATATGTTTTGTAAATTTTTATATTATTATATATGTTTTGTTTTTATTTTTTTAATTATACTTTGTATTGTAGTTGATATTTTGTTTGCTTTTAAATCTGAATTTTCTTCACTGGGAATAGTAATTTTGACCCCTCCGCTATCCAGGAGTTTCCCTACTGTTGCACTCGCAGGAGTGGGAATAGTCATTTTTACCCCTACACTATCCAACACTTTCCCTACTGTTGCACTCACTGGAGTTTGAATAGTAATTTAATCCCCTGCGCTATCAACACTTTCCCTACTGTTGCACTCATTGGAGAAGGAATTGTAAATTATTCTCCTCCACTATCCAACACTTTCCCTACTGTTGCACTCACTGGAGTGGGAATAGTAATTGTTACCCCTACACTATCCAACACTTACCCTACTGTTGCACTTGCTGGATTAGGAATTGTTGGTTTTATCCCTCCGCTATCCAACACTTTCCCTACTGTTGCACTTGCTGGAGTAGGAATAGTAATTTTTCCCCCTGCGTTATCCAACATTTCCCTTCCTGTTCCACCTATTGGAGTGGGAATAGTAAATTATTCTCCTCCGCTATCCAACACTTTCTCTACTGTTCCACCTATTGGAGTGGGAATAGTAAATTATTCCCCTAAGCTATCCAACACTTTCCCTACTGGTGCACTCAATGTAGTGTAAAATGCAGGTTTAAAACATATTAAATATTGTAATATTTTAATTTATAATATATTATATATATTTTTTATGTTACAGGTGTATGTATTTATATATTTATTTATCATTTCTAATATATTTCCAACATGTTATAATTAATAAAAATTATTATGTATTAATTATTTTTAGGTTTATTATTATTTTTAATTCATTTTTTAAATTACATTTATTACTTATTATTGTTTAAATTTACAAATAAATCTAAATATTTTTTAAGTTAAATGTATTATTTAATTTATCTTACATTATTTTTTATGCATATAATAAAACGATATTTTGCACTTCGTTATTTTCAACTACAATGGTTTTTTCTCTCATTCTTTTTGTACTTCCCATTATGTAAATGTAAATGTACAGGAATTTATATAGCGCAAATCACCAAGCGGTTTCTAAGCGCTTGCTTAGGGAACCCGTCCTGGTATTCCCCTGTGAGATAACCCCGGCAGGGTATCCGCAAGGTGAAAGCCAGGCATCCCGCCGCGAGGGGCCGTTGTGGAGATTAAGCAAGCTATTGCCCAGAGTCGCAGAGTGTGAACCCGTGAATCGAGTAGGCACCGGAGCGAGAATTGTCAAGTCCATGGACATTTTAGGACTCAAGACCCCGCCGAGCCGGGAATTGAACCCTGGTCCCATGCTGACCTCTGCTTCCAGGTCTGCCTCCTCTAACCAGTGAGCCACACTTCTCCATTATGAAGATAGGAGGTAGATATTTTTGACAACGATATTAATGTCCCAATATTTCTGTAGGTCGATATTAGTGTTGTTGATATTCTGTCAGTGATCCCTTAGTTTCCAAACCCTCCCATCAGATATTTTAATAGCAAACAGTTTGATGAACCTCATAGGTGCTGTGACCCTGGAGCTCAAAACAGTCACTGTGGACTCTTTTATTCTCCTCAGATCTCCAAATTTACAGGAGGGTGGTGCCTCACCCTCCTTCACACGCCAATTGTCCTCCTCGTTGTCACTCCTTCCCTTCCTCCAACCCATCTACTCCAGTAACACCCTGGTATAAGGCTTCCACCCTCTCAAAAGTTCAAATAACATTCTCCCGCGGCTTAATAGGAAGAGAGCTCCCCTCAGAAACTCTTCCATCTCAAGAGAACGAATTTGAAGGCCATTATGTGTCAATAATGTACTACAATACCGTTCATTGTCAAAAACGATCTCCAAGAACTTAATCATACCTTTCATGCCAACTTTCCTGAGTCTCTAAACTACAGCCCTTCTACAGCATAGGCATACCAGCAAAAACAAATATGGTGTGCCTTGTGAAGAACCCATTCAACCCTGCCATTCATCTGTCCTCACAGACAATCAAAGGCAATGTATATTATGTTATAAAACAAACAAACTTAGGGGTCTAAACTAGAAACCCAGTTGGGATCTCTTTCAAGCTACCTTAATGACTGATTAAGTCCATTAAGATAAGGAAGTGACTACCATATTTGACTAACAGACCAAATCACCAAGACATGGGCCACCTGTGATTGTCGATCAACCTCATTGAGGATTCCCATCAATGATTTGTATAGATCAATATTCTCATCTGGTAATCCTGCCAGGGTATTGTGTCTCTTGATCATTGAGACATCCGGCATACCCCCATGATCGGCTTGGGGTAACGACCCACAATCACTTTACTGAACCATATGATGTTGATCTGATGGGAGAGTGCAGTGCAAAACATTTTATAAGTGTGGTGATTAAAATAGGATAGGGAACTTATCAAAAAACTGTTTATTAAGCAAAAGCCCCTTCCAGTTTAAAAGCAAGAACAGTGCAAAAAGGTTATCGCAGTTTAAACAAATAGCTGCGAGAGGGCCAACATGTTTCAGCCTATCATGGAAAAGGACCATAGGCTTTCGTCAGGGCCTCTGTTCTATATAGATGCTACTGCCTAGTTGTCATTAAATGTGTGAAAAAATAATTAGAATTATAAAAAACACACAAGTGAATTAACAACAGTAAGGATATAGTTCTCCTTCATCTGTCGGAATTCCTCCTTGGCACCTGGTGTATTATCAACATCCAGTGTGCCCGGGGAAAGGACCTCACCTCTTCCTAGACCTGGCTCAGGAACTGTGAGACCCCGCTCTGTCCATCGTTGTCTCGGTCTGTGACTTATGTATATTATGTTTCCAATGGTCAGGGGTAATCGCCTGCAATGTTCAATTTAAAAGACTGTATTATATAGCACCTTGCTGCACTGCCCTAAGCCAAAGTGTAAGGGCAGGGATGCACTGTATTTATCCAATATCATCCATTTCTGTCCTTTCCCCCTGCGCTGGCGCTGTTTCGGCAGCCTTGCACCAACACAGGCACCCTTGCACCAAGGTGCAAGGGTGCCTGTGTTGTCGGCAGGATTGTTTAAGTGCAGGAAGGGGCACCTTCCTGCACAGAAACAATCCATTGAGGTGTGTTCCTCTTTCTATGTGTGATGAGAAATGAGCGAGAAGAAATAAAGTTTTTTATCCTTGTTACGCCTCACCTCGGGATGCATAAACTTTTTGTGCATCCCCAGGTTTACATGGTGTTGTAAATCTGGGGCAGCGTCAAAATCCATGGATGTTGCATCAGAACACCCACCTTAACGCCCATGGAACGCCTCCATACCGCAGAGTAAGGCAATGCAGCGATTTCAGCTGCCTTGACTTACTCCATATCTATGAGGCCATTCAAATCCATGCAAAGTGGCTTTGAGTGACCTCATAATTATGATTTTGTAGTTTGCTCTACCCAACCATCATAGGAAAGTATGCCATGGCGGCGCTAGGGGCTCATAAATATGCCCTGTAATCTCATAAGAGAAATCCTAATGGATAATCAACCACTTCCTTATCATGCAGAGACCTTACCCAAACCCTGGAATGAGAAGATCTCACACAGAAGTTTATGATTGGTAATAACTTTAAACCTAACACCCCATAGAAACAGCCGAAAACTTTCGATTGCCCACTTCGTAGCCAGTGCCACTTTCTTGATAACACAGCAGTACAACTCTACACCTCTCAATGCATGAGAGGCAAACACTTTGATCCTCTAGTCATCACCTAAGATCTACAAATTCAGCTTCTAGGCCCTTGTTGCTAGCATCAATGAACATAACATACTGCTGACCTGAAAGAAATGCCGTGAGACTTGGATCATTTTCCAATTTGCACCAGAGCAACTTAAATTTGTTTGCACACTCTTCACTCCAGCAGGACTCTGTGTTCTTCTTCATCAGTCTTCATATACACTCGCTGACAAATTTTACAATGAAAAAAGTCTAGTATTCAATCGTCCATAAAAAGGATAAAACCGCCTCCTTGTTTCATGGTGGCTGAAGCCTCTTTATCATTTCTGTAAACACCTTCCTGGTTCAGACCCTATTCCTGCTAATTTAGGGGTCCATTAGGATGCCGGGAGAACTTTGCCCGCCCGCCATCCCCGTGCAAAACGGAACCGCCCGCCATAGGAGCGGCGTTCCCGCCTTGGCCATTAGGATGCGCCCGCCACACTGGTGGGCGCATCCTGTATTTTTACCATTGCGGCTGGCGGTGCTGCATTTCACAGCACAACATGACAGGCACCTGCCATGTTGCACTTTGAAATGCAGCATGTGCACCCCCCACCCCCGGAGTCCCAGGGGGCCCTCAACGGGCCCCCGCAGGGAGTCTCCGCATGCCTTTCTGTGGCGGCATTGCCGCCACGGAAAGGTATGTCTGCAAGCCCATCATAATATGGCTGGCGGTGTCTAATAGACTCTGTTTTTTTAATATTAGAAGTGTTCATGATTTATTTTTATTATTATAGATTTATAGAGACCCCCGAAGAAGGGCACGGAGAGGCCCGAAATGCATTGGGTTGTTTTATCTGGAAAATAAATAAAACTGCTTGTGATGGACTTCTTGCAACTATCGTATTCTTTCTAGAAGGCCTGGATTGGCACTGTTTGAATGCAAGAAACTTGAAAATCAGCACTTGACCCGTTTGTGGATTTTTGGATAAATGAATGATTCTATGTTTGAGAAATATGAGTTTGAAGAAGGTTAAAAGTTGGAAAACATGAAGATATTTGGATAAAAAACTTTGAATAAATGTGCACGCTAAAACGCGGCACGAAGCTGTGCATTCGGCACAGGGGCTATTTAGTCCCTCATCTCACTAGTATCTTAACCGGTGGCAGCAGGGCATGCCTCAAAAACCGATCTGCACGCAACTGTTTCAAAGACATGATTAAATTACGGATAAATATTGATGCGGTTTAAGGAGAAGGTGTGCATCCCTTTACTTACAACAATGTTCATAACTATAGCCCTACCTAGGGATTGCACCCATAGAACAAAGGATAAACAGAACAGGAGAGCGAACAGCAAAGCATGGATCCACACATAAATGGAGAAAACATCGGAGTCCACCCCAAGAGACTGAATTTAATCATAGACACTTATTCGGACGATTAACAGAGCTTTCAATACATGCAGACACGGATGACTTGTTTACATTTCCTCATTGTACGGCTAAAACAGTGCACTAAAGACAGGCACTATGGACATTGTAGTTCACTTTGAGTTTAATTGTGTACGCGAATGGACGTTTTGGGTTTTGGGCCAATCGGGAGGGAGAAGCTCAGGTTGGAGAGTTATTTAAGGAATGGGTGGGACGTGACTCGGTTCACCGTTTTTTGAGCAATCAGGATGAGGGCGGTAGATGACCGTTCACTAACCAAGCAGGTACACAGCATGGCGGGAGAAAGCGCTTTCGTGCAAGTTTGCGAGATGCGTGGGAGGGAGCGAGGGATGTGTAACTAGACATGTGCGTGTCACGGATTAAGAATTATAAAGCACTGCGCATTGCGAGGAGTTTACGTATCTGATGCATACAGTTTAGAGAAATGAAGGCGGCGCCCAGATTAATAGAGGGTTAGTGGGAGGAGGAGTGAATATAACGGCAGGGTAGAGAGAGTTACGGGCAGGAGCACTAAGATTGCTGTTAATGTGGGTTTACTTCCCGAGCACAAAGGACGAAATGTTTGGTGACTCAATGAAAACAGTGTGAGTTAAAGTGGGATAATATAGTATAAGGACAGGTCATAGACATGACGAAATGTTCATTTTATTGAAAGCATATTGTAACTCTGTTTTTTTAATATTAGAAGTGTTCATGATTTATTTTTATTATTATAGATTTATAGAGACCCCCGAAGAAGGGCACGGAGAAGCCCGAAATGCATTGGGTTGTTTTATCTGGAAAATAAATAAAACTGCTTGTGATGGACTTCTTGCAACTATAGTATTCTTTCTAGAAGGCCTGGATTGGCACTGTTTGAATGCAAGAAACTTGAAAATCAGCACTTGACCCGTTTGTGGATTTTTGGATAAATGAATGATTCTATGTTTGAGAAATATGAGTTTGAAGAAGGTTAAAAGTTGGAAAACATGAAGATATTTGGATAAAAAACTTTGAATAAATGTGCACGCTAAAACGCGGCACGAAGCTGTGCATTCGGCACAGGGGCTATTTAGTCCCTCATCTCACTAGTATCTTAACCAGTGGCAGCAGGGCATGCCTCAAAAACCGATCTGCACGCAACTGTTTCAAAGACATGATTAAATTACGGATAAATATTGATGCGGTTTAAGGAGAAGGTGTGCATCCCTTTACTTACAACAATGTTCATAACTATAGCCCTACCTAGGGATTGCACCCATAGAACAAAGGATAAACAGAACAGGAGAGCGAACAGCAAAGCATGGATCCACACATAAATGGAGAAAACATCGGAGTCCACCCCAAGAGACTGAATTTAATCATAGACACTTATTCGGACGATTAACAGAGCTTTCAATACATGCAGACACGGATGACTTGTTTACATTTCCTCATTGTACGGCTAAAACAGTGCACTAAAGACAGGCACTATGGACATTGTAGTTCACTTTGAGTTTAATTGTGTACGCGAATGGACGTTTTGGGTTTTGGGCCAATCGGGAGGGAGAAGCTCAGGTTGGAGAGTTATTTAAGGAATGGGTGGGACGTGACTCGGTTCACCGTTTTTTGAGCAATCAGGATGAGGGCGGTAGATGACCGTTCACTAACCAAGCAGGTACACAGCATGGCGGGAGAAAGCGCTTTCGTGCAAGTTTGCGAGATGCGTGGGAGGGAGCGAGGGATGTGTAACTAGACATGTGCGTGTCACGGATTAAGAATTATAAAGCACTGCGCATTGCGAGGAGTTTACGTATCTGATGCATACAGTTTAGAGAAATGAAGGCGGCGCCCAGATTAATAGAGGGTTAGTGGGAGGAGGAGTGAATATAACGGCAGGGTAGAGAGAGTTACGGGCAGGAGCACTAAGATTGCTGTTAATGTGGGTTTACTTTCCGAGCAAAAAGGACGAAATGTTTGGTGACTCAATGAAAACAGTGTGAGTTAAAGTGGGATAATATAGTATAAGGACAGGTCATAGACATGACGAAATGTTCATTTTATTGAAAGCATATTGTAACTCTGTTTTTTTAATATTAGAAGTGTTCATGATTTATTTTTATTATTATAGATTTATAGAGACCCCCGAAGAAGGGCACGGAGAGGCCCGAAATGCATTGGGTTGTTTTATCTGGAAAATAAATAAAACTGCTTGTGATGGACTTCTTGCAACTATCGTATTCTTTCTAGAAGGTCTGGATTGGCACTGTTTGAATGCAAGAAACTTGAAAATCAGCACTTGACCCGTTTGTGGATTTTTGGATAAATGAATGATTCTATGTTTGAGAAATATGAGTTTGAAGAAGGTTAAAAGTTGGAAAACATGAAGATATTTGGATAAAAAACTTTGAATAAATGTGCACGCTAAAACGCGGCACGAAGCTGTGCATTCGGCACAGGGGCTATTTAGTCCCTCATCTCACTAGTATCTTAACCAGTGGCAGCAGGGCATGCCTCAAAAACCGATCTGCACGCAACTGTTTCAAAGACATGATTAAATTACGGATAAATATTGATGCGGTTTAAGGAGAAGGTGTGCATCCCTTTACTTACAACAATGTTCATAACTATAGCCCTACCTAGGGATTGCACCCATAGAACAAAGGATAAACAGAACAGGAGAGCGAACAGCAAAGCATGGATCCACACATAAATGGAGAAAACATCGGAGTCCACCCCAAGAGACTGAATTTAATCATAGACACTTATTCGGACGATTAACAGAGCTTTCAATACATGCAGACACGGATGACTTGTTTACATTTCCTCATTGTACGGCTAAAACAGTGCACTAAAGACAGGCACTATGGACATTGTAGTTCACTTTGAGTTTAATTGTGTACGCGAATAGACGTTTTGGGTTTTGGGCCAATCGGGAGGGAGAAGCTCAGGTTGGAGAGTTATTTAAGGAATGGGTGGGACGTGACTCGGTTCACCGTTTTTTGAGCAATCAGGATGAGGGCGGTAGATGACCGTTCACTAACCAAGCAGGTACACAGCATGGCGGGAGAAAGCGCTTTCGTGCAAGTTTGCGAGATGCGTGGGAGGGAGCGAGGGATGTGTAACTAGACATGTGCGTGTCACGGATTAAGAATTATAAAGCACTGCGCATTGCGAGGAGTTTACGTATCTGATGCATACAGTTTAGAGAAATGAAGGCGGCGCCCAGATTAATATAGGGTTAGTGGGAGGAGGAGTGAATATAACGGCAGGGTAGAGAGAGTTACGGGCAGGAGCACTAAGATTGCTGTTAATGTGGGTTTACTTCCCGAGCACAAAGGACGAAATGTTTGGTGACTCAATGAAAACAGTGTGAGTTAAAGTGGGATAATATAGTATAAGGACAGGTCATAGACATGACGAAATGTTCATTTTATTGAAAGCATATTGTAACTCTGTTTTTTTAATATTAGAAGTGTTCATGATTTATTTTTATTATTATAGATTTATAGAGACCCCCGAAGAAGGGCACGGAGAGGCCCGAAATGCATTGGGTTGTTTTATCTGGAAAATAAATAAAACTGCTTGTGATGGACTTCTTGCAACTATCGTATTCTTTCTAGAAGGCCTGGATTGGCACTGTTTGAATGCAAGAAACTTGAAAATCAGCACTTGACCCGTTTGTGGATTTTTGGATAAATGAATGATTCTATGTTTGAGAAATATGAGTTTGAAGAAGGTTACAAGTTGGAAAACATGAAGATATTTGGATAAAAAACTTTGAATAAATGTGCACGCTAAAACGCGGCACGAAGCTGTGCATTCGGCACAGGGGCTATTTAGTCCCTCATCTCACTAATAGACACCCCCACCATATTAAACATTTTCCGCCCCGGCCTCAAGGCGACCGGAGAGGAAAAGCGGCGGACGGTGTTTACGTCCGCCGTGGTCCCCCCCGCCATAGTAATATGGCGGGGGGAAAATGGGGGCCGGCCGGGCATGAATGTCGGGCGGATCGCCACCGCCACCATGGCGGTGACGATCCGCCTGACATCGTAATCGGCCCCTTAGTTCCTCATACTCAAAACAGCATTTATCAGCCCTCAGGGTAAAGTCATGCTCATGAATGACCTCTAAAACTATCCTAATCCTCCAATTGTCCCCCTTCCATGTTCCTCCATGCACCAACACCTCATCTTGAACACCACTCCTGATAGCCCGCTCAACAACAAGGACATGGCCCATTGAAAAACTAGGGTTACTGTTTCTAAACCAAAAATATTGGTGTGATGAAAGCTGTAGTGAACATCTTAGCACTCCCCCGCAAAATGGGCATCTCTGTGATATTGGGGTGAGGGAGCTTTTCTATGGCAACCTCCTTTTGACAGCTCTAAAGTCCACTAGCCTTCTGAGCCACTACCACAACTACTCGGTGGCCTCTATGGGAACAATCACCCCAGAGCCTTAAGGCAACTGAGGGAAAAGGCTTCCCAAAATCTTCACTTTCTGCTTGACTGATCTGAACCTGGGGATCAGCATTGGGGTCTAACCGTATCCTAGTTCTTTTTGATGAATATGTCATCTTTTGTCTTTGATATGTAGATGTTCACTGCTGTGACCCTATCTCCAAACTCAATGGACTTCTCAAAAAATCCTGATCTGGGTAGGAAAGCTCTCTAACCTAGTCGGAACCAGAGTGTTTTCCAACCGAGTCCTGCAGTCCGACCAAGTGAGTACGATGCGGCCGCATGCTGCCGAACTCGGTTTGGTTGGATTCCCATAGAAGTGAATGGGAGCCTCTCGTACGACACGTACAAGGGCTCCTATTGACTGAATGGGCATGACTCGCACAAAGGCACCCCCTACAGAGGGTGCGCGTTGGTGTCACCCGCACCATACATGCCTGTGTTGCGGAGGTGTCCGAGTCATAACGCTGCGGGTGACAGGGGGTCCGACGTGGACCCCCAAAGGCAACATACCGGACGTTTTTCAAGCCGGAAACTTTGCCTCGAACCGGCTGTCTGACGCATGCATCGTACTGGCTCGGTCGTAAATCGCATCCATTGCAAGGCACGGTTTGCTTACGGACGAGATGTACGGAGTGGTTTGGACCTTGAAACTATTCAGTCGGTGAATTTTGCATTGCTCGCTTCGTGCTTGCTCACTCATACAGCCCGTACGAATCGGGCGGAAAACACACATATGGCTCGTACTTTTTCCGGCAGGATTGTATACAGTGCCCTTCTGAGCGAGATCGGAATCGGGCCCTTAGTGTAACATCCATGGCTTTCCTACTCACCCTATCCCCAAACATCTCATATACCCCCCTCCAGTGTTATTGTGGGCTTAGTTGCCCATTACGTGGATCGACGGAAAAGCCCTCTGACCGGCATGAATACTGGAAAAATCCCCCCCCCCATGACTAGCGCCATTTCTGTTGTTCAAATTACGTTGCAATGTATGCAAAATCCGACCGTGGTGGACAGATGGCACAAAACACGGTCCACCACGGCCGGAAAAGCTGCAAATCTGAACTCCGCGAATGGGGAAAGCTGTACAACGGCTTGAAAAGGCCACCCCTGCCACGGCATGACCGCACGGCCAATTACGATGAGAATGCAGAGCTGGCAGACCAAGCACTACGTCTGACCACCACACACGCACACAGGCCAAATGAATGGCATGCAAAACCAACCCCATAATAACGCCAAAGTGTGCCTGTACTCCCTGCCGCTCTCAATCACAACACACACGCCACAATGACACAACCCAACGTGCTGCTGGTAGGGAAAGCCATGCGCAGCATTGAAGAGACATCTGGAGGCCAACACCCATGTGGACACACATACAAACCACAATATAAAACCAACTACTACCTGGACCAGCAGCCTATGCATACCACAAGCAGAGACAGAGAGATTCAGCACCATTGACTCACACTGCACAACATCACACCCACCTATCTCCACACAACACCACTTACACCCACACACTGCAGACACGTCACATCTCTCCACCATTACCGTGCACCCTGCACCTCTCTTCTTACCATGCCCCCCAAGAATACGCCCAACATCACCGACTCCAAGATGAAAGTGATGCCAGACGAGACAATCGGGGTAGAACCACATTTATTCGGGGACCTGGTCCAACACACCCCACTTGTGCGCAAGAATCAGATGTCGGCAAGGATCCACAGCAAAGTCATTGCCGTAGGGACCACCCTACGCACTGTGTGTGACATCAGGAAGCGGTGGGGTGACCTTAAGAGCCGGGACAAGCATCCGGCCCAGAGGAACCACACAGCGGTTCAGAGAACTGTGCGTGGCCCTCCCATTCCACCACCAGCTTTCCCTGAATGGGAGGAGAAGGTGCCTGTCATAATGCATCCATAGAATCTAACATGAATCGAGGGGTGACTGGAGGCTGGTAAGTACAAACAAAATGATCACATCACACTACACCATCGTGCACAAGTGAGCCCCAATCGCCCGCCCACATCAAATCCCTCTGGAATGCACGCTTACAATATGAATGAGTCACTAGGACAGCTTTTCCTTAATCAGTTCAACCTCACAGGTAGGTGGTCAGCTCATTAACCCTGGCCTCCCTCCCAAACAGCATGGCTCACCCTCCCCACCCAACAGCAGTGTGGCAGCTAAACCCGTCAATTGTGCCTCCCAACAGGTAGCTAGCCATCTCACTCGGGAGGGGGATGTCGAGGGAGAGGAGTTGGCCTAATGGCTAGGACGGTTGACCTCGAATCTGGGAAAATGGGTTCGAGTCTTGGCAATGTCGCTAAACATCCTGTGATTCTGGGCAAATCACGTAATCTCCCTTTGCCTAACAAAAATGAATGTGTCCTCATGTAATGCAATGGGTGCTATGTAAAATGCTCTGATACCCGATTTGGGTCAAGTTCACGCTAAATAAAACTATGTAAGAAAAAAAACACCACAACTCACACATGGCCCTCTGTCTCCCCTCACAAACAACATGGAGCCAAAAGACCCCCACAACTCCCACATGGCCCTCTTTCTCCCCTCACAAACAGCATGGAGCCAAAAGACACCCACAAGGATGTTGCTGCTCATTAATCTCCAAAGGAGTGATTTCCAGAGACAAAATATATCCACAAAGGATTTAATCTTCCCACAACGCTCACCTGGCATGACGTCATGCCGTAACTACTCCACCAGTGAAAAGTGAGGAGTGTGAGCAGGCGCACATCAATGTGCATGAAGAACGGACCTCCTGTGGCAGGGTACAAAAGCGACCTGTACCGAGGCACAATCAGAAAAAGGGACGGTGCTCAGCACCGTTGAGAACCGGCCCACTGAAAGACCTGTGTGTACATCAACACCATGTGCGAAATATGACTTACTGACATGAATGCCAAGTAAAGCAAAGGCAAATGTCATGTCACCTCAATTAAAATGTTTCAAACAAGAACATTTAAGTTGTGCTGTGTGCAGAACATGCTTACAAAAGTGACCTAACTCTAAAAGGTGACTGGATAGCAACAGCAGGCAACTTTGCTATGGACGGGTCAGATCAGCCCCTCCCCCAGAAGCTAAAGCCTCGGATGCAAACTCCCTGGTCCGTTCAGGTGAGGAGGACCGACATGGCCCCTCCTGCATGCACAGGCCAGGCATTATGTATATGGGAACAGTTGCACAATGTGTCCTTTTTGTGCCAATGTACTGCTGACTCCCCCATAAGTGATTGTGGCTAGTCATTTGTGGCCTCACATTCCCACAGCAAAAGCAAACTTCAATGAGTGTGCATGCACAATGAGCCTCAGTGTAGACAAGTAGTCGCTCCCACACCTGCGCTAATAACCTTCGGATACCAGATGTCTTGACCGTCCCGCGGGATCACTCAGTGCTGAACACTATTTTGGTGGGGAACTGACACACAGAGTATTGATAGCGTCTAATACTGAAGGCCGTTGCACACTTTTTATCAGACTTGTGGGCTCTTGCCTTGTCCCTTCCTTCCATGCTTTTCCAGAAGTACCACCGGGTGTCAGTCCTCCAATTTGCACTTTGCATTTCGCGCTTACTGACCATTACTTTGACTGTACATGCCATGTCTGACTGTCCAGTGGGCCAGGCCGAGCCCGGTCTGTTGCAACTGTACCGTGACCTCATCATTTGGAATGCCCTCCCAATAAACCTGCGCTGTAACCCCTCCTATTTCAGCTTCAAAAATATCCTCAAAATATACCTCCTCAATTATTATTGGGGATCCTAACCTGTGACCTGCACTTGATCTCCAATTGACCATGTTATATTAGTCCAGTAATATTTGCTCATTTCCTGAACATCATCTACCTAATTACTTGATATGTATAGCTCTTGCCCCTGTTTATCTATTTGATTTGTAAATTTCACATGTTGTTTTCATGATCTTTTACCTACTTGTATGCCATGTTTGGCCCAATTATTATTGGGGTTCCAAAGCTGTAACCTGCACCTGATCTCCAATCACCATGTTATATTTGTCCAGTAAAATGTTTCCCTTTCCTGAACATCATCTACCTAATTACTTGAAGTGTATAGCTCTTGCACCTGTATTTCTATTTTGATTTGTATATTTCACATGTTGCTTCATTATCTTTTTATCTACTTGTATGCCCTGTTTGCTTTATATTATCTTCTCACGTAAAGCGCTCTGATACCTCTGGGTCTAGCCAGCACTATATAAAACCTTTAAAATAAAAAAATAAATAAATGAATTAAAAAAATTGCAGCTTCTCTTTGGATGTGTCCCATTGGCTGTGCTGGGCATCAGTTATAGGCTAACGTTCTGATATGCCTACTTCACCTGCGTGCAACCAGTCTTTTCCTGCAGAAGATGTCTGTTTGGGTGGGCCATGGATGTCTGCCTTTCAAACACATACCTTGCAGACCTGGATCATGAGGTGTGGGTTACTCCTTTGTTGGCCCAAGTGCAAAACTGCCTTGGTGAGACACGTTTATGGGATGCCTTTCAGTGTGTCAGGCAGGCTGACAGCTGAGCCTGTGCGTTTGCGCAATGGCTCATGTGCCATGCCGGGAAACATCCTTTACAACAGAACCGCTACAACGCGGTACCGTTACGACGCAGTTTTAACAACGAAAGTCGTTACAACGACTTTCGCTGGAGGGCGCTCTAGGATAGGGGATAATTTAATTTACTATCCAACACCTTCCCTACTATCCACGGGGACTGGTGTTGGAATAGTAAATTAAACTATTCACTATCAGCGCCCCCCCCAACGCAAGTCGTTGTAACGACTTGCGTTGTTAAAACTGCATCGTAAAGGGACGCGTTGTAACGGTACGCGGTGTACCGTCATACATCCGCCATGCCTGCATCTAACCTCTCCCAGGTTGCGATGGGATGCTCCTTGCAACCTCGTGGTGCGAGGAGCACATCTGTTCATTCATACTGCTGGATTGGATGGCGGTTCTCTTTGCTGAAGATGAACTGAATCGTCTCTTGGAATTGATTGCTTTCAAAGCTGCCTGTGCCTTCTTGGCTTCGTAATGACTTTACAGCAACAGGAACTGTTGGTGACTAATTCAATCATTGTCTCTATGTCTGCACGCCACCTGACAAGATGTGTTACCTGCAAACACAACAATGATGGACAGAATGTGGATCAATGTCACACATTCACCCCAGTCCAAAGATCTGGGCCCAAATCCATCGTTTTTCCACTCCACACCACCCTGGGTTAGACAATGGCGATATGCAAATCAGCGCTGACCCTGTGCCCCATGGGAACAGTCCAGTCCGAACTACAAAAGCCATGTCCTTCCCAGAACGGAAACAAGCATCCGAGGACCGGCCCGGTTTCGAGGTAACACCTCTCATCAGCCCGGCTAGCTTGATTCCAGTGGTGTGGAGTGCCTGGGACTCACGTCTGAGCATCCCCAGTACACTTAGAGCGGTACCTGCAAACACAACAATGATGGACAGAATGTGGATCAATGTCACACATTCACCCCAGTCCAAAGATCTGGGCCCAAATCCATCGTTTTTCCACTCCACACCACCCTGGGTTAGACAATGGCGATATGCAAATCAGCGCTGACCCTGTGCCCCATGGGAACAGTCCAGTCCGAACTACAAAAGCCATGTCCTTCCCAGAACGGAAACAAGCATCCGAGGACCGGCCCGGTTTCGAGGTAACACCTCTCATCAGCCCGGCTAGCTTGATTCCAGTGGTGTGGAGTGCCTGGGACTCACGTCTGAGCATCCCCAGTACACTTAGAGCGGTACCTGCAAACACAACAATGATGGACAGAATGTGGATCAATGTCACACATTCCCAGGCACTCCACACCACTGGAATCAAGCTAGCCGGGCTGATGAGAGGTGTTACCTCGAAACCGGGCCGGTCCTCGGATGCTTGTTTCCGTTCTGGGAAGGACATGGCTTTTGTAGTTCGGACTGGACTGTTCCCATGGGGCACAGGGTCAGCGCTGATTTGCATATTGCCATTGTCTAACCCAGGGTGGTGTGGAGTGGAAAAACGATGGATTTGGGCCCAGATCTTTGGACTGGGGTGAATGTGTGACATTGATCCACATTCTGTCCATCATTGTTGTGTTTGCAGTTACCGCTCTAAGTGTACTGAGGATGCTCAGACGTGAGTCCCAGGCACTCCACACCACTGGAATCAAGCTAGCCGGGCTGATGAGAGGTGTTACCTCGAAACCGGGCCGGTCCTCGGATGCTTGTTTCCGTTCTGGGAAGGACATGGCTTTTGTAGTTCGGACTGGACTGTTCCCATGGGGCACAGGGTCAGCGCTGATTTGCATATTGCCATTGTCTAACCCAGGGTGGTGTGGAGTGGAAAAACGATGGATTTGGGCCCAGATCTTTGGACTGGGGTGAATGTGTGACATTGATCCACATTCTGTCCATCATTGTTGTGTTTGCAGTTACCGCTCTAAGTGTACTGGGAATGCTCAGACGTGAGTCCCAGGCACTCCACACCACTGGAATCAAGCTAGCCGGGCTGATGAGAGGTGTTACCTTGAAACCGGGCCGGTCCTCGGATGCTTGTTTCCGTTCTGGGAAGGACATGGCTTTTGTAGTTCGGACTGGACTGTTCCCATGGGGCACAGGGTCAGCGCTGATTTGCATATTGCCATTGTCTAACCCAGGGTGGTGTGGAGTGGAAAAACGATGGATTTGGGCCCAGATCTCTGGACTGGGGTGAATGTGTGACATTGATCCACATTCTGTCCATCATTGTTGTGTTTGCAGTTACCGCTCTAAGTGTACTGGGGATGCTCAGACGTGAGTCCCAGGCACTCCACACCACTGGAATCAAGCTAGCCGGGCTGATGAGAGGTGTTACCTCGAAACCGGGCCGGTCCTCGGATGCTTGTTTCCGTTCTGGGAAGGACATGGCTTTTGTAGCTCGGACTGGACTGTTCCCATGGGGCACAGGGTCAGCGCTGATTTGCATATTGCCATTGTCTAACCCAGGGTGGTGTGGAGTGGAAAAACGATGGATTGGGCCCAGATCTTTAGACTGGGGTGAATGTGTGACATTGATCCACATTCTGTCCATCATTGTTGTGTTTGCAGTTACCTGACAAGATGTGGCATCCAGTTCTCTGACTATGTCCTGTCTGCATAGGCTTGGACTGTGCTGTCCCTTGCGGTCTATTGTGCTTGGTACCACAGACCAGGGCAGGTGGAGGCTGTCATCTGACTGTTGTGGACTTTGTCTTCTGGCATGGGCTTGGCTTCCATTAAGCAGCTGTAGCGCATGAAGAAGGCATGGCGTTATTGTCTTGCAAGTACCCAGGACTTGAGTTTGGGGAACACGCAGGTACATGGCGCACCCTCCCTTTTTGCCCGGGTTTGATGCTGTCCTCCCCTGCCAGGAATTTGGCCCCCACAGGGATATGCTTAACTTGTCCCGGTGTACCGTCCAGATACCGGTAAACGTTGCGCTGCACCTGCATGTTGTCTGCTGTTCATTCCCAGCAGTAACATGCATGTAGCGAGTGTGCCTTTTTTCATCTCCAGTCGGGCCTAAGTAAAGGGGCTATATTATATTTATATTTATATATTTATATTTATTCATTTATAGAGCGCATGGTTACACCAACGGTGTGTCCCCGCGCTGAGGCATGGACAGAGAAGAGGTTATGGGAGGTGGGTACTTCTTACATTTTATCCTCCGCATTGGAGAATAGCCAGGTCTTTAGCTGTTTGCGGAACGTTTTCTCGTTGGGTTCCATCCTTAAAGTTCTCGGCAGGGAATTCCAAGTTTTCGCCGCCAGGAACCTGAAGGAGCGTGCTCCTGTGCGGGCTTTGAAGATTCTGGGGATTTTTACCAGTGCCTGGTCAGTGGACCTAAGGGTACGTCCAGGAACGTATTTTGTCAGCAAAGGTTGCAGGTATTTAGGGCCTTTTCGTGCTAGTATGCGGTGGCAGTAGCACATTGCCTTGAACTTGGCTCTTTTTTCCACTGGAAGCCAATGGAGCATCTCCAGGGCCTTCCTAGTGTTCGTCTTCCTCGGGAGGCTGAGCACCAGACGTGCAGCAGCATTCTGCACGCGTTGTAGTTTGGCTAAGCCTGTTTTAGAGGCCCCAAGGTAGAGAACGTTTCCATAGTCCAATTGTGAAGTAACAACTGCATAGACTATGGTTTTTCTTGTTTGAGCTGGAAGTAGGTCTATGACTTTCCTAAGGGTTTTTATGATGCCATAGCATTTCCCGGTTACCTTCCGTATTTGGTTATCGAAGGATAGTTTGTGGTCCAGCCACATGCCTAGGTTCTTTACCTCCTGCTTGGGGCGGGGGACTTGTCCTAGTACTTCCGGCCACCACGCAGAGGACCAAATGGTAGGTGTCTTTCCTACCACTGTGATGTATTCCTATAGGTTCTGAATCGATCCCCCTATTCCTGACCCTATTCTGGTTAAACAAACCAACAAGTTAACTAGCAGTCAGCCCATGAGGCAGAAAACCCCCATGATGCAGATACCGTTATCTGACGCAGTCACACTACGGCACAGGAACGTGTTATCTGATTAGGTCATAACGCTTGCGATCTAATTAGACAAGCGATATTCCTCCAGCCCCTGATAAGGCATACGGAGTTCTCATAACAAATCAAACCTATGACAACCTGGGCAAAACCCTGCGGCCATTGTTTTGATTTCACCGAGAACTTCAGCAAAAGAATGTGCTAACGAGCAAGTCGTATGACATCCTTATTGACGTATCTATGTCCATCCTTACGTCAATCTCGGCACCTTAAAGGTATAAATATTACCGATATTGCCCTATGCAAACACACGCGGTGGTGACGAGACGGAGCAGCCATACTTGCCGAAGGCCAGAGCAGAGCAGACCCCGCTGGCACAGCCCCGCCTTCCTGACGCGCTGAAAACGAGACGCGCTGCTTTCTCCTGCCGAGAGATCCAGCACCGGCGCTTCCGGGTAGCCCTCGCAGGCAGCCTGGAATATCGAGACCAGAGAGAGAGATACCATCCCTCATTCATCCTTAATTCCAGGTACAGAACTGAACAACCCCTCTCAGAGAATTCTTTAGTTATTCACTTGGCAAAAACAAACTTAACTTAAACTGTAACTTTCTATTCCCGCCCACGTATTAGGCTTAGGTCAGGTACACGGGGTAGGCGTATTTAGAAACACCAGTTGAGTACGTTTAGTCAAATGTATATGTGTATATAATATATTTTATTCATTTTAAAACATCTTATGGCTTAGAAACCATATCAATGTTTTTACAGTATTATTTTATACTTCTGCTTTTAATGTATGCACTTTACTTAACTATAAGTATTGCAATAATATCGATCCATTTCTCTTGTATGAGAAAAGAGACTGATCAATAAATAACACCTTTTTATGGAACACGCCCGTCTCTTCCTTTTCTCTACATTCTGATGAGACTAAGAATGCACGTACTGACTGAGTAAAATAAATTGCCTTTTGTTCACACGACTCTCGAGATACACTCTTGGTTAGGGGAGAGCAAAGTTGTCATGTTCTATGGTTGTCAGAAACTAAATCCCTTCTTGTCTAATCAGGGAAGTTAATTCCTTCCTGAACATTCGAGAAAGTTTCTAGTGAACTCTGAGCTAACTGGCAAACCCAAAACTTTAAGTCTAATATCGTCAGTAGTAGACCTAGTTAACGTCTGGTCTAGGCCTTTACTATTGAAGGTATTATTCCAATGCGCAGAGCCTATTGGGATAATAGGAACTACACTACATGGCGCCCAACGCGTTTGGAAAGGGCGATAAAACTAACGTAAGACATTTAAAGTAACTCAGTCGTGCTTTCTCACTCAGACCCCTTTCTCCCATAATACTCCAAAGACGTCTGGAGTGGGTAAAAGGTCATATCCCCCAGACCTCGCAGGAGGGAACTCCTATGTATGGTTCTTGGTATAGTCAACGTTGAAGGATACACTGTTCCAAAATATTGTGCATCTAATCTTTGTTTCCATAAGAAACCTGATCTGCAAACAAACAAAATAACCATCCTGTCGGTAAAATGGTAGACAGTGATGAAGAAAGAGAGGCAGTTAGATTAGCAACTGAACTCGCAGCAGCTGATGCTACCATACAGGAAGCAGACCCGGATATAATACTCATCCCGGTCATTAAAAGGAAATCTATAACCATAAAACTTATAGAAAATGGACTGACACCTAGAGGTGGTACAGTCATATTCGTAATTGAGGCACACGAATATCGGCAGACAGAGGTATACTATTCATGGATAAATTTTCCAGCAGGAAATCCTGTAACAAAGTACTTCCACTATTACAAAATAGAGGAACCTCCTGAAAATTACACTCCTTTCGAGGAGGTGGAAGTACCACTAAAATTTCAAGAGCATTTGCTCTTATTTGATGGCGCTCTAAAACATAATAATCACATCACCAGGCTCGGTCCTTTAGGTAGACCAGGAGCAACGTGGCCGGTCCTAGCCGGATACACACCACATCCAGACATCGACGGGATGTCTGCAGCTAACCTATTAACACAGCTAAAACAATTATTAAAAATACATAGACAATTAGTCCAGTATGTGATGCGGACTTCAACAATTCAGCCAGCGATTAAACTCCCACAGCTGACCCCTCACCAGGGGAACACAAATAAAATTACACCACAGAACATCCAGTCCTGCCTAGGTAGAGTACCGGCTAAACGGGAACAAATACCATTCTGGCTAGCGCAGAAAATCACCCAAATAGAGGCGGTGTTTCCAGACACCACCCCGCTAGAAAAGCACAGGATTCTGACTATCTGTCTTCCAATAGGAATCGCACCACACATTGAGGACTGTGACACTTGGGGTACAGTCTTTGCTTCCATCTACACAAAAACGCACGGTGTTCCATCCATTTCGGTAATACCAGATGTGCTAAAACAAATTCAAGACGAATACGGTCCAGAACCCGCTTTAACTCTTGGTATGAAATTACTAAAAGACTTCAAGCAGGTCTCGACTATATTATTAGCCAACATAAAGGGAGAAGCAGCAAATGTGGCGATCCGCCAGAGGTTAAAGGAAACAGATATAGCAGACCAACCAGCTGAAATTGCCAGAATCATAGAAAAATCCTATGAGGAACTAGGTAGAGATAGTTTAGGTGGAATACCAGTAAAACCACAACTAATTGAAAGTCCTGAAAAAATTTTTTTTAATAATAATTCAACATCACAGAAAAAGAGCTGGGATGGAAACAAACAATCCAATCCCAAAGAAAAGAAATTCCAGTCCAGAGGAAGGTCTCCTAGGCGAAGAGAGAAATCTCCGAACCAAAGACACAGGTCACCCCAGAGTGACCCCTCTGGGAAAAGATATAGCCTTAGAAATAGGGATAATATAAAAAAGCCTGATAGATATCAAGACATTGATACACGTCCCTCTCAATCTTTTCAGACTTCCTCGCAGAAATCGGAAAGAAGAGGACGATCAGAACAAAGAGAAGAGCACGCCAAGTCCAAAGACAAGGAACCTGCTCAGCTAAAAAAGAAATTACAATTTCCAAAGAAGAAGGTAGCCAGCATTAAAATAGTTAACAATGCCGAGAATTCTGAGGACACAACTGAAAAACGGGGAATGGGCTCAGACAATGCTAGACAGCGCAGCAGAAGTGAGCATAGCTCGCAAAGTCCTTATGAATCATCTGGAGACAGTGGACACGAATGAATATCTTCAAGTGGAAACTGCAGACACCAGAGTTAGCAAACCTCACAAAATATACGAAATAACATTACGTATAGAGGGAGATAAGACTAGAAAAATAAGGGGACTATTTTGGGATAATCTCTCCAAGGGCTATGATATCCTTCTAGCTGAAAAAGACTGGCCACCAGAGTTTGTCAGGGATTGCCCTCATGGCGAAGAAGTAATTATGCCTGCCTTCTCAAATCATATCCCAATTCATAAAAAATACACACTTGCTAGAAAGTGGGCAGTGGCTCTAGCTCCTGCTTTATATAAAAATCACGTGGGATGGGATGAGGACTCTCCTCCTCACAAAATCCAGTTAAAATCACAACCTACTGCACAAAGGCAGTACCCAATTAAGCAAGAAGCTAAAAAACAGGTAAAAGAAATACTAGATCAGCTAGAATACAAGGGGGTGATTGAAACTTGCACCTCACAAATGAACAACCCTTTGTTTCCGGTCTCCAAACCAGACAATTCATATCGTCTAGTTTTGGATTACCGACACCTTAACACATGTTGCAAAACTTTTGCAGTGCAAAATTTGCATAGTGCTGCACTAATGAATAACATAGTGCGCAAAAAATACAAAACAACATTAGACATCTCTAATGGATTCTTTTGTCAAAACATAGCACCAGAGAGCAGATATTTGTCTGCGTTCTCAATAAATGGCACTCAAAAACAATTCTGTCGGTTAGCCCAGGGGTACAAGAACAGCCCGGGAGTATTCTCAGCGAGAGTAACAGAATTACTACAAATATACGATGATGAAGCATTATCTTATGTCGACGACATTTACTTAACAGATGATGACTTGGAGACTCACTTGAAGAGAGTAAACACCATAATACTTGGGTTCGCAGCAGAGGGTTACAAATTCAACTTTAAAAAATCCAGAATTGCCCATCTGACAGTCCTGTTCTTAGGATATGAATTATCAAATATAGCCTGGCTGACAATTTTCTAGAAAAATGTGCCGTACTCCAGAACTAGAAGAATTAAAAAATCTAGAATATGAGAAAACATTCCCTCTGCCAATCGACATTCTGCCTTTACGACATTACGCCTGTGTAATTTATACAGACGGACATGCTCAACCCCCCGTTTGGGGAGAACAGGCATACAACCCCACATGTGGGATTACAAAAGAAGTGTGGCGCGGAGGTAAACTAAAACCTCTATTAACAAAAACACACTCAGTAGAAACTAATTCAGAACAACAAACTGAAATACTAGCATTGAAAATGGCGCTAGATAATGCGGATCGCGAATTCCCGACACTTATAGTGTCAGATTCATATTACTGCGTCAAATCATATAACAAGGATTTGCAGACATGGATTCAAAAAGGTTACAAAGATGACACAGATGCACCAATAAAGCAGAAACTGCTCTGGGAACAAATAGCTCTTTTACAAAAAGAGCTACCAAGGGCTCACGTGACACACTCACTGAGTCATCAGCGTGATGGCGTTCACGTTGCAGGGAATTCATTGGCTGACACAGCCGCAGCGGCAGCCACTAAATCGGCTCCCGTAGTTCGAAAAAAGCGTACATTAAAATACATTGACGGTGAAACAGTGCTGGCGGTGAAAACGTCATCAAAAGGCGACTGCTCAGCGCTACCGATCAACTATCCACTCAATTATACATACATAATCGATGCAAACTCCGTCCCTTTTGCTCGAATCCCTGGAGTGGGGGATAGAGTGATTCCAAACATGGACAGGAGAAACTTGTTAATCGCAGACGCACATATGGGCGAGGGTCTCAGACACCTCAAACTAAAAGATTCTCTGGAAGAATTACAATCACGGTACTGGTGGCCAGGCATGAGCCTGCGTCACACCATGTTTGTAAAAAACTGCCCAAACTGCAACAGAGATCGCAGTGGGGAGAGAAACAGTTTAATACCTCGTCGTTTTACTCCAGAAAAAATAAAGAGTAAAAAGGAAGGCTTGCGATTAACATATACAGGCTAGTTTCCACTTATAATGTAGATCACCAGCACTCGGCTGACGTCTGGACTGTTATACAAAGATTTGCGAGTCTAAATGGCATATACGCTAAGAGCATGCTACGTTTGACCATTGTTTTCACTCTAGCCCTCCAGCCTGATGGGAAACATGGCCAAATGAGCATAGCACAGCGGGAATCTTCTCACTTCCTTCCTGAGGGATACGGGATGGTGTAAAGAAAAAACCAAGGCATAAAGCAATCTATAACGGAAAGGATATTAGGTTCGGGAGCTGGGTGGGTCAAACATCTAATAAGTATCCAACGTAGTCTAAATAACTTGCCAAGAAATTCTCTGAAGGGATTCAGTGCGTACGAATTATTATTTGGAACTAGGATGTTGATCTCTGACATTGATAGTCAGACTTCAGTGGTGAAAGAAAAAAGCTTTGATATCAAAGACCGTTTGGCTATTTTGCAGGACTTAAACAAAACAAGAAAAGACCTGAGCAACATAAAGTTGAAACAACAGCCAACAACCACTGAAGAACCACCACCTGTCCCAGCAAGACCTGTCTGGATTCCAAAAGTTGGGGATCTAGTCAGGGAAAAGATCGCGGTAAAGAAGGAATTTGGGCCTTCTTACAGGAAAGCAGTTCCTGTCTTGTCTATCAACGGGACAAGATCTGTTGTACTACCGCCACTTGCTAGTAAAAAGGAGAACCGAGTTGTATCCATCGACCTGGTAAAACCACAATCATGTTGCCGATAACAAACAGTAGGCCAAGTGGACTCCCAATAAGTAGCCGAACACCAAGGTTTGCTACCAGTACAGAGGTCCTAACGAAGAGGCTCATCACATTCGAAACGCCTACAGAAGAACAACAAGGACTATGCAACAATGCAATAGAACTCAGACCTCTGAAAACCCAAATAAAAACTTTTGGCAGAGACACACCAATCTACAATGAAGTACCAAGCGAAAATGCAGGAAACAGTAATCCTGAAGCAATTGGAACAATTGACAGAACTGCATCCGGCTACTTCATAAACTTCGATGATTCCTCTGAAGGCTTCAGTGAATCAAAGACACAGACATCATCAAAACCTTTAAAGATAAAGCTAAAGAACTTTTGAAACAACTGAAAGAAACATATCTGATTTCTCCATGGATCGAATTTTGGGTGGGTTTTGGTGCATTTATCCTCATACTTTGGCTCATCATGGTACTTACTTTGGGACGCTTCATTGAGGGAAAATATGCTAAAATGGACACAGCAAGTCAGAAAATCAACTTGATCCTCAAACCACACACATCGTCACACGTCGAGAAAAGAGAACTTTCTTCAGTCAACTTCCCAGCCAATCCGATACCGGGTGGGGTAGCCTGGGACAACACTGACTATGAAATTTATGGTCCGGTCGAAATCCTGAAATATCCACACCAAATTAAGATCTCATTGAGTGACTTTGCAAAACCAAGCTCATTTGCTGATGATTGGGACTTCGAAAGCATTAATAATATGATGTCTGACTTAGTAATGTCTGCTAACTTTACCAAACATGATTATTTGCAGTGTTCTACAAATTATGATAGTATGTACTGTTATAACCACTATAGTAACCATTTTCTACATAGATCTGCACAACCTAGAAATGTTTTAAATTATAATCAATGGGAACATTGTGCAACCCCTCCAAAAGGAAGCTCAAGAACCTTCTATGACAAATATTCATACTTTTCAGGGTTTAACATAAGTAATGCTGAAGCATTTTATTTCAAATTGTCAAACAAGACAGGAACTAAGACCATGATAACAAACACAAAATTGATATATTCTGACTCATTTTTTGAACAAATGAATACTTTTGGTTTTGATTATTGGGACAAAAATGTGGAATTGAAAAGTGTTTGGGGTACAAAAGAATGGCAAGTACAGGGTATAGAATCTTTGTTTAGAGCCTGCATGATCCCAGAACAAATGATATTTTTAAACGACACTGTTCAACAAACTACCTGTCTTGGCCTAGCCAAAATCAAAGACTTAAATAAACCGTCTATTCCAAAACCAACAATGTACAGCAATAGCACTATAGATGAAGAGATAGACGTAAATTATGTATTAAACCAAAACAGAACACATCCAGATTGGAAACAGTGGTTGATCTGGCCCACAGATACTAATAACTGTCAAGACAGATTCCTGAACAAAACACAGGGGTTCAAAATGACCAGGCCAGACCCTAGATATCCCCAAAGACATCACCCAGGGATAATAACCACCTACAGTGTGGGCAAATTATGCCTTCAGTGGCTACAAACTTCCACACTGACAGAAATTAAGCAACACCTAACTTTACTTACTGATGGTGCTGACTTGCGTGATTTCATTTTGGGACCACGCAAACAGCGTCAGAAACGTTTCATAGCAGCCTCTGTATATGCAGCATACAATGAGGCCTGGAAGGTTACTCAAATTGAAACAGCAGAGAGAATACGGGAAATTGACCGTATTAATTTGGAAAAATCACTTTCTGTAGTGGACAATGGGTTAATGACTCTGTCCTCCAGAATTTTTTCTTTGGACAGCATTGTGTCTTCAGCAATCGACATATTATCGCAAGACTTACTGTTATTACAACACGGTCAGTCTCAATTGCGTTCTATTGTACAGCTTGGCTGGACGTTACAAAATCTGCGTTCAGGCTATGTGCCTTGGCGTTTAATCAACACAACGTCACTATTCCAAATCTTTAACCTTACTGATAGACAAATCAGTATGGCACAAAAGGGTGCTGAATATACAATCTTGAGCATTGAAAAACTCGAAAGATTACCAGTGACAATGTCAGAACGACCTGTCAGTGAATGGATAATACATGGGATAATAAATATTCCAATCTCAACCTTCAGGTTTCAATACTGCCAAAAATATATACAGGCTGGCATGTACGAGAAATTGGGAAAGGGGTACATTAAAACAACATGGAACCTGCCCTATTCACATGCATGTGTCAGTAATAAAGGACAGAAAGTGTTTCTTAGTGGCAATAATTGTGCGATGTCACTAAGCGGCACGCTTCTGTGTAACGGAATTAGTTTGCATGGAGCCTGTGAAGGGAATTCATACAACCTTTCATGCCACCAGCAAGGCGCACCTGCAACAGAGATAGAACCATTCTTTCAAAGACTCTATAATGGGAGTTACATTCTAATTGTAGATCGCAGATGTTGTAGTCTTATGCCCGGGACTCCTTATCTCGTAACTACGACTGCGAAGGTCAAGTGCTGTGGACGCTTATTGTTCCCCAGCTCCTTTCCAGACAGGGAGGCAAGGGCATGGCCCAACTTGAAAATTACTTCTATTCGAATAGATACTTTAAGCAGAATGAAAACAGTGCTTCTTCAGACGCCTACAAGACTCACGTCATCAAAAGAAACGTATGATCTACAAGTCGCAAGGACGACTGCAGAGATACATTCATTGTTATCGACTAATTCCCCCTTACATTTCGCAGAAATCCTGAATGAAATCTTAAATATTTCTGATACCAATGGGGTCTCAAAGGTATTTAAGACAGTATTTTCGATGGCATTAACACCATTCAAAGCCATACTGGGTATTTTTCCAGATTTCGTCCATTCGATTTTTGGCGGACTTCCCCTGATCTTGGGACTAATTGCAGGAATACTATTCTTGGTCCTTATTTTTCGTTATGGCAACCCATGTCACAGACCAAACTCTTGCGACAAGGGAAGAAACAATCCTAGCCATTGGATACCGGGACCGGATATCAAAAATCCTGGGACTCTCCCGGCTTAGAGACCTGAACATGACTTGGTTTCTATCATTTCGACCAATGTGGCAAAGATGTGTTTTACCTGTATTAAGGTGTCTGCTATGCGGAGAAGAATGCGTGTTAGACACCTGTCTAACGCTACAATCGGATGCGCCAATGGATGCAGAAACATTGTTGAGCCCGATCAAGGTTCACGCTTTGTGCTGCCCTCAACGGCTACCAATCCTGATGACGGCATTCGTGGAAGCTTCACCACTACGATTAAGGGGTAGTGAAGTTCAAGATGAAAGCAGCATCGAACAGGTACGACCTTCTGTCAGCAATGCGAATCAGAATGTCAATGGAGACAATCATGCGCACGAATGCATGGTTACACCCTTTTCCGAGTTAGTGGAACTTTCCCAGGAAGCTGTTGACAGCTTTTTTGAAAGCCTAAATGATATGATGTTCTCACCAGAGCAGAAATAGAGACTTTTGAGCAAGCTCGCACACGGCGTTCCCTGAATTCGGCCTTCAACTTTAAAAATAAAGTCACATGAACAATTTTACCTCCAGTTCACGGACAGCAATTTTTCAGCAGCCCCAAAATATTTTTGCATATTTTTCGGGACACTATCTTCTGCTTAAAGTAAGAACTATTCTTAGAGAACTAAGGTTTCTACATTTTAGATAGCTTATAGACATTAGCTGCCCGCTGGTATGTTCATAAATATTTTATTGTGTGATGGAATGGTCTCAAACTTTTTTTCTGTATTAAGAGCCATTTCATGTGTAAATTCTCATATACCAAATAGCAATAATGTATACAAATGCGTGATTACTTTGGCATTATTCTACAGCTTGAGTGCATACAATACATATGATTGCAATTCTTCCGTATATTTGAAAAATTTCAAAACGCATTTATGTATTTTGGGGTGGTAAGGTATACACTATACTCTATAGTATGTTTTACTATGCATAGATTAGTAAATATGTCCATAGTTAGCGTGGAGTGGGTGTGATGTATTCCTATAGGTTCTGAATCGATCCCCCTATTCCTGACCCTATTCTGGTTAAACAAACCAACAAGTTAACTAGCAGTCAGCCCATGAGGCAGAAAACCCCCATGATGCAGATACCGTTATCTGACGCAGTCACACTACGGCACAGGAACGTGTTATCTGATTAGGTCATAACGCTTGCGATCTAATTAGACAAGCGATATTCCTCCAGCCCCTGATAAGGCATACGGAGTTCTCATAACAAATCAAACCTATGACAACCTGGGCAAAACCCTGCGGCCATTGTTTTGATTTCACCGAGAACTTCAGCAAAAGAATGTGCTAACGAGCAAGTCGTATGACATCCTTATTGACGTATCTATGTCCATCCTTACGTCAATCTCGGCACCTTAAAGGTATAAATATTACCGATATTGCCCTATGCAAACACACGCGGTGGTGACGAGACGGAGCAGCCATACTTGCCGAAGGCCAGAGCAGAGCAGACCCCGCTGGCACAGCCCCGCCTTCCTGACGCGCTGAAAACGAGACGCGCTGCTTTCTCCTGCCGAGAGATCCAGCACCGTCGCTTCCGGGTAGCCCTCGCAGGCAGCCTGGAATATCGAGACCAGAGAGAGAGATACCATCCCTCATTCATCCTTAATTCCAGGTACAGAACTGAACAACCCCTCGCAGAGAATTCTTTAGTTATTCACTTGGCAAAAACAAACTTAACTTAAACTGTAACTTTCTATTCCCGCCCACGTATTAGGCTTAGGTCAGGTACACGGGGTAGGCGTATTTAGAAACACCAGTTGAGTACGTTTAGTCAAATGTATATGTGTATATAATATATTTTATTCATTTTAAAACATCTTATGGCTTAGAAACCATATCAATGTTTTTACAGTATTATTTTATACTTCTGCTTTTAATGTATGCACTTTACTTAACTATAAGTATTGCAATAATATCGATCCATTTCTCTTGTATGAGAAAAGAGACTGATCAATAAATAACACCTTTTTATTGAACACGCCCGTCTCTTCCTTTTCTCTACATTCTGATGAGACTAAGAATGCACGTACTGACTGAGTAAAATAAATTGCCTTTTGTTCACACGACTCTCGAGATACACTCTTGGTTAGGGGAGAGCAAAGTTGTCATGTTCTATGGTTGTCAGAAACTAAATCCCTTCTTGTCTAATCAGGGAAGTTAATTCCTTCCTGAACATTCGAGAAAGTTTCTAGTGAACTCTGAGCTAGCTGGCAAACCCAAAACTTTAAGTCTAATATCGTCAGTAGTAGACCTAGTTAACGTCTGGTCTAGGCCTTTACTATTGAAGGTATTATTCCAATGAGCAGAGCCTATTGGGATAATAGGAACTACACTACACCACTAGTACCTCCGTTTTATCCCCATTTATTCGGAGGCCGTGGTTTGAAATCCAGTCAGCTACTTCCCTAAGACAGTTACCAAAGCAGGCGGCTGCCTGACTTTTGGTTTGGGATAGCTTAAAAATAAGTTGAGTGTCATCCGCTTAGGATACTATCGCCACTTCATGCTTCTCCACACATTCCGCCAGTGGGCCCACATATAGGTTGAAAAGTGTGGGGCTTAGGATAGATCCCTGGGGGACTCCCTGGGGCAGAGCGTAGCTATTGGACAGGTGTGTTCTCTGGGCCACTTGGAAGCTGCGTTCGTCTAGAAATGAAGCCAGCCATTTAAGGGCTGTCTTCCTAATGCCGTAGGATTCCAGTCTCTGAAGTAACATAGGGTGTGAGACGGTGTCAAACACCGCACTGAGGTCTAATAGGATCAGTGCGGCTGTTTGACCTTCGTCTACGTGCTGCCTCAGAGCCTCCATTGCCATTAGCAGTGCCGACTCAGTAGAGTGCGCCGTTCTGAATCCTGACTGTGAAGGATGTAATAGGTCATTGGTGTTTATGTGCTCCACTATTTGTTTATTAATACTTTTCTCTGTGATTTTTGCTACCAATCGGAGTAGTGAGATCGGGCGCAGTTTGTCCAGCCTAGTGTAGTCAAGGGTGGGTTTTTTCTTCAGCGGCCTCACAATTACTTGCTTCCATTTTTTAGGGACTACACCGGTTTTGAAGGAGTGCGCAATGAGTTCTTTAATATAGGGTTGGATGATTTCCAGCCCTTCTTCGATTTTCTCCGGTCATGCTGGGTCTCTTGGTGTATAGCAACAGAAAGAGATTTGCCAATACTGATAATTAGTTGAACCACATCAAATTTCACATGTAAAAATACCAGTTCAATACATGTGTGTGCTACTGAATAGCTATTTATTTTGGAAAATTTTATTTTGACCAAACTTTTCAATTATTTATGAAATTCAAAAGATACAATACAATATGTACAAGGAAATAATCAAACAAAGGACACTAAAGTGAGATAAAACACCTCATACAAAGATCATTCATAATATTCAGACATTTCACAGTCATACCACTTTCATTCAAACATTCAAAACAACGTACCCTAAGTCCACTGGAAAAAATGTGAACCAGTGGAGTGAGTACCAAGTCTGCTGTATTTCTAAATCACTATTCATATAATATACAACAGTACACTTTGATACAATTTATTCAATTCTACAATTTAGATTCAGTCAATACAGTTAAAGTGTACAAAAAGTCAAGATGCACTGATTCCATTTGTCACCAAGACCTATACAGCAGACTGAGGGGGGCCTACGCGTTTCGAATCCTCGCAGATAACAGGATTCTCATCAGGGCCAATGAGCTCTATGGAAGAAAAGAGACATGGATCTAAATTTTGTAACACATCAAGGATCTAACAGGGCGCTACAACACCAACCGGTTCACTCAGCTTACCGTAAAAGAAGTCCTTCAGCCAAGGGAAAATCAATTTCAACAGATACAATTTTAATCACCTAAAGTGGTGTGATAAAAATAAGAAAAATACAAGGATCGTTTCTTCACCGCCCTGTGTTGGATGCTGTTGGGCAGCCAGTGAGGATCTTCAGGACCTTTGTTGAGCTGCTTGCCGGACCCGCTGCTCGGGTCCCGCTGCGCCGTCAAGGGATTGTGCTTGGGGCTCCGGACTCGTGCTGTGACTGTTGGGGGCGTTTCTGTTAGGCTGGTAGTAGGGCTGCGAGCACTGCAGGGACTCCCTCTACCAGGAGTCCCTGCCCGGCCAACTCGGAACACCTGGCCCGCTCTCCCTGCTAGCCCCGCCCCCCCGCACGGACAGACTGCAAAAGGCCATTCACCCTCACCACTGTGGGATCGTTTCTTCACCGCCCTGTGTTGGATGCTGTTGGGCAGCCAGTGAGGATCTTCAGGACCTTTGTTGAGCTGCTTGCCGGACCCGCTGCGCGGGTCCCGCTGCGCCGTCGAAGGATTCTGCTTGGGGCTCCGGACTCGTGCTGTGACTGTTGGGGGCGTTTCTGTTAGGCTGGTAGTAGGGCTGCGAGCACTACAGGGACTCCATCTACCAGGAGTTCCTGCCCGGCCAACTCGGAACACCTGGCCCGCTCTCCCTGCTAGCCCCGCCCCCCCGCACGGACAGACTGCAAAAGGCCATTCACCCTCACCACTGTGGGATCGTTTCTTCACCGCCCTGTGTTGGATGCTGTTGGGCAGCCAGTGAGGATCTTCAGGACCTTTGTTGAGCTTCTTGCCGGACCCGCTGCGCGGGTCCCGCTGCGCCGTCGAAGGACTCTGCTTGGGGCTCCGGACTCGTGCTGTGACTGTTGGGGGCGTTTCTGTTAGGCTGGTAGTAGGGCTGCGAGCACTGCAGGGACTCCATCTACCAGGAGTCCCTGCCCGGCCAACTCGGAACACCTGGCCCGCTCTCCCTGCTAGCCCCGCCCCCTCGCACGGACAGACTGCAAAAGGCCATTCACCCTCACCACTGTGGGATCGTTTCTTCACCGCCCTGTGTTGGATGCTGTTGGGCAGCCAGTGAGGATCTTCAGGACCTTTGTTGAGCTGCTTGCCGGACCCGCTGCGCGGGTCCTGCTGCGCCGTCGAGGGATTCTGCTTGGGGCTCCGGACTCGTGCTGTGACTGTTGGGGGCGTTTCTGTTAGGCTGGTAGTAGGGCTGCGAGCACTGCAGGGACTCCATCTACCAGGAGTCCCTGCCCGGCCAACTCGGAACACCTGGCCCGCTCTCCCTGCTAGCCCCGCCCCCCGCACGGACAGAATGCAAAAGGCCATTCACCCTCACCACTGTGGGATCGTTTCTTCACCGCCCTGTGTTGGATGCTGTTGGGCAGCCAGTGAGGATCTTCAGGACCTTTGTTGAGCTGCTTGCCGGACCCGCTGCGCGGGTCCCGCTGCGCCGTCGAGGGATTCTGCTTGGGGCTCCGGACTCGTGCTGTGACTGTTGGGGGCGTTTCTGTTAGGCTGGTAGTAGGGCTGCGAGCACTGCAGGGACTCCATCTACCAGGAGTCCCTGCCCGGCCAACTCGGAACACCTGGCCCGCTCTCCCTGCTAGCCCCGCCCCCCGCACGGACAGAATGCAAAAGGCCATTCACCCTCACCACTGTGGGATCGTTTCTTCACCGCCCTGTGTTGGATGCTGTTGGGCAGCCAGTGAGGATCTTCAGGACCTTTGTTGAGCTGCTTGCCGGACCCGCTGCGCGGGTCCCGCTGCGCCGTCGAGGGATTCTGCTTGGGGCTCCGGACTCGTGCTGTGACTGTTGGGGGCGTTTCTGTTAGGCTGGTAGTAGGGCTGCGAGCACTGCAGGGACTGCAGTGGAGAAGTGTGGCTCAGGGGTTAGAGGCAGCAGACCCGTAAGCTGAGATCGGTCCTGGACCAGGGTTCAATTCCCCGCCTCGGCGGGTCTTGGGCTAAAAAAAATAAATTCCACGGACTCGATCATTCTCGCCCCGGTGCCTCCTCGACTCACGGATTCACACTCTGCGACTCTGGGCAATAGCTTGCTTAATCTCCACAACGGCCCCTCGCGGCGGGATGCCTGACTTTCACCTTGTGGATACCCTGCTATCTCACAGGGGAATACCAGGAAGGGTTCCCTAAGCAAGCGCCGGGAAACCCACTGCGGGTAGCTGTGCGCTATATAAGCTCAACTACATTTACATTTACATTTACTCCATCTACCAGGAGTCCCTGCCCGGCCAACTCGGAACACCTGGCCCGCTCTCCCTGCTAGCCCCGCCCCCCCGTATAGAACAATCTATAAATCAGGCACAGCATCCGCAGCGCGGGAGCGCCGCGGGAGCGCGCCGGGAGAAGCCCGGGACAAGGGCGGGGCCGTCTGTGGCCGTCCGTGGTCGGTCGTGGTTGGGTTGGGCCTCCCCCTTCTGGACCTCGGACTTGGGATTTTATTTCCATTCGCTTTATTTGTCATTAGGTATAGTGGGCTGCTGGTTTACTTATTCTGTTGTTTTACCTACTCTGCTATATACGCTGTGTTATTCTACGCCTGTAAAGCCTGACCCGCCCTAGGTATGCCTCTACGCCCGGGTAAGGACCGCTCTGTCACCCTGCAGACCTCTAAGGGGGCGGTTTCTGGTCCATTGGATGCTTTTATTATCAAGGCCACGGGAATTTTGGAGAAGGAGATAGACTTTGTAGAGAAAAGGCTATCACTAGACCTTGTTAGTGGTAAACGTTCGTCTCTGGGGCCTATTGCTTCTGCAATCAGCCCGCTACCCCCCCATTACCTCCTCCAAATCCCAATATGGTTCCTGTTTTAGTGGAGGTTCACTGTGAAGAGGAAGGCCCTTCCTTGTTGCACTGTAGTATCGACTCTGATAACGTCAATACTATAGAGAGTAGGGTGGAGGGTAGTGTGCTGTCAAACAGTCCCTCATTGATAGTCTCGTCCTCCGAAGGGGACTCCCCGAATAGTAATCTTCCTGTTAAAAGGAAGCGAAACAAGGGACGGCAGAGAGGGGGTGTGTCTAAATTACCAAAAACGGCTTGCCAATCTCTGCTTGTTAATAATCACGATATATCGAGTGGCTCCCAGTACCCTGTACTTTCTAGTGCTCATGCCACTTCTCCCATTGCTTCATCAGGGGTCCCAAATCTTTGCCCATTAAGCATGAGTAGTAGTGATATTGACGTACTTGCAAAAATGGAAGTCCTATTTAAGACACTCTTGTTGCCGGTGTTAGAAAGAACCAGATTGATGAATCTAAAATTAGATGGTCTTGAGAACTTGGTAACTGCTAATTCCTGCCTACCTAAAAAATTGGTGAACGATCGCGCAGTACCGTTGATTCCTGCCTTCTCCAGTAATACTAAACCCCAGGGAAAAAATCATATCCCTGCTCAAGCTCCCCCATCTGTCAAGCAGTCCCATACTAATTCTAATGGGTTGGGACCTAATACCGCCCCCAATTCACCTTTGTCCACCATAGCCCATGCTCCAATACATAAGAAGGCTAGCTCTAAATTTAGTGGCCAGCCTCAGCCTAGCACCTCTAAACAAGCAACTAATATGCAGGCTTCGTCCTCTAAGAAGGGCGAGCCTAAACCTCCCTCTCAGTCCACTGGGAATCCTGGTGTTGCTGCTGGGCGTATAATGGCTAATACTACTCAATTCTCAAAGAAAACCATTAAAAGGGGACCCCCGCCAGCGGACCTACCAATTGATGCTACGCCGTATACCATTGTCCTTACTGGTGTTGCACCCCTATGGGAGGGTCATTCTGAATCCCATGGTGATCTTATGAATAAGGTCGCTTTTTGGTTAAATAAAAATCGCCCTCTCCCACCCTCCTCTTCAACCAAGATCCTGACTGTTCGTAGAGTTGTTTGGGTGGGTTATTGTACGAAGGATCTAGAAGGCGACTGCATTCTTATACATTTTCGGGACCCTTGGGTGGTAGATCATATTCGTAGGGAGGCCAGGTTTGGGAGGTTGGGAGATGTGCAATCTTTGGGGTTGAATTATTTTTATCCCAAAAGACTTGGTGCACCTCGCCCTAATTGTTTCCCAATGCATAGATCTGTAAGGAGGAACATGATAGAGAGGATACCCCACTCCCCCTTCTATCCCTGTCTGTCAAACCGGTTCAAATCACTGTCCGGCCTAGAGGGTATTGACTGACTGGAATCAGACAAAGGGTTAGAAAATACTTGTATAGAAGCTGAAGGTACCAACTTGGTGGCATACAATCTTGAACAGTGTTTTATTGAGGGTCTTACAGGGAAAGAAAGTGATATTGTAAGCCCAATAACTTCTAACCAGACTTCTAGTTCCCTTCCTGGAATGGTTGTAACAACAGAGGAGGATTTGTGTGTATTAGAGTCTAACACATCTTCTAGTCAGGTAGGGCCGCTTAAGGTCGTTTGCTGGAATATTGCGGGATTAAAGGGTCGAATTGATTCTGAAGAATGGGCAGGTTTCATCGACACCTTTGACATTGTCATCCTTCAGGTGAGCTGGGCCCCTGACCCCATATATCGGGCAGGGTATCTTAATTTTTTCAAGCCAGCGATCCAGGGCCCTAAGGGCAGAGCCTCAGGAGGTCTAGTGGTTTGGGTGAGGCAATCCACTGGGTACAGACTGTCAGAAATTCCAGTAGCTAACCCTGATCTAGGAATTAAGCTTAGTAGGGCTAATGAACAGGACATTGTAGTCATAAACATCTATGCCCGTGGACGTCCAGGTGGTCGTAGGCCGGTCATCATGGACGATCTAGATCAGCTTCTCGAGGCAATAGGTAATGTCAAATTTATCCTCGTAGCCGGGGATTTAAATTGCTCGTTTGAACCCCTATTTAGTGTGGGTAAGGATCTGGGGACAGCAGAAGACACTGTTTGGAATATCCCACCTTTATCTTTAAACAAGGGAGTAAAGGCTACTGAAGCGGCACTCCTCTGGCTAGGGCTATGCTTGGAGTGGGGTCTGCGAGCAGTAAATGGGCGCACGACCTCTGACAAGGCAGGGCATCCCACCTTCAACAATGGGGTCAGTATGAGTCGTATAGATTACATCTTAGTTAAAATAGAATTTTGGTCACTGGTGATTGATATGGAGGTTGTGGTTTGCCCGGAGAGCGATCACAACCCCCTTTCGCTAGGTTTGAAGCTTCAAGGTGATAGTGGCGGGCCTCCCAAAAACCCATGTCTAACGTCCGAGGCTATTTTGACAAATGACAGAAGAAGGGTTAGATGGGCCAGGGTAGTTGAAGATCCTTCCCTAATAAAAGATATAGAGAAGGAAGTCTCGGCAACATTGATTGCCATGAAAGCTCTTCTATCCCTCTCGGGGGTTATCCCTCAGATTAGTGACCTGCATGACCAATGTTTTTCGAAACTTAAAACTCTTTTAACGCAACCATCAAACCCAAGGAAAGGAATGGCACCAGGCTCTCAAAATAAATGGTATAACAAGAGTTGTAGGGCAGCGCATAGCAGTCTGATCAGGGCGATAAAAACTCGAGTCACTGATGACATTAAAATGGCACGGCAAAGATATAAAAAAGCGCAATGGGTTGCGAAGAAAGAGTGGGATGAACACCACTGGACCGAGCTTCTCTTGGCCTGTCAATCTTCCAACCAAATTAAGTTTTGGGAAATCGTAAAGTGGGGTAAGAACTCAGACTCCCGGATACCAGTTAATCATGTCTCTCCTGATGACTGGGTGGCCTTCTTCTCATCTCAGTTCAGGGCTTTAAATATTGATTATCAACATATAGAGCAAATGAAGGGAGTACACATGCCTTTTAACTCTAGCCACACGCTCGTTTTTACCACATCTGATACTGAGCAGGCCCTTAGTATAGTACAATCAGGGAAAGCTCCAGGGATGGATGCAATACTGGCAGATCTTTTTAAAATTAACACACACATTTGGGTTCCCTATATCACCATGCTTGTTAATGCCATCGCTAAAGGGGCAAGGATTCCGGATTCTTGGAAAGGGGCGGAAATTTTACCAATCTTTAAAAAAGGGGACCGTTCGTCCCCGGGAAATTAATGCCCGATAAGTTTAATTGACTCAATCCAAAAAATAGCTGCTAGGATGGTCCTCGCAAGAATCCAGGGGTGGATGTAACAGGATAACATTCTCTCCCCAATGCAAGCCGGATTTAGATCAGGCACCAGTACAATAGATCAGGTCTTCAGATTAACCATGTTGTACTGGAAGGTTGTTCTGTTGGGAGGAGGAGCAATCTATGCCGTCTTCGTGGATCCCAAGTCGGCCTTCGACCTTGTGCCAAGGGAGAAAATGTGGGCTGCTTTAAGATCTATGGGCCTGCCACCAGAACTCCTGGACATGGTGGTTAGGCTACACGAGAATAACTTTGCCAGGGTGAGATGGGGAAAACAAGGGCAGGTGACGGATAGCTTTCCAGTAACACGCGGCGTCCGTCAGGGATGTGTGTTGGCCCCTACCCTTTTCCTTCTGTTTATCAATCAGGTGGTTAAGTTTTTTTCTGAGACGCCGACTGATGCCCCATCTTTGGGCGGGGTAAAGTATCCGATGTTGATTTTTGCGGACGATACCTTGCTTCTCTCAAAAACCCGGAGGGGGCTACAGACAGCACTCAATAGGTTTGATGAGTTTTGCAAGGCAAACGACCTGCAAATTAATGTCGGCAAGACCAAATTCATGGTCTTTAGCAAAAACCGCACCATTAAAAGCTCGGTTAGTCTAAATGGTACCTGCATTGAACAAGTGGAGATAATGACGTATTTGGGCGTGACATTAGACCATCGCCTCTGCTTGAATCCTCAGGTTGAGGCATTATACCTTAAATTTGCACGTCTTACAGGTTGTTTGATCCAGGAGCATAAGAAGTCCTTCTCCAAACGTATTGCTCCAGTACTTAAGATCCACGAAGCAAAAATAAATGCAGCCACTTTGTATGGTGCTGACCTTTGGGGATTTAAAGATCTAACCTCTTTGGTCAAAGCCCAAAACAAATTCCTGCGGAATCTGGCAGGCCTCCCACAATCTACTCCCATTAAACCTTTGTTGCTAGACTTGGGCTGTAAGCCAATTAATGAGTTGGCTCGGTATCGTTTGGTGGTGTTGTGGCGACGGCGGTGGACTTCTCCTGAGCTTAGCCTCTTCCCCAACGAACTAGCCGAGGTAAAATCATTATGGGGCGCTTCAAACATTGCATGGTTAAGGGAAGTGAAACAGGTGCTGGAAGAGATGGGTCTAAACCAGCTTTGGGCCTCCCCGGGGACTTCCACGTTCCCGTCTAAACAGGATTTTAAGGATCTGTATTGGGCTTCTGTCACGTCTTCAGCTGTTGCTCAGTCTGATGCCACCAGCCTAACAGGTCTTTTTCCGGCCCATAAAGTGACCCCCTCCCTAGAGAGTTACTGGGATGTGATCACTAAGACTCTCGACCGGAACTGATGGTATAATTTCCGGTTAATGGGTAGCTCTTTTACAAAAAAGCGGTCCGCCAACTTAAATGATATTTGCCCTTTCTGCTCAGACCATCCGGAGAGTATGGGCCATTTTCTATTTGCCTGCCCTGCATATCATGCCCCAAGATTGAAATGGATCAGGCCTATTTGTTGTAGGCTAGAAATTAAAGGGAGCACCGAAGCCATGAAGATTTTTCATACCAACACTTCTGAGCTGGTAGTGGTTGGTGTCGCAAAATTCCTTGGGTGGGCATGGGTTATTCGATCTAGGAACTCAAATGTATTTTAACTTGGAAAATGTTTTATGTGGTATCATATTTATAAAGTCTTTATTATACTGTTTAATACATTTTAATTGATGATTGTAATGATGATTGTTTTTATCAAATCTTCTTCCTATCCCGTTTTTGATATTTTGTCTTTTATGATTGATAAATCGAAATAAAGACTTATGAAACCTGAAGAAAAATACAAGGGTTTTTTATTTATATGTAAATGGAATGCTCTTTAGGAGGTTGGCAAGCACAATAACTTATGAAGGGCTCACCTATGCGACCGGAGGATAAGCAGTTGGTGAGATCGTGATCAATTTCAACATATGAGCTGTGAGACGCGACCTGCAACCTAAAACACAGGCATAGCTGGTATCAAATTGAGTCTTAAATTATCTGGCAAGTCCTTCAAACATAAGAACCTACAGGGTTCTCTTACTGGAGTTAGTTTCGGTAATCAGGAGCTCCGGTTGGTGAAATCAAGATCGATTTGAAACAGAGGGGCTGTAAGACGCGACCTGTGACCTAAAACAGAGGCATGGCTGGTATCAATATGAGTCTACAAATATCTGACAGGACCTTCAAACATAAGTACCGGCAGGGTTCTCTTACCGGGGTTAGTTTCGGTCATCAGGGGCCACCGGGGCTTGAATTGTAAAGTTTTGGAACAGGCGTCTTCAGGGTCGGCTCTCGATGAAGCCTAATGGAGAGACCAAACGAACGGGTTAACTAAGGACCGTTCAGATGTTATGAAGTCGAAGGCAGGGGCATGTTGAATTTTGGTAGCGCTTACCGATAAAATGGTAAATCCAGCGGTCGTT
Organism: Lissotriton helveticus; assembly: GCF_964261635.1. Lineage (NCBI taxonomy): Eukaryota > Metazoa > Chordata > Amphibia > Caudata > Salamandridae > Lissotriton > Lissotriton helveticus. The sequence continues at coordinate 409,911,986 of NC_136060.1, forward strand.
GTCAATCCTGACCGTGACAGCGTCTGTAAACAGGAATCAATCCTCGTATGTGATGCGACGCAGGGGATGTGGGTATTGTAGTTTCATTGACGCGCAGAACGTCAGTTTGTGTGCATTACCAGTATTCATGGGAAATGAAGTTCATAGTAGGTGCGGTGGTTATTTTTCATAGACGGGTTGCATGGCAACGTCCCTGCCGAACAACCCTGAACCAAATAGGTGAATCCAGCTACAAGTGGGGATTATATTCGAAAGTAAACAATAGAAGAATTAATAATAAAAATTTAATAATGAAAAAATTTTAAAACCAAAAAAAACAATGTGAAGGCTGAAGGACAAGCATCGGTTGCTGAAGCATTCATGACTATCCACAAGAAGGGATCATGGTGGTCAACCAGCGCGTCAGTATGTTGTTGGATTACAGTTTATAAATCTCAGTTAGTTCATTGAGGCCAGATACAGCCGTATCAAACTTGACAATCAAGTGGGCCTCCCTTCTAGACAATTTTAGATCAAGATCCCCTCCACGTGGGTCCCTTTCTACTTTTGAGATCACAGTCCATCTAAGATCGCCAATTTGATGGTTTAGTCTTGTCCAGTGGTTTACTAGAGGTGCTGTTTCCACTTTGTTTTTTATTCTCGATTTATGTTGGGAAATGCGTTGTCTTATTTCCTGGTTAGTTTTGCCGATGTATAACATTTCGCTTGGGCACAGTACTCCGTAGACGACGTATTTGGATTTGCAGTTGCTGAAAGTGTCATGTTTCCATGAGATACCTTTATGCTGAAAGAGGGAGCCTTCCATCGTGAGGTCACAGCTTACGCAGGTGCCACATTTATGGTGGCCTACGATAGGGTTCAAACCCACGATTTGTCTTAAGGTGGGTTGTATTTGTTTTTGGACTACAGCCCTCACTACATAATTGGCAACATTACTTTCTTTTTTAAAAGCAAAAAGTGGTTGTTGTTGTAAACTCTCATCAAGGTTTTTGATGAGGTGCCAATTTTGTCCAATAATTTTCTTCAGTTTATTAGCATTTGGACAGAAGGTGGTGGGTCTCTTGGTGAGCCCGATTTTATTCCTTTTATTATGGCACTTAATTCTGTGCTTTCTGGTATCTTAAAGATCTCTAGAGGGGAAATGACCAGTGCTACAGGTGTGACATTTTGTTTGGTAGTCCCTAGTCTTGCCTCTGCTGGAAAGATTTGGTATATTTTTGTTACTTTGTTAGAAAAAAGCTCGGCTATCTCATTACAGCTTTCTTTGGTGTCTGGAATGTCAGCTGTCTTTTCTTTCTGAGTTTTGAGGGATTTTAGGATAGAGAACAGCTCTTTGTGTGAGTTATTCGCAATGTCTATTTTGTGCGTGTAGAATTCCCGTCTGACTTTTTTAATAAGTGCGTGGTAGTTTTTAAGTTCTTTTTTGTACTCTTCCTTGACTTTATTGCCGTACTCTTTCCTCCACGTTATTTCTGCCTTTTTGGATATTTTGCTAGCTTTCCTCAGTTCCTCATTGTACCAAGGTAGCGTTGTTTTAGGCCTTTTTGGGACTCTCTGGCTCCAGGGTGCTACTTCATCAAGGGCGTTTGTAATCCAGCTCTCTAACTGGTTATTGGCTAGGTTAATATCCTGGTCTAGTATAGGCTTCTGTTTCATGAGAGTGCGCGAAAAAGAGGCAGAGTTAAATGTTGCCCATTTTCTGGCAGTAATGGGTTTGGTACATTCCCGTGCCTCCTTTTTCTCAGATGGTAGGGTGAAAGGGATTAGGTAGTGGTCAGACCATGGGAGTGGGCGTGGTGTTCCCACTTCCACCTCAGGGCAGTTGGTAAATAGTGGGTCTAAGATGTGTCCCCCTTGATGAGTTTGAGATTCTACCTTCTGTGCCAGTTTTAATGCAAGAAGGTCTTTGCAGATTGTATTACTGTCTTTATCATCTACTTTGGCAAAGTGTATATTTAGGTCCCCTAACACGATAAATTTACTATATCTCAGTGCTGGGTAGACCACTTTATCCCCTAAACTGGTTGAGAAAGTAGTTGCTTGCCCGGGTTGCCTATCCGGCATCCTTTTGTTTGTACATGCTGACTGGGGTCCGCATTGAAACTTACATTTGAATGTAGATGCCACAGAGGGGAATATGTGCATATAGCTTGCCATCTCTATGCAGGTACTTAAGGAGGCATGCTTTTGCCTTTGTTCTGTCTCTGTATGTCAATGCTGTCAGATGGGTTAGTCTGTTCCAGTATTTGCACAAATCAAGTTAGTCTCATGATTTTCCTTCTTTTATAGCACTACGTCGGGGCGTTGTGAGGTCAATTGCATTTTGTCTTACTTGGTCACTCCCCCCACTTCTTTGTTTAGGACTTGTGCCCTGCAAGTAACTTAGTACATGTCTTCACATTAGAGGTGTCCGCAGAGCTTGTTCACTGCGTGGTCCAGGAGTACTGTCTGAACATAATGTCCGTGGTCGTAGAAGCCTGTCCCTTGTCATTCTGCTCTGTTCAGACCATAGCACCCCAAATCAACAAGGTCTCACAGCTGCTAGAGGACACAGATCCCCTTTGATTGACATGGGAATGTAGGCCAGATGCCCCACACTTGGAGGGTCATCCATCCAGTGATGAGTGCGACACAGCCAATGTTGTGTAATCTCACCAAGTATAGTCTGAGTGATGGGTTCTGCTGACAAAGGCCATAGGCAAGGGATATCCTATACGACTTCTTCCTGCAAGGGGTGGGGGGATATGCTCCTGGTTCGATGTCCAGAGGGGTTATTAATGCTATATCTTGCTTCATGTTAAATGAATATGTCACTGTGGTCACTGGTTAAGTACTCATGCATTTGCAACCTGCTGTGGCACATATTTAGCATGCTTTGACACTGTAGTAAAAACTTCATATTAGGAACCGTTTGTTGTCTTCAAATTGTCTGCTTGTGTACATGAGCTTGGATGAGTGAGTAGGGGAGCAAGTGAGGTTGTATGTCAATGGTGTCCTCTGCATAATGGTGCTTCTGGGTGCTCAGTCCCTGCATGTATGTGTATTCTAATCCAGCGCATAGTATGGTATGCGTACGAGATCTCAGGGAAATTTGTCTGAGTCTGTGAGACGAGAGCAAGGCACACAGACACTATCATGGTCACCCATTGTTGCATCACAATAACGAAAGTAGTTGACGATGAGCTGTGGATGCTGGTCAAGGCCTTCTCCATCACCACTGTCATCGTCACTGGGCATGTGTGGGTTGGGTACGTGGGTGATGTTGCTGGTCCGCCTGATGTAGCCGATCCCGGATACTCTGCACACACGTGTGAGATGATCTGCTCTGCCTGGCCTGCCACTGGCACGCTGATGGAGTGGTAGTGTTTGCGGTTCCTAGAGACGTGTTCACTTGCCTGTGGTGGTACGAGGCCAATGTGTGTGCCATCAAAGGCTGCCATCAACATTTGGGGTGCCTCCCAGGCAGGGCCGGCTCCAGGAATCTTTATTTGTGTGGTTCAACATTGCATTCAGGTGTGTCACTGTGGGCCCGAGTTGTCATTTATGTCTCTCGCCAGGCCTGCTTCAGGGCCCCACTTAGTCTTTCCTCAGTTTCACAAGGGACAGGGAGATGCATTATTTTCTTCCAGATTCTCTTGCTAGATGTTCTCACTCTCAAGAAGTGTATATTTTCTTTGAAAGGTCCTCCTGATGGGAGGAGGAGGATTCCTGTGGTGGGAGTATCAGGCAAGTGACACTTCTCATGCTCTCACTCATGCCCTCCTCCTCAAATTCCCCCTCTGCCACCCTCGTCCATTGCCTCTCATCTCTCCTTGTCCGCTCGCTCATGTTCATTTAATTTGTTGTATGGTGCTACTGATATGAGTGTGGGGTGTGACAGTACATTACATCACGCACACATTGTACAGAGACAATCAGTCATGCAAGTATGTAAGTACATCAGTCAACAGGGAATGTCATGTGAGCCAATGAGGATTGCACGGTGTGGTAATCACATGTCATCCATACTGGTGGGCAGGATTTTTGAAGGGTGTTTGGTCTGGAGAAGCACTGACTCAGGACATGTGTGGGGACATTTACAGGCAGTGGCAGCTAGGCACACTGCACGCCATACCAGTGCGTGTGTATGTCTGATGTGCAGACAATGGACACCTCTGCTTGTCTGCCTATGCCACTGACACCTCACAATTCGATCCCTGGGCAAGGGACGCCAGTCAGATGTCAAGGGATATTCAAGAGTGGTTCACAGGTTGGATGTTTCATTACATAACATTGGTACTGTGCGGGAGAGCTTTGTCCTTTTTGACTCCTTCCCTCATTTAGTCCATGCTGGCCATGCGTCATGGCTATGTATATCATTTCACTCTCCTTTCCTTGGACATTCCATGTGTGTGAAGACGGGGCTCATGGGTCACACTTTCTCATCCCTTCACAGTGTGGTGACCAGCTGGTCACTGTTCTAGTTGTTCTGATGTGTCAGCCTCTCCCAGAAGGCTGACTTGCCCCCCACCCCACAGCCACCCAGCACAGGCGTCACTGGACATGTGACCCTGCCATCAAACTGGGCCGGACGCACGTGCCCTGGGCCAATTCTCCTATGCATGTACAGTGTCTGTCTGGTTACTCTGTATGCATGGGGGACTCGTGCCCCACAACATTACACATGGGGTGCACCAGTCACTTTAGGCAAATGAGTTGTGATGTGTGATGTAATAGTCAGATTGCCAACGCAAATGCTGTATGTGTTCGCATGCACAGTAGCTGGCATTTGCAATGATGACACTCATTGGCCACACTTGAAAGTTGCAGGGTTGGGGTTGCAGCTTCTGGGCTACCAGGTTTTGGCACACACAATGCGGATGAGCCATCAGTCAATGGGTGCTTATGGCGTACATGTTTAGATGTTGCGGTGTGTGCCCTCTGCAACTGCGAGGCTCGTCATTAGCTCCACTTGACTTCTGGGGCACCGAGAGTCACTCATGGGGATTGGGTGGGCCTCACACTTTGCATTTGGCAGGTTGCCACATTCATGGTGGTGCCACCATGCCTGAGGGGAGTTGTAGTTGTTCAGGGGTTGCATGCGTGAAGATGTCTGGTAAGTACCTCTGCTATCGGGCACGGCGGCGTCTTGTCTGGCAGAGGTGCAGCCGGTAGTACAGCAGGAAGGCTTGTGGCGCAGGATCCATGGTGGGTCCGGGGGTTTAGATGGTTATTGTACCAGCTCTTCCTCTTCGATGTTGTATTTCTGCCATCCATAACATGGTGATTTTCACACGGCGGTGGGAAGAGCTGTCTGCAACATCGTGATTTGCTTGGCGGACGGAAAGTGTTTCCGCACGCCTTGACCTGTTGGCTCTGTCTGCTACCCTTGCGTACGCAAAAAACGTGCGGAGCCTGACAGGCGGCGGCAGACGGTAAATGGCCTTTGTGGGTCCACTGTGATTTGTTGGTCGCAAAGTCCGCACCCTGGGTGGAAAACTTGACGGTTTTCCGCCACCGCCACCAGCACGGATGGCCTTCCATCCGTCATCGTAATGGGCCCCTTGGAGCATGAATCTACCATCATTTTCACTCTCTTGTGATCAACCACTTCGAGGGATTACCAGTTCCTTTGCCTCCCACTTAAATGATCACCTCCTCACACACCTCCTTTACTTCCTGGATTTCACTAGTCATGTGATTTGCACTCTTACGGCACTGAGCATAAGGGTCTTTCTTCCCACACCTGTTGCAAGTGACCTTAAAAGCTGGGCATTCCCTGCTGCTGGTCATCTTCCCCACCATGCAACTCTGGAAGCACTGCCCCATGACATTGACTCCCTTGTTCTCTGTTTTATTTTTGCCACCTTTACTGGGCTTATCTGTCATTGCCACATTGCCACATTAAAGTGCTAACCTTGCTCTTGTCCTCCTTCAGTTCATTCATGCATTTCGTCTTGTGTTCTACCCCCTTTGTAATAATGACCAGCTCGCTAAAGAAGGTTCGTCCTTGAACACATTTTCTGAGCTACATTTTAGCAAAACTGATCTCTTATTCTTTTTTCAATGTATTGGCCACACTTATATGTGGTGGGTAGCTTCCACAGAGGAGACACATGCTCCACAACAGATTCATACTCCACCTCAGACTCACTCAAACCATTAGCCATTTCTCTATCTACATCCAAAAGATTGTTCAGCACTTTCTGGCCCTCTGCTCCCATGTTGGGCATCAGCAAAGCCGCCTGTCTATCCACACCTATGTTAGGTCCACACACTTTAGCATAATCTTTCAATTTTGACCAATGCATTGGTGGTTCACCGGGAAAACATTGAAAGAAAGATGATAAAGTGATGTTCTGCATTTTGAAGGCCAGAGTGATAGGTGACAGAGATTTAACCTAGTAGGGATAATTTCTCAACCCTCACAGCAAACTCCCAACCTCAAGCACAATGTTTAAATCACTTATGCCACCCACAAGATTTCCAGAAAAATGCAAGACACATAAAAAGGAAAAAGCAGAATTTTGCATGCCAGTTACAGTGTCATAAAATTACATTTTTATAATCATTTAAATGATTTTGGAAAGGTGTGCCTGTTGCCGGCAGGCAAGATGATTGAAAAATGTAAACTAGCTCCAGCATTCCCTTAAGACATCACCCAGCCATACTGATGGTTTTAAAACCTTAAACCGTTGTAAACGGTCTGTGTGGAATAGTTAGATGTGCCTGCACCAGCATGCTGGTTAACAAATTAGCCACAGCTATTGTTTTTTTTCCACTTGTGACTAATAGCTCTATTTTCATGAAAAGTGGATTACCCTCATTTTTATGGTGTGGACAGAAGACAGCTTTAGTTCTTTTACCAGCTCTTTTTTTTGAAAAAACAAATCGTACTGAAAATCTATACATATTTCATCCTTCTTTTGCCATTGGTCTGTTCAAATTTCACTCAAATTATATTCTCTCCCACCACAACACAAAGTATATGTCAATGGGGCAGCCCACTTCAGCCACTGGATACCTGATTTTTTTGAGTGACTTTTGATGTTGCCCTTCCATAATGTTGGAAACCGGCTATTTCGGGTAGGCTAAGGCTGACGCCAAAGCCAGGCCGAAACCACCATTCCAGTCAGGGCAAGGAAGTCACACGCCAAGATAACCCCTGCTCACCCTCTAGGTAGCTTGGCACGAGCAGTCTAGGCTAAACTCGGAGGCGATGTGTAAAGCATTTGCGTCAGCGCACAACAGCAACAACATACTAGGTACACCACAAAAGAGACTCCACACAAGGTTATATTAAAATAACTTTTGTATTGTCAAAACATATCAGATAGAAATTACACATGTACATTGTGCCAACTGGCACGGCAATGTTCACAAGGGATTATTTACAAGACAGGGCCACATGGGCCACTGTCTGAATCAACACTTTGCAGATATAGAAATACTTGTCAGTAATTAGAATAAAAGTATAGAAACTTCACTGTAACACAAAGTAACAGTTATAGATCACATCCAGTAACTACCGGGAACAGGTAAGTACCACCTACGCAACCCTAAACCCCTTAGGAGACTGTCACGCAGGGGACCAGCACCTCACTAGGACCACCTGTACTAAAAAGAACAACCCCCTAAGTATCACACAGCATTTAGGGGTCTAAGAAAGAACACATTACCCATGATGTATGAAACACATTCAGAGGAGTAGTAAAGGAAAACCACCTAGGTAGCACACAGCGTTTTAGGGGTCTAAGAAAGGACACATTACCCATGATGCATAAATATACATTCAGAGGAGTAGTAAAGAGAAACACATAATGTATAAACCTACACATTCAGCGGTGTTAAGAATAAAGCACATGATGCAATAAAATTACATTCAGAGGTACCAGAATAATACAGTAGCGCAATAGTCACATGATGTCTAAAAACATTCAGAGGTGCAGGAATAAGACATGATGCAAGAAATCACATTCAGAGGTGCAAGAACCATACAATTGCGCAAAACCTACATAAGCCACCCTCTGTGGCAGTCCCTAGGCCAACAGGCCTTGTTGGGGCTAGAACGCCCTGAGTCTCAATGTCAGGGCCTAAACGATGCAGGGGCCCACTACTTGCTGGGCCCCTGGGAACACTCACAAGGGCCTAAACGTTGCAGCTGGCACTAAGTGCTACGCAGCTGGGAAGGCCTGGCACCACTGTGCCCTCGCTGTCCCACACAGGGACTCTCTCCTGAAATTGCGCCTAAACGGTGCAGCTGCCCACTAACTGCTGGGCAGCTGGAGACAAACTGCGACCGGGCTCTCGCTAGCCCTTAGGAGACAATACTGCGCCAAGCTGTAGGAGCCACACAGGCTCTGGGCAACACTACACAGACGTTGGAGCCACACAGGCTCTGGGCACCCCATGCCCCCCATGCGGGGGCCACACAGGCTCTGCAGGCAATGCCCCCATGTTGGAGCCACACAGGCTCGGCGTCACGTTGGGGCGAGCCGCTGCCAACCGGGGTCGCCCTTGAAGCCCTCGGGGCTTCCTCCTGGCGATGCTCGCACTACTGGGGGCGGGGAGTCCCTCTCGGGGGACTCAGAACACAATGACCCTTGATGCGGCCGCTGGGCTGGCAACCCAATGCCCCCTGGACGTTGGAGCCTCGCTGGCTCAAAGCCCTGCCAACCGGGGCCGCCCTTCCCGTACCTCCATCTCTACGTGGGAGCGGTCCACTGCCATTCGGTACCGCTCTGGACCTGGTGCCCCCCCACCGGCACCGCCAGCAGCCTCACGGAGCCCCCAGCCCTCTCACTCACCGGGCTGTCTTCGGCGGGGCTCCTCTGCTGGGCTCTCCTTCGCCGGCGCTGCTCTCCCGGCTCCTCTCCTCGGCCGGACTTCCTGTCTCTGCAGGGCTCCCTCAGCACACGGGAGCCCTGCCAACCGGCCGCCTCGTCTCCCTGGGGCTCCCTCAGCCGAGAGGAGCCCCGTCCACCGCCGCCATCTCCCGCGCCTTCTTCCTCCCCTTCCCGCCGACTCTGCTGCGGGGGGTGGGGCTTCCGGCCGGCCGCGACAGGATTGGCCGGCCGGTCAGTCACTTCCGGGTCGCCGCGGGCAGCGCGGCGGCCCGATCCTTAGGCAGGCAGGCGGGGGCTGATTCCTTCTACAGGCCAGATACCGGGTGGGCACCGGCCATGGGAATAGAGCGCTTCTAAGCGCTAGGGAAAATGAGCAGAGCGCTACCAGCGCTATAATCGAAAATGGAGTGCTCCTCAGCGCTAGGAAAAGTCCAGACAAAGCGCTCTCAAGCGCTTGGGGAAAATGAAGCGCTCCAAAGCGCTAGACAACAGGCAGAGCGCTCCCAGGCGCTCAGGGGGAAGCACAGCGCCTCCAGGCGCTAGGAGTACAGCTCCCGCGCCCCTCCCCAGGAAAATGCAGCTTCTCCATGCTGCCAAAGCCCCAGAGCTTCCCAGGGGGGGCAAAGCCAGGTCCCCCCATCAGCCCAGGCAGGCAGAGGGGTCCCCCAGGAGTCCAGGAAAGTGTCATGATTCTGCGTCCCCAGTCTCATGATGTGCTCCACACATCCCGAAGTCATGTGCAGAGTTTTTTCCCTTATTAAAACCCACCCCTGTCCGTGCTCCCCGCACGCTTCAAAAGTCAGTGTGATTTGGTGTACTTTTATCTTGTCTAGTCATGCCTTTCACCTCATAGGTTTCTTTTGTATTTTACTTGCCTAGTCTTGTACCTGTTGTTCACTTTTGTGCTGTGTGGCATTGGGTTAGGGGCTTGTGAACTCTTAGTATCCGAGTTCTAACCTTCGCGTATTACTCAGTGAGACGAGGCCCCTGTGAAGGTCTCATGCCTCCTGTCCCCGCATCCCTGCACGCTCCTTTTTGGTGCGCGTCCAAGTGGGATTGCAGGCAACGTCTTCGCGCACGTTCTAGTGCGTAGCTGGGAGCGGCTGGGTGCGGTCCAGTATTTAAACCGCACCCAGCCTTCTGGAAGGCGCTTTGCCTTCAGATTTCTCAAGGAGAAGGTCGCGTCTGCTGGAGTGACTCACCGGAAGGTACATCCGATCCTGGCAAGTCTTCACGGCGGCTCTTCTCATTTCCCGGAGCAAGCATCTGGAACTCAAATTTGAAAGCTAAGTACTTTACTTAATTTAAGGCGCCCTTCGCAAGAAAGGTCAACAGAATTTTTGGAACATTCTTTTGCAGACGATTATGCAAGAAGAAGACTTGGGACACTTTATGCATCATAGTATTTTGAAGAACATTTGTCTATTCGTTTCTTGAATTGTTAAACTGAGAACTGTTTTAATAATTATGATGGTTTGAATTTCTGCTGCAAAAAAAAGGTGTTAGAAGAAAGACGTTTAGGATTAGGTGTTCTCTTGGTCTATGTTTGTTTTTATAGTTCTTTCTAGAGACAACGACACGAACCCCCCAGACCAAGAAGCAAGAAGTTAATATCAAGTAAGTTTTAGGTGTAGATAGGACGACTTGCAAGGGTCTTTTAAAGAATGTAAAGTAATCCTTCCTATTTTTGCGTCAATTTCTAGACCAACCAGTCGACATCTCACCAGCTGACCACCAATCCTAGAGGACGTCTGACGACTTCGTCACCCCAACCAATCAAAGAAATACTGGACGAAGGCCAACAACTTCCTGATCGCAGGTAGGGGAATCGCAAAAGTCGCCACACTGATTTTAGGTATTCTCACTAGACAGATAGAGTTTGTAAGAGGCCTTAGCATAGTTAGGGGAGAAAACCTTCTGACCTGAATACTAAAGTCTTTGGTGCTTGTTGCTTCGCAGGTCGACAGCAAGAACCAAAGTCTTCTCTTCAACGTCCAGTACCGGCCCTCCTCCCTGGTTCCTAGTTTAATACTTGCTGTGTACTTCTGAAATCAGTAAGTTTAGATTAGAGATTAGGGAAGTTGGTCCCTTGCGTCTCTGCGAAATCATCCACGTCATCCAAGAGGGCTTCAGCCAAGACAAGGTAAGGGACGACGTGGTTTGCTTTGACAGAAAGTCCATCAGGAGTCCAGGGGCTGGGCAGGACTCAGGGAGTCCCCTGAGCTCAAGCAGCAGCACGCCCCTGGCAGATTCAAGTCAGAAAACAAGAACAAATTGGAAGGGAACACAGCCCCTTCTTATACACAGAAAAGGCTTTGAAGTCTTTTGAAGTCTTTGTGTAAGCGAGCCCTAAGCCCTGGGTGTATCTGGTTTCCCTCTCCTGTCAGCCTCAGGTCAGAGGTGACAGGGGGCCATCCGGAGGGAGAGGCAGCAGGGTGGGCTGACAGGCACAGCCTGGCACCCCCAGAGCTCTTCCCTCCCATCCGTGACAGCAGATGGGGGCCTTTCATCTACGGCTGACTCAGACCCCCTCCTCCGGGGCCCTGCAGACGCCGTCCTACTCACCAGACAGTCCATCTACCAGCAGGCCCAGGCATGCCTGGGCCAGGCCCATCAGCCAATCACGCGCCAGCAGACTCACTACACAATTATGCCAACTTCTAAAAGTAGCGCTTCTAGACTAGACACAGCCATGCCGCATATACCATTCTGCAGCATTCATTCTCACGAGTTTACACATATCAAACTCGACCCTGCACTCCCCATGCATCAGGAATCTACCATGGGCATACATATTCCCCATTCATTCCTATGGGAGGGCAGGTCACTCACCATCCATACACAGAGAGCACACGCACTTTACACTGTACCACAGTGAAAAAGTGCGCAGAGGCCTAAAATCACCAATCCAGGTTCCAAAAACAGGCTAGGAAAAAGCAAAAAGTCACGGGGTGAACCTGCCCAAAGGACCGGGTCCAACACATAAGTATACATCCAGTTTAAAATTAGTTACATCTTGAGTAATACCTTTAATCCACTTGTATTTATCAAAGAGTGCCAGTGCCTATTTACAGTAGGGAGCCCTCTCCTATTTCCATAACATTCAAGGCTTTTATTGAAATTTACAATGTTGACTAATCATTATGCTCCAGCTTTGACATATTTACTTATACTACAGAAAATAATATAACATGGAAAATACACGCAAATTATTAGCGTGGCCATAGTGTATATGAAACTTCCAGGTTGAGGTCAACCCCCAAGCTTTATGAATGAAATTTCAAACAACTGCATCTGGAGCTGAGTGGCACCTAGTAGAGACTACAGCTTTGTGAAGTCTTGAATCTGTTAGATCTGACTCAAGAGGGACAGCTAGTAATAATTTTAAGTACTGCAGCTTATTGAAAAAATTCGGACTTTTGCACGTGACTCAAGAGATTCATCTAATATGGAGTTGACAAATGGTTATTAACATTTTGATTCAACCCACCACAGCATAAGGCTGGGACAAAAGGGTCAGCCTACTTTACCAATAAGTTCCCTTCACTCTGAGAGACTGCACAAGCATGTACACCATGTGTCCACTTCCACCTAAAATAGTTTTTTTTCTGTTTAGTGACAAAGAAGTCTTCATGTACACTTTTATATTTAATCTATTTTTTATATTAGCATTAAATGCCAGCTTTTATTTTGCCTGTACTTTCAGTGCCCAGTTAGATGGTGATTTATTGACTCCTTTTTAAAGTTATGAAGTGTTTAAGAAACATTGTAGCTGCCTGTGATTTGAATGATTGAATATGTGGTGATTTATTCCTGTCCCCATCACCACTAAAAATAATATGCCTGGAACATTGAAAAAAAGGGAAAAAAAGAAAGAAAATCTAGAGTAAAAAGATACAATTTGGATCGATAACCAAATTTCGGTAAAATGTAAAAACAACAAGGCATTCTGGAGTACGGTAACCAAGCAAATGGGGATAAGGAAATCAATCTAAGCATTGCCAGTTTCATCATCAGACTGGGAAAAGCATATCCTTAAATTATATAAATCTAACCATCAACATCAGGTGCCATTCTGCCAGTAGTTGAACAGAAGGGGCCAATATGTCAGGGACTTGTTGGCTACATCCTCTACACAGATCGCTTTCCTTATCAAACCCGCCAGATCATTTGCAGCAATGGGACTAGACAATATTACCATCAAAGTTTTACAATCAAATACTGATGAATGGAGCAAATTCTTAACTCCCCTATACCAACGCTGCTTTCCTAATGGAAAAACCCAAAATCTTGGTGGGGGAGTATTTTGGTCCCCCTTTTAAAAAAAGGTTCTAGATTGAACCCAAATAACTACCGGCAAATCACCCTCTTAGACGCCATGGAAAAGATCTTTGCAGCTTGCATCTTAGATCATCTGAAGGATTGGGCATTTACGAATGGAGTCATTCCAATGACGCAGAAAGGTTTCCGTCCAAAGCATTCGGTAACAGACAATATTGATGTCCTTCAAACAGTCCTAGATAAGTATGTATTGGCTGAATCACAAGTTCCTTACTGTGCTTTTATTCATTTCTTGCCCGCTTTTGACAATGTGGATAGGCCAACATTGTGGAAGAAGCTAGAGAGTCTTGGGATTACGCATGACCTTCTTACAATAATCATCTCATTGCATACAGAAACATGGTGTTGAATTCAAATGGGAGGAGAAAAGGGCCTATCCAGTTTAATTCCCACGATGAACTGCCTGAAACAAGGTTGCCCTCTAGCCCCCATGCTTTTCTCTATTTATATAAGCAACTTCCCAGGGTCCTTTCTACAAATTAACAATATCCCACCAAAACTCATTGCTTAATTTCTGCTGAGGATGTCGTCATACTAGATCGTACTTTCAATTGGCCTTCAAAGAAACTTAAATGTACTAAACCGATACGCAAAAGAGAACTTTTCTGTTCATAATATCTCAAAAACCAAAGTCCTACCCTTTAGCGGGAAAAGGCAGTTTAGCGCTTTCACTTGGTCACTTGGAGGCCTTTGGTTTTGCTTTGTTCGCCATTAGTTGGCAGGGTATGCTCAGACGTGAGTCCCTTGCTCACTTTGCCACTGGATTCAAGCAAGCCGGGCTGAAGACGGCTGTAATGCCAGAAACCAGTCCTCGGAAGCTTGTTTCCGGTCCAGGGAAGGCATGGCTTGGCAGTTCGGGCTGGACAGTTCCCATGAGGCAGAGGGTCAGACTGATTTGCATATGGCCATGTCTGAACTGGGGTGGCAGAGTGGGCTAAAGAACGGTGATGGATTAAACCCAGATCAGTTGACTGGGGGTGAGTGCTTTTATTGTCAACGCTCCGTCCATCACCACCTTTGGTTTTGGCACTCAGATTGGGACAGTGAAAGAATATGCTTATCTGGGCCGAATTTTCTCTCAAAATTTGCAAAATGCTTCCCACTTATATTTTGGAATTTTCATGATTAATGCACACTGTGATCTATTTCGTGTATGTATATCAACCTTGTAAAACGCTCTGATACCCTCGGGTCCAGTAGCGCTATTTAAAACTCTCGAAATAAATAAATAAATAAGGCAGATGCCCATGTGGAGGCACTGCAGAGATTATATCTTTCTACTGGGAACAGACACTTCAAATCTCTGTTTGAGGTTTACTGCATGAAAATTCCACCTATTTTATCTTTCGCTCTGGAATACACACAGATTAAAATTTGGCAACCAATAAAAGTGAAAGCAGGGCTAAGCATACGGAAACTGTTAAACGTCTACCAATCAGTTCCGGTCCAAGCATTACGTCTTGAGTTATCTTTGGTGAGCATATACGCTAGCGCTTTCTCTAACATAATAAGGTGGGCATACAATCTCTTACATGCAACCCTTGGAACTTTGAGGTATTTATTAAATGTGGAGAATTTTGGATACGAATTGGTGCAACATACTTTTATATGGTTCTTAATGCATCCTAATGCACTGTAGCACTTTTGCGGGTCTCGACTCCAGCACATTTGAAACTTTTCTTAAAAAAACTCAATACCAAGAATGAGCTTCGAACTAGATATCGAACATTGTAGTCAACTAAAGAATTATAATCCATTTGCGAAGAGTATAGTATATAAGTCCCCTGAACACTACCATCATTTCCATTTAGAGCATAGAGTGAGACGTTGTATTCTCCTCCTGAGTCTGGGAATCCTTCCATTAAAAACGTTTACCTCTAGATGGAATACTTTAGAAAATTGCTCAGGTAGATGTGATTTATGAAATGGAGGAAGATCTTATTCACCTGTTGCTGACTTGTCCAAATCCGACTTTGGTAGAGGCCCGGTGTTGGTTTATAAAACCCATTTGTTTCAGTTTCAATGCCATTTCAAACCGAGATTTGATCAAGCCATGTATGTCTCCTCCACATGAATTTGTCTGTCACAATTTGTTCAAGTTTTTAGAAAACTTTTTTAAAATTGTTTCAAAGTGTATAAAAATAATCGTTTTATTTATGTATTTGTATTTGTTGACCTCAGTAGAGGTCTGAATAAGATACAATTATTATTCTATTGTATTGTGGGCTAAGTCACCTCTGGCTAGGTTGTTTTTCATCTTTTGCAACCCTTGGTTGCTGGAGCTCTGGTCAACGCCACTCACTAATGAGTTAGAGAAATGTAAATTTACTTGCGCTACCACTACCTCAATCGTGAATCACATGTGTGATTTGTGTTAAAGATTAGCATCTGTTTTTTACTTTATGTTCGCATGCTTACAGCCCATTCAAATATCATGCATTAGAGTGTCAGTCTACTTACCACTAAGATCTCTTGTATCCCTAGTTAAATAAAGAAAGCTATCTTGCATCCCTTTTTCCATCCGTTGCTGGGCATGGACAATGGATTTGTTGTATTTTGTGTAGCTTACCAATTTATTCTCCAGATAGATGTGAATATGATTATCCCCCGCATACATTTGAAAATGCACATGGGGTTGCACAGACACCTGTTTTGACCTGCACATAACGAAATTAAAGAGTAGTGTTGAAAGGGCACCCTGTGTTACTTTACCAGATTATATTACCAGCGATTCAATCCACAGCTTGTAGCTTCTACTGGTGACGGATGAAAAGATCCATTTTAAAACAACTCAATCTTTCAGATATTCCAGGAGAACAGTGTGGTCCACAGTATTATATATTACTGAGATCTGAAGAAGTTTAAGGGTGGATTGTTTCTGTTCAAGAATGGTAAATGGTAGTGGAAAATTACTATTAGAGTAATTTGAGGTTCCACTCCTAAGCTAGGCTTTGAATAAGGTTTTTGATAGATAGTGTACTCAAGAAAGTGTGCGCAAAGAGGAGGTTACTTCAAGATGATCTATTTTATAAGCTTAAGATGCAATTCTTAGTGTAGTACTCCACGAGGACCTGTTGTTCGTCGCTCATCCCTTTCTCATGTCATGTTCCCCTCCGTCTCTGGTCGAATGCTCATAAGGTACTATTTCGATTCCAATCGCAAACACAGAGAACATTCACAAGACTAGAGGACAGACTTAGAACCAAAGAAGGCAGGACGTAACTATTTTGTTTGCATTTATCCATGTGACTGTCTTATTTTCTATGTTCTATCGCTGTTGCATGATCATTTGTCGTTTCAAGATTTTAATGGCATACTGTTTTGTCATGTCTTTAATCTGGTTGTGCGCTAAGGCATGTCGTCTTGGTGCAAGTGTCAATAGCAGATTGTGGTATCATTGGAATTTGAATCAGCTAGACTTCCAACATAGGCTGTTAGAGCTTGTGTGGATATGGACTGAGTGAAAAACTAGACAGCTTCTGGTGGGGGCTACACCTTTAACTTGAACTTGTAACCGATCTACTGTTAAGGGATACATTCTTCCTGAAATTACTCCCCTGCAATGTCTTAGTAGATATGATAGCTAATACACTAGCTGGTTGTGTTCCAGAATTCATGGGCCTGCTGTTAGCTTGTTCAGCAGGGGTTAAGAGGACATTGCAAGTCCCTGAGACCTTCTGTGACCATATAGCCATATAGAAGAAGCATATGGCTGCATGTGAAATGCCTGCATACAGTCAAAGAACTCTGAAGACATGCAATATCCTTTTCACACACACACGTGTGGCATTTTATTTCTTATAATTGTTGGGAAAAAGGAGAGTAAAAAAGAAGCAAGATGTTGGGGATTTGAAGAAAACTTCGAGTTTGAGAGGCAGCAAGGACACCTTTTACAATGAGGACGTGGTCCTATTTATAACTCTCAGAACTTTCCATACTGCCTATGACCAGTACCTTGGTGGTTGTGTTCAAACTGCTCATGTTAGTTTCGTCTAAGGGTAAAATTTTTGTAGAGTCAGAAACAATAGGATCCAAAGAAATCTAGTTTCAAGGCATTGGCCCATGCCCCATCCCATTAAAACCAGTACAACATCTTAAGAACACAATATTGTCTGTAGGACCACAAGTAACGTGTGTTGTGAAAGCAAGACTATTTGAAGATCTTCCTGCTATTAGGAGTCTGACAGTGTTTAGGAGGCTGTTCCAGACAATGTGGCATGTATGCTATTTATGAAACTCATAACATCTCTGTTCCTGAATACAAAGGCTTCAGAATATTGGCTTCAATATCACCTGCATTGAAAGCACTTTACTGGCTGCCTGACCCTATGCATGGTGCATAGGGCCAGGCAGAAGTTATGTGTAGCCCTTCTTCTGAGTAAGGGCACTCTGTCATAAGGCCATAGTGAAAAAAGTAATATTTTATAAATCCAAAGTGAAGGAGGAGCATTTTCGGTGCAGTCTGCAAATTTAAAGTCTGCCCTAACACCAGAGTTAGATCAGCCGAAGACGATGTAGCTTTCAGGGAAAAGTTGAAAACATTTTTCATTTCCAAAATAGTTACTTCTTTCTGTCCCTTGTAAGTGAACCAGTGTTACGTTTGCTAGATCCTTTTGCTTTACCAGAGCATGTGAAGTAGCATATCAAACACTTAGTAATTCTCAACATTGCCATATGTTTTACTCAAAACATTTTACAATAATACAAGGAATTAAAGAGAATATTGCGATGGAGAACAGTCCCCGCATTGGTTGGGGAGAACGTGTGACCCTGCCTCTAAATCACGATGAGCAAGCAGTAGTTTTTGACCGTTGTTTCAGTACACATGTAAAACATGCATGTGTGCTGGAGGCACTTTAATGTATATATGTATGTAAGTGTGTATGTATGTACGTGTGTTACTACTACAGTGCAACTCTAGTCAAAAACATAAGGGTGCCCGACATGATCAATGACAGTGATAAAGTCAACGAGTGGTAGGAGAGATGGCTGGCTTGTGAACTTTAAATTGTGATTGTGCATTGAAATGTAGTGGCACTTAAAGAGATGTGTCTTCAACTCTTTCCTAAACTGGAGCAGTATTGGGGTTCACCAAAAGGACTGGAACCTAGAGGATGCTCTGTAGTGCAGAGTGTATGCACAATGTGCACCCTCTGCAGGGGTGAGGCACAGGGATCTTAAATTGGCCCTACATTGGAATTGAACTGCATGCCTCTGTGAATTGAGGCTTCTGACGAACTGATTAAACAGCTAAGAAACGACATGGTGCTGAAAGAAGACTGGACAGAATCAAGAGTGTCAGAGGAGTCCGACTATCTGCCCATAATGGAATAGAATTGTCTCCACACTCTGGGAGATGGGTGGGAAGGATATCACCAGCTCTCCATGACTATGCCTATTAAACATATGGGAGGCCACAGATCTAACTCAGACAGAGCAGACATGGGTCTCGCTGGGATTCACCCTTGCCAAGAGAAATATTGCTCAGACTTGGGGAACTGAAGGTCTGCCAACATATCGGAGGTGGGCAAATGACATGGACAGTGCAATGATTGCAGAGAAAGAAGTGTTTAAACACAGGGGCTGTCCTAAAAAGTGGGTTCTTTAATGGGCCAAATGGAATGTTTCAAGGGGCAATCTCTGTGTCTCCCCAGCAGAGGAACTGAAGAGGACAGGCGTGAGAAATGACCTCGACTCAAACTAGCGTCGCTGGGGTGATGTGCCTAATTTATAATGCTACTTTTAATCATTGTTGTAATACTATCAATTTCAATGTAACATGGCTTCGCAACGCCTCAATGTACTGTCACAAATGTTTAATAAAAAAGATTATTAAAAAAAGAGTGTCAGAAGAAAGTCTTACCTGCAGAGGGGCATCCACTGTGTGCTACATACTCACTAGGACATCAAATAGCAAGCAACTAGTTTATTTAAATGGAGAATCATTTGTGTATGGTCTTGAGGAATCTCCCAGTCATAAGAGGTGATGACTTCACCATAGCCTTCTCCTCTGATGCTGATAATGCTGCCTCCACTCACCTTGCATCAGTGTCAGTCACCTGCCTGTGTATCAGCCAGTTGGGCAGAGTCTGGATCACTGCCTTCTGTTCTCTGTAGACTATGCCGCACACACTACAGCAAACAGTGGGCCCTGCGTATACTGCATCTGAAAATAATTCTCATCCAGAACAGAAAGGCTTTGTGCAATTGGAACCGGAAAAGAAAGGAAGCCATAACAATAGTAAAGGGGACTTCTACAACTGAAACGAATGATGTTACTGTGATGCTATTGGCACAAGAAAGTACCAAGAGTCAGTGCATATTACTGTCCCCCCAGATTAGATAGGTACTGTTTCCTATTAGTACTTCTGTTGATTAAGTGAAGAAATGTCATAATGTGTAGGGTAGGAATAAAGTACTTCCCTTTACTTCACTGCACTTCACTTTAAATAGTATTCTCCCACCCTGGCATTTAATTAAACCATCCCGCTTAGTTTGGTGGATCATTATATAGTTACTTTCAATGTGAAATGGCCGGCACTGTCATCTCTGGGGACGGGACCCGGGCTGTCTAAACCTAAGAAAGTTATTTGCAGGAACTGGAGTAGAATTACATCAGAAGGCTTTGAACAGGCACTCAACTTGGTTCATAGCCCTGCATGTCCCTTGCCTGTCCTCTCAACGGAGGGATTTCAAACTAGATAGGGGCTGCCTTTGACATTGTTGCCCCCCTGACAGGTAGGTTTTGCACTAGATCCAAACATTCCGGGCTTTGGTTTACTGAGGATTTAAAAAAAATGTGGCAAATCTGTCGGAGACAAGAATGGAAATGGCTACTAAATCACAACCCTATGGAGAGAACAAGTCACAGAGCTCTTCTTCATCAATATATACTATCTATTGACCATGCTAAGTCAACCTACTACTCAGACAAAATTAAAATGTCTAGTTACTCTTCTAAAGAACTTTTTAAAGATGTTAAAGAATTGTCTCACCGGCACCTGTCCATTCCTTCCTCTTCACAAGATTTTTGCGATAGAGTAACAACTTACTTCTTAGTCAAAATTATTAAGATCTACTCTGAATTTCCTCCATCTGTTGAATCCATCTTTTTATGGAATCAGTGGCCAACTCCACTTAGCCCTCCAAACTCTGCCTTCAATTTCTGAGCAGAAAACCAAGGAGCTTATCATGAGCCTTAGATCAGGGTCCCCGGTGGACCCTGTCCACCTACAATTCTCCTACTGCCACCTGATTGCGTTGCCAAAAATGTACAGCATATACTCAATCATGCCCATAATTGTGGGACTTTTCCTCAAACTTGGTAGGATGCTACTGTGATCACTCTTCAAAAAAAGCCTAATCTTGAACCTGATAATATGAAGAACTTTCGTCCTATCTCACTTCTGCCTACACCTCCCAAACTCCTTGAGAAATACCTTAATCAGGAATTTGTGAAGCTCAAGTAATATTCTGGACCCTACACAAAATGGCTTCAGAAGGGGGTCACTGCACAGAAAATGCACTGGAGGCTGCCATGGGGAGTATCAGGAGCCAGGTGGATTAGGGTGAAGGGCTGTCTTGGTGCTGCTAGATTTGTTGACAGCCTCTGACACTGTGTCACCCATGTTCCTGGTTCATCACCTTCTTCGAGCTGGTTCTCTGCCATTCCTTTCTCACCAACAGGGTGCAGGCTGTCAGTTTTGGGTGGCTTTAAAGCTAAGGCCTTTAGCCTTCCCTTCAGGATTCATCATTGAGCCCCACTCTTTTTAGTCTGTATGTCTCTCCTCTTGCTGAACTAATACGTTCATCCAGTTTTCAAGCACTCTTTTATGCTGACGACACACAGATTATTGTATCCATCTCTGACAACTTACCCTGAATTGCTAACAAGTTTATTCTCTGCATGACCAAGATTAACATGTGGATGAAAGAAGATTTCCCTAACCTGAACACAGAAAAAACTGAGATTTTGGTGTTTGGTGCACAGGAATCTATCTGGTCCTGCTGTTGGTGGCCTGAGGAATGTGGCAAATTTACCTATGCCTGTTAAAGTGGCCAAAAATCTTGGAGTAACCTTTGACACTTCTCTAAACTTTGACTCACAGGTCAATTGTATCATACTTACCTGCTTTCACATTATCTGGACTCTAAGGAAGGTCTTTCCTTTTATTCCAGTAGAAATGCGTCACTTGGTGGCCATTGCTTTATTCTCCTCCAGACCCGATTACTACAATATGCTCTATCTAAATGTTAATGCCTCCTCACTTAACAAGCTACAAGTGTTTCAAAATGTGGCTGCATGCCTTATTCTTAACATTCCCGAACGAGTGTCTGTCAGAGATAGCATTGGAGAGCTGCATTGGCTTCCTGTGAAGAAACATATTGTTTTTAAAGCTATTTGCCTAGTCGTCCTTGCTCTCCACTACACAGGGTCCAAACATCTCTCCTCCCTCTTCAGCTGGTAAACTCCAGGCAGGTCAATCAGATCCTTTTCAGTTAGGAAAGTCTCCATGGCCAGGTTCCAAAAAGTCAGATGGGGCTCCAGGCCTGCTGCCAAGTTCTGGAATTCCATGCCCGCCCACATCGCTAGACTTGGCTCCTTAGACTCCTTCAAGAAATCGTCAACAACATGACTTTTCTCATCATAGGCTCTCTGGATTTTCTGTGCTTAGGAGCTCTGGTTTCGGGCATAGCGCTCACATACTCTCGGGTTTAATCCACTTTGTAAATTCATTTCATTTTCTTTTCATTTAATCAACTAAAGTGTACTACCTAGATAGTAATTTATTACTTGTTATATGATGCCTGTTGTCAGTTGGGTCACCAGTAATAAAAGGTTCCAATTGTCACAGAATGAGCCAAATAACATGCCAGCTCTCAGACTCCTTAAAAAGTTCCCATAGACAGCGTTGGCAATGTTTCTTAGCAGTTTACTTTTAATTTGGGTAATTCTTCATATGGGTGCTGGAGTTATGCCATGCTCATTCTTGCAGGCATTCTAAATCTAAGGGCCATGTACGAACGTATTTTCTCATAGACACAGAATGGGTAAATCCCTTTGATACATCTGGCCCTAAATTCCATACTTATAAAGCACAAACTACTCACCCCTCAGAATTTCAAGGGGCTGGGGGCCTTTAGGGAGATTAAGGGCCAGATGTAGGTAAAACCGAAATACCGAGTTCTTAATACCGAATTTTACTGATTTGTTATTAAGAACTCGGTATTTCAGATGTAGATAAAAAATCAGGTAAAGTTTAGCGATTCGGTAAAAATAGCAAAAAAAATAACCGAGTCCCCATTACCGAATCGGTATCACCGATTCTTTAATACCAATTTGGTAATTAGCGAATCCCGTATTTTGAAATATCGCAAATTGGTGAATCAGCCAATCCTGTGCTTCCTGATGACCTCACAACCTGGAAGTGGCCACACCCATGCAGCCGCACTGATCCTGTTGGAGAGGCAGGGAGCACAGGAAACAACACAGGAGCAGCTTTTCTAAGTTCTTGCTGACACCCCAGACCAGAAATGGACAATCAGGAGAAGGAAAAGGAGGCAGGAGAGCGCAAAAGAAAACACAAATTCAGTGAGAGGGAGCTGGAGCTGCCGATAGAGGAGGTGACAAAGGACCATGATAAGCTGTTTGGCAAAAATTCCCTGCACGTCCTTGAATCACAGAAGAGGCAGATATGGCTGGTTATCCAGGAGAGGATAAATGCCATTGGCGTAACCCAGCGCTCACTTGAAGAACTAAAAAAAACGCTGGTATAACCTCAGAAAACGTGCAAAAGAGAGGTTGGCTGATAGACTGAAGCAAGCCAAGCAGACAGGTGGTGGGAGATCTACAGCGCCTGTCCCAACTGCCCTGGATCTTTTGGTGGAGTCCACCCTCCAGCCGGAGAGCGTGAGTGAGATTGGAGATTCAGACAGCTCAGCCAGAGCTGGCAAAAGGCAAGGTCAGATGTATGCACAGCATGCCGTGCCCCCACTCCCTAACCCCAATCCCCAATCCCCAATGAGGCCGTATGATTCCCACTCCAGTACATGTTTTCCTAAAAACCAGCAATGCATTATGGGAGATGTAGTCAGAAGTAACACATATCATAACAGTCAGTCCACTGAACCCAAAGGCATGTGACACCCATCAGCAATTAGCAAGCAGAGGACAGTCAGTTTGATTGGCAGTCATGAAGTTTATTATTACGCTAATGCTGCCAGGCAAGTGAGCAAATGCACATTCTGTCTCCACAGGTGAACCATTGCGCAAGGCTGCTGAAGGGGAAAGAGGAAAGGCACCCAGGAGAGTCAACACACAGGAGGAGGAGGTCTTGATGTCTGCAGAGCACACACCACCACCACCACCATGAAGAACTGTAATCTTCATTCTCAGGGAATACTTACTAATAAAAAAGAACTTGGCACAGAAGCTGAAAATATGAAAAGACATCTTTATTAAATTTAATAAGTGAGGCCACATCACACAGAAGCCATAGCAACTGAATGAGGTAGTCTGACGAATACAGAGAACAGAGGCCTTTTATATGCTCTCAGGGTTACAAACTTCAGCATACAAGTAAGGGGCAGTCCTAGCTTTTGCAAGCATGCAAAATACCTAACATTCCTTCTTACACAAGCCGAAAAAACACATAATAAAAGGACCACAACCCATATCATAAACATACCATAAAAGAAGGAACAGAAAACAGATAAGGGGTGTCTGTGTGCACAACAAACTCTACAATGTCCTGTGCTTTGATCCTCAATCTTGATCAGCTAAAGGGCAGGAACTGGTTTAACAAGGTCAGCTTCAGGCAACAGGGTCAGTTCACTCAGGTCAAACATGAGTCAGCACAAACTCAAGCTAAGGTCTACATGTCCTTAAAAGACTTGTTTCAGCCACAATCATGGCCTATGTGAGGGCAACCACAAAATGGCTGCCATACACAAAATGGAACCCATGGGTTCAGAATTCACAGAACCTCAGCCCCTCCTTTTGCCCTTACATAGGCAATCACTCAGTCTGTATCTGAATCGATGTCAATATTATCCGTTATTCCCTTCACTAAGGCATTATTACTCGAGTTATCTTTCATGGAACGCAAGGGATAGACTTAGTTGGCATAAATAAACATAGTCTGATATGCCCATACAGACCCATTGTAACTAAATGGCAGAACCAAAATAGGGAATACCTCTATCTGTAGTATGTGGCATAAGACCACACACCCAACAATTAGTGGTGTTCACTACCAACTGGTGTTGATGCAGAAGCTGTACAAAAGAATTATTTACAAATTCCGACCTTCTAATCTGCTCGTGTTCAGGTAAGATATGAAAAGAATGCAAAGAAGTAGTAGTAGGGAAAGACATAGGTTGGGAGGTGGGTGCAGAAGTCAATTGGGTAGTGAATACAATCCTACCCACAAAAGACAATGTCATGCTTAAAAATACTAGAAAACATGTTATTAAGAACATAAGGACAACAGGAGAAAGTAATGACCACTATTACAAACAAAATTAGCATTTTCACAACACTAAGCAAAAGCAAATCCTAAAATTATCTAATAACATTTTAGGGCTCCTATGCATTTCAGAAACATATTATATATTCAGGTGAAACAGTGGCGATCCTTATTAATGCTCTGAGGTGAAAAGGGGATACTCTTCCACAAAGAATGGATTTTATTCTGCTTTTACTAAACAGAATACTACTTTAAAACAATGCCAGTAAAACAATAATGATCAGTCTCCTCAAACCCATTTTATGCAATCACACGGAAACCACTTGTGAAACCAACTATGCACAGAGTCCGTTCAAAAGCCTTTCTGGCAGGCTTCTATTGTCCATCATATCTGCTCCAATTGTTGCATGGGCCTCTTGTTTCAGGCCTCCCATGAAAAATAGTGTTATTCAGTATCCGTCGGAGTGCCCTCCTGGCAAACACTCACAGCTCATTTGAAAGTCTCAATGTCTCAAGGCAGTGCACCAGTATCTCTCCTCTGCGGCAGACACTACAGATAGCATGATCTTCATTGATCATGAGCACAAATCATCTCGTGCAGACCCGGGACCATTCTCAGACTCCAACACTCATCATTCAGTGTCAGAGGACGCTCAGGCTGCTCTTTCATGGGCACCAGAATGGAGTGCCTTTTTGCCAATCTTGGATCCTCCAGTGCACTGCACTTCCGTTGGAGCAAAGGAAAAGGGGCGGGGGGGTGGCCAAAACTCAGGCCAAGGGACTCAAGGGACTGCACACTGTCAGAGGTTACCAGTACATGACAGGCGCTCTTTTGCACTGAAATTCTGGTTCTGTGATGTCCAATGCCGTCTGATGGAGCAAGTGCGATGCTTTAAACAGTTCATTGTATAACAAGGGGACTGAAAACAGGTGGCCTGCAATCTTCAAAGGAGTGGCTATACGCAATGGGACAATTCTGCGTTGAAATACACTGTCATTCTTAAAGGCAATACAAAAACAAAGGCAGTAGGCAAAACAGTGCCTCTAGGCTCTTCAATTGGGTTTCCGTGTGAGAGCATATCCTTCACCATCTAAGGGTAGATAGCGACATGGGAATTCTATCTGAATGGAAGTCCTCACACATAGTGGCATCGTCTAATGGGGTAAACACATTTTATCTCAATGATTACATATAGAACATCTCAAAAGAAAAATCGCATAATACAGATTATCAGGGAAAACAGTCTGGTTATACAAAAGGGAATTATACATAAGATGGGGGTCCATGGTACATTACTGCAATCTGAAAGTGTAAACCTGAATAATTCACCAACAATAAAGAAATGGGCTAACTGGTGAAAAGAATATGGAAATGGGAAATGGAACTAGGACACAGCTCAAATCGAAAACTAGGCACGATGCGCTTGGGTGATAGTCAGGCATGTGACACAATACCAAGAGTATGGGTGATACACAAAAGGTCAAAATAATACACAAATGTAAACTCTACCACTGGCCGCTACACCATATACGGTAATCTCAGCTAATGTTCCAATTCCTTCTTCAGGGAAAAATGAAACCTGGTTTCCTTTATGGTACAAGGCCATACACTATTTAGGAAGCAGAACAAAACTGACTAATGTAATATAAAAATTAGGTCACCATGCACAAAAGTCACAGATCTATAATTTATCCTTACGTCCAATTCAGGATACATAATTTTAGGGCTGCCTGTTCCTTAAGGGGAGGGGCAGTACGTGACTAACAGCATGTGACACACTTTGATTCTGTATATCTCTTTTTTATTTTCCTTCAAATACCATTGAAGCCAAATTTGACATACACTGATGAAGTGTTGTCTGTGTCGTGTTCACAAAATGAAAATATCATATCTGTGGAATTTAGCAAATCAACCCAACTGTTGTGGAGCGATACGCATCGTCATGTATATCCCTTCACAACACAGGTAAACTTGTAATAGTATCAAGAGCAGCAACATAAAACAAAAACATGCACAAAAAAAACGCACAAAACGCACATGTCAAGCCATCAGATATACTTGCTGTAAAACAATAGCATACATAAATGAGTGGTGAAGCACAACACCAGGTCATGTACTACCAAGATTCGGGCCTGCTTAATTTTTCAGGCTTAAAATCTCTACCCTCCTTTTGACAGTAGATCACCATTTAGTGGATATCTGCTGTCAAATATAATTATACTGTCTCTCTTCTAACATACAGGACCAGCAAGAACAATTCATGATAGGACCAAATACACAAACATAAAAAATACATGAACATCTCTTTCCAAGGGAGTTTATGAAAAAACACATCTCCTTTCAACCAACCAAACTCACGTGTCTTGTCAGCCTCAAATCACCCAGAACAATCCATGAATAATCTGTGAGCAGAAGCAAAAAGAAAAAATACACAACACACAAAAGAGAGACATTTCTCATGACAGACATCAATTATAACTTTTAATCAGAAGACAAAACATGATACACATTAACAGACACAACATTTTTTTCCATTACTTAACTGTTACCATCTTGTCAGTCAGCTTGCAACATGAAGCCCTTTTAACTTTCCAAAAGTAAAATTCTTTCACTGACACTCTGCGTGTCCCGTGCGCCAACACCCTTTGAGGCCCTGCTTTTCCAAGCAATCATTTCTCCATCTGTTTACACTTACTCCTAACTCCCACCTTACTGACCTTAAGGTCAAAATCTGCCTTGCGGGCTCCTCAGCCCTCTATCTCTTCCTCACTCTTAAGGCTGAAAAAAGACAAAAAACCTTCCCAACTCTTTCTAACCTGCAATAACCAACCCTATTTAAAACACATGATATATATATTACTCCTGTTAGGGGCTACAATTTATTTCTATACTTAGATTATTAAAACAGTTACTGTGACTAATTCGCAAAACATAATAACATAACGTACCATCTTTAGAACAGATGTTTGCTATTACCCTATGCAATGGTACTCATTTCAAAATAAATCTCACTGGGCCATTTAAAAGCAAACCCCAAATGGGGACAGTCTGCAAATTTGTATTACACCTAAATGTATGCATTTACTGAAGCCTAAAGCACTTTAAAGCTATCATAAATGGCAAGAATGCTGTTTTAAATGGTCTATTTTACCCAAATTCGACTTTGATGTTTGGGGCACTTAAAAATAAATATTCTATACTTGTGATACATATTAATCATCCTCAGAATGTTCTTTACAAATTACAGAGATTTTTAATCAGACATATCCCATGTAAATCTTTAGAAAAATGAGTTTTGTACGCCTGCACTAAGTGAAATTCCATATGCTAATGTTCTCATTATGCGGTATAGCACAACTTAAATTATATTTTAATGCTAGGATGTCATAGTATGAGCATTAAGCTTCATGAATAGTAAAAAACGAATTTTGTAGCACTTATTTTTAATAATTATTTTTAATAATTAATAACAAAAAAAACAACAATTTTTTTTGATAATTCCACATATAAGAGCAAGCTGCATCCCTTGCCTATCATTTTTAGACGCATTCATTTATAAGTCCAAGCACAGACGCCTAACTTGAAACATGACAAAATGTTTGCGCCATTTTTTTTCTTTCTAAAAAGGACAATTTTATTTAGCAACAGACCCAAGAATATGCTTACAAAATGTTGCTTATTAGACTGAAAACATCAAGAAAAACCACAAACAGACATTGAGCTCATTTCAGACATAAACAGAAAGGGGTGAAACACTCAGGACACACAATACGGCGCGCTTTTAGCCATGCATTTCATGAATAGCGCCAACGCTATTCACTTACAGAAATTGCACTAGTGGGAAACCCACATAGACATTTAAACACACATTTAACCCACAAACCAATACTCCGAACAAAAATAAAGGACAGCCCACAGACTGTACTTGAACCAAACCATTTGTAAACATTAGTTGTAAGTCATATTTACAAGAAACACTTCTCAATTGTGTTTCAAAAAGACTGCAAAAACAGCCCAACAGACTGATGTATGTCCAAGAAGCGAAAATACACTCAATTCACTAGCTTTGGCTAGCAGAACACCAAACAAAATCGTTCTGCATATCTTCATTCATAAAACTGCGCAGCACAAAGGATCCTTATATGTATTATGTCATATTTTAATTCTCTAGGGATACAAAATCACCAAGGAAGAAATATGTTTGTAAATCTAAACCTATTTAGATATTCCCTTTAGGGGGGCCGGCTAATTTACTTCACATCACACTATGGTACCTTCCAAAAAAGCAACACATTTTTCCATGTGAGCTTACAAACAGGCATGCCAAAAAATACTGTTGAATACGCAAGTATTATAATCAAAGTGGTGCTTAAGGTACTTCTCGTACGTGCACCGTTCAACTAAACCAAATGGGGAAATATCTCCTCATTGCCTGCCTACACAAATTGCAATTTGCATATACAAACCTATACAAATCCAAAGTTGGCCAACACAAATTCCAAAGTTCCAAAGCTACATTCCCAAATTTGCTAAGACCAGGCATCTTATAGCTCACTAATCTAGCTTCAAACTTCAAGGGGTTATCTCTACCAATACACTCGCAAATATACGAGCCCCTAGGCTTTGGTAATTTGCAATAACCAAATCAAAAACCAAGAAACCAAACCCCTCGGCTTTGGTAATTGCAATAACCAAATCAAAACCAAGAAACCAAACAAAGTCGTGGGAGCGACCCACTTGTACTTCTTATTTTTACTAATCATAAGGTTATTCAAATTCTAACTGTCAAGTTCTACATGACCTAACGGTCTTTTTTTTTAATACTCACGCCAAGAAGGTTCTCAGTCAGGAGTGACATCATGTGGAGGATCAAAATCAGGAAGATCAGAAATATACTGGGCTGCAGAATCAAAGAATCTCCAGAATCCCTGTGCACAGAGTACCTCCTTTGTAGAATCCTGTTCTTTCCTCCTCAGTAGATTTCAGTCTTCTGACCAGATCACTCCCACAGAAAGTCACTTCTCTGATGAAGCCCACGTTGGCCGCGCCATTTGAAGAACTGTAATCTTCATTCTCAGGGAATACTTACTAATAAAAAAGAACTTGGCACAGAAGCTGAAAATATGAAAACGGTACAAAAGGGGGTGGTGATGGACGGAGCATCAAAACCAATCAAACACTCACACCCAGTCAAAAGATCTGGGTTTGATCCATCACCGTTTTTTAGCCCGCTCTGCCACCCCAGTTCAGACATGGCTATATGCAAATCAGTCTGACCCTGTGCCTCATGGGAACAGTCCAGCCCGAACTGCCAAGCCATGCCTTCCCTGGACCGGACACAAGCATCCGGGGACCGGTTTCTGGCATTCCAGCCGTCTTCAGCCCAGCTTGCTTGAATCCAGTGGCAAAGTGAGCAAGGGACTCACGTCTGAGCATACCCTGCCACACTTATGGCGGCCAAAAGCGGTACAAAAGGGGGTGGTGATGGACGGAGCATCAGAACCAATCAAACACTCACACCCAGTCAAAAGATCTGGGTTTGATCCATCACCGTTCTTTAGCCCACTCTGCCACCCCAGTTCAGACATGGCTATATGCAAATCAGTCTGACCCTGTGACTCATGGGAACAGTCCAGCCCGAACTGCAAAGCCATGCCTTCCCTGGACCGGAAACAAGCATCCGGGGACCGGTTTCTGGCATTCCAGCCGTCTTCAGCCCGGCTTGCTTGAATCCAGTGGCAAAGTGAGCAAGGGACTCACGTCTGAGCATACCCTGCCACATTTATGGCGGCCAAAAGCGGTACAAAAGGGGGTGGTGATGGACGGAGCATCAGAACCAATCAAACACTCACACCCAGTCAAAAGATCTGGGTTTGATCCATCACCGTTCTTTAGCCCACTCTGCCACCCCAGTTCAGACATGGCTATATGCAAATCAGTCTGACCCCGTGCCTCATGGGAACAGTCCAGCCCGAACTGCCAAGCAATGCCTTCCCTAGACCGGAAACAAACATCCGGGGACCGGTTTCTGGCATTCCAGCCGTCTTCAGCCCGGCTTGCTTGAATCCAGTGGCAAAGTGAGCAAGGGACTCACGTCTGAGCATACCCTGAGTCCCTTGCTCACTTTGCCACTGGATTCAAGCAAGCCGGGCTGAAGACGGCTGGAATGCCAGAAACCGGTCCTCAGAAGCTTGTTAGGTATTTTGCATGCTTGCAAAAGCTAGGACTGCCCCTTACTTGTATGCTGAAGTTTGTAACCCTGAGAGCATATAAAAGGCCTCTGTTCTCTGTATTCCTCAGACTACCTCATTCAGTTGCTATGGCTTCTGTGTGACGTGGCCTCACTTATTAAATTTAATAAAGATGTCTTTTCATATTTTCGATACAAAAGGGGTTGGTGATGGACGGAGCATCTGAATCAATCAAACACTCACACCCAGTCAAAAGATCTGGGTTTGATCCATCACCGTTCTTTAGCCCACTCTGCCACCCCAGTTCAGACATGGCTATATGCAAATCAGTCTGACCCTGTGCCTCATGGGAACAGTCCAGCCCGAACTGCCAAGCCATGCCTTCCCTGGACCGGAAACAAGCTTCCGAGGACAGGTTTCTGGCATTCCAGCCGTCTTCAGCCCGGCTTGCTTGAATCCAGTGGCAAAGTGAGCAAGGGACTCACGTCTGAGCATACCCTGCCACACTTATGGCGGCCAAAGCGGTACAAAAGGGGCTGGTGATGGACGGAGCATCTGAATCAATCAAACACTCACACCCAGTCAAAAGATCTGGGTTTGATCCATCACCGTTCTTTAGCCCACTCTGCCACCCCAGTTCAGACATGGCTATATGCAAATTAGTCTGACCCTGTGCCTCATGGGAACAGTCCAGCCCGAACTGCCAAGCCATGACTTCCCTGGACCGGAAACAAGCTTCCGAGGACCGGTTTCTGGCATTCCAGCCGTCTTCAGCCCAGCTTGCTTGAATCCAGTGGCAAAGTGAGCAGGGACTCACGTCTGAGCATACCCTGCCACACTTATGGCGGCCAAAGCAGTACAAAAGGGGCTGGTGATGGACGGAGCATCTGAATCAATCAAACAGTCACACCCAGTCAAAGGATCTGGGATTGATCCATCACCGTTCTTGAGCCCACTCTGCCACCCCAGTTCAGACATGGCTATATGCAAATCAGTCTGACCCTGTGCCTCATGGGAACAGTCCAGCCCGAACTGCCAAGCCATGCCTTCCCTGGACCGGAAACAAGCTTCCGAGGACCGGTTTCTGGCATTCCAGCCGTCTTCAGCCCGGCTTCCCTGAATCCAGTGGCAAAGTGAGCAAGGGACACACGTTTGAGTATACCCTGCCACACTTATGGCGGCCAAAGCGGTACAAAAGGGGCTGGTGATGGACGGAGCATCTGAATCAATCAAACATTTCCTTTGCTCCCATCAGGCACAGGGTCAGACTGATTTGCATATAGCCATGTCTGAACTGGGGTGGCAGAGTGGGCTAAAGAACGGTGATGGATCAAACCCAGATCTTTTGATGTGCGCTCCACAACATTGCACGTAGATCTATGTGCCACATTGTATCTTCTCTCACTTGGGGTACATGGGTTGAGATATGGAGTCAGGATAAATGCCCGCACGGCATATGTGCTATCACCTGAGTGAGAAA
Source organism: Lissotriton helveticus (assembly GCF_964261635.1). Taxonomy (NCBI): domain Eukaryota; kingdom Metazoa; phylum Chordata; class Amphibia; order Caudata; family Salamandridae; genus Lissotriton; species Lissotriton helveticus. Next base: position 409,944,292 of record NC_136060.1, read on the forward strand.
GGAAGTGTCATTAATAACAGTCACCAACACATTCATCCAAGGTATACATCAGGGTGTGTCACATTGATTTACCTAGTAGGTATCCTTCTCTAAATTCGCCCCCAGTCAGACATGTGTAGATCCCACTGTTCCTGAATATGTAGGAGTCATGGGTGCTCCCTTGAAAATTTGGCTACAATGTCGGTAATGATGTGGTCCGCATCGCAAATTACCTGCACGTTGATAGAATGTGTAGATTTGCGGTTCCGATATATGTACTCCGTAGCTGCAGGTGGGCAGGTTGGTATGTGTGTCCCATCAATGCACCCTATTACATGTGGGAACTGTGCCTTTTAATAAAAATCCATCTTGGTTTTCGGCAGTTCTGCCTGTGTGCTGAGGAAACGTATGTAGTGATGCATTCTTTGCTTCATGGCATCCAGAAAAGTGTTAAAAAAAAAAGGGACAGGCAAGTCTGTGAAACACCACCTGCCACAGCTATCACCCCTTGGTAACTACCTGATGCAAGTAGGTGCAGGCTACAGAGCACCTGAACATGTGTTGGTATAGCGTGCGCCCTTGGTGTCTGATGCTCGAGGAGTGGGTGCAGGTCCCGTATCAGGTCTAGGATGGTTTGGGGGTGTAACCTGTACCTCATGCATTTCAGCCTCAGTCAGCTGGAACAATGTAATGCGCAGTCTGTACACGCGTTACTCCCGTCTCCAGATCCTCAGTCCTGCTGCTTGCATAGCAATAACATAGAGGGCCCCCATTGTGTTTACACTGTTGCATTTTGGGGCTGTTTAAATGTAGGGCAACTGAATACCATCTGCTTTGAGTCAGTGGTAATTTGCGACTCCTAAATACCGAAAAATTGAAAAATCGGTATTAGTGATTTTTGGTACATAGATTTGCGCGTTTTTAAGGATTTCTTATTTTGCGATTCGGTATTTAGGGTTTCGGTGTCTGCTAATCGCAAATTAAGGAATCGCTAACTGGTTTCCCTTATTTTTAGCGATTCCTTATTTGCGATGCCGTTTGGTGTTACCTACATTGTACATGGACAAATACCAGTCGGTAACACAGAAATTCTGCGAATTTCTGCGTTACTGCTCGGTATTTGGCCACCTACATCTGGCCCTAAGTGAGCAATTCCCCAGAGTTACATGGTGCTGACCTGCGCTGTCGCCGGGGATCACACCGTGAGCCCCACGCTCTGGAGTCAGCCGCCCTAGGCGCCGCGCCACACCTCTCGGTATTGTCCCTATTGATGTAAAATGTATGCCTGTCTTGTTAAGAAACTGGTGCACCTACTTTATTTTTGGGCCAATGGGAATGTTTGCACCAATAGCCGAACCCCGCAGACTGGACTGTACCACTGTGCCAATGGCAGGGAGACAGGGGCACAGAAAGGAGGGAGTTGTGTGGCGCAACAGCCTGAGCGGCTTATTGCCACGTGCAGGTTTTGCAGTTCGATCCACAGCATTAGCTCAGCTTAGCATTATCTGACTCTGGGCAATCGCTCCCTTAATCTCTCCAACGACCCCCCAGCGCGTTAGGGGTGATAAGGAGTGCTTTACAACTCTGGAATTATATATTTATTTAAATTGGGAGTGATGTCACCCAATGTCAAAGTTCAGAAGCTGGCCTTAATCCAATGACTTTCAAGCTTACCTGCGCCACTTTGCCAGTGGCTGGCCAGGAGAGCATGAGGAGCGCAGCAACACCAGGTGGCCCTGAATTAATTGCTGTCTGAGTTCTGCAAGACTCACCTGTGCTCCCATGTCAGGGACAGGAACAACAGAGATGGCACCTTATAGGCCCTGTGTGGTGAGATGGGCGACTGGCATGTGCACCCCTGATTCTGTAGTTCGTGCCTGCCCACAGTTAGGAGCTCCAGGGTAGTATTGGCACTAGTAATCTGCAATAAATTACTACAGGCCACTTTAGTTGTAGTAAGGTTATTGATCTCGACAGGTTTGTATTAGGGAGTTTATGAGCTCCTTTTAGAAATGAGTATATATAGTAATATGGGTTCGACAATGCAGGCATAATCAGTGACAGAGATATGGACGAGGGAATTAACAGGTCATTCTGTGTCTGTTTTACAATTTACTGTATCCTCATGTTCTTAGTATAATGTTCATGTCATTTCTGTCTAGTTAAGAAGTTCTGTTTACGAATTCAAGCAAGACTAACGCCCCTTCGCCTTTTGGGTGTCTTTGGATAGAAAACCATAATCACCATCCTTTATTTTTCATTTGGAACCAATGTCCATCTAAATCAGGCTCATAATTATAGAAACATCTATGGTATTCTAAAATGTGCAATTCTATTGCATTCCCGACTCACTGGAATGTTTTTTAAAACATCTGTTTCATTTAGATTAACTGCAGCAAAGTGTGAACCAAATAGAAGAGCACTGTACATACTTTGATTTAACAAATATATGCACTCAAAACAAAATTAAACATTTAAGGACCTGGAAAGTACTTTCATGTCATCACAAAGAGTTTCTAACAGCACTAACATTTATTATTTTATATGTTCAGAGCCCTAATTTGTTTGAGAATACTAAAAAAAAATATTCACAATCTTTGTTGTGATTATGTGACTACACTGCAGTGGCCATGAAGTGATACGCCGGCAGACGCATCAATAAAACTAATAAAGTTTGTTGTTTACTAACTATTCCCACTAGTTCTTGATGTGCTCTTTGCTTCAGATTCCTTGCATGGTGAAAGCAAAGTTGATACATGAGTGGTCTCTTTCACGGTGCCAGACATCTTCTGAAACACTTTCAGACACATTTTTGTTTCTCTTCACAAGATAAAGATCTTATCTGGAGGGAAAAGCTACAGTATTGCCTTCCACCCTGGAATGCAGTGGAAGGTCTGAGATGCAAACACAGGTCTAATTGAGGTATCATGTGAGAGTCGGCTTCTCATGTTCCTTGCCTTGCTCTGTAAGGTTTTAAACAGAAATCCCCCAATGCTTGTCCGGGCACCATCCACAGAGGCAAGGTTTAATCTTGATAGCCGCCAATGCATTAGGGTTTTCTTCTTTCAAGCAAACACAGGAATGCTGTTGTGAATGTCATTTAACTTTTCTACTTTTGATCTATTGTCTAAGATTCACTTTTCCTCAAAATAGTACATTGCATGTTTTATTTTGTTATTTTTAACTTGTCTAGTAAAGAAAGCAGATGATTAGAAATGTGTTGAATTGAGTAGAAAACTCTTCACAATAGAGTGCGAAATTCAAAGCTGGAATCTAAAGGTCTAACTGAAATTTGTGGACAGCTGACAAAGAGTTCAAATAGGTTTTTCTTGCACAAAGGAGACTAAAAAAACCTTGTTTTAAATGTTGATGTTCTTTCGTGAAAAATGCTATCTTTATAAGATACCTCCACCTCCATCTACATGAAGGTCGTATTTTGCTCATATGCTACTGCTGTAGTAACTTTCAATAAGTTAGTATACTGCCAAAAGCAGTGTGCATGGATGGATGGCCACAAGACCTAGCCTGTAGACAGGACTTCGGGAAAACGAAGCGAGGGTGACCTACCCATGGTGCAAAGGGCTTTTGGCCCTGTGCAGGACCGGTTAGCCGCAGGGTGTAATCTGCAGCCAGGCCCTGTGTCAAATCCTCAATAGGCAGCAAGTTCAAGCTGTGCACAGCCTCCTGTTCCGTACAGCAGGGTTAGCTACAAGGCCTGGGAGTAAGTACAGACAAAAGGCCTGATTACGAGTTTAGTGGATGGCATACTCTGTCGCAAACGTGAGAGATATCCCATCAGCCATATTACAAGTTCCATAGGATATAATGGAATTGTAATACGGCGGACGGATATCACTCACATTTGTGATGGAGTAACTCTGTCCACCAAACTTGTAACCAGGTCTAAAGTCTTTGATGGAATAAAATGGATGCTTCCTAAAAGAAACTTTTTTTTAATGGTTTTCTGATTTTATTTTTTGTGACTTTTTTAGATGTTTTTGATGTACTTATTTTTTTAGTCAACATTCTTCAATCATCTCTTTTCCAATTCTGGGAAGTTGTGCACCGTGGCACACAATCATTTCAAAGCTTGCAGAGCAATGCAAATATGCTGAGGGGTTGGTGGTTCTCCTTCTCATCTGATGAAGCACTTTATCAAAATGTTTTGGTGTTTTTGTGTCCTGGCTGCCTGTGGTTTGTGCATTAATATGATATTGTTTGTTTGAGGAATTTTAAAAATTCGTTTACATGATGTGTGTTCAGGTGCCTTTTCATAGTTGATATACTAAAGGGCTCTCTTTTCTGTGTTCACCTTCAGGTTGCAGAATATGCATGTTAACCCTCCCACAAAATCCAGCTGTGATTCTCAATAGTTAAGGCCTCCTGGTCTTCTCAAGATGGAGAATGTGACTAATGTAAGTAAGTGATACCAAAGGGGATGATGGACGGAGCGTTTGAGCAAATCAAACACTCACCCCCAGTCAACTGATCTGGGTTTAATCCATCATCATTCTTTAGCTCACTCCACCACCTCAATTAGACATAGCCATATGCAAATCCGTCTGACCCTGTGCCTCATGGGAACAGTCCATCTCGAACTGCCACGTCTGGGCATACACTCACCACTTGGCAGTTCGGGCTAGACTGTTCCCATCAGGCACAGGGTCAGACTGATTTGCATTTGGCCAAGTCTCAACTGGGGGGGTGGAGTGAGCTAAAGAATGATGCTGGATTAAACCCAGATCAGCTGACTGGGGGTGAGTTTTTGATATGCTCAAACGCTTCGTCCATCTGTTAAAAGTTAGGCTGAAAACCGTCAACATTATCGGCGCCCTCTTGCTCTCCTTAAACCTTTTGTGCGCGTAAAACAGCCGCCATTTTGGACACCATGGCTTCCCTGCTCTCGCCGAGAGCCAGCGCGTCTCTCTCTCTCTCTCCTAACTTCGCTGGCAACCCCCCCCCCTGCCTGCACCTGCCTTGAGTCATAAACCCCTCTTCGGCGCTGCTCTGCCCCAGGCCCTCATCCTGTTCCCAGCGCGACATCTCCCTGCTTCCCCGTCATGACCTCCGGCCCTTTTGATGCAAACCCCTTTTCCCCGTGTGCCCGTCTGTCTTCCCCGTTCCCAGGCCGACACCTAGCTCTGCCGATACCAATCTCTTGCCCCTCCCCATACAATAGGAAGCTTCCCTCCTCAAAGGACCCCCGAGATGATCAAAGCCCCCCCCCCATCCCACGAGATCCGATCGAAACCCGCACACTCCGTGAATCGGCGGAATACCCAGCTGCGCAATGATCATCACCTGTTGTGAACGGGGCGGGGACTTCCACTGTAGCCTTGCATGGGAACGGGCTGGGAAGGGGGGGATTCTGAGGATGTCTTTCCGTACATCAAAGTATCAACGAGAATGTGTTACATGTAATAAAGAGATAAACTCGTGTATAAGAGGCCAGGCCTCCGGGATGCAGTTAGAGCACCTCAGAACGATACCTTCTGTCCGTTTTCGTTGTGTTCTCCTCCGGAGCGAATAAAAACCTTGTTTCCTGCCTTCCAGTCTCCAGCGCCTGCCTCTCCAATAGTTTAACTTCTTTGTGGGTTCAAGAGGCGACATCGCCGGGCAATAATTAAGGATCTTATATTCTGGTTGGTAGTGCCCCCCCAGTTTGTATTTTTCCACAATTGGCGTCCCAAGCGTGGGGCCCATCAGCGACCCATGGATCCAGTGGGAGAGGTCCTGACGACAAAGTGAACGACTGCAACGATCGGGAACGCGTCTGTCCGATAGACCCTCGTCTGACAGCCGATCATCCGAACTTCACTGGTTCCGAACAGACCTCTCTCGAGTGATCTACGGTCCTGACTGGGAACCATCAGGAGTGCCGCGAGGATAACGGAGAAGAGAGGACGATCGGGCGCTGGATTCGGAAGTCAGGAAACTGTCCATGCGGTCCGGGTAAGGTCGTGTTACCACGACAAATTGCGAAAAAATTGCTTGATTGTTAAATACTAGTATTGCTCTTTTTTGTTTATTTGGAGATTCACTGTCTGCAAACGGAGAAACAACAGGCTCTCTCTTTGCAAGCAGTGGAGGATAGGTAGGGCAGACAACCGTGCTTATTTTTCTCCCCCACTCAATAGTCACCTGAAACTGAGCTGTTGTTCACAAACTATTGTTTCCTGGAGATTCCCTGTCTGCAAACAGGGAAGAGACCACCCTTTTTGCAGATAGTGAAAAAGGTAGGTAACGCAAATCTTTGCGGACCTACTCACTCTCCCCATTGCTATTTGTCGGTCTTTTGTTATCTTGATCCATGAGGGATTCACTGTCTGCAAACGGAGAAACAAAGGTCTCTCTCTTTGCAAGCAGTAGAGGATAGGTAGGGTAGCAGCCGTGCTTATTTTTTTCTCCCTCACCCTATAATTGCTTGAAACTGAACTGTTGTTCGCAAAATTATTGTTTCCTGGAGATTCCCTGTCTGCAAACAGGGAAGAGACCACCCTTTTTGCAGATAGTGAAAAAGGTAGGTAACGCAGATCTTTGCGGACCTACTCATTCTCCCCATTGTTATTTGTTGGTCTTTGGTTATTGTGATCCATGAGGTATTCACTGCCTGCAAACAACGTAGAATAGAAATATTCTGTCTAGTCTTTGCACCTAGTGATAAGATAGGCAGTGCTGACTTTTTAGTCCCTCGTTACGAGCCGTCATGTCTGTCTTCTCCCCACTGATTGGTAGCCTGTTTAGCCCGGACCGCTTATTAGAGATGGACCATCCAGCCCCACTGGAAGGCACCCCTAATAAGGACATGTTCATGAAGCATGGATTGACCGCTATTGCCTATAGTAAACTATGGCATAAATATACAAAACAGGGTCAAGAAAGTCAATGGCCCCTGACAGGATCCTTCGATGATGATAAAATAAAAATGCTAGAAACTGCCCTAGGTAAAAACAAGACAACACCCACTATGCTTGATAGCTTCGGCATGTGGCGAAAAGAAACTGAACAGCGTAAAAAGAAAACTGAGAGTAGGTTGGAAAAAGAGCTGCAGAAAGCAGCCCACCTAGCTGCTCAAAAACTAAAAAGGGAGATAGAGGAAAGAGAGAAAGCTAAACAGAAACTAGAAAGGGAAACGCCAAGCCAGTGTCCGGTTAGAACCCCCTCCATGCTCTACCCTGATTTACCCTCGAAACGACAAGCCAATGAGGATCTGCTGTTAGGTCCTCCTATCATCTACATGCCCCCTCCATACGCCCCTTCTCGGCCCTTGGCGCAGCACACGCCACCCCCAGGTACAAACGAAGGTACCGCCGCAGCGTCGGCCCCAATGGCCTCTGTGCCAGCCGAACCCCTTGTATTAAAACCCGCATCAACGACAACGTTAGACGAGCATGAGACTCGAGGGGCTGGCCTTGCAAGAACAAACAGGCTAGACAAAGATGAGCGAGCGGGGATCGACAAAATAGCAAGGACACTGGTAGAAAGGAAGGATGATGAAGAGTACATCACAGATATGTTCAGCTCGTATACAGGGAGTCACAGACGACATTTTACCGTACGACTGTGTTATCATGTCTTGAATGCATACGAGGACCGATATCGAGACAAAGGTCCCGAGAGCCTAAGGACTCTGTACCGGAAGGTCGATATCGGGGATGAGGGCGAGTGTGATGTGTCGGACCTCCTTACGCGTACGCTTGAGGTTTTCCGCCACCTCACTGAACGAAAGCCGGGAGCTAAATCCGCGGCCCCCGTAGTGACCGAACCACCAACCGAGCAATCTAACACCATGATGCCGATACGTGAGGCTGCCCCTTACTGGGTTCCTCCTCGGGGTACAGGGACTCACGATGATGCCAACAACCAAGATGCGAAGGGAAGGGTAGTATACAACTGGGTCTACCAGCCATGGGACCGGCAAGAGATACTGACATTCCGGAAATCTCTACCCGACCTACGTAAAAACCCCACTGCCTTCTATACTGAATTGGGTACAGCCCTGGGTTCAACTATCATGACCCTGGCTGACATCGACTTGTTCTTCGGGTTATGTCTACCAGCTGATGTGTGGAAGCAAATCCGGAAAGTCGACCACCTTGAGCTGTTCGGACATACCTGGCCACAACTCGATGACTTGGACAAACAACGGGGACCAGGACAAAAGCCATTGAAATCCATTCTAGACCTCCCAGATAAAATTGTAGAGAAATTAAAAACCCTGATCCCAGAAAAGAAAGTGGACTGGTCGATAGTAACAGCCTGTCGCCAAAAACCCCAGGAGGATGTATCGGAATACTTCTCCCGGTTTGAAACGGTGTTCTCCGATTACAGCGGCCAGGACATGACCACTGCAACCGGACACCATCTGTTTGTCCAGAATTATGTTAAGGGCCTATCATTGGACATCTCCCAGAAACTACAGGCCAGCGAGAGTAGTTGGGCAGCCTCCAAACCTACAGCGATTCTTCAAATGGCCCAATATTATGAGCATCAGAAAAATGAATACGATAGGGCGACAGAGAAAAAGAAGAAAGACTTAAAAGAGAGGGTGATGATTGCCAAACTGCAAGGGGTGACTATAGGACGAGACCAATACCGGGGAAACTACCAGACAAACGTCCCTAAGACTGCATTTCCCCAGGACCGCACTCTGACTCCCTACAGTGGACGCACAGACCTTAGAGATGACCAGTGCGCTTTCTGCAAAGGGACTGGCCATTGGAAATCCCAGTGCCCAGTTCTCCTGGAAATGATCAGGAACAGAGACCCCAGGGATGTAGCAAACGGACCGAGACCTAAGGGAACACAACGAGGGCCCCCAAATGACGCGACTAATGACAGATCAAGCAGACCGAATACGTTCGATCGACCCAGACAGAACCAATATCAACAATCTGACTATGACGACACTCACACCTTTGCATAGGACAGCCAAGGGCGAGGGAGGGATCCAGTCGAGCTCTATGTTGACCAGCAGGGCCCTTATGTCACTGCTAAGGTCCTGGGTACCAAGTCTCCATTTCTGGTAGACACTGGCGCAACACGTAGTGCGTTATCTAAACGACTGATTCCAAGGGCACCCTTGTCTGGCTCACTCATAACATCGACAGGTTTCGATGGAACGCCCTCCACCAACCCTTTGTCTGCCCCGATTCTCTTTGACGTAGAAAACAACACCACCGACACCACGTTCTTGCTTTCCTCCAATAGCCCTGACGCCATTATGGGACTTGACTTACTGAAACACTTCCGAGCGACGATTAGGTGTTCTCAAGATGGAGTTCGAGTGTTTCTTTACGACAACCCCGTTCTGCTTAAACATTGTTCCCCCCGACACATGTTTTCCATCACCGACGTCGACGCGTCCCTGCTTGACACCCTGCCTCCGTATCTGTGGGCCAAAGCGGATTCGGACGTAGGGCGTATGTTAATTGACCCAGTGCACATTACTGTCCGACCAGACGCAACACTCCCAAAACTCCCACAATATCGGATATCGCCAGAGGGCGAGAAGGCATTGGTAATGATTATCCAGTCGCTGATAGACGCAGGAGTGGTAGAGGAAGTGGTTAGCAACGTTTGCAACAGCCCTATCTTGCCCATTATCAAGAAGCAGGGAGAGGGAGATGAGAAAGCATACCGTTTCATCATCGACCTCCGAGAGATCAACAAAGTGGTGGTACCCCAGTACCCTGTGGTCTCAGACATCACCACCACCCTGACCTTGATTCCATCCACTGCCACCACCTTTTCCGTCATCGACCTCAAGAACGCTTTCTTCTCCATCCCCATCCACCCAGACAGCCGATATCTCTTCGGCTTTACCCTAAAATCCCGCTCATATAGGTTTTGCCGAGCCCCTCAAGGCTACACGGAGAGCCCTAGCATCTACAGCCAGGCCCTCAAAAGGCAACTAGACCAAGTCCGGTTACCCGACGGGGTGGTGTTGGTACAATATGTCGATGACATCCTTTTGGCAGCCGACACCACCCCTCTAGCGGTTACCGCCACCATTCAACTCTTGCACTTCCTTGCGGAAAATGGCCACAAGGTCTCCAAGAAGAAGTTGCAATTCTGCCTACCCCAGGTCACTTACCTAGGCCACCTTCTGTCCAAAGATGGAAGGAAACTCACCCCTGATCGAATCCAGACCATTCTAGACACCCCTGTCCCTAAAACCCAGAAGCAGGTTCGCTCCCTATTAGGCCTCACCTCCTTCTGCCGACAATGGTTGCCAAACTTCAGCCTCGTTGTAAAACCACTGCTCTCTCTCCTAAACAAAGACGTCCCTTTCCCACTCCCTTGGACTCCTGAGTGTCAAACCTCCTTCACAGAACTACGAGATGCCCTTTGCTCAGCCCCTGTCCTGGGTACCCCTGATTACAGAAAGCCCTTCTCCCTTTACACTCACGAAAGGGAGGGGTGCGCTTTATCTGTCCTGACCCAGGCCATCGGTCCTAAGCAACGACCGTGCGCTTACTTCTCTGCCACTCTTGACCCTGTCGCCAGAGCCTTGCCTGCCTGCCTTCGAGCTGTAGCTGCTGCTGCAGTCTCTATCCGACAGAGTGAGGGGATTGTACTCTCGAATTCCCTCACGGTACTGGTACCCCATGCGGTCGACACCCTCCTGAACCAAACCAAGACGCAACATCTGACGAGTGCACGACTGACTGGATACGAACTAACCTTGCTTGCCCCCCATATCACCCTGAAAAGATGCACCACACTGAACCCAGCAACTCTGTTACCCTTGCCAGAGAACGACCCCAATGTGCACCCCGTACATGACTGCGTGACTCTTACGGACGAACAGACCAGGAGTAGGGTCGATCTCAGAGACACAGCTTTCCCTGACCCCGACGGGGAGTTGTGGGTGGACGGTTCTTGCATCAAACTCTCCGATGGTACCACTTCCGCTGCCTATGCAGTCACCACGGCTCGAACTGTAGTAGAAACAGCCCGCATCACCCAGCGATCTGCCCAGGCAGCGGAACTGATTGCTTTGACGAGAGCCTGCATCCTGGCAACAGGAACCACGGCGAACATTTACACCGACAGCCAGTATGCCTTCGGGGTGGTTCACCATTTTGGGCTCCTCTGGAGGGAGAGAGGATACTTGACCTCACACGGCACACCCATCCTGCACGGGGATTTAGTCTCCGCCTTAATCGAAGCTGTCCTCCTCCCCAACAAACTTGCCGTTATCAAATGCCAGGCACACAAGAAGGTGACAGACATTATTGGACAGGGAAATGCACTAGCCGACATCACCGCCCGAACGACAGCTGAAAATAGAACGACAACACGTATGTACGTGACCAGGTCACAAGCAGAAAACTGGACTGACGCCAAGGACACAATTAGAGACATACAAACGGCTAGCACGCAACACGAATTGACTGAATGGGCACGGGTGGGATTGAAAGACGATGAAGGCTGCTGGCGGACAAAAGACACGAACAGATGGTTGCTACCTGATTCATACTTGATTCCCATATTATCCATGGCACACTCCCCAGCCCACATAGGATCAGCCCCCATGATCGAACTTGTCTCCAGGGTTTGGCACAATGACAAGATCCCAGATTCCGCCAAACGCCTGGTCCAACAATGCTTAATATGCCTGCAACACAACCCCGGGAAGGGAACTGTAGTACCCCGGGGGGGATTTGGGGTCCCAAACCACCCATTTGAAGTCCTGCAGATGGACTACATCCAGCTAGACAGATGCCAAGTCCTGAAATATGTACTTGTCGTGGTGTGCGCATTTAGCAAATGGGTGGAAGCATATCCGACCCGTGACAACACCGCTATGGCCACTGCAAAGGTCCTGTTAAAAGAGTTTTTCCCCCGTTATGGCCTCTGTCGTGTTTTATGGAGTGATAATGGCCCCCACTTTGTAGCCAACGTTATCCAGCTCATCCTAAATGGGCTGGGTATCAAACAGAAATTCCACGCAGTCTTCCACCCTCAATCTGCTGGGCTGGTCGAACGACACAACGCCACCCTAAAGCTTAAACTGGCCAAAATAGTGGCTACGACGGGCCTGAAATGGCCAGACGCCCTCCCATTGGCATTGCTATCGATGCGCTCTACCCCCACCCGACATCACTTAACCCCTTATGAAGTTGTCTTCGGTCGACCCATGAGCGTCTGGTCTGCCCCGAAACCAACGTCCATTCATGACGTTCCGGATGTCCTAATGTCTGATTATCTGTACAAATTGACTGAAACTTTGTCTGTCCTTCATCAGCAGGTGCGGCAGGCCATCCCCGATGCTTCCAGGGGTCCGGGTCACGCCATCCAGCCGGGGGACTTCGTGCTGATCCGAAACTTTCAGCGATCAAAGAGTTTGGAACCCCGGTGGACGGGCCCCTGGCAAGTGCTGATCACCACTCGGACCGCACTTCGAGTGGAGGGGAAGAAACACTGGCTGCACGCTCATCACTGCAAAAAGGTCTCTCCAGCCCTGGCCACGACAGACACCGTCAACACCCAAGAAGAGCTCCTGAACCGGGACCGACCATCGTTGAACTGCTACCCTGATACAGAGACACTTGAACTTTCAAAACATCCTGACCCCACTGTGCCATCTCGAGAAGGGTATTTCCTGCGTCGAAAGGAGGGAGCTTCGGCTAAGTAGGCCACGGACTAGGTTAAAGAATCTCAGAACGGTGACCCAAACTACCAAGGGTTACCTGGGGAGAAGCTAAAACTGAGTCTGTGGTCCTGCCCACTACCGAGCACCTTGAAGACGAAGATGATGGAAGCGCCAGATAAGAAGATGATGGAAGCGCCAAACAAGAAGCCGACTGAGACAACAGGAAATACCCACTACAGAAATCCGAGAACAGACAGACTCCATAGCTCAAAGACAATTGCACTCTTCATCGTAATCCTCCTCTGTTTTCTCCTCATGACTACGCTCTGGATTATGGAAGAACACGCACCTGCTCACGAAACATTCCTAACCACTGCTCAGCCTACCACCATGAAGGAACATTATCTAATTTCGCTCTCTCCTCAACTAAGAGAGAGGCGAAAGGAGTTTTGGAACAACTCTTTCGTGCAGCTACTTCACCAGCACAATCTTGCCACCAACGCCACCAACTGCTGGATCTGTGGGTTGCTACCCCATGCCACTGGACATTCAATACCATTCATCCCTTCACCCTTCTCCGTCCACGGCTCCTGCCTTGCCTGGCTGATCCTCCTGCAAGAGAGCTATACGGAAAATGCCACCTCCAGCAGAGCTGCAGCACATTCTTCTCATGGGGCCGGGCGAAACAAGACAAAGACACACTTCTGCCCGCTGACCCCCAGCGACTCAATCCAAATGGACATTCCGGCCAAAGAACGAATCGAAATGCAGGTGTTCAACAATCCAACCAGACCCACCTTCTCCTATCTGCGGAAACGAACGGCTGCCACTCTGACTGTAGCCCTGACGGTCATCAACGTCACAGGCCACATGTGTGTAGAAGGACTTGGGACACAGCTGGTGGGTCGCAGCGCTTGCCGCTTTACCAGAACTTTGGACTCCACGGATCCACCTTCCTTTGTGTCATCCCCAAACATGTATTTCATCTGTGGCACGAAGGCCTACACCTGGCTCCCCAAAGGCTGGGGGGGCACTTGCTACATCTCCTTCGTCCTTCCTCCAACTTATGTGGCCCCAGCGAATCACCACAGGCAAAAACGAGCAAAAGACGTTGAGCAAGCCGACTCAACAGGAGCACAGTTCCTCGATGCTATGAAAGGACTCGTCCCCCTCTGGGGCCCGATGGCAAACAGCCGTGCCATCCGACATTTGACTCAGGCAGTCGAGACAACCATGAACATCACAGCGGGCATCTTTGCCAACAACACTGCCGAGCTCCAAGCGGTCCGTTTGGTGGCTCTTCAGAACCGCCTCGTTCTAGATGTAGTTCTGGCGGACCGTGGAGGAGCATGCCGCATTATTGGGGCCAGCTGTTGTACATACATACCGGACAACTCACCCTCAGTGTACAAAGCCATCGAACATCTTCACAGACTCTCTTCGGAAGTCCACCAAGAGCAAGAAGAATGGTCGCTTGGTGGTTGGTTCTGGGACACCGTCAAAAGCTGGGGCTGGAGACTGCTCACCATTATCCTGATTCCCGTAGTTGTAATATGTGGCCTATGCTTAGGAATTCAATGTTTGCCACCTATGTGTTCTTTATGTGCGAGTTGTATTTTTTCCGAAACTGTGGACATTGGAAGCGAACATATGAGGGCATTATATGATACCGAAGTTAGGAATTTGATGAAAATTGACATTGAGTAAGCAAGTTGGCTAGATATGTTGAAAAGGGAGGACTGTTAAAAGTTAGGCTGAAAACCGTCAACATTATCGGCGCCCTCTTGCTCTCCTTAAACCTTTTGTGCGCGTAAAACAGCCGCCATTTTGGACACCATGGCTTCCCTGCTCTCGCCGAGAGCCAGCGCGTCTCTCTCTCTCTCTCCTAACTTCGCTGGCAACCCCCCCCCCTGCCTGCACCTGCCTTGAGTCATAAACCCCTCTTCGGCGCTGCTCTGCCCCAGGCCCTCATCCTGTTCCCAGCGCGACATCTCCCTGCTTCCCCGTCATGACCTCCCGCCCTTTTGATGCAAACCCCTTTTCCCCGTGTGCCCGTCTGTCTTCCCCGTTCCCAGGCCGACACCTAGCTCTGCCGATACCAATCTCTTGCCCCTCCCCATACAATAGGAAGCTTCCCTCCTCAAAGGACCCCCGAGATGATCAAAGCCCCCCCCCCATCCCACGAGATCCGATCGAAACCCGCACACTCCGTGAATCGGCGGAATACCCAGCTGCGCAATGATCATCACCTGTTGTGAACGGGGCGGGGACTTCCGCTGTAGCCTTGCATGGGAACGGGCTGGGAAGGGGGGGATTCTGAGGATGTCTTTCCGTACATCAAAGTATCAACGAGAATGTGTTACATGTAATAAAGAGATAAACTCGTGTATAAGAGGCCAGGCCTCCGGGATGCAGTTAGAGCACCTCAGAACGATACCTTCTGTCCGTTTTCGTTGTGTTCTCCTCCGGAGCGAATAAAAACCTTGTTTCCTGCCTTCCAGTCTCCAGCGCCTGCCTCTCCAATAGTTTAACTTCTTTGTGGGTTCAAGAGGCGACATCGCCGGGCAATAATTAAGGATCTTATATTCTGGTTGGTAGTGCCCCCCCAGTTTGTATTTTTCCACACATCATCCCCTTCGTATCATCATGTGAGTAAGTATCAGGCACATTTTGATGGGGAGTGAAAGGATATGAAAACAAGTTTAACCATTGAAAATACCAGAATGCTATTAAAGATGCCAGAATGTGCATAGACTTAAGTGGCTTAACTTTCTGACTCATTGTCAGTTTTCAAGCAGAATAATGAAAAAATGGGTAAGTTACTAGTGAATGATAATTTTAGTTTGCCCCATTTAGCTATGCCCTTGACTTATTAAACAATCAATTAAAAATAACAGTAATTTAAAGTGCGACTTATCACCCAGAGGATATCCAGGCGCTGGATTGCTTTGTTTAGTTGAAGAGCCAGGTCTTGAGTCTCTTCTAATCCTGGGTGGTGAACTACGCTCGCGGAGTTTGCGGGTTCTGAAAAACACCGCTTCGCGTAGCTGTGCGCAGTTTTTTCCTCACTCGCGATAGTCAACGTCAAGTTGGTGACCGCGAGCGAGGAAAATCATCCTTCCTTTTTTGCGATCATCAACATCAAGTTGGCGAGCACAAGCGTGGAAAATAAACATCCCAGCGCGATTTCTCAACGCGGGGTGGTCAGGTTTCTCATTGCGAGTGGTCGCGTATGCTCACGACCGCTCGTGATGAGAAACTCCTTGTTCGCGCTGAGAAAGCTGCCGTTCGAGTAAAATTCTTCTCGAGCCACAGAAAAGGGAAAGAAGGGACCGCTTGCGCTGTGCAAGGTGCCGTTCGCGATGATTGCACAGTGTGTACAAGCATCCACACTGTGCAATCACAGCGAACAGCATTTTTCTACGGAACTCTGCCGCTTACAGAGCTCTGCGTAGCACAGCAGAGTTTTTTTGCCACTTCGCGGAGTTCCGTGTAGCACAACTTCGCGAACACCGCCCAGGCTTAGTCTCTTCCTGAAGCCAGTCAGCGAGGGTGAAGTTCAGAGGGGGTGGGCGATGGCGTTCCAGGATCTAGCGGCGGGGTGGGAGTAGGAGTGGCCCCGGTTGTGACTATGGCGGATGCATGGTGTCTGTGCGAGGGCGAGGCAGGTGGAGCAGAGGTTTCTGGATGGTTGGTGGTAGTTCAGGCGGTGGTTCAAGTACGTAGGTCCTTGGTTGTGGAGGGTTTGTGTCAATAGCTTGAATTTACATCTTTTCTAGACGGGGAGTCAGTGGAGGTTTATCAGGTGTTGGACAAGTTGAGGATCAGTCTGGCCTCTGAGTTCTGTAATGTTTGGCACCTTCTCATGAGTTTGGTGGTAGTTCCTGCATACATTTCATTGCCATAGTATAGCCGGCTGGTAATTAGGGCTTACATAACCGTTTTTCTCATGCTGATAGGGAGCCATTTTTGGATTCTTTGGATTAAGGGGAGAGTGCGGAAGCAGGAGGACGATACTGTGTTGATCTGTTGTTTCATGGTGAGTTAGCTGCCCAGGATGATGGTGTGGGGCGTGTGAAATGTCCTTAAGTATTGTAAGTGTTGAGCTTCAGACAGTTGTCCTTCATCCAATCTGAGACATTCTTCATGCAGTTGTGGAAGTTGGTCTTAGTGGTGGTGGGGTCTGCTGAGAGCAAGAGGATGAGTTGTGCATCTTTGGCGTAGGATATGATGTTGAGATCGTAGGCTTTGACAATGTCGGCTAAAGGTGTCATGTAGATGTCGAAGTGAGTGGGACTGAGGGATAAACCTTGAGGGACGCTGCATATTAACACCAAAGTGGACATGACAACAGAAAACTAAACATGTAACTGCCTGAAGAGTAAAATACAGATTTATTAAAGGGCACAAAAGTTATTAACAAATAAACACCCTTTAAATTTGCTCCCTTAACCCCCTTGCCCACCGCCCCTACCATCAAATCTGCATGAATCTTAGGATCCCTGCAGTGGGTTTAATTTGACATACCAACAATAGTTAAAAATGTGTGTGAATTTGTGAAACATTATTAACAAATTAACACTTTTTTATCAGTGTCCCCCTTCGGCATACCTGCACGAATCTCAACATATTTGGAGTAAGCTAAATATGGTAAGAGTCTACCAAATTTTGTTCTGAACTATGACATGGCTCTAAACCTATTAGCAAAGACAGCTTTTTGACCACTGCTTTAGCTTTGTCTCTTCCTGATTTTTAATCCCATTGAAACCTGGGATTCCTGCTGTGGAATTAATTTGCAAACAACCTGCTAAATGTCATGCAGATTCTTTCAACAGAACAATAGTTCTTGGTGTATTTGTTTGAAGCAAAATAAATAACAGCAGGTCAAACATGCTAAGTTTCTACCAAATTGTGTTCAGATATGTGATGCTGCACTAAAGTTGATAGCAAATAAAAGATTTCTTGCCTCTTTTCCCCACCCCTTCTTGGCAGATCTGCATTGGACCTAAGATTCCTGGACAGGGCTGTATATGGTAACGGTTTGACAAATTTCATAAAGATGTATTAAAGAGTGCACAAATATTAGCAAATGAATACGTTATTACCACCTCATATACTTTACTGTTGCCCTCCACTTAATGGAACTGCATGAAACAATAGAAAACAAAACATGCTGAAGAGCTAAACGATTTTGGGAGGATACATCAAATAGTGTTACAGATATTACTAAAGGAACACTTTATTGAGCCCTGTGTAACTGTGCCTCTTAAATGAATGATTTGTTGTTAAGCACATAGTATTCCAAGGAGTTTCCCATTGCTGGGGACTGCAGGCAAGAGAGAACAAAACCTTAGCAGGAATTAAGTAGAGACAAACAACTGGGTTGCCTTAAAAATACAGAATCAGAACCGAAGGTCAGGGGCTCGCTAGGAAGCTGGTTCCAACTTTTAGCTGCCAGAAAGGAGACGAAATGACCACCCCCGTCTTTCTCATATGGCTATCCCACAGCATAAAGGAAGGAATCTTTCCTGCCTTATTGACAATAACCATGGACCATAAGGCAGGTATCTTTCCGAGAGATGCAGAGGGTTCAAAAGAGAAAGTGCACGATGGACGAGGAGGACTAAAGATTTTAAAATGATCCTCTTCTTAATTGGCAACCAATGAAGGGATCTTAGATGGGTGGCAAACAAAGCACACCAAGGGAGTCTCAAAATTAGACAATTAGCAGCATTCTGGACTACCTAAAGTCGACTAATCAGACCTATCAGCAGGCCTAAGTTTAGGGTGGCAGAAAGATCAAACCTGGACGCTATCCTATAGTGAAGAGGCAGCAAGAACAGACATTTGTTAAGAGTTTAAACCAACTCAAAGCAGGAGCCAACAACTGGAAAAATATGCAGTTGATTAGAAAGTTGGTTGTCGAATTTGACTCCAAGATTCTTTGCCACTGGGGTTGGGGGTGGAGGATCCGGTAAAAATGTAGGCCAGTGTACATCCCACCAGTTGGCTTGATGGGACACGAATAAAAGAATTTACATCTTATTGAAATAACATTTAAGCTGGCTCCTGTTCATCCAGCCAGAAACAGAGTGAATGCATGCATTAAAAGACTTTGCCTCAGTTATTAGATAATTCTCAAAAGAGAGTAGAGTCTGCGATCCATCAGCATAGGAAATAATTTTCCATTCGAAATATTCAACAAGGGAAGCTTACTGAGCCATATTAATGGTAAGTAAAGTAGGGATCAAAAAAGAGCCCTGGGGCACCCCTTGCATGAGGGATTTAATGACTGACGAAAAGGGAGCCAACCAGACTGACTGCCAACTGGAGTCTAAGAAAGATTTAATCCAGTCCCAAACCTGACCACCTTCCCGCTTATTGGCAAGATATTGCATTTGAATGTATGACGGAACCATGGCTTCCGGAACTACGACATGCCTTTACAACAACATCTGCACAACAAATGTGTCTATACAATGAAAGTCTTAACAACTACTTTTTTACCACAAATATGCCTTTACCATGAATGCCTTTAACCTGAAAAAGTATTTATACATTTATGTATGTAGTTTTTTTTAATAACACATTTTATTTAGTTTTACTACAATAGTGAATAGATGGGACACTTTTAAAGCTTATCTTAGAGGTTTTACTGTTTCTATTATGGCTCATGACAATAAAACTTTTGATGCAAATATTTAGAAAAACAAATTGCAAAATATGAGAGACTTTTTATTACGTCTACCGACCCTCAATACAGATTCAAATTACAGAAACCTAGATATGAGTTTAACTCAACCTTAGCAAAAGAGCTGGCATTCAGCCTTCAAATTATAAAGCCAAATTTGCTTTTAATGCGAATATATCTGGAAGGCTGTAAGCCAATTATTTACACATTAAAAAGATAAAACACAAATAAATTCAATTCATGGCACTAATGGTAAAATTGCTTTATCCCAAAATGATGATGCTTCTTTAATTGATTCTTTTTTATCAAATTGTGATTTACCCAAGATTTCTCAATCAGATAAAAATGAACTTGAAGTCCCTATTACTGAAGATGAAATTCTATTAGCCATAAAATCTCTTTAAATAAATAAATCCCCTGGTCCTGACGGTATTCCCGCTAAAGTTTATAATGAATTTCAATTACAATTTAACCCCTAATTTATTCCAGCTTTTTACTTTTTTTGGTTCTACTGGAACTACTACCAGTTCTTTTACTGAAGCTCTAATTATTGTTTAACCCAAACCTAATAAAGACACTCCCCTTGTATCAAAATATCGCCCTATCTCTTTAATAAACCAAGATTGTAAATTGTATGCCAAAATACTTGCTTCTAGATAATCTTCTGTGTTAGATTTTATTATCCATCCAGAGCAATCTGGTTTTATGAAAAATAGTTATTCAGTCAATAATTCTAGAACCCTGTTGCACATTATTGAACAAGAATCTACTTTGGGGTCGATTCCGATCCGGTAAAATCCCCGTCCGTACGAATCGTATCCGGAGCCGTTTCCGTACGACTCGTACGGACGCCGTACGACCGGACGATTCCGATCGGCCGACCCGGACGCGATTCGTACGGTACACGTCGATTCGTACGGAAAAGCGCACGATCACCTACACACCGTACGGCGCGTACCCCCCATGATCGCAGGGGTACGTGCCGTACCCCTGTGATCATGCGGGGTATGTGCTGTACACCCAGCGTACATGGGGTACGTGCCGTACACCCACCGTACATGGGGTACGGTGCGTACCCCATGTACGCTGGGTGTACGGCACGTACCCCGCATGATCACAGGGGTACGGCGCATACCCCTGCGATCATGGGGGGTACGTGCCGTACCCGGGGGGGGCATTCCGTACCTTTTTCGGCACGAACTCTGCGTTTACGACTGTTTTCGGCTCCCATAGGAAAAGGGTCGTACGGCGCGTACCCGACACGAATCGTACTTGCTGGGTCGTAAAAACCAGCCGCGAACCGTAGTGATGTCGCGTACAGCCGGTTCCGAGTGAGACTCGTACGGAGATTTGAGTGGTACGGAGTCCTGTACGACTCGTACGGAGTTTGGCACCTGGTACGGATCGTACTTCGTCGTACGTACGGGACGTCTACGGGTACGATTCGTATGGGGAAAAAACTCTCCGTACGACGATTCGGAGCGCATTTTACAGGATCGGAATCGGCCCCTTTGTCTCTACCAGCAGGAATACCAGCATTGGATGCTGAAAAAGCGTTTGACAAAATTCACTGGCAGTTTTTATTTCATACTTTATTGTCATTTAATTTTGATGACGTATTTATTCGTATGATTTCTGCTTTATATTCTATTCTTACTTCTTGTTTATTTATTAATGGCCACATTTCTAGTCAGTTTTCTCTTTTCAGAGGTACATGGCAAGGTTATCCCCTTTCCCCCCTTTTGTTTCTTCTTGGTATCGAACCATTGCTTGTTTCTATAAGAAAAAGTGATAATATTACAGGAATTAATATCAAAGAGCTTATTATTAAAACTTCAGCATATACTGATGATGTATTGTTATTTATTAGTGATCCTGTATCCTCATTTCCTACATTACTTGAAATGATTACGTTTTATTCTACAGTTTCTGGATATAAAGTTAAACATTAACAAAACGGAATTCTTTCCTTAGGATATTTTTTGTGCTCCTGATTGATATCATTTGGCAAGGACATAAATTGAAAGATCTTGGAATTGAACTCTCGTCATCTATGAAATCAACAATATCGCTAAACTGTGAATCCATCCTTAACTATATTATAGATAAAACAACCAAATGGTCTTCACTTCATCTTTCATGGTGGGGTAGAATGGATTCTATAAAAATGACTATCGGACCAAAAATATTTTACACTCTTGCCATGATTCCCACGCAATTTCCTTTAAAGTTTTATAAAACTTTAGACAAACTCCTCTCCAAATTTCTTTGGAATAAAAAAATCATCTCATATCAGTTATAAAAAAATTAAAAGTACCTAAGTGTAATGGAGGTTTTGGATGACCAGATTCTTTTTATTATCACAAAGATTTTGTTTTAAAACAAAGCTCTATTTGGTTTAACCACTCTTTCTTAAATAATCCCCCTACTTTGCTTTAAATTGAAAAAGCGTTAATAGAACCTTTTCCATTACCCACTTTGGCCCACAAGCATCAAGCATTTTTGGAGTCGCAAACGGTGCGATTCCTTAAAATCGTCCGTTTGCGATTCCAAAAGTGCTTTTTGGGATGCATGAAGCAATTTTAGAATTCGCAACTTTTTTGCGAGTTCTAACATTGCGATTGCTTTTAAGAAGTCGCAAATGTGCGATTTCTTTAAAGCAATGCATCATTACTTTTAAAAGTTCGAAATCGCAATTAGGGTGTCAAATTTACCGAGTAGTTGAACCACTCGGTAAATGTGGAAAAAGTGTTTAAAATGCTGAAAATGCTTTTTTTTCAACATTCATGTTACGGACACACATGTCCTTAGGACATGTGTGTGTGAAACATGATGCGAAAAATACATTTCAGGGGTGCAGGGGGGGTCCTTTGGACCCCCCCCTGCACCCATGAAATTTTCAAAGTGCCACTCGCAATTTGCTAATGCCTTCCCATTGACTCCTATGGGCCTTTTGGCCCATAGCAATCAATGGGAATTGCGAAAATCAATTTAAGAATTCGGTATTTATTTGGGATTCGGTAAAAATTGTGATTTTTACCGAATCACAAATGAATACCGAAAAAAATGATGCATAGCATTTTGCAATTCTTAATTTGCGATTCGTTATTTTTCGCAAATTAAGAAGTGCAAAATGTCTCAATGATGCATGTGCCCCTTTGTTAACTATGTCTAAGAAATTTAAATCTTTTCATAAATCTGTTATTTTAAAGTCCACCAAGCTAATTTTTAATGATTTGGCTTTTATTTTTCAATCACCGATATCCTCTACCGAAGATATATCATTATGGTATAACCCATTAATAAAACTTAATAGACATTTTAGATTTTGGTCCTCTTGGATTAAAGCTGGTATTTTTTACCTTAAGGATATCTATCACAATAATGCTTTTTGTATCATTTGAAGTTTTCTTTTACCTTCTTCTGATTTATTTAAATATGATTCATTATGTAATTCTATTTTAGATTCATTTTCTCATAGTATTCCTTCCAATATTAAATCTGACATCAATTTCTATTCAAACTGTTTCCACTTTACCTCATGGTATCTCTATATTATATTAAAAAAAAGTCCAACTCGTAAGGTACCAATATTAATGTAATACCAACTTGCTGGAATAATGAACTTTCAATCTCTCTCTCTATTGATACATGGACAACTATTTGGCTTAATAGTATTTCTGGTTGGTTACTTGTTTCACTATATCAAACTAACCCATATATTTTATATAACTGTTTATGGACTCCATTTCCATTATTTCATGCTAAACTTCTTCCGTCTTCAATTTGCTGGCACTGTAACTTACATTCTGGTTCACTACGGCATATGCTTCATGATTTTCTTTCTGTTTATACATTTTGGAATGAAGTTTGGATTATTATAAAAAAAGATATTTAATATTCAGGAAGATGTTTCATTCAAATTAATAATTTGCAAATATGTTGTTCTCTCACAAAAAGTAAATGAATTAGAAGGTAAACTTTTCAACTTTTTATTGTCAGCTGCTTTAAAATCCATTACACTTGTCAGACAATGAAACGCCCCTCTGGTAATTTCAATCCTAGGCACACACTCAGCTCAAAATATCATCCATACAGATAACAACAACAGTTGTAGAAAACAGCAAAAATCGGAAAATGCAGAATTGTTCAGAATGCGAAGCAACTGGTATATGTGTGGTAAAACCATACAATTTATTAAAAAGAGAAATAACCAGCTCTGGCTAGTAAACAATAATCAATGCACAAATACATTAAAAATTCACAACTACATTGGCAATATACATCATAATAAAAAACATAAAAGTTAAAAACAATCTTAGGGACAGAAGAAAGAAATAACCATTCCTACAAACTAAGGGAGAGCTACAAAAGTATACTGCAGATCAATCCTGATTATTAATTGTGCTTTTTGTGTCAGGTTTATTGTCTCCCAACCGGACTCAAAGTAGTTCTCCCTTTCTTATGTATCAACGCGTTTCGGTGGGCAAACAATTTCTAGCCAACACCTTCCTCAGGATAATAAGATATACCATCCCATTAGAACCATAGAGGCCTATAAAAAATATAAAAAACAATTTAGGGCCCCATACATAAATACAGTTATACATCACATAATCACATTACATTCTGCATGATCCTAACGCTGTGAAATTCATTTAACAACTGAATAATCTCAACAGTGTGCAATTCATAAAAAACAGTCCATACAGAACACCATACAATTCATACATGATAAGCACATACAATGAGTAAATACTCAATTCATATTAATATTTTAAGGAATACATCATGTCCAAATACCACAATAAGCAGAAGTGAGAGATTATAAACATTATCAAAAAACCACAAATCTTCACCTTCGCGAACCGCCTGGTCATTGACACATACTATAGGTCAAATTATATCACAAGAAATCTATGACATCCTAACACACTGTAATGTAATCGTCAAAATACACATTTTATTTGTATTCATTAATTATTGAAACATACCTTAGTCATTCAAAAACACATTCGTATCGCTACCAACCTCCCACTCTATATGGTAGGCTTCATCTATATCCTCACCAGCACGATTAATATAAAGCTGCGTCGCTCGTGGAATATAAACTGGGCATTTTTTACTCTAAGCCCTGTGCCGGTTTCTATCTGTTTTATAGGACACCACCGGATGCGGGGTGTGTTTAATTAGGACACGCTATTTCTTGGATTCCACACCAGTAGATTTATCGATCGGGTGTATCCAGACATCTACGGGAATCCCCATTCAGAGGTCTGTTGTATTCACATTGTCGTAACACTTATAGATATATTCTTTTCTGGATATATATTTATACCTATTTATATTCTATATTTGTTCAGGGCGTTCGAACATTTTTTGTCCAGTTGTCAACAACCGACGACAAGCTTTATTGTTATTGGCCAAGTTTTTAACTGACAACAAACTCCTCCTCATGGTTTATGTCAACATAAGGTCAGTAAACTTGGGGCCACACAACCTACGTATTACGGTTAGCACCCTTGTATTTTCTTCTTCTGACTGAGAATTTTCAAATAATAAATAGATGTGAGTTTTAATGGATTTATTAATATACCTCACAGGTCGCCCAGTTTATATTCCACGAGCGACGCAGCTTTATATTAATCGTGCTGGTGAGGATATAGATGAAGCCTACCATATAGAGTGGGAGGTTGGTAGCGATACGAATGTGTTTTTGAATGACTAAGGTATGTTTCAATAATTAATGAATACAAATAAAATGTGTATTTTGAGGATTACATTACAGTGTGTTAGGATGTCATAGATTTCTTGTGATATAATTTGACCTATAGTATGTGGCAATGACCAGGCGGTTCGCGAAGGTGAAGATTTGTGTTTTTTTGATAATTTTTATAATCTCTCACTTCTGCTTATTGTGGTATTTGGACATGATGTATTCCTTAAAATATTAATATGAATTGAGTATTTACTCATTGTATGTGCTTATCATGTATGAATTGTATGGTGTTCTTTATGGACTGATTTTTATGAATTGCACACTGTTGAGATTATTCAGTTGTTTAATGAATTGCACAGCATTAGGATCATGCAGAATGTAATGTGATTATGTGATGTATAACTGTATTTATGTATGGGGCCCTAAATTGTTTTTTATATTTTTTTATAGGCCTCTATGGTACTAATGGGATGGTATATCTTATTATCCTGAGGAAGGTGTTGGCTAGAAATTGTTTGCCCACCGAAACGCGTTGATACATAAGAAAGGGAGAACTACTTTGAGTCCGGTTGGGAGACAATAAACCTGACACAAAAAGCACAATTAATAATCAGTATTGATCTCCAGTATACTTTTGTAGCTCTCCCTTAGTTCTTAGGAATTGTTATTTCTTTCTTCTGTCCCTAGGATTGTTTTTAACTTTTATGTTTGTTATTATGATGTATATTGCCAATGTAATTGTGAATTTTTAATGTATTTGTGCATTGATTATTGTTTACTAGCCAGAGCTGGTTATTTCTCTTTTTAATAAATTGTATGGTTTTACCACACATATACCAGTTGCTTCGCATTCTGAACAATTCTACATTTTCCGATTTTTGCTGTTTTCTACAACTGTTGTTGTTATCTGCATGAACGATATTTTGAGCTGAGTGTGTGCCTAGGATTGAAATTACCAGAGGGGCGTTTCATTGACTGACAAGTGTCATTTGGTACCCTGCTCCTTTGGGTTTTTGGGTCCCTCTCTCTTTTATTAGAGGTTAAAATCCATTACAACATGGTGGAAAGATGTTTCATTAATGTCTGTTCACGCTTGGTGGTCTTGGGTTATATTTATGAGAAGAGGAGCTCAATTATCTTTACATGGTATTAATCATAATTCTATCTCATATCATTCTTTTTGGAAACCTGTTGATATCTATTTATCTTTTTAAATATGTATTATTTCAAGTTTTCTACTGTTTGTATATTAATCAAGAGTATTACATTTTAGTAACTCTCTTTTGTCACTATTATAAAACATGTATTCCCTTTCCCTCCCCCTTTTCTCTTTTATACATATAATATTCACTGTTTACCTATTGCAATTTAATTGATGTTCTTGTGATTTCTCTAATGTTATTGGGTATTTATTCGGTAATATTTTTTGTATTGTTTCTTGTTATTGTTGATTTATTATGAAAATTCAATAAACTATTTTGAACTTTAAAAAAAAAGAAAAATATATGTGGCAGTGGAAATTCCATTATTTTAGTGTCAATCCAAGCACTCGTGCAGGGAAAGGGACACGGTCCTGTAGGTGTCCCGCTGTTTAAGGGATTTTCTACTGAGGGGGCTCTGTGATTTTGATATATTCAACTTCAGACACCTAACATTTATCCACCAAGGCGACCCGATCCAGCACATTAAGGATTGACAATGCACCTGAAAATACTCCTGCCAAATGTTTAACACAATCTGTGTATCCTATGCACACACACATAAGGATATGTCAGGTCCATGCTGCGGATCTGCCAGGGGTTGAGGTCAAGGTTGATTAACAAGGGATAACAAAGAGCCCTGATGAGCTCTGCACGACACCAGTTTGGTGGACATGGGGAATTAACACAACTCAACCACCAAAGATCTCTCTGACAGCAGGAATTGATCCAATCCAGGGCTAAATCTCAGACGTGAAAGACTGGGTTATGTTGTAAAAGAATCTGATAGTTAGCAATGTTGGGAGTCATTGATAGATCTAATAATATCAGGGGGAAACATCATTTACCATGCAGTCTGAACCACTCAGTGCCTTTACAATACAGGCTGTACAACACCTGTCTTTATCCCAAGTCCCTTTGGCATGCAAGTTATTACAACGACTTGATTTAAGGAACAAGGTGTTGGACTGGTGTTGGATTTTAAGTTCAACACCGTCCCTACTGATACACAGACTGGCGTTGTAACAGTAAATTATAGTGCAGTGATTCCCTAAAGCAAATCGTTGTACAGACTTGCGTGTTAAAGGAACGCGTAATAATGACGCAGTCATTGTTCAAACTGCGTTTTTAAGGCACTTGTAGTTTAGGCTTGCGTTGTTCTGTCACACAATCATATCATTGCACCAGCACCACCTCCATTAGCAATTCTTCATCTGACATTCATTATTGATTTCCAAACAGCTACAGTCTCCAGGACAGGACAAATACCACATGGCTGTGGATTATGAAGAGCACTCCAGTGCATGAAAAAACTGTAATTTAGCCAGCGCTGGTCTCGCTAGTAATTTAGCTTAGTAGGACAGGTGGCAGAAGATATGAAGTTTGACGGCTCATCAGATTTAAGAGAATTACTTTTAGTTGGACAGAAACATATCTCTAGATAATAGAACATTTAATGAGTTGCAGGAATAGAGGATTTGTAACAGTCCTTGCGTTGGCAAAGAACCTGTCTGTCTACTCGAAGCAAAAAGCTTCTCACAACCTCTGTAAAAGGACTAGAGAAACAACAAGATATTCAACAAGGGAAAATAAATCAAATAAAGGCTATTTTGAGAAGTTAACCACTTATAAATAAATAACTTTGGAATATTTGTACAGAAAAATGATCTGCATCCACTCAAGAAACTTAGACCTGGTTTTACTTCCACAATCATCTTTTTTAATTTATAATTAGTAGATTTATATAGCGCAGCTTATCACCTGTGAGGGTATCCAGGCGCTGTCAATGGGCACGGGGAGATTAAGTGATTTGCCCAGAATCACAGGATTTGAACAGACCCGGTTGCGGGCCCAGATCCCCAGCTCCAGAGTCGGCAGTTCTGGCCTCTGCGCTACATCCTCTCCTCTTGTCACCTCTAAACAGTGCCACCTGCAATAGATTAGCATCTGTATGGAGACACTGTGGACCAAAGGACCAACAGATCATCCCAGAGTCTGCATTAGCTGTGGTTGGATGCCAGACTGAGAGTACTGAGATATGTCTTGCTTTTACGTCCATTCGTTTTGTGCCTTGCAATTATTTGGCACAACATCTTCAAGTCAAGTGATAAGCTATCAACCTCAAGGAGTGCTCTGAATCACTCTTACTGCGTTTGAACCACTGTTTCTGTGCAGAAAGATTTGACAGCAATGCTTCTGTCTCTTAATTTTGAATCCCGCCATTGGATGTATACTGCTTCTCGTCTGCCTTTTTGATCCTGTTGATTTTAGTGGTTTGGGTTTATTCTGTTTGTCCGTATGCACATCACTTGTGCAGCACCTGTATTCTCTTGCTGCTTATAACCTTGTGCTTCCTAGAAACACAAAAGGCAAAAAAGTAGTGCACAAAAGATCGTAAGAGGAAGTCCACACCTGCTCGTAAATTTGGTACACGTTTCACGGTAAAAATTATTTTTAGGTCCCAGCCTTTCCTCGGCCATTATTGTTCTCCCTGCTCCCCAGAGTAGCTCAAGCCCTGTAGGAAGCAGCCCATGAAAGAGGACGCTGCTTGTAATGTTTATTGTCCTTGAAAAGTGAACAAAACTTCAAAGACGTGTCGGAAGTAATATCACTGTTTAGATTGCTCTTGATTGATCGCCGTGATCACGTGGCAGCGCCTTTCTTTTCCCGCAGAGGTAGCGGGGCTTTGTGTTCGGGACGTCGTGAGTGAACCTGATCCTCGTCGGCAGGGGACGCAGCTAAAGTGGCCCCTCCGCCGATCCGTAGATACTCAACGCAACAATACACAAAGGGGAAAACAAAAGCGACCGCTCTGGGAAACAGTGGGAAGCGCAAATGCAGGTGGAATTTCACCTGTGAGAGCGGACTATTATTTGACCAGCTAATGACGTCCTCCTGTCTCTTTGTCCTGAGCCTGAGTTGTCTCTGAAGGGCATGTCACTAATAGCAGCACTCTTTTGAAAGAAAAAGAGAACTTTTCGGTTTTTTTCTTCATCTATTCATTCCAAAAGTGCTCCTGTAAGAGACAAGGCAAGCCTGCTTATTGTGATGTTTGTTTTGCATGGCACATGTTGTATGAATACAGTTCTGCTCTCTCTTTTGTGATTCTAAAAGCCCTGCTGGGTTGGAGCAGGGCTTTATTTCCCAGAGCATCTTTACAAAGCATTCTAGAGGGCCCACAAAGGATGATCTGAGCATTGTCACTGGTGGCAGACAAGTGTGCTATTTAACACGAGCCATCAGCAGGGAACACCACAAAAGCTGCCTATTCTCTTGCTGTGATGTGTACGTGAGGCTAAGACTAGATGCACTTGTCGCTGAGATAATATATAGGAAATTCAACCACCACAGCGATGTTCCCGTGCTCTCACTGGCCACTCTGCCATAATCAAGATATATTAGCAAAAGTACACAAGCTGTTGTTTATTACTTTTTTGTTGCATTGTCAAGAACTAGGGCCAGATGTAGGTAACTGCCATTTACCGATTCCTTAATAGTGAGTATTACCGAATCGCTATTAAAGAATCGGTAAATGCAATGTAGGTAGCAATTGCTCAAATATTAGTGATTCCTTAAAATTCCTTAGTAACGAATCGGTAATACCTTGGAGTTGATGGTAAATAGTGATTCCTTAAGGCTGAGGTGCACTTTTTTTCGCACCGGTATTACAGATTCCTTAAATGCAAGAACAATAAGGAATCGGTATTAAGGAATTATATTTACCGATTCCTTATTTACTGATTCCTTACCTACATCGCACATAGCTAAATACCGGTCGGTAACGCTGAAATTTACCGAATTTCAGCGTTACCGACCGGTATTCAGCCACCTACATCTGGCCCTTAGTCACAAGAAATAAATAAATAACACAATTAAATATGGTTCAGCAACACATTCTTGAGAAGGGCCATTGCAATTATGTGGTTTTGTGACTGTGGCGTCTTCGGCATAATTATGAATTTATGAATTTACCGCACTTGCCACATGATCCATTGCCTGGTGCATAATCTACAGATGGAAAAAAATGGATCAAAACAGATCAAAAGTTACTAAAAACGCTGTGTCATGCACTGCTGTGCCATGAAAGGCCATTGTAAATATTGCTTGTCACCTTTCTCTTGCCTAGACAGTGTTAAGAAGAGTAAAAAAGACAACATAATGAAGTAATACTATCACAAAATGTGCCATGTTATTCTGCATAATTGCCTTTTCTTGCTGCATAATTCAGTAAATCCTGCCACATAATTTGCTCCTCCTCTGCCACGTAATTCCAGTGACCCTGGGAGGGAAGATTAGGAGTATGTATTATATGGATACCAATTTTTGGGATATAGTTGTTGAATTTTAGTTTATTTAGTTGCGTCCCTAGTATTGTAAGCTAACACCAATGCATGGGCACCAGAACTTTGTACGCCTTTCAGGAGCTCATCCCTTTACTTACTTCTGTTTTAGGTTTGGGACAGTTTACTGTTTTTAGTCTTTGTTGAAATCTTCTTCGGCAACACTGGTATGTGCCTCCATGTACTCCTTCATGACATCTTTCTGCACTTGCTCTACATTACAAAGGGGGTTTGCACCGAATGAAGTTGAAAGTCAGTAGTTCCACTGGTTAAATGACAGCAATGTGTTTTAACCTAATCAAGTTGGTTTGTGAGCTGGATATCTCGATACTTGGCTATTGCATGGGACCAAATTCCCTTATTGAAAATGTCCATGAGCCAGGAAACAAGACTTCACTTGACAACTGTGAACATAATGCACAGCTGTGATTTTCTGGAAACATATGTGCAGTACAAAACAATCCCTGAGAGAGCATTGTGTTTGATAAATATTGTATCACCTGAAGAGAATAGAACTAGAAAGGGAATGAAAAAAAGACTTCTTACAGTCAGTCAGTCAGTCAAAGAACTTTCTTTAGTTATTATGACCATCAAAGTGCAAAAGTACAAAGTAATGGATTCACCATCACTTAAAATGGCTTGCTATGTTCTACAAACAAAGTTAGCTGAAAGTTAAAACCATAGCATCGTCATTAAATAGAATTAAATAGATTTAAAATTTGGGCGTTGGGTGGGACTATATCAAATAATAAGGCTCACACTTAATTAGGCCCTTCTTACAGTCAGAATTTGCAGCTTTGTGCATGTAGTGAAGGAGGGGCTGAGGGTATAATGGCGTTCATATTGACTTGTCTGAAGAACCTTGACATGTACACCAGAACACAGTCTGTTCGTAGCTTTTTGTGTGATTACCCCATTCCGTTTGGTTAGATTTGCTGGTATATTTGTCTGTAGTGTGGTAATCTGCTGAGCATCTTCCCGTGCTTGTGCCCTGAACCATAAACATCGTAAATATTATATAAATTCACATTGGCATATCCAATGCTTAGGTAAAGCCACACTTATATGGTGCAGAAAATGCTCTAGTGACAGAAAGGTCATATGTCACACAGATTCTGCTGGTAAAGCAGAATTGTGTGTTAGGACGACAGGACATCAGAATGTAGGGACTGAGAGGTCTATTTATAAAGGGATAGCGCCACCAGAACGTCGCTTTTAGCAACATTCTGGTGGCACTATGCCCTTCTCCTTATTTCTTTGAGTGGCTTAACGCCGGCTTGTAAATACGGCTCCTTTACGCGCTTAACTTTACGTGAAAGGGGCATGCAA
Source organism: Lissotriton helveticus (assembly GCF_964261635.1). Classification (NCBI taxonomy): domain Eukaryota; kingdom Metazoa; phylum Chordata; class Amphibia; order Caudata; family Salamandridae; genus Lissotriton; species Lissotriton helveticus. Next base: position 409,976,150 of record NC_136060.1, read on the forward strand.
TGGGCGTTGCTGTGGGCATTCCACTGCAACCCCATTTCTGTTTGACGCTGTCCCAGTTTTACAAAGATCTGTAAATCTGAGGCAGCTCCAAAAACTAACCCCATGCAATATCAGGCGTTAGAATGGCTAAAGAAGAAGAAATACTTTCATTTATCCTCATTTTTGCATTTTCTATGTGTGCTGCATCCTGCAGCACACATATAAAGAGCAGAACACAATTAATGATTGTTTATATGTAGGAGGGTGTCTCTACCTGCACATAAATAAATCATTAAATAATGACGATTTGCTGCTTCTATGTGTGCCGCAGAATAAAGCATATATAGAAGTAAAACAAACACCACATTGATTGTTTATGTGCATGAAGAGACACCTTCCTGCACATAAACAATCATTCTCTGCAGCGCAGGTACCCTTGCACTATGGTGCAAGAGTGCCTGCGTTGGCGATAGGCTCCTAATTTCAGCACCAGAGCTAGGGAAAACACAGGGGTGCTCCATATTGTTGTAAATATGGTGCTACCCTACATTTTTTAAATATCAGAGCCCGGCACTGCCAAATTTGGCGCAGCTCGTGCTCTGACATTTTCTTGTAAATATGCACCTGAGTCTCCCTACAACACCAGTAACTGTCGGTCCAATCCTGGCTAGCTCACAGTGCCTCTAACCTTCCCAAAGTTACAGGTGGTTTCGGGAACCTTGAACATGACCCTTGAGTGCCCAAGGGAACTATGGAAACAAATGCTCCCCTTTCGTTACTCACTTACTCACTCATGCATGCCTGTAGTAAACATAAGAAAGACACAAAGAAAGTTTACATTACATTTATTGAAACTATCATTGTCTATTACGAAGCAAATGTGCTGCGATCATTATGCAGATGCAACTAAACAAAGTAATTAGCGTTACTAACAGGGTGTATAGTACCATAGCATGTTATATATCTGTCTAGATCTATCCTTACTGTGGGAGCACAGGGATATAATCATGATCTCTTGGACTGGTGTATGTAGTTAGGTGGTCCGCATCATGAGTGTATACTTAGTTTACACAGGGCTGCATGTCAGTCACTGCTATCATGCCACAACAGTCCTCTCTGCTGGAAGTCTCCTCTCTGACCCCAAGGGGGTGGAACACAGTTTATATGATAATAACTATTGTGCTGGAGATGCAGCTGTTATGCTTAAAATGTTAGGAGCTGTTGCTAACTGAGCAAAGAAAACAGTACATTATGTTGTTATGTATTCCAAGCAACCTTGTACAAGATGAGTAATCTAAAACCCAGAAAGAGGCCATGAATAATAAAGAAACATGTACAGCGTAATCCCAGAATAATGTTGCAAAAGTAGTTGTATTCTGTGTGGATATGCAGAGCAGAGGCAGCCTAAAATGTCTAAGACGCAAAACTAAGGGAGAACCAAGCAGAAGTTGCAGCATGTGCATGCAAAAGGACATCTTTTTAACATGTTTGAAACCATCCTTTATAGGTATCGCCAAACAGCATGCATGCGCTGTTGCTGCAAGAAATACTGTATACAGCAATGGGCTCAGAGCCCGCCCATTATTTACCATTGGTTCGTTCCATCTTCACTCTTCTTAGTACGCGTCCACTGCTCGCGCTGTGATCCAGGCACTATTTCACTAACTGCTGCGATCTGGTTTCTTATTCGCCTTTAGTTGCTTGACAATTGTTGATTACCTCTCCTTCTCCCATCCACATCATTGCTGCTACCGCCTCCCGTGCCGTTAACCGTTTTTCATTGGACTGGCAACATTGAAATTCTTGCTTGGGAGTGATGCTGCGCCCCAGTATAACCCCTTTTAGAGAGGTATAGTAGCCCTTAACCTTTTAGCCTACACTTCTGTAAGTCAAATTGAAAACTACCAATATTCTGTGAATAATTGTTCACATTTTCATAATTGTTTACAGAACTCAACATTGGAAAGCGGCACCCAAAGAACACTGTCTGGAGCGGAGCACCATCCTGGCAGTACTTTTGTCAGTGGTTTCCTTTTGTGTTGTAGGGGATTAGAGAAAGCAGGAGACGGATTGAAGCTGCTCCATGTGTATTGTTCTTTTTGGTGTCTGGGAATTTCAGGTCTTACAAACGTAAAAAACGAACACTGCTGGTACTGTGGTGATATTTTTCCTGAACTGTTCCATATTTCCGGTTGTTCAGATCTGTATCACCTCACTGCTCTTTTCAATACTTTACCTTCAGATTTGTTAAAATGCTCTCTTCCACTCCCACTCCTGCTTTTTCTATGATATTGCACAGCAGTGCGGATTTCAAAAAGCGCTATGACGCTGTCAATGCACACAGTGTCATGTCTCTTTTTTATTTACTTAAAGCATTCTTAAAACTCATTTGCCAATAATTGGTTTCTATGGGCCTTGTTACAATGCCGCTCAGACACGGGTCTGGCCAAAGTCGCTTCAGAATGTAAACCGCCTGACTAGTCGTTGGAGGTTCCATCCAACAAATTAGCATTCGACCGCCCATGAGGCAGTCAGAAACATAAATGTTTCCATCAGCATCATCCACAAAAACACCCTCCACCTGACCACTCACTCTGACAAGCCAATGACAACCATGGAACACCTCCACTGCCAGATCCAGACCAACCCCAACACCACCCTCCACGGCACCCTCATCTACAGGCCTCCCAGCCCCCACCCAACCTTCACCAACGCCATCGTCGCCTCATCGCATCCCAGGCTCTCACATCTACAGATTACATCCTACTCAGAGACCTCAACTTTCACCTGGACAACCCCATTGACCGCATCCCTCCTGGAGAACCTCACCAACATTGGACTCAAGCAGCTAGTCACTGCTCCAACCAAGGCAGCAGGACACACACTCGACCCTGTCTTCTCTGCCAGCGGAAACAGCTATTACAGCCACATCACCGAACTCCTCTGAACTGACCACCACTGCGTGCACTTTGCCTTCACCCTGCCCCCCTTCGTAGCTGGAACAAGGTCATTGAAGAGTATCTCTCCACCTTCCTCAGCACTACCACACTGCCAACATCAGCAGATGCTAACACCTCAGCACGCAACATCCATCGAAGGATCTCCTGACACTTTGGCACCCCTCAGGAAGGCCCCCGGCAAGCAACACTCCTAAAAACCCAGCTGGCTCACTCCTGCCCTTCATGAGTCCATACGCACCTGTAGATGACTCGAGAAGAGATGGAGGAACAACAAAACCCTGAAAACCCACGCAACCTTCAAAACTGCCGTGAACGCACACCACCTCCTCCTCAAAACCACAAAGAAAGAGGCCTACTAAGACAGAATCAATGCCAAAGCACACAACAGCAAAGAATTCTTCACCATCGTCAGGGAGTTTGCCAGGCCCAACAGCGAGAACACAGACGTCCCCCCCCAAGATCTCTGCAACAAACTCTACACCTTCTTCCACCACAAAATCAGACAGCTTCGACATCCAAGACCCGCCCACCATGCCTGACACCACCCGACGTAACCACACTGCACCCCAACAGATCCTGCTCAACTGGTCTCCGCTCACCACAGATGACACATTTAAGACCATGAAGAGCATACACTCTGGAGCCCCCTCGGACCCTTCCCCCTATCACATCTTCCACAGAGAAGCCACCTCCATCACCCCGCGCTTTGCCGTACCATCAAATGCTCCATTGAGACGGCCACCTTCCCCGATGACTGGAAACATACCGAGATCAACCTTCTGCTAAAGAAGCCATCAGCCGACCAGACAGACCTCAAGAATTTCAGACCCATCACCCTGTTCCCCGTCCCAGCCAAGGTCATTGAGAAGGCTCTCAACGCCCAACTCTCCGAGTTCATCAAACGGAACCACATCCTGGACATCTCCCGATTCGGATTCCGAAACAACCACAGCACAGAGACCACACACCACCGATGACATCTGCTCTCTCCTCGACAAAGGTGAAACCGCAGCCCTCATTCTACTGGACCTCTCGGCCGCCATTAATACTGTCTTCCACTGCACCCTAATCAAGAGACTCCACGATGCCGGCATCCACGACAAGGCTCTGGACTGGATCCACTCCTTCCGCACCAGCCAAACACAGCGAGTCAGACTACCTCCGTTCCTCTCAGAACCTGCAGAGATCGGCTGCGCAGTGCCCTAGGACTCCTCCCTGAGCCCCGCCCTCTTCAGCATCTACATGGCCCCCCTCGCTGCGATCGTCAGGAACCACAGACTCAACCTCATCTCCTATGCCAACGACACCCAGCAGATCCTCTCCCTCACCAATGAGCCTGCAGCCACCAGATTAAACTTCCACAGCGGGATGAAGGCCGTTGCCACATGGATGAAAGATACCTGCCTCAAGCTCAACTCAGATAAGACCAAAGTACTCATCCTGGGACCCTTCCCTTCAGCCTGGGAACTTCCCCACCCCCACAGACCATGCACCTAACCACTGCATCATACTGGACTCCTCGCTCACAATGAACTGCCTTATCAACGCCGTATACTCATCTTGCTTCCACGTGCTCTGCCTGCTTCGAAAGACATTCAGAATGATCCCCACAGAATCCAGAATGATGGTCACCCCGCACTCAACCACAGCAGACTCGAGTACGGCAATGTACTCTGTGCTGGCATCACCCAGAAACTCATTAGGAAACTACAGAAAGTTCAGAATGCGCAGCCAGACTCGTCCTGAACATTCCTCACCACAGCCACATCACCGAACACCTTAGAGAACGCCACCTGCTTCCAGCCAACAAACGAATCACCTTCAAGCTCCTCACGCATGCCTACAAAGCTCTCCATGACGCAGGACGTGCATATCTGTACCACCACCTCTCATTCAATGTACCTGTCAGACACCGTCGCCCTGCCCACTTAGCCATGATCATCCCACGGATCATCCCAAGGATCCACAAGTCCAAAACCAGAGGAAGATCCTTTTCCCACCTCGCCGTCAAGACCCAGAACACCCTGCCTCTCCACCTCAGGCAATTCCCATCGCTGACCCAATTCAGGAAGGATCTCAAGACCTGGCTCTTAGTCTGAACCCTTGTGCCCAGATGAATCAGCCTTGAGATCCTCACGGGTGAGTAGCTGTGCTATACAAATGCCTGGTTGATTTATTGATTAATTTCGGCTTGTGCAGCGGCTTGAAAAGGACCGCAGCATTAACCGCATGAGAAACATTTATGTTTTCAGGCATCCATGCACCGGGTGCCAGGCACCGTATGGTTTCGGGGGAGCACCACAGGTGCACCCCAGACCTCACAGCGGAGGCTGCAGGGGGGATGGAGGCCCTGCTAGGGACCACCAAAGCCCGTTTCTGACAGCCTTTCTAAGACGGTTGGTTTGCCATAGGAAGGCTGTCTTAAAGGGACATCGTATTCCCTACGGTGGGGCCTGAGCATTGTAGGGTATTATGTTCCGACGGTCAGACGTGCTCCTAGAGCCCGTTGGAAGCATCAGTCAGTCCCTCCTCCTGCTGCCTCCTACCACCGCACAACATAATGCGGCAATTGAACCGTGATACCAGATGTCGGTCATTACGCATCAGATGGCCTGTTGGTTGCAATCCGAACAACATTGTGATAAGGCCCTTAGTGTTGCAGGGTGCTGTCTCTTGCTTAGAGAAGCTCTCTTTGTTGAGGGTTCTCTCTTTGCAGTTTTATATAGCGCAAACTTGACCAAGGTAATTGGAGTGGTTTATTTGAGCACAGGTTACCATCTGCAAGGTCACATTAAGTTGTTTAAGGCTTGGGGTGTTTAAGTGATTTGTCCAGAATCAAAGGCTATTGAGCAGACGCAGAGACTTCAACCTGTTTTCCCAGTATTTCATTTCATTCTTTTGCTTCCCCCGTTGTCTTTAGTTCCTGCGCTGATCATTACACAAACATCACGTGTTACACAGCTGGTTTTGTGATAAGCACCAGTTGTGCATTGTGCTTTATGGTGGGCATTTTCCATTCTGAGTCTACCTAGACTGTGAGACTCTGCTGGGCACTGCTCCTCATAGATGCTAAAGTAAGTCTTTGGATCAGACATTTGAGCTCTAGTTCTTTTTTTTCCTTTACTGACACATTGACATAACTGCCTCATCAGGAGATGTCAGTTAACAATGCAGATGTGCATGCCGGTCCTACCACATAACTCGGACATCAAGAACAGCAAAGCAAGCCTAGTTATTTGGTAGCGCCAATATACCCATGAGCAAGTAAGTGTTTTCAAGAGGGAAGTGGTACAATAAAAGTGCTTCAATTTTTATAACTTTACTTTCAGCCATGTTGCACAACCATGCTGCTGAACAACATGGCTAAAAGACTTTGGCTAGCCAATAACATTTGCATAGGCGAGGCCTATTCGCGTTGCCAATGCTTGTTACATTACATAAGTGATCTCTAAGTAGTGCCCTAGGAACTACCAGACCGTGGCACATAATGTGAAAAAGAGAGACAGGCCCAATATTCAATTTGTTTGGCGGTAACCATTGGTTCTGGCACCTAATGGATGAACTTTGGGCTACAAATGCCTAGCCCGCCCCGGCTCAGGGAACACTGCTAGACAACTATTCCTGGTCTCTCATGGTCTTCGATAAGATCGATCACACAGACTACATTCTTTTACTCCATTTTAAGAAATTGTTTTAAATGTAACGATTGTATTGGTTTTAATTAACTATACATAATAAAATGTACTTACTAATTGGTTTGTCTCTGCTGTATCATGACAAAAAATAGGTTTTTCTTTTACTGCATAAGACTAGAGTTGCTATTCCATGTTGTATTGGCCTCCTTTACAATTCAAAATCATGTTTTCCTAATGCATCTTAAGCTAGGGAGAGAAACCTCATCTTTACAGCACTATTATAAAAAATTATTGCTGAACACACATTGTTTGTGAACATGCCCCAATAATGAGTTTTATTTAAAAAATTATAATCTCTACCAGAAGCTTGTCCATTCTCTAAACTCTAAACTGATTCTGCCAGCCTTCCTCTCTCATAGCTGCAGTACTTAGATTCTCCCAGCTCCACTGCAATATGTGAAGGGGCTCCTATCAAATTGCACAGGGCTTTGGGAGCAATTATTCTGCTGGTTGAGAGAGGTTAATTATAAGAACATCCACCCACAATTACATATTCTCATTTTAACAGATCAGTCCTTGCGTAGGAAGACCTCCACTGAGGAGTTGTCGGTTTATGCTGTCTTAGAAGGCACTCAGAATGTAGATGTCTGGAAAAGTTTGCAGTAACGTTAGAGGAAGATCTGCAAATTAAGGATGGTCTGAGTGTGTTATCCGTCTTTAGATAGTTGGAGGCCTTATCACCAACATTGGCTCCCAACATGAAGATCTCAGAACAAAATTGATCTTGAGGAACAATAGAAGAGGACGGACCTGCTGTCTGTGTCTACCTTAGAAAAGCACATATTCATAATGAAGGCACATCATGAGCAGCGGCACTGTGGTGCGTAGCTATCCTTCATCATGCATGTATACGTGATTTTGTGTCATGCAGAGATTAACTTGTATGCAGTATTTTTCTATAAATATTATGTGAATTTAAACATTGCTACCTAGCAACATATTTGTATGGCACCGTTGACTGCTGTCATGACTACATGTGACAAGTGATGACCCATGTTTGCAAATGGCAAGGTCTAGGAAGTCCTAGTGACATATGGCTGTATAACTGAGAATGGGTGTTGGCTGTAAATAGCCATTGTTCCAGATGTGCATGATGGAAGGTACATGTAGAGCAGGTGCCACACCATCTAAATGAGTCCCTGAACCTTTTTCACAGGAATGAATATGAGTCAGCCACCCTTGTAATCAATTTTATAAAGTACATTTTTTAGTGTTGTGCTCCATGTTAGACAGCCGAATAAGACATTTTACTTCTTTGTTGATTTACATATTGTTCTTCTTGTTTTGTCTTGATTGATGGCCTATACTCAATATTTTACTAGAGCTTCCCTCACCAAGGTAGTGGATGTTGAACACTATAGCTATGCAGGCTCTTGGCAAGCCCCACATCAGAAACAGAGGAGGAGAAAGGTGAAATGAGAAAGTAGAGGTGGTAGAAGAGGAGAGCACAGAGGTCAAACCACTGGGGCAAACTAGCAAATAATCTCTAGATGTTAGACACAGAGGGGAAAATTGGTGAGCCTTGACAACATCAAAGGCTTGGAAGCTGATGACTCGGGTGGCTCTCCAGACAAGGAAAGACCAGGGATTTGAAGAGATCAGACCACCTCAATGTCTTATTCGTTAACCACGTCACCCATCACGCCCCCTCCCTCCAGCACTTAGAGTGTAGAACATGTGTCACGAGATGATTTCTGTAGAGCTCAATTACTATTGCCTCAATATTGCATTGACTACAATTAGATGTATCCAAATGTAGCCCTCTATCCAGTATGATGTGAAGTGTAGCCATTAGGTCACTGAGGATGACCTTTGCACCTGGCACCTTTGAGCCCTTCTGTATTTTCTATTCATAATGGTCCTGATTACGAGTTTGGCGAATGAGTTACTCCACCACAATCATGATATATATCCCATCCGCCGTATTACGAGTACCATTATATTCCATTGGATATATTAAAACTCGTAATACGGTGGGCGGGATATCTGTCACATTTGTGATGGAATAACCCATCTGCCAAACTCGTAATCAGGCCCTTTGTCTTTTGCCAGAGCTAGTCCGAGATGTCAATGTCAACCATTCTGAGAATGCGATGACCAAAAGATTTTCTGCCTCAGCTCTGCACTGACTGTTATTAGTTTTATTGAAACCCAGATCTTTACATAGATTGAAGTAGATGTGTCTTGTCAAAGCCTGCATTATTTTTTAAATTATACATGTGTAACTTCACTTAGACAAAGCTGTATCTTCCACCCACATGTGATATGCAAAGACCTCCCAGTACCTGTGCTCAGCCCCTAAATATAATAACTAATTGGCATAGTTTGAATTTATTTAAGCCCACAATAAAAATGCTGAAATTCTGCACCAAAGGGATAAACATGTAAAGTACCATGTGGGCTGCAGATTAACATTGCACCCACCATATGGGAAACGTTGGAACATTTGGAGGGGGGGGGGGGTGCACTGTTTAATACTACTGAAGTCCAGGGTGCAGCATTAACATATCCACTTGAATAGTGTTTAAAAGTGGAATCTGGAAAGTGTCTGTTATTGCATGTTTCTGCTGTATCAGGGACTAAGGGGTAGATGTATCAAAATTCAATTTTGCTATTTCTAAATAGCGATTTTTAAGGAATCGCTATTTAGAATTCTCAAAATGGAATGTATGTAAAAATCTCTATTTTTTTGCGAGTTCTTAGTCTTCCTTATTTGCGAATTCGCACTTTGCGAATTCGCAAAAAATGAATAATTTCCCATGCATTCCTATGGGCCAGGAGGTCCATAGGAATGATTGTGCATTATTTCTTAATTTGCGAATCGCATTTTGCTAATTCGCAATTAAGGAATAATTTCAAGGGTGCAGGGGTGTCTCAAAGGCACTCTGCTGCACCCCTGAAATTTACATGTGTGTGCATATGGCGCACATACATGCCCTATGGGCATGTATGTGCGTCACATGCCACCTTCACAAATGCCAAATAAGGCATTTTCAAATGAAATCGCAAATTAACACCAACTATAAGTTAGTGGTAATTTGCGATTTCTTAACCCAAAATCGCAATTTCTCAAAGCCTCATACATCGCATTTAAGAAATCTCAAAATTTGCGATTCCTTAAATGCTTAAGCAAAATAAGGAATCGCGAATTTTTGCGAATCCTTATTTTGCGATTTTTTCATACATTTCAAAAAATGAAAAAAAGCCGTTTGCGACTCGCAACGGCCGAAATTCGAAGAATTTCGATCTTTGCGAATCGCAAAAGGCTTGATACATCTACCCCTAAGAGTATTTACTTAGGAGACCAAGGTAGCTTTGTCATTGTCAAAGTCAGCTTTATGTTTAAAACTACATTTGTTTAACTTGGCATAGAGAAAACTTAAAATTTAATTTACGGGACATTTTACTAAATAGAGATAATCTAATTCAATGTGAGCTTAGATTTTAAGTACATTTGTAATTAGGTGTTCCCAAGTCTAGAGCTCTGCAGAGAAACATCTGAAATAAAGTCAGTAACCTCTCTGCCTGGAGAACAGTGGTTCCTTTGGTGAAGCAGTCCTACTGGGAGTCCCTCTTCAACAAAACATGAGAACTATAACTACAGGTCTTTAGTCTACCCATAAGCGCTATCCGGTACTGATCAGGCTGTTTTGGGTGGAATGAGAAAAGTTGAGACAAACCTGTCCACAAAATGATAGGACAAGTCTCCTGGAATTTTCATCTACATGTGAAATATAGGACATTGACTGGGCCCTTTGAACAGGCCTCACTTAACTTGAGTGGCTCCTCTCTCAGTTTTGCAATATTCAGAGGACCAGACTACGTCTGTTAGTTAGCCTTTCATCATTGTGACAAATACCTAGAGTGGAGCTTTCAGGCATTGTTTTGGTCATAAGGCCAAAGAAGTGCTGAATAGGGGTAAACAATGTAGGAACTGTACATGGCTAGAACCAGGATTTCCATTAACCATTTGTGTGTTGTCCCTGTAACCATGGGCTCCCACTGTCAGAAAGCATTACCCTAGTACTCTGGATCCAACAGGAGTGATGCAGTCTCCTTTACCAGATATATCGATTAGTAAGGCCGATAGTAGAAACGGGAAAGGGGAATAGGATATGAGAGAAAACAGAGATCCTGGACCTCACCTATCTGCCTCCCAGTTCTGCTGGGCACTGATGTATGCATGACATTATAAAAATCTAAAGACAAAAAGAAATATATCAGTAAGCTGCCAAGGAATGGATATACCTTAGCACGATCTCTGGTACCAACTTTCAGTACTTTTATATGAAATTCGTTTCCTGAAGCTAAACCTAAAGAGATTAATATTAAATATATTTTCATCAACACTTCTCTCTATTAGTAAGAAAACAATCTCAAGCTTTGTCACTATGGACTCTGTAGGAAATTTATAGTATCTGCTTGGCTCTTGTGTTCATGCAAGGTAATCATCAAACATTAATACTCTGGGATTCCTATTTTAGCAACTGTTTTATCCATTACTAGAACTTTGAATACCTTAAGCATAATAATAGATACATAGAATTTGCATATATAGGATGTGCAGCATAGTTTTATCATTAGCATTTCTACTGCCTCATCACAGGGTAACCTTCAAGTCTAATACAGCAACAGTCTGTAGAAAAGTTCAAGTTATATGTTCAGAATCTTAGAGTTTGTTTTCGCATGAAACCCCAGCTTTCAGAATGCTTCTCTGTATTCTCAAATGTCCCCCAACAAGCCCCAAAAAGAAGCTGTGTTTGTAAAGGAAATTCCACCTCTCGTTGCGAGGTCTTTGCTGCAGCAACATTGTATCACAAATGCCTACTAATGACACAGTGATCAGCAAGGGAAGTTATAACCAGATATCCAAGATGGCCACCATCATCTTCAAGCTACATGAAAGTTAATGGCCTGCTGGGAATTGTAGTTTAGAGTTTTCCTTCCACAAACCAGCCAAGATTTAAGCAGCAAGCCATTCTTCCTGACAGGCTCTCTGAAAACTACCACCTGGAAATCAGGACACTGTTAGAATTTGTCAAAGCAAAAGAGAACCCTGATTATCTTCTTAACAAAGTACTAGGGACTTTAAGTTGCTTTTTCTTGAAAACAAGCTCACAATGTTGTTCTAAAGAGTCAAAGAATCTGACCCCCCTGAATTCCATAGGAAAATAAAGGACAAGAATGAAGGATAACACCTGGGGGTGTTACAGTACCGGCTGCGGCACTGTGTGCCACTGACGCATCAGGGGCAGAGGTGGATTGTCAGCCGCACTGTGTGCCACTGACACAACATGCGCCAGAGTGGATAGGCCTGCTGAACTGGGAGGCAGAGACACACCAGGGGCCAGAGATGTGGATGGTGTGGGGGCAGAAGCATTCATCATCCCCTAGCCTTGTGGCAGCAATGCCATGATGAGTATCTGCAGGGCATGGTAGATCCCAGCCACATTCTGCTGATTTTCAGCGGTGGCTGCCATCCTTTCCGCCTCCATCCGCACCATGTCCTCCATGAGCCTTCGCTTGTGTGCCAGCTCACGGCTGGTATCACTGGAGCCGCTCTGAGCGGACAGGTGTTCTTCTCTCCGCGTCATGACTCCAGCGATGTCAGTCAGGGCTCGTTGGAGACCATGGAGCGGGCCTACACACCCAAGAATGGTGTCAAATTTGGTTGCCATGATGCCGAAGCCCAACCCCACCTGCTCTGCGGTCACCCTCTGGCACTCCAGCACACGGCGTTGGAAGACCATGTGTTGTTCCTGGGGGTCTTGCGGGAGTGCTGGGGCTGTGGGTGCCTCCTGCTGGGTACTTTGGGTAGTGGGTGGGGACTCCTTGATATAGCTGGGCTGTCCTGATCCTGGATGTGGGTGGTGGATGAGGTCAATGATGTCTTGGATGGTTTGTGTGTCGATGCTGGTGTTGTCCTCCTCTTCAGCCGTGAAGAGTGGCTGGCACTGCTCTGCAGGAGGTGTTGACGGTGCCCCTGCGATGTGAAGGGGAGATGGTGTAATACAATGTGTCCACATGTATGTAGCTGCATGGTACAAATTGACAATCAGACAGTATGGCATTGTACATTGTGACAGTCTGTTGATCTGGGTGAGGACCAGAGTCATTGTGGGTTTGCACTGTGCTCTGCTTGATTGTGCATATGTGCCATTGTGCCCATCTCCACCCATCCCCCCAGTACCTAGTGGTCACTCACTCTGTTGCGGTTTTGTTGTGTCCTGTCGAGCAGTGTCCAATCCCCCGACTCCGGCCACAGTCTCCACACTGATGACTGTCGACACCAGCTCCTCCATGTCATCCAGCTCGAACTGTGGCACTGGGCCCCCTCCTCCAGTCTGCAGTGCTGCCTTCTGGTTGGCGGAGAGTTTCTCCTTGGTCCTCCACTTGATGTCATTCCATCGCCTCTTGACCCCGTCCATTGTCCTCTTGTGCTCACCGACAGCATTCACCTTGTCCATGATGTCCCGCCAGATTCCATTTTTTGTGCCCAATGACACGTTGGAGGTGACAAACAGTTGTTGATGATGTTCCATCACCTCCGTGATTATGATCCTGTTTGCCTGGTGCCTGAACTTTGTCCTCTTCTACTTCTTGCCTCAGCCCTTCATAGTCCCCTAGTTCCCAGGCTGGTCGTCCGGGGTGCTTGTGGGATTGCACTCGTCCTCTGCACCTGCTCCGGCTGCCTCCATGCTGCTTGGGTGTTGGTCAGTTTGTGTTAGGGTATTTTTTCTACTTTTATTGTGATTTTTCCCGTCTGCCAGATGTGTGTTGCAGGCCTGGCTCTGCTTTTTGCTGATTTCTTTATCGTGCTTTGGCCCATCGCAGGTTTTTTGGTGTTGTGGTTTATGTTTTTATCTCCATCGAGGCAGTTGTATCGCGGGCATTATCCGCGGTTTCAACAGACTATCGCATGCTATCGCCGTGTTGTGAATTCCACGTTGCCACAGGGTTATTTTCCCGCGACAGGCTTCGATATTGAAAGTTGAGTTACGCTACTCTTGCGGTAGTTATCACACGTTCTTGGGAATATACCCCTATAAGTATTAGAATCAACTCTTCTATATTTACTGAGTATTATTAGTGAATGTTGAATTTTTTCTGGAAGTAAGTTCATTGGTAAAATATACTGCTTTGACTTTACATAGAAATACATTTAGGTAACAGTAATGGTTTATGTGGGCTTAAGAGAAAATTAAGTATCTTAATTTTAATATTTATAGAAACCATCTTATAACTAAATCTAGACTCTTCAAAGTGGGATTTCGAAAGATTGAAAAACGAAATTGAAGCATGTGGGGATCTCATTGCAAAGGCTACAAATAAAGACCTTTAAAGGAGGCTGTGCCATTGCTTGCTTGGAGAAATAGTCCCAGATCTTTGTACTACAACATTTTAGTAGTGCAGTAGATTTGTTGCTATTAATAAGACCCAATTGTGTTCAATTGTTCAGTGCATTTCAGATGTTGTTATTCTACATATAGTTTGTTCTAGAATTAAATTTTGATTTCACAATTTAAATATATTCATCTTATTGCATAAAATAAAACATCTTGTGAGAAAGTTAGCAAAAAAGTCAATATGATTATAATATAGGTAATTGTGCTTCATTATTGACCATTCGGAGTTTGAAAAACAAAAGTACATTTAGAATTATCAGTTGTGGAAACTAGCTGGAAATGACATTATCCCCAGGTATGTGGTAGTGAGAGGATATTACTTTGATGATCCTACCATTTTTCTAGGTTAGCGAACAAGTTCAACATACTAAGAGAAAGCCTGAAAACTATAGCTTCTGCTACCAATGGACTACAGGATTCTTTCATTACATAATGGGTATTTGAGAGAGATTTGAATTTAAAGGATTAATTATTTACACAAAGTTGTTGTCTTTTTCTGATCTAAACATAATATTGATGACAAATTTGAATGTATTGAGGTTGTGAGATTGGTCAGAAAATGTCAGGAAAACAAAGGAATAGTTCTTGATCATGTTTTCTGAAAATGTACAGTTCAATAAGCAACTGTGAAAAATGTGTTTTATAAATCTAGGGATGTATTTCTAAATGTGATAAATTGTAGATGATTTCTTCGAACTTTACTATCAGGTGTAGAAAAATTCATTTTTGTGGCTTGATTTTCTTCGTTGAATATTGTTATACTATTATGTATTGATCTTATTTGTAAAACGTTGCAAGGTGTGCAAATATATACTTTCTTTTTTTTAATTATGAGAATCTGGTTACTTACCTAAAGAGAGAAAATATTTATTTATAAGAAAGAACTAATGATTTTTAGTCTTTTGTTTACTTAGTAATTTGAACAGCAGTGCTTAAATTAATTTAGTAAACTATGAACACGTGCTATTTTTCGAAAGTCATATTTTTTGTACTAGTTATTTAGTTTTAGTTATTGTTTTGTTAATTTGTGATATTGTATGTGGCCTCAACCTTTACACCACTTCTGAGCTATGCATTTACTGCTCATTAACAGCTATCACTGTGTGTTGATGAATCTAGTGAATTCCTTCTGACAACAATATTTCTAGTATCCTGAGTTTTTGGAGAGTAGGGAGAGCATGCAGTGTCCTGTTACACACAACATATATACATATATATATATTGTCCAAAGGCTCTGCAGCAAAAGGATCACTCGGGAGCAGGTTGGTTACAAACCATCATTTATTGCATGCGTTTCAGTGCTGTTCGCACTTTCTTCTGGGAAAAGAATGTACATGTGGCATTTCAAGGCAGTTTCCGCTTTCTTTTGTAGTAAAGCTTCGTTGTTGCTTTGTAGCACGTGATCCCTCCTACTGGTTTCTGGGATTTGTAGTATTGCCATCAGTGATGTCATCAGTGATGTCATTTGAGATGTCATCAGTGATGTCATCAGTGATGTCACTGACCATGTCATGAATGATGTAATATGTGACATGATCAGCAGTGGATTGCGGGTGCGCGATATATAGTTAGTGTAACTAACTATATATGGAATTTCAATGGTTTTGTGTGAGTAAAATAAGGTTTTTTAAATGCTAATTCCTAACTATATATGGTCTATAACCTATGGTTTTTTCAGTGAATTTTCAAGGTTTTGTAAATGCTAATTCCTAACTATATATGGTCTATAACCTATGGTTTTTTCAGTGAATATATATATATATATGTTTCAGGACATGCTATAACACAAAACCAACATTTTGGGACTAATGCGCTATACATTTTTGCATATGCAAATCTTGCAATTAGCCAAATTTTAGGATTTGTGGCAGTAATACCGAAAGCCACAATGTGCAAAACAAACTATAATGCCTTTCATGATTCTCAATTTTTACTTTCTAACTCATAGCGAATCAAAAAGTGCAGTGGGTGTCCAAGGAGCGTCACACTTTTTCTTACAGTTTGCAATGCAATTGTTAGGTTCCGTCTGTTGGACCCACACACTGCAGGAACGAAGTATGAACCAGCCCACTTCTCCAACCCATATGCCACTCACAAGAGAGAACTGTGAGCGTGCACATGAACCAGGAAAGGGGGTGATATATATGAGGAGACACCAAGTCAAATGCCACCCTGGTTAGTATAACGGGACAACAGCTCCCTCCTCCACGCCTCCGCACCTAAACAGACAAAAACAGCCTTTAAGCATATACCCCACAAAGTATAAACATTAAATCATGTCCTATCATCACAATCACTGTGTTCCTACCGGTCACATGTGCAGGCTTTGCTTCGTGGTATCCTGGGGCAGCAAACAACACCAACTCCGTTCCGAGATAACTCCTCTCGGAATAAGTAAAATATGGGTAGCGACCAAACCGATCCTGAAGTGTCTCTTAATATGTATAGGGGAAAAACGCCCGTTTACCGGCGTGAAAAAACCCCATAAAAGTATTCAGGGCACGTTAAAGGGGAACAAGGAAAACCCAGGATCCCAATCTCGGTCTAACAACAGACTCGCGGAATGACCTAAAACGTAATTTCCGCTTAAAACGATGAGAAGCGCTTCTACAGACACGGAAGAAAAAACGATCCTGAGTTTGTTTTTAAAGCGTGTCAGTAACAAGAAGACGCTTCACCAGCAAATACACTTAAGGGGAGCAGGAACCCCATGGAACCTCTCCCTACTATACCAAACAACTAGGTCTGGAAAGGAACGAATGGGGAAATGGAACAAAAACGGGAACTAACTAGCTACAGGGCAAGGAAACAAGGAGTGGGACAACGATGGGGAAAGGGAATGACTCAGGTTGAAATAAGGATCTGGAGACACACACGAGCCCGTGAGGAAACAGAATCCAATAGATCACCAAACACAGGACCAGGAACCAGGAACAAGGAACCCTCCATTAACAATATCAAGCATGGAAACAAAGGTGAGACTAACCTTTATCCCTGCCCTAGTAGGTCATGTGATGATAGGCCATAGTAATAAACAAGGGACTGGACCCAAATCCCAACAGTACCCCCCCAATGACCCTCCCCACCGGGTGGGGTTTCCTGGGATGCTGTCTATGGACCAAACGAGGTGCATGTACCCCTCCAGCAGGCTCCCACGTCCTAACCTCAGGGGCATATCCCTTCCAGTCCACCAGATAGTATAGACGGTCCCTCCTACGCCTGGAATCGAGTATAGCCTGGACCTCGAACTCATCCTGCCCATCAATTACCACGGGAGGAGGAGGGGGCAGCACCTGAGCAGAAGGTACATAGGGTTTCAACAATGACGTGTGGAACACAGGATGGACTTTGAATTCCACTGGCAGCTGGAGCTTCATAGCCACCGGATTGGTCACTTGAACCACCGGAAAAGGGCCCACAAACCTAGGTTGCAATTTGCGGGATTCCTGAATTCACAAGTTCCGGGAAGCCAACCACACCTGGTCTCCCACCCGATAAGAGGGGGCAGGGGCCCGATGCCTATCTGCCTGTGTTTTCATTGTTGCCTTAGCCTCCAGCAAACGCTCCCTTGCAGCACCCCAGATGTCTCTCAACCTCTTACACACATCGTCTATGGCTGGCACATGCCCAGTGGGTTGAATAGCTAATGCTCTAGGATGGTATCCCAATGAACAAAAGAATGGTGTCATACCCAAGGCGGAGTGCTGACTGTTATTATAGGCAAATTCCGCTATAGGAAGAGCAGTCACCCAATCGCACGACAAAGACGAAACAAGACACCTCAGGTACTGCTCCATAGTCTGGTTGGTGCGTTCCGTCTGACCATCAGACTGCAGATGATACGCAGAGGACAACCGTATTTCCATCTTGAGTACCAAGCACAGCTCCGTCCAAAAATGGGACACGAACTGAGCTCCTCTATCGGATATGATTGCCGATGGTAGTCCATGAAGCCTCACCACCGAAGATATAAACACCAAGGCCATCTCCTTGGCCGTACGGATCTTGGATAGCGGGATGAAATGCGCCATCTTAGTGAATAAATCAACCACCACCAAAATGGCGGTTGATCCCGACACAGATGGAAGGTCAGTCACAAAATCCATACTGATGGTATGCCAAGGAGAAGGCGGTACCTCTAAGGGCCGCAAAAGACCAGAGGGACTGCCGTGTGAAGGCTTATTAATGGCACATACAGGGCAAGCAGTCACATAACCCTGGATGTTTCTAACCAGAGTGTCCCACCAAAACCATCTTAAGCACAACTCTTTTGTCTTCTGCATCCCAGGGTGTGCCACCAATGCAGAAGAGTGACACCACTGCAGAACCATATCTATCAAAACCGGGGGAATAAACAACCGACTCTCATGATATAGTAACCCATCCTGAGTCACCATCTGGGGCAACGCCACCCACGGAGCCAAATCCATCTGACGTAAGCGCTCTTTCACCACGGAAGGGAAGTCATTAACCGTTACCCCTCCTATGATCTTATCACCAGCAATCATGGGTCTGTCTTACTTTGGAGGACTCACTTCCTGTAGATCCACGTGAATCCGGGAAAGAGCGTCAGACTTGATCTGCTGTGCTGCGGGTCTATAAGTTATAACGAAGTCATATTCATTGAAGAATAGGACCCACCGCATTTGACGCGGAGTCAAAGCACGAGCAGACCGAAAGAACTCTAGGTTTTTATGATCGGTATATATCGTGATAGTATGATGGGCGCCCCATAAGTAATGTCACCATTCCTCAAAGGACAACTTTACCGCCAATAATTCCCTCTCCGCCACAGTGTAGTTGCGTTCTGCCGGCAACAAGGTTTTAGAGAAATAGGCAATAGGGTGCATGTGCCCTGTCTCCTCATTGCGTTGGGATAATACCCCACCCACCGCACACAACGAAGCATCTGTTTCCACAAAGAACGGCAGGGCAGGATCAGGATGCACCAATACAGGTGCTGATGTAAATGTCCTGAGCAACAGTTGGAAAGCATCCTGAGCCTCAGTAGACCATACAAAAGGAACCCCCTTCCTCAACAGCCGGGTCATAGGTGTCACTACATCGGAGAAATGAGATATAAAACGCCGATAAAAATTGGCAAACCCTAAAAGCACCTGAATGTGCTTAACTGTAGATGGTATGGGCCAGGTCACCATAGCCTGTATCTTTTTTGGGTCCATCCGTATACCTTCCGCTGAAATGATGAATCCCAAGAACTCCACCTCAGAGGTGCTGAACTGACACTTTTCCAGTTTGGCATACAGATGATGTTCCTGTAATTTCTGTAGCACTTGGGTCACGTGTTCATGATGGTCAGCACCGGTCTCCGAAAAGATGAGGATATCATCCAGATAGACGATGACAGTTCTATCCAAATATTCGCCAAGGGCCTCATTAATGAAGTACTGAAATGCCGCCGGCGCATTACATAGGCCAAACGGCATCACACAATACTCAAACAAACCGTGTTTGGTCTTAAAAGCCGTCTTCCACTCATCCCCGGGTCGAACACGTATAAGATGGTAAGCACCCCGCAAATCCAATTTGGTAAACACCATGGCTTTGCGGAGCTGGTCCAACAACATGGGAATGAGAGGAAGAGGGTACTTATTCTTCACAGTGGCCTTATTCAAGGCCATATAGTCCACACAGGCCCTCAACGACCCCTCCTTTTTTGGAATAAAAAAGATCGCCGATAACACAGGCGAACAGGAGGGACGGATGAAACCCATTTTCAACATCTCATCCAGATATTCCTTAAGATACAGCTCCTCAGGTTCTGAAAATGCATATATGCGGCTGCATGGTAAAGGAATACCCGGCACCAGATCAATCTTACAGTCAAAAGACCGGTGCGGAGGAAGACCCTGGGCTTGTCCTTTATCAAAAACATCTTTGAAGGCAGAATACTGCAGGGGAACAGTGCCCACCTGTGCCACCGCACAAGACAATGGGGCAATCCGTTAACTAGCCACATTATAACAATGTTTGAGACAATACTTGGAATCCAAAGTCACCAAACGCTGCACCCAATCTATTTTAGGATTGTGGTCCTGCAGCCAAGGAACCCCCAACACCAACCCAAACGAAGGGGCATCAATCAAATCAAAAACCACTGTTTCAGAATGTCCGTTCTCACACCGTAACTGTATCGGAACCGTCTGTCGGGTAATTGAACCCGAAGTCAGTTCTGTCCCGTCTATTGCTCTCACAGGTTCTGGCTGTTCTTTGTAGCGACAGGGAATCGATAGTTTGTCTGCCAATGTAATATCAATAAAATTTCCTGTAGCCCCGGAATCCAACAGAACGAACACAGGTACGTGATTGTGTACAGAAAGTAAAAGATGGGCAGCAATAATGAAATGTCTAGGCACATGATCTATTGCCCCCACTACATCGTACCTTCCCTTTACTTCATGTCTATCCACATGGACTAACGCTACCTTCTTTCCATAACCAACACCTGATGGTTTCACAGGACATTCCCTAGCGAAATGGCCTCCCTGACCACAATACAAGCATAGATTCAACTCCCTCCTCCTCTTCTTTTCCTCTGGAGATAGTGGCCCTCTTACCCCGCCTATTTCCATCGGTTCCGGCCCTGTCTTAGGCTCCGCTGTAGGTTTGGCTTCAGTTTTAACAAAAGTTCCTCGGGACACCTGGAAACGACTACGTTCCCCTCGCCTCTCTGATAGTCGATGGTTCAATTTTACCACGAGATTAATAAATGCAGCACAATCCTCTGGGGGATCTACCACCTGGGAAACCACATCCTTAAGGTCCTCACAAAGACCCTGATAGAATAATGACGTCCTTTTGGCCATCGGCCAGTGAGTCTCGGACACCAACCGGTTGAATGTGGCAATGTATGACAACAAATCCTGTCTGCCCTGCCGTAGCTTCAGGAGCTCCGCATCGCTAGCTTGCATGAAAGCATGTTTAGCGAACAATCCCGCATAAGTTCTTTAAAAGCTGAATAATCATACAGCACACGATCATCACTATCAATTAAGGGAATTGACCACTGGGCAGCGGTGCCAGCCAAATACGATATAGTAAAGGCTACTTTAGCGGAATCATCAGGAAAGGCGCTGGGCTTGCACATGAAGTGTAGTTGGCATTGGTTCATAAACATACCAAACTTCTCACTATCACCCATGAACCTCTCAGGGGGAGCCAATGGTACAGCAACTGGGGTTGTCACAGACACTGCTATAGGGGCTCCGCCTCCACTTATGATCTGTGCTGACCCCCCACCATACAGGAACATCGCAGGCTGCAACACTGGTCCCTGTCCCCTATGCAGCGACTGATCCCTGGTCCTCAATTCCTGACATAAACCCACGTTTTCTTGACGTAGGTCCTGTACCTGGGCTTGTAAAGCCGCCAGAGCCCCCATTACATCCTGCATAGTAGGCATACTAGCAGCCCCACCAGAGGGATCCCTCAGGTCCTCCTCCATACTCGTCCGGGCAGTGCAATAAAAAGCGTGGGCTTGATATTCTGTTAGGTTCCGTCTGCTGGACCCACACACTGCAGGAACGAAGTATGAACCAGCCCACTTCTCCAACCCATATGCCACTCACAAGAGAGAACTGTGAGCGTGCACATGAACCAGGAAAGGGGGTGATATATATGAGGAGACACCAAGTCAAATGCCACCCTGGTTAGTATAACGGGACAACAGCTCCCTCCTCCACGCCTCCGCGCCTAAACAGACAAAAACAGCCTTTAAGCATATACCCCACAAAGTATAAACATTAAACCATGTCCTATCATCACAATCACTGTGTTCCTACCGGTCACATGTGCAGGCTTTGCTTCGTGGTATCCTGGGGCAGCAAACAACACCAACTCCGTTCCGAGATAACTCCTCTCGGAATAAGTAAAATATGGGTAGCGACCAAACCGATCCTGAAGTGTCTCTTAATATGTATAGGGGAAAAACGCCCGTTTACCGGCGTGAAAAAACCCCATAAAAGTATTCAGGGCACGTTAAAGGGGAACAAGGAAAACCCAGGATCCCAATCTCGGTCTAACAACAGACTCGCGGAATGACCTAAAACGTCATTTCCGCTTAAAACGATGAGAAGTGCTTCTACAGACACGGAAGAAAAAACGATCCTGAGTTCGTTTTTAAAGCCCGTCAGTAACAAGAAGACGCTTCACCAGCAAATACACTTAAGGGGAGCAGGAGCCCCTGGGAACCTCCCCCTACTATACCAACCAACTAGGGCTGGAAAGGAACGAATGGGGAAATGGAACAAAAACGTGAACTAACTAGCTACAGGGCAAGGAAACAAGGAGTGGGACAACGATGGGGAAAGGGAATGACTCAGGTTGAAATAAGGATCTGGAGACACACACGAGCCCGTGAGGAAACAGAATCCAATAGATCACCAAACACAGGACCAGGAACCAGGAACAAGGAACCCTCCATTAACAATATCAAGCATGGAAACAAAGGTGAGACTAACCTTTATCCCTGCCCTAGTAGGTCATGTGATGATAGGCCATAGTAATAAACAAGGGACTGGACCCAAATCCTAACAGCAATTTATCAATGCTTTTCAACAGCCATTGCAGTTTTAAACCTTGCAAAGAGGGAACTCTCTGTTATTGAGAGCTTTCACTTTGTGACAGTTGGAGGCATCATGAGGAGTCTCATGTGGTGCCGCGGCTCACTGCAAATGATGCCATTCACAAAATTCCTATTTTATATTTTGATAGCATCCCTTGTCACTTTAACACAGTTTTCTGCAATAAAGGGGCGTGCAATGGGTGTTGCTGGGGGAGTTCCCAGCAACATCCATGGCTTTTTGACACTGCCCCAGATTTACGAGATATCATAAATCTGATGCCGCTCCACAAACTTACACCTTCTCAAGGGAGGCGTAAGGGAGTCACAACGAAGAGAAATATCTTTATTTCTCCTCTTTTTTACTTTTTCTATTTGTTCTGCAATCTGCAGCACACATCAAAAGAGGAAAAAGCCTCTTGTGATTATTTTCGTACAGGAAGGTTTCTCTTCCTGTGCAAAAATAATCATCCCTGAAACGCAGGCACCCTTGCACCATGGTGCAAAGGTGCCTGCATTGGCGGACGGCAGTCCACTGTGCACTGGCGCTGGGGAAAAGGACAGGAATGTGTTGTATCTGATAGATATGGCACATTCCTGCCCTTTTCTTTTGCCATAGGGCAGCACAGCAGGAAGGCCTGCTGCGCTGCCCTATGGCAAAACCTCACAAATGAGGCCCAGGGTTTGTAAAACACGGCAAATTACCTCACGGTGCTGAATTGTAGGTGCCGGAAGAGGAACCGATTTTCCCAGAATCACAGGATGTTGATGCCACAACAGAGACTCAAACCTGGTTCCCACCTGCGCTAAAGTCGGCGGCTCAGGCCGTTATGCCACATCCTCTCCTTCTTTAAGGCACAGTAGCGTAAATAAAAGAAATATTCAATCTGCAAATGCGAATTCAGGAATATGGATATGTTGTTCCTTGCAGGCCTCCATCTTTGCATTTAAAGCCGTTCTCAGTGAGTAGAAAAAGGAACCCTGCATCATAGATGTAAACAAGGCAGGAATTTTTGCAAAACAGTCATTTTTCCCAAAACAATGACTGCTCTGTGTCCTTAACTTTGTAAAATATGTCACATAATGCAACAGTAGCATATAAACAATCAACCAAATTGACTAGAACAGGCCCTAACATGAGACTATTTTATAGAGCTACAACAGTATATTTCTTTAGGGCATGATAACTACTCTATTATATTAACAATGGACTACTGCTTTCAAAAATATGTGTTCTTCTAATTACCATCTACTCAGTTTTGCTTGGTTGGTGTCGTAACACTAAAGAGGTACTGCAAGCTAGTGACATTTGTACCTTTACAGAAATTAATGTCCATCTGTAATAACTAAACAGAGGGTCTAATTCTCACAACCTCCAGTGACCAAGGCTGGCTGCATCGTTAAAGCAAAGCCTAATGAAAATAGAAATATAAAACAGTTAAACAGCCACACGATGACAGATAGCATGCATTTGAGAGTTCCAAAGTTTAAACTAATAGTAACTTGGGTGAAAACGAGTTTTTAGACATGCCAAGATATTTTATTAACTTAATGCAGCTTATTAATAACTTTTGACTTTTCCATGATTTCCTTCTCCAAATATGTTTGTTCAGCCATTAAAAAAAGCCAACATGTTGACTTGAGTGGCAAGGCTCAGAGACACCTCGCCCGCAGTGGTTCACCGTCTGTGAGATACAGTCACATCACAGAGACAACATGGCGGGCTATTTTTGGTAGCCGCCTTACGTATGCTGCTTTTTAAAAGTTTACTCGATGACGTTTCCCTACAGGCCCATATACTGCACTTCCCATCAGCAATGCTTCGGTTGAGCTGCCAGACAGATGAATACAATTTTCCATAATGGTTGCCACGTTACAAAATAAGAACAGGTCTTAAGGGGTAACACCAGTTTTACTCCCAAGTGACACACTGTGGCATATGTTTCTCTTAGAGTTAGCTGGCTGGGACGTCCCCACGCTCTCCAGATAGTCATAACATCTCTGCCAGCATTTCATGTCTGTGTCCATTCAAGGGCCTGACTTTGACACATCTCTGACGAACAGTTTTGCTTGTAGGAGATGAAACACTTATATGTGTGTTTCTAGTTAAGCACTACTTAAACGTTTTCCTAAGAGTATATACTTTTAAAGGACGGAAAGACTAATGTATAGTGTTCCTTTCTGTAATACAGGGGCTGCATTACAGGACGTTTTGACAGGTGCCTTTCCCAGGTGCAAAAAGCAGAGCTGGACCTGTTTGTGCCACTGTGGCTGTGCATGCAATAGAGAGTAGTACACGCATGATCTGCATGCATCATGGCTAAACATGGGCCAAGCAGATTTGACACTTCTTTTACTGGGTTTCTGTAACTAATCGAAAAAATATATTTTTTCCACCTTTCAAACGAAAAATACTATGTTTTATTACCTAAGGAACATAAATAGTGCAATCTATTGATTATCTAGTTTTGTAATCAGCTTTTGCTGCCTATTACAAGTATCATTGTAACCAGTTCCTTAACATGTATTTAGCCTGGGCTGTAAGTTGCAGAATGGAAATGGAAAAAAATCACAAGGGTAGAGAAATTCTGAAAAAAAGATTGCTCAAAGAATGCGAAGTAAACTCTTCCTGGTGCATATGCGGGGATTTGTTTAAATTCTTAATGTAATTATGTGTTTTTAGTATTTTATTTCCATAACACTTGATCACTGGTGCACTTGGTCACTGTGTCTCTGTGTCACTCCACTGTTTCTTATATGCCACTTTGTACAGAACTTTCAGAAATGCACATCTATATATATTGGTACCCCTGGCTGTTTTAGTTATTCTTCTTTTTTCTTTTTTTAACAATTGAAACATTATCGGTTGTATTGGCAATTGTTTGCCCTTGAATTTAAGGGCTGTATCAGTGGGGGTGTCTGTATAGGAAGGCGGTAAGTTCAGTTCTTGATCTCAGAGACAGTGAAGTGGGAGTGGGGAAGAGATGTTGTTACTGGTAATATGACAGGGGTCCTTTTGTGTCTTGGAGGTATCTGTTCATCTAGCCTCACCGCCAAGCTCCTGAACTTGGCTGAGTTGGGAGAAGTGCCAAATATTGGTCTGCGAGGGCCCAATGCGGTTTCTCAAAAAATTACAAACTTTCCCCTGCAGGTGCTGCTCGGGGGCTGTTAGTTGAAGACACATGTGCAGAAGCTGCTCAAACTTTGAAGGGTGAAGGGGACAGAACCGTTTCTTTCACTTTCTGAGATTTTTCTGGGAGCATGCGGCTTACAGAATATCTGGTGACTGAACTCTAAGGCTGAAACGACATGTGTGTGTTCTCTGCAATAATTTTTGGATAATCATCTTGCAGCCATTGGGAAACCTAGTGAAAATTCTAATGTTAATTTGTTGGAAATTTGTACTTTATTGCCTCCTCTGGAACATCACCCTAACGATAGAATTATTATAAATACAAATACCGAACATATTATTTTGATCAAAAAGTTTAGCTAAGTCCTGATGCCCACATGCTTCTAGAGAAATTGTTGGAGGACTCTTCTTCTGCTGGGACTTCAGTGAGCACATGTGCAAGAGACATGCCTCTACATACTCTTTGGTCTACCTGACAAAGTTTACTAGATGTTTCCTTTTAACAATGTAAAAATCTACAGCTAGATTCATCAAGCCGAAAACGGCTCGCAAAGGGCCAGATTCTGAGAATCTGGCCCTTTGAAAGCGCAATTTTTGCATTTGGGATTCATCATCCCAAATGCAAAAATCGCTAATAGCAAATTCGCAAATTTGCGAGGAATAGCATTTAAGGAATCTCTATTTGAGATTCCTTAAATGCAATTCATTAACCATTTTTAAATTGCGAATTCGCAATTTTTGGCCGCTATTTACCGCGAAGTCTGACTTCGTGGTAAATAGCGAAAAAATAGAAAAAAGCACTTTAGGTGCATTTTTCCCAGTTGCATGTTACACACACACATGTCCTTTGGACATGTGTGTGCGCAACACCTGTGTACATTTGCTTTTCAGGGGTGCTACAGGGTGTCCTTTGGACACCCCTGGCACCCTTGAAAGCGCATCCTTATTTGCGATTAGCAAATTGCTAATCGCAAATAAGGAATAACTCCCCATTCATTCCTATGGGCCTGTAGGCCCATAGGAATGAATGGGAAATTATTCCTTATTTGCGATTAGCAATTCGCTAATCGCAAATAAGGATGATGTAGGAATCGCAATATTTTGTGCCATTCCTACATGAATCCCGTTTTGCAAATCCTTAATAGCGATTCCTTAATATTCGCTATTAAGGACTCGCAAAACGGGATTATGATGAATCTAGCTGATAAGGCTTGAAATGTTAGCATTTTGTGGATTGAGTTGTGAGAAACATCTGAATGGAAGCTAGTTTATGACTTCAGGTTCCAAGGTTTACCTGTGGAATCCACCCGGTTGAAGATAAGCTTTATCTTCTTACAAACTATCTGCTGTGTTGCTGATGAGAAAAGATGCAGCTGTATCAACTGAATTTCAGAGGAAGTGTTCTTGCACCCTGCGAGTCTAAGAGGGGTTTAGATTTCTTGGTTTAATTGGTAGATCTCCAAAACTGACTTTTTGTGCTCATATCTGTAAACAGGATGCCACAGAGTTTATTTAAAATGGATCAGATGCTCATTATAGTACTAATAATAAAAAAATATCACTTACATCTTGCAGTCCGAGAAACAGCCCAGAAGAACTATCTATATAAACATACAATTGATATCACTTTCTTACAAGAATCACAAGCGGATCAATCCGTTACAGTTATGCCCGTTACGCCTGCATTCATGGATTTTGCCAGTGGTGAATAATGGATTTAAAAATAGTAAATCTATATTTATTTATATGAATTTACTATCTCTATATTATGGTCCTCAATATTTTGGGCACAATCTTTAGATAGCATGTTTCTGTAATCAGTATTTCGAAATATCGGTGGCGTTATCACTAAGTTTATATCTAAAGAAAGGATCCAATGTCAGAGATTATGGAAGGAATTACTTAAAATGGAAAGTTTTGCCTCAATCAATCAAACGGAAAGTTTGGCCACTTGATAAGAAACATTAGCTGAACCAAAATTGCACCAATTTAGACAAAAAGTTGGTACTTTACTCAGAAAGTGTGCTTTTTTCTTTTGTGGTGCAAATCCATTTTGCTCTTTTTGAGAAATTACTGTTTAAAGAGAGCCTCGGCTTGGAAATGACGAGGTTAAGGCTGATTTAAAGTTAGAGATATCTGGACTGTTGATGACCAGATTTGCTCTGATTTGGCCATTCAAAGTGGATTGGTGGACACTGATTGGCTGACTATACACAACCTGGAGAATATGTTATGGAAGCCATTAAAGGACTCAAGGACTTAAATCCCCAAGTCCTGAAAAAAAAATCAATGGGT
The DNA here is from genome assembly GCF_964261635.1 of Lissotriton helveticus. Lineage (NCBI taxonomy): Eukaryota > Metazoa > Chordata > Amphibia > Caudata > Salamandridae > Lissotriton > Lissotriton helveticus. The sequence goes on from NC_136060.1 coordinate 410,004,199, forward strand.
GCATAAGGGGACGGGGTGGGCACACCCTCCCACCCCAGGGCCATATGGGTGGGTTCCAAAGGGACCCTATCTTAGGTCAGAAGTAAAAACAATTATTTCAAGGTTTGGGCACAGCATACCTGCAACTGGAACTGAAGTACACAGCAAGGCCATCTCTATGGTAGCAGAGTACCGGTAGCAGTACCAAAAAATTATCCTTTAACAAAAAGGGCCATGCCCTGTGGATGTTGGCTGCTTGTAGTAGGTTGGGAGCAGGCCCAACCCACTGCTGTGATCGGCTCAAGGCTTTGCGCAGCACTTGCATAGTGCGCCCATGGGGGTTTGTACACCTACAGGGGGATGGGCACAGAGCCATGCCGATACAGCAAGGTTGTTGAGTATCCACAGGGGGTTGGCTGGTGATAGGATGTTGGTTCCCCAGAGGGCGGGTTGGGTGCAGGGCAGAAGGCCATAGTTAGCAGGGTTTTGGGTGCCGTAAAGGAGCCAAACTCCATTGTGCACAGCCAAAGGCCAGGCCTTGTGGCCAGCCCACCACTGTACATGGCCAAAGGCTTTCGTGTTCTAACTCTCACATCACTTTACCCCGTTTGTATGTTCGCATCACGTGGCCAAATACAAGCGTTGCTATTTCGATTTTTCGTTGGTTGTGCACCCGTTGGTACGTTTCTTATATTTCTCTGACACGTTTTATCACCGTAAGCCTTTTTATAACCGCGCACGGTCTCATTTGCACTGCTCCTTTCATTTCACTCCGTTTTTTATTGATCATGGCTTTGCCAGTAGACAGGCACCCTGTTCACCAGCATCTTTTAAGGCATGAATTCACCCACCTACATTAAATCAGATGCATTCTCCCCAGGGCTTTAGTTACATATATATTTGTATTCTGTTTCCTTGTAGAATATTCCCCCTGAAGAAGAGCTGCGGCTGCGGCTCGAAATGCATTGGGGACTTTTTTTCAAACGCTTTGCAGTTCCAATGAAGGATAACTCATTATAACTTTCATCAATGTTCTTACATGATTGATATATACTAATGGATGTCCCATCATATGACGTAATATGATTTCACATCATCCGTTGAATTAAACCAGATAACAACTGGAATACACTTTTTGTTTCATTCATTTTCTTTGGCATACAGCAACTATTTTGCTTTAAGGAGTGCTCGAGTTATCAACCTTACACGTAGTAAGGTTCCCAGGATTTGTATGCTCAGCACCTCACGGCACAGGAGGTGAACATCTTGAGCACCTTAACCATACGAACTTTGAATCATTGTGATTACATTTGAATATACTTGGAGTGCAGCGGTTCCAGTTTCTAAATTCATATGTGTAGCAAAGGACATGTCATTCCACAGGATTTGGGCATAGGCCCTGGCTGAAGGCCAGGTTCTGCGGCCAAACCCTTAGTGCACAGTGCCAACCCATGCGCACCAAGGGGGTTGGTGCCTGTGGGAAAATGTGGGATAAGAACCTGGCCAGATGCATTTCCCTGCAGCTATACTCCGCTGAACATGGCCAAAGGCCAAAGGCCATGTGCAGAGGCGAATTAGGCACCCTCAGGGAATTTAGTACTGGGCTTGGTTAAAGGCCTGGCTAATGGCTAAACCTTAGAGCCAACCCCCAACTGTGCATGGCCATGGATGCAAGGTCTGGTGAGAGCCAAGGCCCTATGCCCAACATCCCACTGTGAACAGGCGTCATGAAGGACACTGGTCCAATAATCTGTATGCCGAAAATAAAGATTGCACTGCTCACACACTAAGGAAGTGTGGAAGTCTTAAGAGGTCGTGCCTGTGTGGTTCCGCCCTGCAATTTGGTGGTCAGGAAGTGTTTGCATATATATATCAAACACACAAAGAGCGCCAATTTGAGGAGCCTCAGTGAAAATTAACAGCCTTTATTTGCAGGAATATGGCAGCGTAGTACAGACACAACGTCTCTCTATTTCAGTTCAAAAAGCCCAACGCGTTTCGAACAGCGAGTGTTCTTGGTCACGGGCACAGGAAGCAGATAATGGCAGCAGTTGATCGGGAACACACCTTGTTAAGTTCATCTGGCTCCGCCTCCATTATTGAGTGCTGCTGTGCATACTGGAGCCTGTAGTTCCCCATCGTATTCCCCTGGTGGGTGCTAATGCCATCTGCATATAGTAGTCCTAATAAAATCCTTGGTAGGCGAGAGATGGCATTATCTGCAACGCGCTGCTCAAAATATACGTCCTCCAAGTGGCTTTTCCGCTCCACCCCGCTCCGAGTTTTCAAAGCGCTAGGTTTGCAGGAGATGCAGCGGGCTTCCTCGCGACCTGGCATGGCCGCTTTCCATCAAACACACAAAGAGCGCCAATTTGAGGAGCCTCAGCGAAAATTAACAGCCTTTATTTGCAGGAATATGGCAGTGTAGTACAGACACAACGTCTCTCTATTTCAGTTCAAAAAGCCCAACGCGTTTCGAACAGCGAGTGTTCTTGGTCACGGGCACAGGAAGCAGATAATGGCAGCAGTTGATCGGGAACACACCTTGTTAAGCTCATCTGGCTCCGCCTCCATTATTGAGTGCTGCTGTGCATACTGGAGCCTGTAGTTCCCCATCGTATTCCCCTGGTGGGTGCTAATGCCATCTGCATATAGTAGTCCTAATAAAATCGTGTGTTCGATATATATATATATATATATATATATATATATATATATACATACATATATATATATGTATATATATATATATATTCACTGAAAAAACCATAGGTTATAGACCATATATAGTTAGGAATTAGCATTTAAAAAACCTTATTTTACTCACACAAAACCATTGAAATTCCATATATAGTTAGTTGCACTAACTATATATCGCGCACCCGCAATCCACTGCTGATCATGTCACATATTACATCATTCATGACATGGTCAGTGACATCACTGATGACATCACTGATGACATCTCAAATGACATCACTGATGACATCACTGATGACAACATCCAGTGACTGTATGTTTCTGTAAAGTTAAAATATGTCTTACATATTGAAGAATGAGTGGATGTATAAGTGTCTGGATGAAGGATTTAGTAGGTGCGTGACTGACTGTATGAGTGAGTGATTAAATGTGTCTCACTGAATGCATGGGTTAGTGACTAAACTGTCTTAATTTGTGCATCATTATGTCTGTTGTGATGTAAACTGCTGCATGTGTTGATCATTAGCTATACGAGAGGCTATATGTGTTATTAATTGGTTGCCCAAGTATTTCTATGGGAGATTGAGTTTGTGTGGGGGTGGCTGGAAGGTGTGTGACTCTGTGCATAGATGTGTGAGCAGTTTATTCACTAGGTGTATGAGTTCAAGAGTGCATGTGGAAACAGCTACATGGGCAGTTGACTGTGTGCATGAGTGTATTGATGAGTGAATGGATATCTCAATGCTACATGTCATAGTAAGTACATATGTAAAACACAGTACATGTGAGAGTTGGCATATATAAATAACTGTGCATGAGAGCCACTGAATGAGTGAGTGGTTGTATCGATCATTGTGAACTTGTATCAGGGATTGTATAAGAGAGTAAATATGTGTTAGTATATGTTTCAATAAGTAAGGTGTGTTTAACTGTATAGTTGAAGAAATGGAGGTGAGATTGTTTCTTTGCATGACTGACTGGGTGTGTGAGTAACTCCATGGATGAGTGGCAGTGTGTGAGTGTCTGTATACACTGAGTGTATCTAAGGTTATATTAGAGTCTGAAGAGGTTTATCGTATTAGCACAAGAATGATGTCAAATGAGATGTCATCAGTGATGTCATCAGTGATGTCATTTGAGATGTCATCAGTGATGTCATCAGTGATGTCACTGACCATGTCATGAATTATGTAATATGTGACATGATCAGCAGTGGATTGCGGGTGCGCGATATATAGTTAGTGCAACTAACTATATATGGAATTTCAATGGTTTTGTGTGAGTAAAATAAGGTTTTTTAAATGCTAATTCCTAACTATATATGGTCTATAACCTATGGTTTTTTCAGTGAATTTCAATGGTTTTTTATTAGCAAATATCATAAGCTGTCGAATGTCAAGTACGTGGTAAGTAAAAACATTTTCGTGTTTATGCACACTGATCTGCTTTGAATGCTGCCCCCCACCCCTCATTTCTATTAGGAGTACTCTCTCTTTGCAGATAGTGAAGGGTAGTTAACGCAGGCCTTTGCCCCCGTTGTAATCCGTCGTGCCTGCTTCTCTCTCCATTTGATTGATTGTTCTCTTTGGTTCATTCTCTATTTACAAACAAGCACAGAGTCGCAATACTCTGTTTAGTCTTTGCAGATAGCGAAAAATCGTGAAAAAAAACAAAAGGAATCGAGCAAAATCAGTAGGCCACTAATGGGATCTCTTTTTGACCTCCCTAAAATAGAAACATTAGGAACAACCTGTTGATAATACCAATGTGTATGTACATAAGCGGCGTTCATTTGTGTTCACAGTACCCCTTCTTGATTGTTTGAATCGAGCATTGAATTGTTCGAAGTTGGTTCTCTTAAGAATCTTCTCTGCCTGCAAATGAGGAAGAATAGGAATATTCTCTCTCCCTTTGCAGATAGTGAAGGGTAGGTAACGCAAACCTTTAACACGTCGTGCCTATTTCGTTCCTCATTGATTGATTGTTTCCCCAAACATTGACTGTTTGGGAATTGGTTCTTTTTGGAGGTATTCCCTGTTTGCAAATATACGTAGGAAAATCTTTGCAAATAGTGAAAGGGTACGTAATGCGGACCTTTCTCCCCCGTTGTAATCTGTCATGCCTATCTACTCCCCACTGATTGATGCACCTGTTTCACCCGGACCATTTACTAGAGATACGTCATCTGGCCCGACCAGAGAGCACCCCTAGTGAAAAGGACATATGCAATAATAACGAAGTGATCACTGTATCCTGTTAACAGAAACTTTAGCATGAAACAACCTGGAAAGAAAAGAATAGGAAAACGAAAATCAGTAGGCCACTGATGAACATGAAATTTTATTAAACAACGAACAAAGAAACGATAACATAACGTAATGATAAAACCTATTAATGTCCTAGAAACAAGAAAACGTTAGAAATATGCCAGTGGTGAGAGACCAGAAAAACAGTAAGAGAAACCAAATCACCCCTCGCTGTCCCACCGCCTGCCACGCCAAAAAAATCGATAGACTAGGGAAAATGCAAGTCAGTAGAACATCCGCCCCCACTCTGGAAACTTCCAAGGTGGGGCAGGGTTGCGGCTACGCCCAGCCGGGAGCAGCCCATATAAGGCGGGTCCTGCTGCCACGCCTCGGCCAGGAGATCCTAACGTAGGGTGTAGCCGGAGGAGAGGCCGAGGCCAGCGGGACCCGGCCAGGGGATTGCCTTTACAACGCTGAAGAGTTGCAGGGGGGGAATGTCTCCTCGACCTCCCCTCTCTCTCCCAGTCCGGCCGCGGTGGCCCTTGAGAGTTTCAGGTAGTCCCGCCACATGCTCTTCCGGTCCGGCCACCAACGGTCGGGGGGCCGAGGCCGACGGGATCCGGCTGCAGCCGATAAACCAAGGAACCCGTTCATGGGGCCAGAGCCAGGGGCGTCCGGCCGACATCCACCGGAAGCCCGGCCTGAAGACGGACGGGACACTTCTTCTTTCTTGAATAATGGCTGCGACAACACTGGGGGGGGATGTCTTGCACATGCCTCCGACCCCCCCCCCTCGTCCTCATCGCCTGGTCCGGCCATAACAAATCTCAAGCGAGACGCCGTGGGGTGCACTGGGAGGGAGAGACGATGCGAACAGGCCTCTCCCGCCTCCCTAGTGGAGGCTTCCCACCTGCACCCTCAGCGCTCCAAGCGCCCGGAAAAGGGTTCTTCCACTGTGGCGATGCTGCAACGTCTCGCCCGGCAGGGTGGAGCCCGTCCGCTCATTTGACCCCGCGATCGCCAGTAGCTACCGAACTCTCTTAATGGCGGTCGACCTGGCAAGAGCGGGCCCAGCATAAAGAAATGGCCCGGTCACTGGTTGACTCCACCACCGTAGTCCTCCACGACCTTGAAGATTCTAGAGGAGCCGCGGGAGTCTCCGACCCCCGCAGACACCCCCGATGGGGAATGACTGCCATGATCGCCCGTGGAGTGACGAAACTGTATCCGCGGGACGTCGGCGCTCCCATGCTGGCGCCAGCCTCACTTTGAATTACTAGAATCCTGCAGACCTCAGTTCCGGTGAAAGCACAGTGTGACCCGGTAGGAAAAATTGTTGCACCCCCTCCCCTTTTTGACTGATAGTTCAAACCACCGATCCTTTCCTTTGCCCTTTTAACGGAACTTTGGACTGCCTCCCCCTCTTTTACATTTTCTAGAGAAAACAAAACATTAACCACTACATTAGCATAGCAGTTGACACCAGAACTGTTTTCAAATTGAAAACCAACAACATCTTCAACAGAATCCTTTTTGTTTCTGCTGTGACCCTGCTACAGCACAGGCATTGTCCCCAGCAGTAATTCTGCAATGCCGGTAAGAATAGCTGTGGTGCCTACTGGACTCACTCACCCCCGCGGCGCCCCACGCCGTTATTTGCTGGGCGGCAACTTACTAGACATCACTTTCGTGCCATCTAGATTTCAGCGCGTTCTGCTGCCTTGGAACTATTCGCACAACAGACTGCTACTGACGACCCACCCCCAGGCAACATCTTCTGAATTTTCATAATTTGAAAGAACTAGTAACATGTCCTCATCAGGAATTCAAAAGAAATTGCCACGGTCTCTTCGTTGTTTAAATGTTTTTACTGTTTTTGTTTTGTTGTATATATTTATATGTTATTAAAGTTTTATATTCCTACTACTTTGTTGGAGTGCTATATATTTTTAATGTGACACATAATTGTAAAAACTTTGATGTACAAAGAGTCATTCCTAGAATCTTCCGCTTCAGGCTCGGTCCCCTCCCCAATCACAATACAGGATGGTTTTCAGATAGTAGGAACACGTGTGGTGTGACGGATCTCATCGGATGTGGGCCTTGATCTACTATAACTCCTTTGAAGAGGGGTGATTCTTTACAGCTGGAGCCATAAACTACATCTGCAGGGCTAGCTGATAGCCTGGACAATCGGACACAGAGGAAGAGGAGTGTCAGAGGGTGCGGTAGTGAATAGGGCGAAAGGGAGGTGTCGGGCGGGCACAGAGTGTGATTCTCAGGGAAGAGCAGCGCAGATGGGGGGAGGTTTATTGCCCATGCATAAGACAGAGAGCGGGGTGACCAGTGCCTGGGGAAGATGCTTGCGAGGGTGGGGAGCCATGCTACGAATCGACAGCGTGCAGAGAGTGGGTCTGGTCAAGGCATCTAAAATGGCTGCCGTGCACGACAAAAGTGTGGCATTTCAAAAAAGGCAAGATGGCGCAAACAATGTTTTTCAACACTTCCTCATTTCCTTCGAATCGAACGTTAACAGACGTTGGTGCATATTACCAAACTTAAGCGATATTTATCGCTAACGATGCTTACCAACGAATTTTTTACCGCTAAGCATCGTCAGAAATTATCGAAGATAAACCTTGCTATTATCAAGGTTTATCGCAAATGCGATAAAAAACGGCCGCAATGCATGAATATCGCTAAAAAGTCAGCGATATTCATGCATTACCGAGCTAATGCTCTTAGCCATGTTATCCACCTCCCATTGGATAACATGGCTAAGAACTGCTCAGGGCAGGTGTTACTTTTTGGAGATATTCGCGCTTAGCGCGAATATCTCCAAAAGTTGGTAATAGGAGATATATATCTTGCATGTTGTAATGCAAATTATTGTGGTATATGGAACTCATACCATAATCTCTCAGGAAAGCAGAAACTGATCCTTTTGGGACCGCCTGAGAAGGCCTAGGGGGTGAGGGGTACTCTACTTTGCCCCCTTTTCACGTTCCGAACTATTTTATTTTACTCTCTTCTGTAATTACACAAAATAGCAGCGATAAGATGCATCAGAGACACACAGTGAGAGAAAGGAGGCCGGAGATGAAGAAGAGATGTCAAATACACATTGGAGATAATATAGTGGGAGAAGGGAAGTAAATATGAGTAAACTTACCATGTAACATAAAAATGTTGCACTCTATACTATAAGTCTCATTTTATACTACAATCACTTCGCTACAACCTCATAAATTAAAAATAAAAATGAATAATGTCTCAAACAATTTTTGATTTCTAAATATAAATTTATTCTTCAGAATTTTCTAAATTTGAAAGAACTAGTAACATGTCCTCATCAGCAATTTCCTCTTCAATCATCTCATCTGGAATCTCCTCATTAAAAGTCTGCAATGATGATTCTTGTAACTCTATGGTCTCCAAACATTCGATAAATTCGCCATCAACAGATTGATCAAAAAAATCATTCAAGTCATCTCCTCCTTGTGACAATATTTCATTATTGGTGCTGTCAATTTCAATCAATGTAGTGGAATCATTCAAGTCATCTCCTCCTTGTGACAATATTTCATTATTGGTGCTGTCAATTTCAATCAATGTAGTGGAATCATTCAAGTCATCTCCTCGTGACAATATTTCATTATTGGTGCTCTCAATTTCAATCAATGTAGTGGAATCATTCAAGTCATCTCCTCCTTGTGACAATATTTCATTATTGGTGCTGTCAATTTCAATCAATCTAATGAAATCATACAAGTCATCTCCTCCTTGTGACAATATTTCATTATTGGTGCTCTCAATTTCAATCAATGTAGTGGACAATGCAAAAGAAATTGCGACGGTCTCTTCATTGTGAGCCATTTTATTTTGAAATTGCTTACTGTAAATTGCAGAAAAAAATAATCACTTTCATTTATCGTTTTTAGTAATACATAATATAAAACTAACTTTATCAAGTATTTAGTATAACAGAAGGACTGCAAATAAATAACAGAATTTTTTTTTCAAATTATCTTCAAGTGTACAACATAGTTCCCCTTACAAATTAACAACTCACCTTTTTAAAAGTAGGAGAAGTGTTAGTACTGTGTAAATCAAACACCAGAAATTCACCACCAAAAATTCCTCACAAATGTACCTCAGACAGTAGTATCACAAAATGGCTGTGGTTTCCTCTCATTTGACATATATACATAACCAATTAACTTTCATCACACACAAATACAAAACCAAAGTAACATTTTAATTGGTTCTAAATTTCAACACTTTCAAATGTGTTTTCCCCATGCAATTTTCCATAGGACATTTACATACGTCTACAGCCTGAATGGCTGAACGGAATTACACCAAACTTGGCAAAATGGTACATCAAACCTAAGAGGTCAGGGAGGATCTACTATGCCCCCTTATGGTCATTTGCCCCCTTGCTTTCCGCCTCCTCTTGTCTCTCGATCCTACCGAGAGACAAGATGGCGGCCGCTACGGACTGTTTGGAATGTTTACAGATGCCGGAGAACCAATCAGCTTCGCTTCACAAAGCTCCGTTGCGCGAAAAGTACGCGAACCGGAGCGCTGCCCGGTCCGCTGTTACAGATATATATCTTTTTTTAAACGTTAATTTCTCAAAATCCACTGGAGCACATATATTGAGACCTACAAAAGGCACATCAGGCTACCAGTCCCTACAATTTTGCCAAGTTTCGTGCAAATCCATTCAGCCGTTCGGGCTAAAAGTGAGGCCAACCGCCCTATGGAAAACTCAATGTTAAAAACACGTTTTGGGACCCCCCTTTTTTCTCGACCCCCCCTGGACGAACCCCCCCCAATTTTCAGGGGCTGCTCAGAAACCAAATGTGCCATTTTCCTGAAAATTTCAGCCAATTCCGTCCACAAACGCCAAAGTTATTAGACATAGAATTTTCAAAAATCCCATAGAGAAAAAATCCTAACTATACATACCTACTAGTAGGTAATATATATATATACATGAAGTGATGAAGGAGTAGGCTTACTCCGAAACGCGTAGGACGTTGTATCCGCATTAAATCTGCACCGTTTATTGAGGCCACGGCTCCTGTGTTATTTCTTTCTGAGAGTACGAGAAAGACGACGCTGGTGCTGGTGGAGTGTGTTGATTTTTGGGGGTGGCTACCCCTGCCGTGAGCCCGCCGACACAGAGGCAAAGGTTCAGCCAACAGTCTGTGTTTATATATATATATATATATATATATATATATATATATATATATATATTCTGTTATTAGACACCAGAGTTCCCAATGGGCTAAATATCAATGAGAAATTACACAATTGTTTATAAAATAATGTAGTTGTATTGAGATAATGACAAATTTTCATTTGTAGTCATGTATTTGATAAGTCAGTCCATTGTCTATCCTTTATTCCGATCTAACTGTATATGGAGTAACGTTGCATTCACATGAGATCTTTATATCTTGTATCATAGGTTGCCAAACATTTAGCCTCAGCTCTGCTGTTCACGTGCTAATTGTTATTTAATTTTTTTTGATTCTGCACTTTATATTTATGCACTGTATACGACTTGATTATATCTAATTGTACTGTTGATAATCTCTTTGAGGTATGAAATTCTATAATGAGCTGGACGGTTGTCAGGTTATCATTATAATTATTTTATTACTATGAACTCACGGTTAGACAGCTTATGCAGTATGAATATTTTTGAAAATTCTTGCACTTGCACTTTATTCTCAGATTGACTCTATATTTCTGCTGCTATTTGAAAAGATTATTTTCTTATGTGAATAGTCGTTGTGATGGGGCACTTGCCATAATCTTTCTTACTGTTTTATACGTATGAGTTCAGTAATTTCGCATGAAACAAAAAATAATTGTTTTATGTGATATAGTTTATACTTCCTGCTTTTATACAACCGCCTAATGTTACTATGGGTCGCTGTGCATTATTTGTGTTACACTTTTGCCCTTCAGACCTGTTTCTTTGGCTGTTTGGGCTTTTAATTTGCTTTAAAAATTGCAAACCTGCGTGAGGAGCGCCATGTGATCATGCTCCGTCCGCGGAGCGAAAGGCGCTATGGAGGACAGAGTCCTATGATTTTGCAAAAAAGCTATTACTTCTGCTCACACAACTTTGTGTGTTGATGGCCTGTTATTGAAGTCACTTACTCTCTTTTGGGGAAGAGATCTACACCTGCTTGGCTCCGCTTCGATAGCGGTCAGGATTTCGCTTTGGATATATATTTTGACTTTTTCTGCAGCGCAATAAATTTCAGCACCTAACTGGTCCGTGTCCGTGTGCTTTTTGCTGGCTGGTTCGCGAGATTCCAGAGCGCATAAGGAAAGCGGAACAAATGATATATATATTAAAAATGTGGGAACTCCAAGCAATCAGAATGGCACACCTTTGAAAAAGTCGAGTGGTCGACGAAACGCGTCAGGAAAGCCAAACCTGCTAAACTTTATTAAAGAAATTCAGCCCAGTGAAGTGCGACTCCAATTTCCTTAGGCAGAGGAGGAAGATTAATGAAATATATATATATATATATATATATATATATATATATATATATATATATATATATATATATTCACTGAAAAAAACATAGGTTTCAGGCACTTTATAGTTAGAAATTAGCATTTAAAAACATTAGAAGTTCACTTAAAAAAACATAGGTTTCAGGGGCATTATAGTTAGTTGGACATTTCACTCGTACAAAACTAGTGAAATTCCCCCGTTATAGTTAGTTCAGCTAACTATAACTTGCACGCTCGCAATGCACTGCTGATGATGTCACATATTACATCACTCATGACATCACTGATGACATCTCAAATGACATCACTGATGACATCATCCAGTCAATGTGGTTTGGTTTTATATTTAAATATGTATTATTATATAAATAGCAATCTGCATGTAGGAATCAGTGAATATATTCCTATCTTGAGGGAGGATTTAGTAGCAGTGTGATTGACTGTTTACTTGACTAATTTATAGTGACTCACTAAATATATTGGATAGTGACTAAACTGTGTGAATATCTGTATTATTTTGTCAGTTGTTGGGTAAACTGCTGCACCAGTTAGTTACTAGCTACGTGAAAGTCTATATTAGTTAGTGGTTAGTTAACTGTTTATTTGTATGGGAGAGAGAATCTGTGTGTGGTTCAGTGGGGGATCTGTGACTGCCCAAAGATATGTTAATAGTTAATTCAGTAGGTATATGTCGTTAAGACTACATGTTATAATAGTTGTTCGGGTGAGTGAATATCTTTATGGGTGTGGTGATGAACAAATATATTTCTCAATGGTACATGTCAAACAAAGTAGAAAAAATAAAGGCAGTGTATATGACAGTCGTTGTATATAAATAAATATACATAAAACTCATTAATTGCATGAGTGACTTATAGATAACTGTATACTTGTAATAGTGATTTTATAACTCACTAAGTATCAGTTACTATCTATATGAATAAATGAAGTGCTATTAGTATAAGTGTGTAGCTAAGTAAATGTAAATATGATACATTATTTCCAAAAGTGAGTAGGATGACTGCATAAGTGAATAAGATGTTTGCTGGTGTGCAATATCAATATAGGTGTACAAGTATATTTGATATTGTTCTATTGATTATTGACAGCATGTATGGGTGAATCTATAGGTAATTGATTAGATGTGTGTGTAGATCTATAAATCACTGAGTAGGTTTTTAGGTACTTGTATTACTGTGTCAATGGATTCAAATATGATACTCTGTATTTTTCAGTGAGTGATGAAAGGATATACTAGTGTATGATGAGGTGTATCTCATTGTCACGTGGATGATGTAATCAGTGATGTCATCATTGATGTCATTTGAGATGTCATCAGTGATGTCATCAGTGATGTCACTGACCATGTCATGGGTTACTTTTGCGCTATTTAAATATGCTAAAAAAAGGATAAATATACCACACTTACTGTCAGAGGTAAGATGGTTGCATACGCTATTTATAGCACAATATAATGTGGTAGGGCGCCGGAGCAGCATTTTACTAAAATAATAAATACACAGACACAGATAGATAGTTGAAGTGGGTACGGGCACATGTGCTCGACTCCATTTTATTACGTTGCTGTTGGTAACAAGTAGAATAGTAATCATGATATCATACACAGATATTCAATCATAAACAGTTTATGACTTCTACTGTACAAAGGTAGGAGCAATATATGTGAAATAATACACAGAAGATTCTATACTTAAGGGTTCATGAGTTGTGGTGTACTGAGGTAGGGGTGGTTTGTGTGGAGCCTGCGATGATGCGCGGTCCAGGCAGACCGCACTTTTAAGAATGTCTTTTGGCAACTGAATTTTGACTTAATAAATGCCACGTGGCGATTATTTATGGTGCACTGAGTAAGTGGTACATGTGGTGCCCAGCGTGTGCTCACCCTGTGATGATGCATGGTTCGAGCGGTATGTACTCAAAATATTGAGTGTTGCATACTGCTCTGCATGAATTCTGAGGTAAAAAAAAAACTACCATCACTGGTTATCAATTGCTCTGCAAACTAGGTCTACTGATTACTCCCCATAACAAATTAAATGATTGCATTTCATGCAAAATGGGGACGTTTGTCTGGTGGCGATGTTGAAGGTAACACCCCAGAGGTACTTGGCATTGCCGGTGGTGGAGGTACATTTTGGCGCTGTGTTCTACTTTCTTTGTAAACATAGTTCATAGAATGTAGGGATTAAAGGTGCTTGCGCATACTAGCAGTGCCACAGGAGTATTTTTTGTCTGTGCCCTAAATAAATCAAGGCTAAATTCACTACTGTCTGTAGTGTAAATACAAAGCTGAATTCAAGATGTGAATCCTACTGTCCGCAGTGTACATCGAAGCCACTATTCAGCACAGTTATAGAAGAATGCTTTTTTTCACTTATTTTAACAAAATCTGAATACATACAGTATAATTGCCTCTGCATTAGGTAAATCAAGACTGAATTCTCTACTTTCTATAGTGTAAATGCAAAGCTGAATTGAAGTTGTAAACCCTGGTGTCCGCAGTGTAAATCGTAGGGTGGACTGCATCATCTGTAATTATGATTGAAGTGAAAGATAGAACATGTATGGCCACGTGATAATGATTTTTGGTGCACTGAGTTAATAGTACCTTTGGTGCTTAGCGTGTACGTATCCTCCGATGATGCATGGTCGGGGAGAGGGAGAGGGGGGTACAGTAAATGGACTAATGTTAACCCAAAATATATCACCAATTTACATGAGCACTGTATTTACAGTAAATTTTCAGGCACGCGTAGATTACGTCATTACTCTACAATAACAGGATGTGGACGCAACTCCGAGCCTCGAACACTGATTTCCAGCACCAAGTTCAACAGTATACCTGAATGACCACATACGTATATATATTATCTGCCTTTCATGTGCCAAAAACTGCAACTTAATACTTTCACAGCCCTGTAATACTACAGCTACAACACTCCACTGAATGTACAACAAACATTCATAACTGCAGAAATGCGTCATGTCCACCATCTTTTATGTGTGCATCTATGGATAAATATAGAGTCAATGATACCCCGTACCTCTCATGCTGGCCATGTTGTGGAACTTTACAGATATAATGACAAGTTTGCATTTAAGACCCGGGTGACGTCAGCACTACAAAACGGACACCCGAATCACTTGATTTCTCACATAGCTAACAATGGAACCACGCCCATAGCTCCGTAATCATGGTTCAGAGCCTCGCGCAGCACTGGTATACGTCAGGCCAGTTCACTTCGCTTACGCTTCCAGGAAAAAACAAAAACACAACATTGTACTGATTTCTTAGTTCCAGGTCTAGTTGTCAGAACGGCACACACACACACTCCCTCATGCCTGGTATACACCCACACCACACCCATCCTGCACATATGTCACTAAACATGACCCTACCAATAAAAAAGACTAAGCGCACGTGCTCTATGCCATTTTAGAGTTGCTCCCATCGCAAGCGCTGTGATGGCCCGTCCTAGTGGTTCAGACGCCTCATGTAGGCCCGAACCACCAAGTACAACGGTCCACCACTACGTGCGTGGCCTCTTAGGTCACTGAGTTAGTGGTACCTCAAGGACTGAGTGGGTGAGGAACCTGCGATGAAGATAGATGAACGAGTATGTCCTTTCCCATAATGATATAAAGACTCAGCACCATATGTCAGACTTCTTGGTGGCAGAGCGGGACTGCATGATGTAGAAGGCGTCCTGTCCATTAAAAGGTGAGCAATGAGGCCTGGTGCGCATCGGAGGGAGTCAATGGGGTGTAGCAGACTGGATACAAAAAGGCGACGCAGCAATTTAGGCGTACGCCGTCCTATATACCGTATCTTTTTGCATTGATATATTTTTTTCCAATAGCAGGAACTTTTTTATAATCGGTCAAATGTCCGACGCTCATGATGATCGTGTCAAAACCAAACTACGTCGTCCCTTACCTTGGTCTGTACTGAATGCTCTTAGATGACGCAGTAGATTTCACAGAGACGCAAGGGACCAACTTCCCAAAAGACTAACAATAAACTTGCTGATCTAAATTCACAGCTAAGATTAAACCTAGAACTTAGGGAGGAGGGCCGGTACTGGACGTTGTAGATTTGGAAGATTCTTGCTGACGACCTGCGAACAACAAGTAGCAGGGAATTACTTAAAACCAAACCTCTTCCTGAAATTCTCTACGTTTTCCCTACTAGATTTTGTGCTGTTATGTTCTAAACTGACTCCTACCTGCGATCAGTGTAGTCTAGTCCTTCGTCCAGTATTTCTTTATCTTGTTTAAGAAGAGTTGTCGTCTAGAGTTCCTGTCAAGTGTCCTTGTAGTCTTTTGTGGAATTATGTCTTGAATTACTAAGAAAGAAGGAAACACAACTACGAAATATTCCCTCTAAAACATTCCTTTAGACTTTCCTCTCAGAACCTTAATTTACTTGCAATTGTTTTCATAAATAGCCTTAACAGGGATTCCGTATTCTTTTGTGCCAAAACCTGATGTATACACAAAAAAGAGGAAAACTACCTATACATACACCTTGACTTTTAACACTAGACTTCCAAACTTAACTCTAAATTATTATAAGCTTATCACAATAAGTTCTTGCAATAATCACAAACTCAATTCACAAACTCAATTCCTAATTGCTGAAAGAATCAAAAAGTTCTTTTATATCAAATAGTCTTGCTCTTGATGTCTTCCTTTTCCTCAGGAAAACTGAAATGTTGTTTTAGACTTTCTTGCGATGGGCGCCTGTTCTTTAAAGAATCAAAAAGTACTTATCTTTTGCTTTTCCTTGTTTTTCAGGAGTCGGGGGTCGAAGTAACAGCCTTGAAGATGAATCACCCAGCTGGTTTTCTTCTATCAGGTAAGTTTTGAAGACGGAGCCCTCTGACGCGATGCTTCCCGGATAGCAGACTGAAGGCAAAGCATTTTCCAGAAGCCTGGGTGCGGTTTAAATAGGAGACCGCACCCAGGAGAGAACGTGCGCACGTTCACACAGAGCCGCTGCGAGCAGATGAGCTCAAGGCGGTTTTGTGTGAAAGGCTTCAGACTTCACGTGGGGCCCTCCAAAGATTCCGAACAGATCTTGAGCACTCGAAGGAAATGTAAACAAACATCCTTAGTTACAAACATCCAAAGAATACGATGATTGACATACCATACTGAAAATAATGTACAAACAGTTTAGCCTGCATTTAAAAGAAAATAAATAAACACATATCAAACACAGGACGTGCAGCTGCATGGGAATGGGGCGGGATTTTTATACATGAAACCTGACCTTGCCACTAGATTGGCATGCCACTTGAGTTTGGCATGCCATTAGTTTGGAGAGTCATGACAGATCGAAACCATGTGTATCATTTCGCACCACTTGCTTTCACAACCAAATAAAAAGATTACTACTATAATAATTTCTCAAAAATCAAAGCCTATTTAACAAGTTGGAACTGTACAAATATTTGTTTTTAAATGCGGGAGGGAAGGTGTGGAAAGGGCGATGTAATTCTACTCCACATTAATTACCAATCATAACATCTTTCTTTTACTATATTTTAGATGTAGAGCTTCAGGGTGCATTATGTCCACGGCCGGCACCTGGTGAAAGACACACCGGTGACAGAAAGGTGAGCTGCAAATATTCTTTTCAGTCACTCTCTCACTTCCTCTCTCCTTTGATAAAGAAACAACACACAATGTTAACTTCCTTTTTATCTTACAGGTTGTGTTTCACAAATTAGCATCCCCCAACACCTCCAAAGCTCAACATTCGTGCATTCTGAGATGATGCGTGGCCATCGTAACAACGTCTGAGAAGGCTGCGTCGACACGTGGTGCACTCTCTTTGAATCACGCCAATGGCACAAGGTGAGCAAAGAAGCTTGTTTCTGAAACAACGACAAGCCATCTGTGGACGGAGAGAGTGGGTAGTGTGCAGCAGCTTGACTGCGTAGAAATGTACAATTACCTCCGAGCAGTGAGAATAGATAGGTTACAACAGTCTGAGGGGCAGATTTACAAGCCCCTTTTGCCACTTTTGTGTCACTTTTAACATGTGAAAAGTGGTGCAAGGAGCTCGTAAATCTGCCCCTGAGTGCGCACAAAAAAGCACTCACCTCCGGACTCTGGGAGTCAATGGGGGGCAACAGTCTGGGTACGCAGTATTGAGAACTCACCGCTATGCTGTGGGAGTGCATGGGATGTAGTACTTTTGAAGAAAAACAGCACACAGACACCTTCTTACAGTGGAAGTTGATGAAATACAGTATCCTGTCTTTACAAAGACATAAAGTAAAAATATACTTGTGCAATTGTATATACTCTGCTATTACTAACTCTATACTATCTTTCATATCACTAAACTAGAGGGT
This sequence comes from Lissotriton helveticus, assembly GCF_964261635.1. Taxonomy (NCBI): domain Eukaryota; kingdom Metazoa; phylum Chordata; class Amphibia; order Caudata; family Salamandridae; genus Lissotriton; species Lissotriton helveticus. The sequence continues at coordinate 410,022,062 of NC_136060.1, forward strand.
GCACTATGAACCGGCACGTGCTTGGACACACAATGCAGGCAAAAAGGTGAGCTACGAAGATTTTCTCCAGTACTAACTGCTCCATCTATAACTTTCTCTCTCTCACAGTTTTAATGTTCTTTTTTCTCTCTTTCTCTCTCTCACTCTCTCTCACATCGTTTCTCTTTCTCTTTTAAAGTTATGGACGCTGCTGTCCACTCTGCCGATAAAAAAAAAATCAAGGCTGAATGTAAGACAGTCTGCAGTGTACAACCAAAGCTGAGTTCAAGTTATGAACTCTGTTCACCACAGTGTTTACAGAAGGTAAGCAGAGCAGCCTAGATACACTATGCCTCCGATTAAATGTGTTAGAATTAAAGGGGCTTATTTACAGGCCCCTTGCACCACTTTTACGTCACCTTTAACATAGGAAAAGTAAGGCAAAAGTGGCGCAAGGGGCTTGTAAATAAGCCCCAAAGAATATTTTCCTGCATAATGACTTGATCTCTCACCTAATTCTATCTCATCTTTGAATCATTTTAATGACCTGTTCGTCCATACTGTAAATCTGATGCAGTAGGCACTTCCGTACAAACACTTCTTGAACGCAGGCCTATAAGAGAGGTGGAATGTATCAGGCACACTGCAGACCTGCAAATTAAGAAATATTGCCAAGTATTACCTTAACTTGTAATCTTTGACCTCCTTCAGTCACATCAATCTAATTTTAAACACTTATTTTCATTTTTGTTTTGCAGATTACCTACTCTACTTCAATTGGAGTCCATATCACATTTTGTTTATTATATTGTTTTCTTAAAGTTATGTTTCTAGTTATTTATTATATTATTATCTTAAAGTTACGTTTCTAGTTATTTATTGTTGTTTTAATAAAAGTTAATTAAAAAAAAGTATGTCTTCTTTTTCTAACAACATTTCACTATTATTTAGTGTGATAATCATATAGTTAGAAAACACTTAAAAATAGAAATTATATTTATAACTAGAATTATAATACTAAGGCTAACTCTTTACCAGCTCTTTACCAGAGTCTATAGCTACGACTCATGGTTCCTATGGAAAACTTTTACATCTCCAGCACAGTAACTGTTTCGATTAGCAACGTTCTGTGGTGAACTTCTAACCTCTGTGCTCACTTAAGTGTTGCATGAACTGTTACTATGGTAACAGGCAGTAAGCAGTTTGGGGGTAGGTTTGAAAGGTACTGGCTGTAGAGAAACCGTTATATTTACCCAGGATCCTCTACATGACAGAAAGGAAAGCAAAGTAAGACAGAACACTGTGTAGCAGATTTACAAGCCCCTTGTGCCACTTTCGCGTCACTTTTCCCATCTTAAAAGTGAAGCAATAGTAACGCATTGAACTTGTAAGTGTGCCCCTATGCACATTACGAGCAAATGAAGTACACAACTCTTTCAATTCTTTATCGATCACAATTAGACAGTGTTGCTTCACGATTCTCAATGCACTTCAATAAATATTTCGTGCCTATTTAAATGGGAGACGGGATTGTCGACATTACAAAACTTAGGGGCATATTTACAAAGACGGAGTTAAAATTGTCGCCGCTTTAACGGCAGCAAACTACAACAAAAACGGCGAAAATGGACTTCAAAATCCTTTGTTATCTTAACGGAAGATTTTTTCAACATTGCTGTTTGCTATGCAAGTGTGAGAGCCACCCCCCGGGCTATAAAATAAATAGTTGGGGTGGGGCTCCAAGGCCCACCCCTGTAAAATTAGAAGTGGGGGGCCTTAATGACCCCCAAAGCCCTGAGGACCACCACCCCCTGGGGCTTTCTGTATTGTGGGAGGAGGGCTGCGTGGCCCCCGCCTGGAGCCCTCGAGGGCCCTGGGGACCGCAACCCCCCAGGTCCGGCTCGTGCAGTGTCCCGGGGTGCCCACCCCGGGACACTGATGTTTGCTATGAGAGGGCGGGAGTCTCGCGGCTCCCGCCCTCCCATAGCAAACTCGGTTTGGATTTTGAAAGAGCGAGCAGCGGGGGGTGGCGGTACCCAGGGCTAGGGGGCCCCTCTAGGTCCCCATAAATGTTTTTTAATTTGCCCCCTGGATTTGGCCCTCCCCGGGGGCTAACTATAAAAGAAGCGCCGTTGGGAAACACCTGCGGGGTTTTTAAAAAAAAAAGATGTTTAAAAATGTTGAGCCCTGGGGGTCCCCTAAACAGGTCTAGAGGATCAGGATATTTCTACCCTGCCCCCTTTATACGTTTTGCACACTTGTTCCACTGACTTCTTTAACCTCGCTTCTACCGAGGCACAAAATGGCTGCCAACAGTTCCTGGTTTCGAATGTTGACAACCACTTGACAGCCAATTAGCATTGAGCACTTGATCGGAAGGGTGCGCATATGGTGCGGTCACGGTGCGCTCAGAGTCCGCAGATCCACCGCGCCCATAGATATCTATATGCTTTTAACTGTAATTTTCTCAGAAACTACTGAACAGATTGACCCCATTTAAGAAAAAGGCACGAGTCCGAACTGAGCCAAATTTAGTATAATTCCGTTCAGCAGTTCTGGCTGTAGCTGCGGCTAAATGTCCTATAGGAAATTGCATGGGGAAAACAAGTTTTAGGATTCCTCTTTTTTCTTGGCCCCTGCTACACGAATCATCCTGAGACTTTCAGGAAAGGAGCGGAACGGAGCTGGCCATTAGTTTTGAAACTTTCACGAAGATTCATCAACCAGCGCCAAAGTTATTCCAAATAGAATGTTGCGGATTTCCTATGGAAAATAGGTCCTAACTATAATTACCTACTGGTGACCGCCATATATAGATATAGATATATATATATATATAGATATATCTATATATGTATCTATCTATCTATCTATCTATCTATCTATCTATCTATCTATCTATCTATCTCTCTCTCTCTCTCTCTCTCTCTCTCTATATATATATATATATGTATATATATATATATATGACAACTGCATTCGTCCAACACAAACCGGCACTCCCCAGTATCTCAGGGCACCACCGATCCAGCAGAAACGAAAGCCGACCCAGCCATCAGGTGAAAAAGATGTGTTTATTCAGATATAATGCATCGCCACCCGCATAACGTTTCGGCCTACCCAGAGGCCTTGGTCACATGACGCTGGGGATAGGGCAACCCATTTTTAAAGTGCTAGTGCATGCTTGCGGAATCAAATGATTGGTTCATCACAGGTTTCTGGCAATAGACATAAACAACATGTGCAATTCTAGCAACTCATTCGTCACCAATGTTGTTAACATTATAAAATGCTCGTTTGCGTGCAACCACCATAATCGATCACTAGTGTACAACAACTAAACAGGATATTTACAATGAAATTATTCCAGGCAAAATTTGCAAATGTTGTCGAATCACTTTCAGTGAATATACATAGGAGTGTGTAAATAAAGGGAGAAAAATAAATGAACACAAGAGAGAGTTAATTCCCTCTCTAAGATCTAATCGTCTACTATCAATTAGGGAAACTAACACAGTGTTTAATTGTCCCAATTTTCTCACCCATGATCGATTTATACACTCTTGTTGTGATGGTTGAAGCATTAATATATATATATAAAACAAAGTTTACCCAAAAGGAGACGCCACTTCACGGGTAGTAAAACACCTTACCGCACTCTGCCCGTGAACAAGCTGCCCGTGAACAAGAGCACAGCAGTGCTCGAAACACGTTGGGCTTTTTATCTTTCACGAAGGGGTGACTGTCCTGTTGAAGAGCTGTTTGTCCCTCAATTAAAGGTGTTTACTTACCACACCTTAGCATGTGCGCCACTTAGGAGCATTTACACACTTTGTAAATCCCTATATTAAATCAACACTCACACATAGGTCCTTATGAAAGCCAGAATTAACACAAGGCCTGGCTAAAACTAGTTGACCACACTGTATGTGGCAGCCCATAGGCCCTCCAAACACATCGGCAGCCTTGCTTTTAATACTGCCAAGGGCCCATGTTTAAATTACCCTTGTGGACTTTGGGACACTTAGGACAGTTTTTAAATCTACACCCTTAACACCATCACTGCCAACTCACTTTAAAATCCGCTCCGCTGTAACCAGACGTCACAGCACACTCGAGGCACACTTGGTGCCCTGGGTGGGGCCCGATGATGAAGCATGCCACCAACTAGGTTGGTGGGTGAGGGCCTTCATAAAAAACAAAGTTGTTTTTTCTGACACACATTACATGAGTTTCTACATAATAGCTAGCTCCTTTTGATTATCTCTATTTTTTCATGGGGAAGTGAACTAGACTATTTCCTGTTCCCCTCTCTCCTTTTGATACTAATCAATAGTATTTTGTACCCCTCCTGAGTCCAACGCTTTCCCTACTGTTGCACCGACTGGATTGGGAATTGTAATTTTTACCACCCCTAAGTCTAACTCTTTCCCTACTGTTGCACGGACTGGAGTGGAAATAGCAATTTGTACCCCTCCTGAGTCCAATACTTTATCTACTGTTGTTGCACAGACTGGAGTGGGAATAATAGGTTTACCCCTCCTGACCCCAACGCTTTCCCTACTGTTGCACCAACTGGAGTGGGGATAGTAAATTTTACCCCTCCGCAATCCAACACTTTCCCTACTACTGCACTCTCTGGAGTGGGAATTGCTAATTTTATCCCTACATAATCCAACACTTTCCATACTGTTGTACTGACTGGAAAAGGAATAGTAATTTGTACCCCTCCTTTTCTCTCATATAGCTTATACTCACATTTTACTTTCTCAAAGCCAGCATTTTTGAATAAAATATCAGCCAAAAAGTTTTAGTTATTCTCAATCTGACCATAGAAATCCATGCTAAATTTACAATTTTCCAATGAGAATATTCTTATTTTTCTCAGTTGGGAGAGACACCATACCAAAGTTTTTTTTTGTAGAGCACCCCCATAATGAGAAATTAAGGTGACTTGACCTTCCATATTTCCATTAAATCACTTCCAATTTTTTTTTATATTATTGCTCAATATATGTTTTATATCTCTAATCACCCTAACACGTATATACTTAGATTTACATATTTTAAAATATAGAGACAAATCCTCTAGTTGAATTTCCTCCACCATAAGTATAGTAAGGTACAGTATATTCTTCTGGAGGACTTAATTCTGTTTATAATATTTTCTCCAAAAATAGGGAGGATGTATTTAGTTACTCCCACACTTAAATTAGACCTTGAGCTTATGACCAGATATTTTCAATGAATCACAAATCACTTTTAAAACAACTTGCTAGGTTTACATGGTTTGAGTGAAAGTGGTAACTTATCATAAGCATACAACCAAGTTTTGATTCTGTTGTAAGCCCGTTGATCGCAATATTCTACCTGATGGATACAACCAAGGGATAAACTGCTGTGCTTAATCTGACTAGAGATAAGTCATAAGTCATAAGTCAGATGCTTTTATAGAGCGCACAAATCACCGTTAGGTCTCAGGGCGCTTTGCAGTAAAGAACAACAACCTTGACCTAGGCTAGGGCTGATAAGTAGCAGTTATTTCGGAAAGAGCCAGGTTTTTAAGTTTTTTCGAAACAGCTGGTGGTTGGTAATTGACAGAAGAATGGGGGGGAAGTTTATTCCAGAGATGGGGAGCCACATAAGAGAAGGACCGACATCCATTGTGCGACGTCCGAGCCCGTGGTTGAACTAGGAGAGATTTTGAGCTAGATCTTAAAGATCTAGTGGGACGATAAGAGATGGCTGTAGGGTTGCTGCCTGCTGTGGTGAGCTGGTGGTGTTCTACTATAGTATTAGTGACACGTTTTATCAATCTGTGCTTGCCTAGGACATATTAGGCTACTCAGTGGTTTGGGAAACAAAGTCACCACTGTTTGCGATGTTATCATTGATGGCTGACTTTAAAACGGTGATGGATCAAACCCAGATCTTTTGACTGGGTGTGAGTGTTTGATTGGTTCGGATGCTCCGTCCGTCACCACCCCCTTTTGTACCGCTTTGGCCGCCATAAGTGTGGCAGGGTATGCTCAGACGTGAGTCCCTTGCTCACTTTGCCATTGGATTCAAGCAAGCCGGGCTGAGGACGGCTGTAATGCCAGAAACCGGTCCTCGGAGGCTTGTTTCCGGTCCAGGGAGGGCATGGCTTGGCAGTTCGGGCTGGACTGTTCCCATGTGGCACGGGGTCAGACTGATTTGCATATAGCCGGGTCTGAACTGGGGTGGCAGAGTGGGCTTAAGAACGGTGATGGATCAAACCCAGATCTTTTGACTGGGTGTGAGTGTTTGATTGGTTCGGATGCTCCGTCCGTCACCACCCCCTTTTGTACTGACTTTAAAACAGCACATATCAGCACACATCAGTTTTGCAATGTTTTAAAGAAGGCATAAATGAGGAAATAATATTTTTAATAATATATTACAGAAATAGTACTAGCAGAACATATCTGTAGAAACTGCTTCTCTCGCATCTCATCAAGAGACCAGATCTTCACCCATTTTAGGCGCAGTCAAGGTCAAGGGGCGAATTGAGATGAGTTTATTTGCTAGAGAGGGTCTTCATGTTTTCTGATGCAGTTCTCCTTTTATTCCCTGTTGGAAGCCTGGGAACCATTCTGAGCAAGCAGGACTTCTTTCTGATGTAACCTAAGTGAAAGTGGACTAGGGCTGATGTCACTGATTTACTCATGATGCCACGTGGTCCCGAACATCACGAAGATCTCAGGAGCACTCCATATTGAGGATGGATCTTAAGACATTTGCTTGAGCAACCCGCTTTCCTAGAGATTTGGCAGTAATCTGGTGTCAGAAAGAACTAACCTTGCAGTCTGGAACCAACAGGAGCAATGATTCCACATTTCTCTGAATCTGCTGTCAATCATATACTGAATGATATGTTTGTTAGAAGTAGACATGGGGAATGAGGAATGGGATAAAAGAGAAAACAGAGGCCATGGATTTCATCACACTGCCTTTCTCTCTTTAAATGTTGGTGCTAGATAGATAAAACAAGATTAGGCCTTTAGTTATTTTATTGACATTACTACAGAAACTGTTTGTGTAAATCTCTACAAAATAGTTTCCAAGAATACCTCTCTCAATCCAGTTCAGTTTTTCGTCAGCTTCCAAGTATCACAACAGTCTTCACAGTTTCAATGCTCTGGAAACAAGGTCCGCCCCACTGCAGCATCTATGTATTTCCATTGCCTGGCAAAGATGCCTTCTAGAACAAGGGACTCATATTCTGTTACTTCTAGGTATCCCCCACCACTTACAACTCTTGTGAGGGTCCTGTGGCCTCATGGAATATTTAGTTTCCTTGACTGAACTTTGTGTGCATTCATGTAATACATCTGGTGAAGCAGAGACACCTTCCTGCACATAAACAATCATTCCCTGCAATGCTGATACCCTTGCACTGTGGAGCAAAGGTGTCTGTGTTGGCGCCAGGCAACTTTTTTTGGTGCTAGAGCTAGGGAAAACACATAGGTACACCATATTGTTGTAAATACTGAGCATCCCTGCGTTTTTTAAATGGCAGAGCGTGTTGCTGCAAAATTTGCTGCAGCGCTGTGCTCCACCATTTCCTTGTAAATATGCCCCCGAGTCTGGTATTGCCACGCAGAAATCAGGACCAGCTTGTAGGACAATCTAAGGGTGGAGATATGGGCTAGTGGCTATATTGCTGACTGCGCTGCCTGGGGACCTTTGTTATAGTCACAGCTTTTGGGAAAATCAGTTACTTTTGCAATGTTTGAAATTATATACATTTGAAACACGCTTTAAAAGTGAGTTATTTGTTTATTCTCCAATTAAATGCCATGCCCAGGTTCTTTTCGATCCCCCACATACCATACCTTACTAGGCGCAGATGTTCTTGCGACATTCAAAGTCCCATCCTGCCTAGAGTAAAAACAGATCTCATTACCAAGTTCTACATTGTTTACAATCACCAACAAAGGCCTTATAGCATGTTCCTTTGTTTGATGATGTCTGCTTTGACTGTGAGATTTATTTTGACATCATTTACTGGATAACCCAGTAAAAATGTAATTCTCTGAAAGTGTCCCGCTGCTCCCCGGAGCTGACGTCTTCCCTACGTCAAACGACTTCATTTCCGCATCTGAGCATGCAACACGTACAAGGATGTAGATTATTTAGGAATAATGGAAGTAGGACTAATAGTAAAATAATAATGGAAGTCGTTAACACATGAGGAGCGGTGTAAACCTTTCTCACCCTCTAAGTGGGGAAGCAGGCCTTCCACAAAGCTGGCCTTGAGCACAAAGTACTCCTTTATAGCGAGACCAACATTTTTAAAGGAAGATATTAATAACAGAAACAGAAAGAGGCTGAGCTATTATCCAACGTTCACTCATCACCTGGGAATACATAAAACGAGCCAGCTGCTGAGAGAGAGGGAACATCTGGTTCCTCTCACTCCACTAAAATGTGGAACCAGCATCAGCACCGTGAGATATATTCAGTAATAACCAACACAACCCACCCCAGACCGTTCTCAAGGCCAGAGATATCTGCGCTCTGCAGGGAAAGTATCCACTTTGACGTTTTTATAGAATTGAACATTTGGGACGAAGTGAATACTTTTCGCCAAGGAATGTTATTTCTGATGCTTGGTGCTAGAGACACTATTATCCCTCTGTCTGCTGAGCAGCGCAATGCACTTAATTAATTGCCTATAAATTGACTGTTTTTGGAATTCTCACTCAGCAGTATGGAGAGCAAGTGTTGTGCAAGGGTTGGCCCCAGGCCAGGGGTCTGCACCAGGAGCTTAGAGCAGCCCTGGATTGAGTTTGTTTTTAATACATGTCCATTATTGCATCGACCAATTGTTTCCTCAAAGGTTACCAGTATTGCATGCCAGAATGATAGTTTTTTTAAGTACTCTGCAGCTGATGTTTACATCACTGGTAGCCAAAATACTGACATGAACTACCTGAAAGTGCAGGTGTTGCTCACTGTTGCCTCTTTAAAATCAAACTCAAAATTCAACTCCACTATACATTCGTATTAATGTTTCCAGAGGACTAGCACTCTAATGCCCTTTTTTAATAGTTTTCAGGGCTCTATAAATGTTAGAAGTGACTAAAATGAAAATGGAGCCTGCGTAGAAAATCAGTCACCACCACACGCGTAATTACGCCTATCATGAGGCTTGGTGTGTTGTTTTCGCTACTACTAATGGGGCACTGGTATGAGACTACAGACCAATTTACTAACATTTTGCATAGGCGCTAGAGTGATGTTAAGAGGCACTCTGCAGCGTTAGTGCCAGTTAAGTTTCCTATGCTAAAGTGTTCTAGCATTGAAAGTTGACAGACGCGGTGCACAGTGGTGTTATGTAAAATCAGGGCCCCCTGCAGAATATGAAAAGTGACTCCCAATTCGCACATATCTCACAGATAGTCATTGGCCTTGGGGCAGAATGGCCCCCCTAAAGGATTGAGGGGCCACTGAAAGTTCTGAGGCCCCCCACTCCCTCAGGGGCTTTAGAGGCTTGTGCTGCGCCCCTGGCGTTGCACCAAACCAGCTTTGTGTGACATCGCACAACACCCCTGTAACATATGTAGTTTGGCTGTTTCAGTGCGGAAGCAACGCAAACAGCCATAGACATAAAGGGGCATATTTACAAGCCCCTGTCGCCCCCACAACATCACTTTTTCTGACGTTCCTGTAGCGGTAGGGGCTTCGCCTTATTCACGAGGCAGCGTTAAACCACTCAACATGGCTTAAGCTGCCTTCTGTATAAGGACCCCTTTCACGTTATACTTAGCGTGTAAGGGGTGGGCAATGGTTGTTTCGGTGGGCTTTCCACTGCAACACCTATTGATTTTGACACTGCCCCATATTTAAAAGGGCAGTGTAAACATGGGGCAGCGCCAAAATTAATACCATGGAAAACCTGGTCTTAAACAGGCGCAATGAGGAGAAATGTTTGGTTTCTCCTCGTTTTTGCTGTTTCTATGTGTGCTGCGTAGTACAGCACACATAGAAACAGCAAAAGGCCATTGATTGTTGAGGGAGAGGTGTGGCCGGCTCTGGAACACGGGTCTCCTGGTTCAATCCCCAGCGCGGGAGGCAGATCAGCTCAGCATCATGTGACTCTGGGCAATGGCTCACTTAATCTCCCTGACAGTCGACAGCAACTTGAGACGGATGTATGACGTTACAACGCACACTTTTACAACGCATACCTTTACAATGCATTTTTTACACCGCAACATCCATTACAACACACACCCTTACAACGCATACCATTACAACGAATTCTGAAAAAATACCTTTACAACGCATTCCACTACAACGCATACTACATTTACAACGCATACCATTACAACGCATTACATTACATTGCATATAAGGTAAGTGTTGGATAGTGTAGGGGTTAAAATTACTATTCTAACTCCAGGGGTTGCAACAGTAGGGAACGTTTTGGATAGTGTAGGGGTTAAAATTACTATTCTAACTCCAGGGGGTGCAACAGTAGGGTAAGTGTTGGATGGTAAGTTTTGCGTTGTAATAGTATGCGTTGTAATAACTGCGTTGTAATGGTATGCGTTGTAGTGGTGTGCGTTGTAGTGTCATGCGTTGTAATGACTGCGTTGTAAATGTATGCGTTGTAATGGATGTTGCGTTGTAAAAGTTTCGTTGTAATGGTAGTGCGTTGTAAAAATTGCGTTGTAAACGTTGTATACCACTTGAGACCCTTAGGGGTGATTAGTTCATGCTTTGCAAATACCGGGTTAATTTTAAGGTGACACTTGCTGCACATAAACAATCAGCACACATACAAGTTTCAAAATGCCATTTCAGATTCTTTATGTGCAGGAAGGTACACCTTCCTGCACATATACAAGCTTCCCCTACAGCGCAGGCACCTTTGCCCCATGGTGCAAGGGTGTCTGAGTGGGCGCCTGGGAGCTAAAATTAGCACCAGCGCAGGGGGAATTGCAGGGCTTCACTGTATCCTTGTAAATATGGTGCAGCCCTGTATTTTGGAAGTGGCGAAGCGTGGCGTTAAGCCAAGGTGGCTAACGCCAAGCTCAGCCACTTCCTAGTAAATATGCCACAAAGGTTCACTGTGACCAGGAAAACAAGTGCAAATGAGCACTTGCGGCAATACCATAAAATACTGTTGACAGAGTCTTTTTGGACTTCGGCGTGAATGTAGATCTTTTATTTGATCACTATGATAGTATCACTTCACGTTTAAACAACATACTGGGCTTAACACCAAAAGGCGGTCTGATGGTTAACAGTAATTTATGAATTTATTTATTTGAAAGTTTTATAGAGCACGAACCAGACCCTTGCGGATATCAGAGCGCTTTACAGGTAGTGAAAGTTATATAACACAATACCCAATACAAATATACATGTACATAATGTGCATACATAAAACAAAAGAGAGAGGTAGATCAACTCTGCATCCTACGTTGTGCAAAATAAGATACAGAGAAAGGTGCGAGCCGAGAGAGCATCAGTGTCTGTAAATTGTCTGTTTGCACCCATATAGGTCATGGTATCTTTCGGTGATGATCATGTACATTTTTTTCATGAGAATCACCTTTACTTCCTTTTTGAACAACGCAGTGGATTTTGGCATGTAGTATTGTGTGCACATTGGGTCTTTGATACACCGGAAAATTACATGGCACTTTTGCATGCACATTGACTCACAAGAATGTGAAAGGGCTGTCTTGAGCTGACATGTAAATTAATTGTATGATTTGGATTTTCAATTCAGATGCCCCTGAAGAAGGGCCCAGGACCCAAAATGCTTTGGGCAAGGTTTCTGAACAGGAGAATTTTTTACAATGGATTCATAAAATTGTAAAATTCTAAATTTCTACAAACTGAAAGTTTCCAATCATAATATTGAAAGAGCAATAATGGTCAATGAAACATTTTGTGAATAAATACCATATGATGAATAAAAACCACTGAATAAAAGGATTTTATTACAAAAATAAGGGGAACAAAACCATTGGGTTTTAAAAGTTAAGTGCGACCAGAGTCGGGAGGTGGGGATCCACCTCCAACACATTCTTCACTTTAATAATGGTAACCATTTCTCTTAATTATATTTAGGGCTCCTGGATTTGAGGCATTTTTTTTATACATTTCCATTGCTAATATTTCCATATTTACTTTATTTTTTTCAGCTGCATTTACCATTAGTCATTGAGAAATTTGTGGAAAAAAATAAAGCTGTGACAGGTGTATTTCCAACGGTGCAAATGACCTTTGATGCCTGATGGGGTTTGGGGTTGAACAACGCCATATATAATGTATCACTCACATACCATACACTCAAATGTAAACATTAGTATTGCAGTCCAAACATATGTACATGGGGTGAAGCGCATAGCAGACAATATGGCGCACGGATGACACAGGATCACAGGTCAAAAAATGTATATTTGAGGCAGACATGATGACAGCATGTTGATGAATTAATTCAAGGTGAGAAGCCATACTCCCTAAAAGGACATAGCAGGGGTTGATTACCAGTGTTTCTGTATAGTATAGGTTTATCTTCAAAACGTCCAATAAAACCTCTGGCTTTTAAACAAAATATTTGCTGGGAAACTCCAGTTATGGTCCACCTTAGGAGCAACAGCTTAGACCCTAGGGGCCAAAGGCAGCATCCATCTTGCAAACTGTTGCAATGCCATCATCATCATCTGTGTCTTCAAAAAAAATGTATCCAGGCAACATCAGAGCCATATACCAGCTTGCACAACAACCCAACCCAAGTCAAAATATCTTTGATGATAACTAGTCTGTCAGTACCCTAGGACGCTTCTTTTTCTGAGATAAAGAGACCACTGCCTCCAGTGCCAGGCGACCATGCATCCGAAAGACAGAAGTCAAATAAACCCTAATAGATGGAACAAAAAAAGACCCTGAGGAAAGACTATATAACACACTGAAAAGTAGGCACCTCCACGGGGAGAAACAATTCCACATGCAGGAGCAAGGACACAAAACACAAAGACATTCACTGCAGTGGCATCCACCAACCATGAGCATGTTATATTATCTGTGTTTGTAAAGCGCACTATTACTCATGAGGGTATCTACAGAAGTATGCAACACAGCAGAAGGCCATGAAAACTGACAACTTAGGCAACTGAACACCACAAATGACCACCACCATGTCAGCATGTGACTCCAGGAACAGCACCAACCAGTAGGTACTGTTGTATCCTGTGGATGTTGTGTTACCTGGTAACAGTGATGCTGTTCTTGGGCAACTATGATGCTTTCACTTTTGGAATCTGGAATGGTGATTCAGAGAAGCTGACCAAGCAGACAGTTGCTTAATATCACAGACCGACCAGGGATCATTGTATGGATCTGAATAAAGCCTTCTAGTTTACTTGACTATAGTGTCCTGTCCTTCCAAAAGGTAGTGTGGTGTTCTGCATATTGTATAGAATGTTGAGATTGTTATGACCTCCTACCAAGTGTAATTCTGTATTAGAATGTATGTGTACAGAGGATTAGAACACCTTGCCTTTCAGTTGGTGCTGATTCTCTGGACCAGTTAGACCTGTGTACCTGTTTCTCTAATAAAGCTCCTGCTCTAGCTTCCATGCTGTGGACCCCTTCTTTTCAGGTAGTGTCACAGAAAGAGCAGCCCAAAAGGCTGGCAAAATACTAGCAATTGAAGTTTGTTTGAAAGATGAAGTTATTATCCTGGCCAATTAACTACACCCATAGGTCACACTTTCCAGTCTTCAAGCAAAGCATAGAAAGGATTGCAAAATAATATTTCTACGTGCAGGCACACCACAGTAGCACAGTGGTATAACTCAAGACCAAATATCAGGAAATACAACTTCCAAGCAGATGACAACCATTACAAAGATAGGAACAGAGCACAGAACCTGGAACAATAGTTAATATATTGGGTAACCATTCAAAATGGGACGAGATTGTGGCTTCTTATTTAAGAATTCAAGGAGTGTTGGAAGCTGCATGAACAAACAATTTAGGCACTGTTGCAGGGTGGACAATATCAGTGCAAAATGATTCCAGTTTGAACATGTTAGAAGAAGCTAGGAAGATGATGCTGCTGATACCGAATAGTGTCTCAGCGGATGAAGAGAGCACGCAGGAGTGTGTGCATGGACCACGCAACAGATACATAAAGGGTAATGAACGTCATGCCCTGAAGAAGGGTGCTGCACAGCAACATGATGCAATGCTGAAACCAGGGGGCTCTGCACTGATTTCACTAACCATTGGGCTACTGAAATGTTGATATGGGTGGGTGGATCCTAATATCTATGCGACTGCAGTGAGCATGTAATGTGTGTCATTTAAAAATATAGACATCTCCAGGACGTAGCACGCATCCTGATCATTGTTTACTTATGTCCTCAAATAAAGAAGCACTCATTTGAAACACTGGGTGTCATCGGTATACACCCGTTACAACGGATCTTTTACTCCGCACTACCATTACAACGCGACCATTACTCCGCATACCATTACAACGCATTGCGCTGGGGGGCGCTCTAGGATAGGGAATAAGTATAATTTACTATCCAACACCTTCCCTAGGGTCCACGGGGACTGGAGTTAGAATAGTAAATTATACTTACCACTATCCAGCGCCCCAAGGCGCTATGCGTTGTAACGGTATGCGGAGTAAAAGTCGCGTTGTAATGGTCTGCGGAGTAATAGTATACGTTATAACGTCATACATCCGGTGTCATCTGCTTGAATGTACATCTAACAGTGCCCACACTGGCACAGCCACAGGATTAAGTGAGAGAGAGAAGGAAGTAAGTGTGTGTCATCCTCCTGCAGCTTTCCAGTCACCTTGGCATGCCCTGCTTGCAGATGGGTTGCTCCATGACAGACGTGCCCTACGAACACTGCCATCAGCATGATGTGAATCAACAACAATGCAAGCGCCTCATAAAACGGTCCTAGGTGCAGCATGACAAATAACTCTGATGGGTGATTACAGACACTTCCATGAGCTTCATTCCAAACAGGGCCTGACACTTGAGAACCTAAAAGAAGAACATAGAGCCATTCCCAGAACTGCAAATATACGACAATTGTTTAAATTGGATCAAGTTCTCTGTGAGTCTTACTCAACACTTGCTCAATCTACAGGAGGTCTACCTGGCTGGCTAAAGTAGTGCACGTGGCCCAAATCATTAGACGACAAAAGTGAGGTCATTTCCAGGAAGGGGGCGAGGTGAAGAGAGATAGGTTAAGGTCTGCCTTTTACAGTGGAGGGGTAGTAGGGATGTGGTAATAAGCTGGTGGGGTGCAGGAAGAGTGCATATTTTAGTTATGAGAAGGAGATAAGAAGGTGAATTTAAGGGACTGAGTCATAGAGAACAAAAAAGAGGGCACATGTGAGTAAAGCAGAGGTGCTGGAAAAAATTTCAAGTGCAGATGCTGGATTAGGGGTGCAAAAATCTAATTTTTCTTAAAGATGGCACATATCTAAGAGTGATTAAGTGTGTTTTTTACCTTGTGGGCACAGCATAAAGCAAACAATCTGTTTTGGGTAGTTGATAGAAGGAACCCACTTGGTTCCTATCAAACTTTGGAACTAATACTAATATGTGCTTTGCATGCTGCTGGTCTATTTGGAAACACTTTAAAGGAATTAAGACTCAGTTTGCCTCATGTGTACTTGGCATGCTGCTGGGCTATTTGGGAATAATTTAAAGTTTACTTTGTAAAGCAAACAAATGTTGTATTCATAAATGTGTGTTAGAAAGCCCTTGACGTGTTCCAGACTTTTTGCACACACCACAGTACCACCAGGAGAGTGTCACTAGGTTCAAGTCGGAAAATTCACAGACAGGAAAAAATATATAAATCTTTGTGTTAAAACAAGTAGCCGCAGTTTGCAAAAGAAGTTGACTGATGTTTGACAGTGTGTCTGTGACAGCACTGTTAATGCTGCTGGGTGAAACACGCCTTTATTGCTCCTTCTTCGTCTGAACTTTAAGGTTATCTTGGGGTGCTGCAGCACCCCCGACACCCCTAGGTCCAGCACCCCTGAAAGAGCGGGTGCAACCTTTGTTCCCAGGAGAGGAGACAGGCACAAAGGGGATAGCTGCTGCAATAATATCACCAATTTGGAATGCATCATCAGGTAACCCTGATGAAGCCCACCGGGGCAAGGTGATGATGATATCAGGCGTCAGACTAGGAGAGGCAGGTTAGCCAGTCCTTTGGGGCTGTCCCCTCAGGTGGGGGAACGGGGCCCAGGGCAAGAAAGGGAATGGGACTTCCAGAAAAAGAAGACGGTTTGTTGACAGCACAATGCGGGGAATTGCAAGTCTGGAAAGGGCTGCAGGTATGTTCTGGAGTGTAGGTAGTGTGGTGTAGGGTGCTCAAAGTGCAAGCATTTGCAGAGGCCATAGGTACCATCAATACAGAGGGAAGGGGAATGCTGTCATGCGGGGCGTTCATATGGATTCAGACTTCTTTAATACTAAGAAGATACAAGCTGAAAAATTGGGGCTGGAAGTGGGATGGAACTTCCCCCTCCAGTGGTGGTCTTGGAGGTCAGTACTACTCCTACAGATTTCCAAAGGAGGCAGAAGCCAGCTATCTAGTCAACAGCTGTGCCAATAGCTCTGTAATCCTGTATAATGGGCCATGCTGGCTGCATAGGGATACAAAAGGGGATGATGGACGGAGCATTTGAGCAAATCAAACACTCACCCCCAGTCAACTGATCTGGGTTTAATCCATCACCATTCTTTAGCTCACTCAGCCACCCCAGTTCAGACATGGCTATATGCAAATCAGTCTGACCCTGTGCCTCATGGGAACAGTCCAGCCCGAACTGCCAAGCCATGTCTTCCCTGGACCGGAAACAAGCATCCTGGGACCGGTTTCGGATTCATAATCCTCATCAGCCACGCTATCTTGAATCCAGTGGCCAAGTGAGCAAGGGACTCACGTCTGAGCATACCCTGCCACACTTAGGGCTGCATAGGCTCACTACTTGAAACCAGCTAAGGATATTGCAGTTATGTTAATGGACAAAGTGCACGAAGAGTTTAGCTTGGAGAGGGCAGCGGGTCCAATTACGACTCCTCCATTGCCAGATATCAAGGTCACCTGTAACTTTTGCTTAAACAGAATATAAAATACATACAGTTGGGTAAACATCACAAACATTGTAATATAACCGGGTGGGATAATCCTCGCCTCCGTGTCCTTAATAGAATTGAAAATTCTTTGCGCGAATGCTAGCTAATTCTGTATTCTGTTACAGGACCGGAGGCTTCTGATTATGCTAGTTTCATTCTTATCAAATACAACTGAAGCTATATCACCCACCGGTTTGTAATAAAATGGCTTAAAGCTAGACTCAGACGACCAATGAGCAGATCTCATAATATCTTGTACTGTAGAACCCAAGATGAAAGTCTTTGATGTCATAGCACCACAAACAGAATGTGCCCCCCCCCCCTCCATCTGGCTATGGTAGCTGCAAACACAGGCTTATGAGGTTTTTGCAAAGCAATCAAAAGTTGAACTGAACCATCCGGTCGTATAGGCTTAGTACATCCGTCATAGACCTTAAGGCATTGAACTACACATAACTTTGCATTAGATGGAAAAGCATGATAATCAATACTTCTTGAGAATGTCTTAGTTCTGGCAGTAATATTAAAAGAAACTCTTTCCGGAGTAAATACTCTACCTGTAAGATCAAGAGCTTTGACGTCGGATGAACGTTGAAAGGCAGATAGGCATAACAACATAGCAAGTTTGGGTGACAGTTGTTTCCTAGATAACAAAAATATTATCTGGCCATCTATCAAATAAGGAAAGAATTAAGGAAACATCACACGAGGAAGAATACTTAGGCTTGGGAGGATTCACAACACGGATACCCTTTTAAAAATTACAAATGACCGGATGCATGCCCAACGGTTTGCCATCTATTTGGGAATGATCAGCGGAAATGGTGGATCTAAAATTATTAACAGAACAATACGCCAAACCCTTGCACGCTTTTTCTGATAAGAAATTCAAAACATGGGATAACTCGGACCCCACGGGATCCACAAGTTGTTCCATGCACCAACGAACCCAGACCTTCCAGGCTGAAGAATATCGCTTCCTGGTGGAAGGGGCCCAAGCATGGTTAATGAAGGCCGCAGCCTTGTCCAAAAATCCTGCCATTTCCCATTGTTGCCTGAAAGCCTCCAGGCATCAGGGACAACTTTCCCGACACTACCATCGGATGCACCTCTCCATGAGGGCCATGAAGCATCGCCGAGGTCCACGGAATCATCCAGTTGTCTGGTTACATGAGTGGTCTCCCTCGGAATCAGGATGAAGGGGGGAAAGGTATAGTTCAGACCTTTGGACCAGTCCTGGGAAAAGGCATCAGTTGCTCTCGCTACCGGATCCGGCCTCCAGCTGAAAAACGTCTGCAGTTTACGATTCAGCCTGGACGCAAAGACATCTATCTCGCACCTGCCCCACACCGCTTGCAACCAACTGAATATCTGAGGCTGGAGCTGCCAGTTGCTTTAATCCATGAGATAACATGAGTTCCAATCCGCTACTATGTTGGATTGTCCCGGGAGAGATTCCGTTATGACTGAGATCTGGTAACTCAGGCTGTAATGCCAGAAGTCCTTTGCTATCTCTGCTAGTAACGATGACCTCGTGCCACCCAATTTGTCAATATACCTCACTGCGGAGATATGGTCCATTCGCAGAAGGATGCAGCATGAGACCTGTCTGGGAGAGAGTGTCCGGATCACAAATGACCCAGCTGACAGTTCTAGGCAATTTATATGCAGTTCGAGCTCACGCAGGGACCATCGACCTACGGTAGAAATATCTCCAGAGTGCACCCTCCAGCCCCATCGGCTGGCGTCCGACTCTATGACAACTTCTGGTTGACAGCCGAAGATGGCTCTGCCGTTCCACACCTCCACGTGGGCAAGCCACTATTAAATCTTCTCTCACACCTCATTAGAAAGGGAAACCCGATCCATGTAGGATAGACCCTTCCGAAGGTGTTGAACCTTCAATCTCCGAAGGGCCCGGTAGTGAAGAGGGCACGGAAATATCGTTTGTATCGAGGATGCCAGAAAACCCACTATTCTGGAAATCACCTGAAGTGAAACCATTTATTTTTACAGCAGTGTGGAAAGCTCCTTCTTGATATCCTTCAATTTAGAGCGAGTAAGGCTCAACTGGGCAGTCTGTGAATTGATGAAGAACCCCAGAAAGTCCATGGTCTGAGCAGGACAAATAGCTGATTTGAATTTGCTGATCACGAACCCCAAGTTTTGAAGAATAGACATGTTCATGTGCAAATGCGGCGCAGCCAACGCCAGAGTTTGAGCCATGATAAGTATATTGCCCAGATACACTATCATGCGAAGGCCCTGTTCCCGTAAGTGCCCTATCATCGGCTTCATCACCTTGGTGAAGCCCCATGGTGCCGAGGAAAGTCCGAAAGGAAGGACCAAATATTCGGACCACCGGTTCCACCATTGAAACTTTAAAAAGTGGTGGTGAGGAGAAAATATAGGAATCGACAGGTAGGCGTCCTTCAGGTCCAACCGGACCATCCAGTCTCCCTCCTTCAGCAAATCTGCCAAGTGATGGGCACCCTCCATCTTGAAATGATTGTACGTAATGAAGTGGTTGAATTCCCTTAGATTCAGTACCAACCTGTGACCTCCGCCTTTCTTCTGAACCAAGAAAATACTCCTGCAGAAACTGCGACGGCCATCGTCGCAATATGCAATCGCTTGTTTCTGCAGCAATGCGTCGAGTTCTGCCTCTATAAAATGGCACTCTAGTTGGGAAAAAGAGAGTTGTCGGGGTGGAATGTCCTGAAAGGGAGTTTTATAAAAATCTAGGTGAAACCCCTGAATTGTCTGTAGGACCCATGCATCCTGCAATATCAGAGCCCAATTGCAATAGGAAAATTGATTACGACCCCCTACGGGTAACTGAAAGTTATTGAAACTCTTATCTGCAGACTCTGAAACTTGGAAGCCCACTCGGTGGAAGCGTCTTCTGTTGAAGCACTGACGGGTGGGGTAGAAGGTACCCCCACAAGTGGAGTCCCACTCTCCTCGACCACAGCTGTAGTCTCCTCGTTGAGGACCTTGATGGTACTGGCGGCCCGGCGAGCGTCCTCTGCCTTGCCCGGCGTGATTAAAAACGCCACCTGGAAAACTTGTTTGATACCCGATGCGTCCTTGTCAAGGGAAGTGACTGTACCTACGTATTTTGAAACGTCTTTCATGAAGCAGTCACCAAAGAGGTTACCCTCCTCCAGAGGATCTGGTTCTGCCGCAGCCAGTTCGGTCAAGTTAGAGTCCATTCTCATTAGGAGTGATTTATGCCTCTCAGTGGCAATAGCACAATTGGCGTTTCCCAGCAAACATATTGCGCTTTGGGTCCACCCAGCCAAAACATCGGCATCTAAAGGAGCACCGGACTCCTTAGCCTCCAGGGCCATTTCTAAGATTTTGGCCAGTGGCCCCACCACATCCAGGAGCTTGTCCTGGCAGTCACGCCAGGTCCGATCAATTCCCTTCTTCGGGTCTTTAGCGATTTCTTTAGGAAGGTGAGGAGGATTACGTCTATGTCTGGTGTCTCTGCTACCTTATTCGGAATACCGGGCCTGAGACACTCTGAGCACAACATGCTATGCACGTCTTTATCAAAGCTCTTGTGCAGGTTGTCGTGGAGATATGCCGCTACCTCGGGGGCCGGAGCCCAATCCGACGACCTAGGATGTACGATGTCGGCCGGACTAAAGGTAAAGGGGTATTCAAAGTCTGGGACAGGTCCTGCTCCACATATTTTGTCTTGCATGATCGTTTTCTTGGGGAAGCCTCCTCTTCAGGGGTGTCCGTCCCTGTAGTATCTGTATTGGCATCAGTGTCAGTGTCCCTATGCTCATGATGCTTAGCCTTCTCACCCATGCTGGGTGGGGTAGAAGCTTTAGGTAGTGTAGCTGGTGCACCAAAGTGGGGCCATGACTTAGCTTTAGACTTGCCAGGTGCATCGTCCTTCTGAGGGTCAGTGTCAAACCCATCCTGCCTGTTTAGTGATGGGTTTTAAAGGAGCTGTCAATGCTTGCTGCACATTACCAGGTCCTGCTTTTTCAATGGCCCGATTGACTGCTCTTGGATGGAGGCATCCAGAGCCTCAACAATACTGTCTTCTAAAGAAGCTGCTTCCACTTTCTCTTGGTACAGGCCATCCTCCTCATACCAGACCCAGTCATCCATGATGTATAGGTGATATATATATATATATAGCTGAGAGGAGTAAAGGGGGAGCCAACCCAATGCACACAATATAAAGAGGTACCTAGCTCCTCAGCAGTGCTGTATAGAAGTTATTGCAGCCCACAGGGTGTAAGGGGAGCAAAATTCAGTATTTAATGGAGTGTGTGCGCACTCCAAGGCCAGATGCCTCTTGCAACCAAATCAGGCAGCAAACACAATGAAAAATGTTCGAGGCTATTGAGCCTCGGATGCACGGGGGTGTGCGTAGCCCAGAAAGTACTAAAAAGTAGCCCAATTGGGCTACACACATCGGAGTGAGTAATGCTCCTAATTCTATTCCGCCCAGCAAATTAGGGAAGCCTTCGCGGAACCGCGAAGGGCGCACAAACAGTAGAGCTCAATAATCACTACAGAGAACTGCACGGTACCGTTTACTCCCAGCGGGAGTGTGAAAAAGCAATTAAAGCCCCACTGGGCATCTAAATAAGGCTTGCACAGCTCCCAGTGGGAGTTCCAAATGCACACAGCCCGTGCAGGCCTTCTAAGCAATGTAGTGCGCGCGCAATCACCTCATTAACAGCACATTCATAATCATAGTGATCAATCAATCAATCAGTGACACTTATAAAGCGCGCTACATACCCGTAGGGTCTCAAGGCGCTGGGGGGGGGGGGGGTGTCGCTACTGCTCGAACAGCCAGGTCTTCAGCTTCTTCCTGAAGGAGAGGTGGTCTTGGTGATAACTTCGCAATGCAAGTAAAGTAATTGTGCAATAAACTTAACAACAGCCAAGAAAGAGGCTCATTTACAGGATATGGTGGCTCTTATAGGGTCTGACATGATTTGATGTATAAGCTAAGCATCATGGAAAATGTAGTTTATTTACAGACAAAAACGTTTTCATTGGCTGCTGTGAGTAGCAAATAAATAGAAAGAGAAGCATAAACAGAAGCCTCCGGTCCTGTAATAGAATTGGTGAGACGGCCGCCCAGCTTTAGGGCTGCTCCTCTGCGGCGGCACTTGAGTATCACCTGGTTGCACTAACGTGCCCCCTAGGCAGTGGAGGGGACAAGGTAGGACCACTGAATGGTAAAGTTCAAAGGCTAAAGGTCAGGCATTTCATCAGGGCTGTGATCAGGTTTGTGTCATTGGCTATGGGCAGAAGGTCCTGAGGGAGCATGGGGAGGGGTGTGGGTGAATCCCAACTTAGTCAAAGAGGCAGGGAGGGGCCACTGGGGACTTAAAACTCCCCAGGCCAACCTTATGGCAAACACTAGGTGGCTGTGAAGTGTTGTTGTGTTTGCTCTACTTGGGTGCTTCCTCTATTATCAAAACATGTAAATATTTAAATACAGGTGTTAAATCCAAGACAGGGTGTTGTGTCATTAATTATTTATTTATGAGTCCAGTTACTCAGTGTCTGTAGGTCATTCTGTGTGCATGGAATACTATATGTTTAAAACACACTCCATGAGCTTTGCAGAGTTGGGGAGTTGAGCAATGACTTACAGTAGCCTCTAGTGGATAGCCAATTGCGCCACTTGGTAGTGTGCAAGTATTTTATCGCAAACATGTTGATAGTTCCTTTTGAGTAGTTTAATTTTTGCAATTTTTTGTATTTTGGAGCAGCAGATTATTTTCTCCCAGCTGACCTGTTTGCCACATATTTATTTTATTTTGCAGGTCACTTTTCTTTTGGTTTCAATGTATATGCTGTTTTGCCACACGCATCGGTATATTATTTGTTGCATTGTTCATCATATATAATGGGCCTGGTGGTAAAAGTGCTTTTGAGATGATTCGGAGGTTTCGCTTTATGCATTCTTTGTGCATTTTAGTGTGATTTTTTACTTGATCAATTGCAGTGTGTGCCTCTAGGGGTCGGCAAGGCCTTGTACACGTGGCAACAGTTGCCTGAATCAGTCCCCCAATCCATTCCATAATTACAGTGTAACTATCTCCTCCCTGCTTGGCTGCTCAATTTGATTTTACCAACTCGGATTATGCAAACTGGTTCCTGTAGGTGCTATTTGCTAGTTTTATAGCCTCAATTTTCCTGATTACACTTTTACTCAATCAGACACAAATGATCATTAGGTCCATGTTTATGGTCCTTTTCTTTCTGTGCATATGATTTAATTGTGAATGTTGAAGGTGGACACGATGATCAGGGAAATGTCTCGCTATCAGAGTGCTTTGCACACCCAAGGTTTGCCAGTTCCCAGCCAAATTAAAGGCAAAGATGCTAATACCAATAATTAGTTCCATTACAAATGTGCAGCCGTTTAGTACCCTGGATCATACTGCATGCAATGTAATGTAAGGGAGATTTGTGGAGGACGGCTTGTCACCTGTGATAGTATCCAGGTGCTGAGTAGGTGATCGTGGGCTGAGCTTGAGTACAGGCAGTGACGATGGTCCCACAAGAAGACTAATTGAACAGCTAAGTCTTCTGCTTCTTGCCCAATTCAAGACGTGAGGAGGAGGCTCTGATGTGTTGGGGGAGATCGTTCCACGATTTGGTGGATTTGTAGGAGAAGGATTGACCTCCTGTTCTGCATCTGTGGATACGGGTAAGTGTGTGAGTGACAGTGATGCTGAGCGAAGTTGTCTGGTAGGTTGGTAGAAAGGAAGCCAGTGATTGAGGTATGCGGGTCCTGTGTTGTGTAGTGACTTGAATGCGTACGTGAGAAGTTTGAACTGGCATCGCTTTTGGTTGTGGAGCCATTGGAACTTTCTGAAAAGTGGTATGGTGTGAGCTTGGTGTGGGAGATCGAGGACGAGTCTGGTGGCGGCGTTTTGGATAGTTTGAAGTCTGTGAAGAAGATGGGTTGGGATGCTGGTATAGAGTGTGTTGCTGTAGTCCAATCTAATTGTCATCAGGACCTGGGTGATGATATGCCTGGTGTCCAGTGAGAGCCACTTGAAGATTGTTTCCAACATATGAAGGATATGGCATGGAGAGGTGATGGCATTGACCTGGGACTTCATGGTGAGGTTGGTGTACAGGATGAGGCCTAGGTTCCTAGCGTGGTCGGTTGGGATGGGAGTGAGAGTTCAGCAGGCCACCAGGTGGAGTCCCAAGATGGGCTCCTATTCCTGGGCACGTCAGTTTTGTCGGTGTGGATCTTGAGACAGTTTTTATTCATCCAATTGGCCATGCTGTAATGCATTGTTTGAAGTTTGTCGTGGTGGTGATGGTCTCATCTGACATGGAAAAAATTAGCTGGGTGTCATCAGCATAGGAGAGTATGTTGATTCCATGCTATCTGATGATGTTAGCCAGAGGAGTCATGTACATGTTGAAAAGTGTGAGGCCGAGTGATGATCCCTGTGGGACTCTGCAGATGAGGGCCTTGGGTTGTGATGTGAATGGCTTGAGTCTGACTCATGGTGTTCTTCCGGAGAGGAAGGAAGCTATCCATTTGAGTGCTAGTCCTTGTATTCCTGCCGTGAGTAGTCTGGTGATGAATGTTCGGTAAAGGATGGAGTCTAAAGTGACGGAGAGGTCGAGGAGGATAAGGGCAGCGCCATGCTCCAGAATGATGAGTATGTAATCTGTGGCAGCAATGAGGGCTGTTTCGGTACTGTGGTTGTTTTGGAATCCGGATTCTGAGTCTTCCAGAAATTTGTGGCATTCTAGGTAGTCAGCGAGTTGTCTGTTTATGGTTTTCTCTATGACTTTGGCTGGGAAGGGGAGCAGTGAGATAGGTCAGTGGTTGCTGAGTACTTTGGGATTGGCTGTGTGTTTTTTAAGGAGAGGCGTGATGTTGGCGTGTTTCCAGTTATCTGGGAAAAGGGCTTTCTTGAGGGAGGTGTTGATGATGGAAGTGAGTGAGGCACTGATCATGGCTCTATCCAGGTTTTACATATGGTGGTGGCAGGGGTCTGTGGGCGCCCTTGAATGGATTGTCTTTATTATTGCTACGGTGTCCTTGATGGATAGAGGGTTCAATGCTGTCAGTTGTTAGTCTTTGGTTGATGAGGTTAGCAGGCCGATGAGGGGTGGCTGGGGTTCAAAGTTGCTGTAGATCTTGGTAATTTTTTCATGAAAGAAGTCGAAGAGGTTGTTGAAGAGTTCTTGTGTAGAGGTGCATTAGAAATTGGGTTGTTGGCTGACTGGGGTATGAGCAGTTGTCAAACAGCAATCACAATATTTATTAGTCAGAGTAAGAGGCTGGCAAACTCTAAATTAGCATGTGCTCACCCTATGGTAGCTTGGCAGAGAGCAGTTAGGCTAAACTTAGAGGCAATGTGTAAAGTATTTGTGCAACAGTTCAAACAGTAAACCAGTGAAAGCACCACACAAAATGATCCGACACCAGATTTGGAAAAATAGAGTAGACTTTAATAAATAAAACAAGACCAAAACAGTGAAAAATGGTGCCAAACAGTACAAAAGGCTATTGAGGGCTATCTGGTCGTACCAGACTGGGACACATTCACAAGTTCAGGTAGACCAGGATGGAGCATGGGGCAGCTACAGAGAACATGTTAGGCCTGCTGACAAAGTACCTTAAATCCTGGTTGTGGAGTTTTTCTTGGATCTGCGTTGAAGATGCGGTGTGAGTTCCTGATACATCGAGGATCCTGTTGATGGGGCTTGTGATGTGGAGTCCGGTGTTGAGGATGGAAGGCACAGCCGAGACGCAGCGTCAGTTCGGATGAACGCTGAATCTGCGATGCAGAGTTTCTGTGTCATCATCAAGGCTGCCATCAGCAAGTTTTGTGCAGTGGTGGTTCTGACGGTGAAGCATCTGTCCCAAGATGAGGGAGACGGATGTGATTGGAGTCTTTTGCGACAGGTCCAATCCACACAACAGGGGCGATGCATCAGTTCTGGTCTGGGATGTGCTGCTCGGCCGAGGAGATGCATCAGCTCTGTGCGATGATGTGTTGCCCTGCAGAGAAGATGTGTTGGTTCCGCTGGCAAGCACCTTAGGATCATTTCTAAGTGCTCAAGACTGGGGTGGTACCACTTGGCAGAGTAGACTCAGAGATGGCAGAGGCCAGCTGCAGGGGTCGGACGCCTGTAATGTCCCTGAGGCTTCAGGTCAGGAGGTCTGCCAATTAGCCCTTGAAGTCACTCCGGGGCCAAGTGATGCAGGTCCAGTCCTTTTCACCCACGCAGGAGGGCAGCAGGTCAGCCAGTCAGTACAGCAAATCAGGAGCCCAATAGAGCATCATCTCAGCAGAGTGGTAGTCATTCAGAAGCACAGCAGTCCTTCTTCCTGTCAGAGTATCAAAAGCCCCAAAGGTGTACTGTCTTGGTGGTGTTTGAGCTGCAGTACTTATACCCAGTGGGGCCTTTGAAGACATGCTTTTGAAGTGCACAAAGGTCCTCTCTTCCTGCCTTTGCTCCAGACTTGCTACAGGGGGCCATGCAGCCCTGTGTGTGTGGACAGGACAGAGCGAATTCAGGTGAAAGTGAGGTTTTGCTCAGCTCCTCCCTCCCTTCCTGCCAGAGATGGCCCATTGAGATACACCTAACCTCCCATTGCGGGTGGCTGTCTAGGAGGAATACACAAAGCCCAACTGCCAACTACACTCAGTCATGTGAACAGAGACGGGCTACATGCACCAAATGGCTAAAGCAAGAAAATGTCATTTTCCGAATTGCAATTTAAAACATGACTTCCCCATGAGTTTGGATTTTAAATTGTGATTCCAGAGACACCAGACTTGGAGGATTTATCTATTCCCAATTGGAAATTACACTTAAGATATTAAAAAGGTAATCCCAATGTTATCCCACGGGTGTGATAGGCCTTGTTGTAGTGAAAAATGACTTTGAGAGTTTTCCACTACAAGGACATGTAAATAATAAAAGTATATGTTCTGCCTTTTCAATACATTGCAATACTACTTCTGGGGTGTCCAGGACCACCCTTGGGGTGACTTATATGTAGAAAAAGGGAAATGTCCAGCCTGGCAAAAGGTTTATTTTGCCAGGGCGACTTAGCCGTGTGAACTGCAGGAAGACAAAATGTTGGGGGGAAGACCACCCTAATACTGTCAGATCTAACAGGGTGATGGTGTTGGTTGTGGCTGTTGGGTTGGTAAATCCCTTGACAATTCCAAAAAGTTCCTTACAGTTGTTGGAGCAAGATACAGTTATCAGAGTTAGGGCCTTTTTTCTACGTCTCTTCCACTTGATGGTGATACTGTCTAAGAGTAGCCTTGTTGGTGTTTCTTATGGTGGTTTCTCAGGTTGCTCTCAATTTCTGTTCGAGTTGTTTGCAAACTCTCCTGGATTCTCTGAGGTCAGCATTGTTTCAGCTAGCTTGTTTGTTGGATCTTTTGGGTGTGGTGTTTTCAGGGACACCACGGTTAGTGCAGGTGGTGATCCAGTTGTTGAAGTGGTTTGTGTCATTGACAACATTTTTGGTGTGGTCTGGATGGTTTAGTTGGGGGGCGTTGAGCTATTCTGTTTCTGTAACTTTCTTCCAGCAGCGGCTTGGGCTGTTGCTAGACTCCATGGGGTGGGTGGTGAAACTGTTATGTGGAAGTGGACAATGGGGTGGTCCGTCCATGTGAGTGGAGTGAAGTGGCTGATTTGAGCCTTGTCAATGGAGAAGATGGGGTCATGGGTGTTTCCAGAGATGTGGTTGGGCCTTGTACGAACTGGGTTAAGATGATGTTCTGTAGATTTTTGAGGAAGTCTATGGAGTTGAAGTCCATGGGGTCATCAAGAGGAAAGTTGAGAACTCCTAGGAACTCCATGGTGAGGGGTGCGGTGAGGTCGGTGAGGAAGTTGCTCAAGTAGGTGCAAGGTCCTGGGGGCCGGTAGGTGAGGGTGCCTTCGATAGTGGCTTTACTGTCTGTCAGAAGCTTAAAGTGCATGTGTTCCATAAAAGTGGCTTCTGGGTCAGTGTAAGAGGTACCCTTGTTGGTGTCTGTGGATAGTGGCGAGTCATCCTCCTGGTTTATGGGGTCAGTACTGGTACAAGATTTTGCTAAGGATTGCTGTGGTGATGTCCAGCATATGGCGTTGGGCCAGGTTTCGGTGAGGAACAGAAGGGCCAGTGCATTGGAGTTGTAGGCATGCATGCGAGTGAGTGTTGTTGTGCAGGGTGGGTTTGTGGTGCTGTGTGAGTGTGGGTCTTGAGTTATGACTTGGTGTGAGGTGTAGTGTGTGTGTGGGTGGTAGGAGCGTTGTATGGAGACATGTGAAGTGGCAATGGGAGCATGCAAAGGGGCCGTCCGTGGACTGAGGTGTGGCTCAGCTACACCATTTGTGGTGGCATCAAGGGTTGAGCTGGTGGAATTCAGTGGCGGTGTAGCTGCTGGAGGGATTTGGACCAGCGTTCCTGGTGCTTTACACAATCCAGGTGCAGATTGGCTTAGATATACTTGCCTTTGGTGTGCCAGTGGTGTGGTTGCGTTGCGGCATCAATTAAGTAAAGACTTGGAGAGCCTAAGGAGTGCGCGGATGGTGGGCAGGCTCAGCAAAAGTGGGAAAGCCCAGTGGGGAGAGTGGTAAAGGCAGGAAAACACAATTGGTGGAGCAAGTTAGGGGTCAAAAACTAACAAAAGAGACTGAGATTCAAATCGAGCAGCAAGAGGAGCAAAAGATGCACAAGGGGCAGTTAAACAGAGACGGCACCAACAAAAAAAAGTAGTTACCGAGTAGGGGTCAGAATGAACAGCTAAAAGGAAAAATAGCAGGAGGCCAACATCAACACAAGTCAGAAGGCCAAGGCAAGTTCAAGGTCGCACTTCAGCAGAAGAGAGAAATCTGGGCACCTGCTCAATGGGGTCAATCTTCCGCGTTCATTAAGTAGGGCCTGGGTGTGGGAGGAGTGTGGAGGGCAGTGGGTGGGCTCAGCAATAGCATGAAAGTCCAGTGGGGTGAGCAGGAAAGCCCAGCTGGAGCAGCAAGGCAGGAAAATGCGATCAGCAAAACAAGTGGTGGGCAAAGACCGACAGAAGAGACCAAGATGCAAAACGAAGCAGTAAGAGGAGCAACAAGCATTTACAATGCAATAGGTCTCGCATTATTAAAGTTTGGGCTATTGGCCCTGGAAATGACAATGCCTTTTATTCATTTGCATCGGAGCGTAAACAAGCACTTTGTACTTATAGTCCATGCTTATGAGAAGCAAGGCTGGCAGTCTATTTTACTGCCAGCCTTGCTCATTGTAAGCAAGGACTAAACGTTCGAAGTGCATGTTTATGCACCGATTGCAGGTTTAAAACAAAAATGAATAAAAGCCATTGTCATTTACAATGCCAATAGCTCAAACTTAAATAATACGAGACCTATTGTATTGTAAATGCTTGTTTTATTAATTAAGCACCACCCCATTCTGCAGTTGGATTGTTCCCCAACGCTGCACTCCCACCCCCACCCACACCACACCTGCTCCAGGAAGTTGTCATCATGTTTGTGTGGCTGAAGCATGATGACATGTGTGCATTCGTCACCACGCTTTCTCTGTGTACATTCTTGCGGGGTTTTTTTTGCCAGTGCTGTTCAACATCGGCAATAACTGTTTACTTTTATTTTTGCCGATGCTGAACAGCATCGCGAAGAAGCATTGGCAAACCCAATAGTTCTGAATTTACAAAGCCGAAAGGCGAAACTAGTTGAAATTCTGTTTAACGATCTGGTCACTTTGAAATAGGCATCTATTAGGGGGTGCCAGGGGCAGATCTGCACGACCTGGCTTCCTCTTTGGTACCCACTTGGCAGGGGTCGTAAAGGGGGTGCAAAAGAACAGAAAGTAAACAGAGCTTTAAACATCGTGTTTACTTTCTGTGACATCCACTATATTCTCTTCCCTTTCAACCACCTCCTCAGAACCAAAGATTAGGCTGATGAGGGGGTTAAGGGGCCAAGCCTGTGATGTCATGGTCAAAAGGTGTATGACGTCACTTCCTCCCGCCAACACATTTTGGTGAATGAAGTCTATGAATTCTGATTCAGAAGGCCAGGAACTCGACGCTCTGAGGTGTCGGTGCTATCCATGACGTCATAACGTCAATCGGATTCGCAACCTCTCTCTCCACCCAACCCTCCCTAACCCCTCTGTCCTCTCTCCCTCACTCACCCGCAGCAAAAGGCGCCATCTACGGAAATAATGTTTGTGTGTTGGTCAATGCGTGTTACATGTTCCATATGTGATTTTCTGCATACGCACAGTGCACAGCCTCTGCAGTCCAGTGCCTCCCCACTGTACTCAACCTTTGACCTGTGGAAACAATGACATTGAAGAATCGTGGTTGGAGATGGGATGGCAACAGTGGTTTACAAATAAGTTAACCGCAGGGTGGACACATTTCGGGGGTGGGGGCCCTACACCCCCAGCACAGCAGCCGTGGGAGCCGAGCTACACAAGAAGGAGCCCAGAGAGACAAATATTTGTACCTAGACTTCACAGACTAACGACAAGGCATGCCTAGCCCCGCCTTCCATACTCCTGTCCGCGTGCTTATTATTCAAGGCACATTCCTCGTGCGCCCCCCTTTCAAAGGGGTGGACCCGAGACCTTCCTATGGCCAATCCAGAGCTTTGTGTCGGGTCTGGGGCCACGTCCCCGGAGACCCGAGGTCACCCCGGAGGGAAACCATTAGCTAAAGGCAGACATGCTGCTTTAAGGGGACCTGGGGGCAAGCAGGCTAGTGACCGTCCAGGTGATAAAAAATCGGGAGTTGTGTGAGCGCGTGCGAGTCTGACGTCAGCGGCGCGGCTGACATCAGTGGCGCGACCACCTGGCCTTGGAGGCTGCTGGAGCGCAAGACGGGCGCACAGGCAAAGAGTTGGTGGTGGAGCAAGGTGTTGTGCGGGGCGCACGCAGGCAGCCGAGAGGGGGCCGGAGCCTCAGGAAGACGCGCGGGTGGAACAACGGGGCGCAGTGGCACCTCCCGCTGCCACCAGCAGCCATGGCGCGGTGCGAGCTGCGATCCTCGGGACTGGAGTTGCGAGACCTCCACAGGTAAGGAGAGCTGCGACCCCTGCGGATGGGACGGATCTGGGTGCTGGGGGGCTGTGGGGTGGGTGAGCCCTTCTCAATTGTGCTGGTGTGCTGTGCTAGCGGAAGGGAGCACTTCGGGGTTCATTGACGGGCCATAGAGTCGTAACTGCAGGAGGTTTGCAAGGGAGACAGGAGATGGGCACAGCGTGTAACTGTGGTGAACGCGCACGTCCCAATCTGATCTGCAGCATGCGCGTGCCCATCTCCTGTCTCCCTTGCAAGCCCTTGAAAGCAGACTCCACGACTATAGGTCTCACTGCGACAGCGCTTCGCGCTGTGTTGCAGGTGCGAGACCTAAAATGGGCACTTAAGAGGAACAAAGAATGCAAAAAGTTAAACAGAGACAGGGAGCTGATAAAGCAGGCGGCACAAACAAAGAGAGAGTAGTTACCGAATCAGGGCAGAACGAGCAGCTAACTGGAGAAAAGGCAGGAGACAGACACCAACACCAGGCAGAAGGGCAAGGTGAGGTCAAGGTCATGCAGAAACAGTAGAGAGATGTCTGGGCACCTACTGCATGATGCGATATGGAGCATTTGAATGCATGATTGTTTCTTGTTGAGGTATGATGGCACTGCTGCAATTTTTTTGTTTCCCCAAAGTTAAATTAGAAGCTCTAAGCCCGGCAGAAGCAGTAACGCGATATGAGCCAGTACCTTTAGGGTTCTGTGACTGTGTTGTGCCAAAAGGAAGTAAAACCGGGGAAAAATATTTTTTCCTACTGAATGGGCAGCACTCAATCAGTAAAATTATATTTTGGCTGCAGAAAATGACATTGTTGCAAAATTCCTGAATGTATTTTTCTTTTTCTAATCATATTTTATTTAAACATTTTCTGAACCAATGAGAACGATTTGGTACAGTGCATATATCACATATAAATAATTAGGACATTTCACTAAGGCCACACTGAAAATAATTCTCTTACTCTCTTTGCCTTTCACCCATCAATATATTTTCCTTCTCAATCTTTCCCTCTATATGTTTCAATGGCTATCTCCCTTCTGCTCATTCCTCTCCTTCTGCATCTCGAAATTGTGCCAAAATGTTAGTCCCTCTTTGAGGATCCTTATCTCAATCACATCTCGGTCCAATCTGTTTGTGCCATCTTCATATATATATATCAGTTAACCTAATCCTGCCTCGATCAAAACCCTAGCCCTTATTTTCAGGATTGTCCTCAGGAGTAAAGATAAATTGATGTATTTAGGACTTAATTTAGAGTTTGGCAGACATGGTACTCCATCTTAAAATGCTATGGAGCACCTTGTCTGCGGAGCACTCAGTCCACTCGCCTTCTCTAGAGAGGATTGGACCTTATGTTTTCCATCGATGGAGCCTCCATTGACTCAGCTGATGGAAAGCGTCGTCCGATGGAGTAGAACCATCCGAGGAAGAACATAACACTGCTCACCGCCACCCTTTTTAGGGTGAAGAGTGTATTATCTTTTTTTCCCTCTCTGCCAATGGCAATCAAAATCTGGCATTGAGGGGCAGAAAAAAATAATGAATAAAGAAAGTTCCAGGGTGTGGAGGGTCATTATTTTTTTGTGCTTCTGAAACCAATCTCCTATTTAGGGAGATTGTTTCTGGAAAACAAAAAAAGGTTGAAAGTTTAATGAATGGCTGTTAAAAGAAATGGCAGATGTACACCATATGTTTTCCACGGTAAAAGGAACCACTGTGACAGCGCTTCCTTTCAATGTTCATAGAACTAATCAGCTGGCGGTCCTCACTAAGGCCCAGATTCTGAAAGATGAAGGCAACGCAGCACAGCACTCAAAGTTGCTGCACTGTGCTGCGTGACAGGCAGGGAGCAGGAGCGCACCATATTCACATTGAAATGTCTCTCTCCTCCCCTCTCCCTAGCACCAGTGCTGATTTTAGCTGCTGAGTGTCACACACACACCTTAGCATCATTGTGCGAGGATGTATGCGTGTGTCTAGCATGGGTATCATGCAGGAAGGGTATCTTGCCTGTACAAAATACTTTCCTTTGGCAATAAACCCTTTCTACTGATGTTTGTGAATAGGGTTAAGCGTAAAAAAATATGGGTTGTAGCACAGTGGGCCCGATTCACAAAACTAACTTAAGACAAAATCCTAAACTTACTACCATTTTCATATTCACAGAAGGCACTTAATCATTTCGGTATTCAAAGAAGTTAGGAGTCCTAACTTTAGGACTCCTAAATGCCTTCTGTGAATACCGAAAGTCCTAAAGTTAGGATTTTTCTCAGTTTAGGAGTAGTAAAGTTAGGACTCCTAACTTTAGGAATCCTAACTGCCGTCTGTGAATACCGAAAGTCTTAAAATTAGGATTTTTCTCAATTTAGTAGTAGTAAAGTTAGGACTCCTAACGTTAGGACCCCTAAATGCCTTCTGTGAATACCGAAAGTCTTAAAATTAGGATTTTTCTCAGTTTAGTATTAGTAAAGTTGAGACATATCCTAATTTTAAGACTTTCAGTATCCACAGAAGGCATTTAGGAGTCCGAAAGTTAGGAGTCCTAACTTTACTACTACTAAATTGAGAAAAATCCTAATTTTAAGACTTTCGGTATTCACAGCAGGCATTTAGGAGTTGTAAAGTAAGGAGTCCTAACTTTACTACTACTAAACTGATAAAAACCCTTATTTTAAGACTTTCGGTATTCACAGAAGGCATTTAGGAGTCCAAAAGTTAGGAGTCCAAACTTTACTACTACTAAATTGAGAAAATTCCTAATTTTAAGACTTTTGGTATTCACAGAATGCATTTAGGAGTCCTAAAGTTAGGAGTCCTAACTTTACTACTACTAAATTGAGAAAAATCCTAACTTCAAGACTTTCGGTATTCACAGAAGGCATTTAAGAGTCCTAAAGTTAGGACTCCTAACTTCTGTGAATACCGAAATGAGTAAGTGCCTTCTGTGAATACCAAAATGAGTAAGTGCCTTCTGTGAATACCAAAATGGTAGTAAGCTTAGGACTTTGTCTTAAGTTAGTTCTGTGAATCGGGCCCAGTATGCCCATGTACCGCCCATGTACCGCCCCCTCGATGCAAAGTAATGCAAAGCAGCATTACTTTTCTATACTAACCAACACAAGTAGCGAATCCCCAAAAAGGTTTAGCATCGGTTTAGAATTACAAAAGTAACGCTAATCCGACGCTAAACCTTTGACAATCTGGGCCTAGATTTGATGGATGTAGTCGATCAGGATGGAGCACCATCTGTCAAATGCTCAATCAGGCCACAAATCTGAATTTCAAAGAGTACACAAGACGGTGGTGAGAATGAGCTTTGTCTGAGAATGTGATTGCTAAGCCCAGATACTTGCATGCTTTTATATATACACCCTTTTAGTGGGTGAGGTAAGACCTCTTTACTGCCTGCAATTTATGTTCTCCACAGCCATACATGGATACCTTTACATCCATTCACTGCTGATTCTCACTTCGGTGAGGAAAATTGAGATAGGAAAATAGAGGCATGTTAAATCTTTATTTAATCGAAGACAACTCTCATCTACTCCTAGCTCCACCATCACCATTTGAATTTCCATGGGTGGGAAAAGACAAAACCGAGTACTGCCTGACTTTGTGAACAGTCTTCAATGGCGACCTAGACATTGTACTAAAAGCACATTTTGCCATGATTCTAGAAAATATAATTTTGCTATACTTTTTCAATAGACTTTCAAGAATATGGTCAGGCATTCAGTAGACCTTTCGAAACATTTATTTTCTGTGTACTCTTATCGAATTGATAACTGTCCTATTCTTATTGATAGCTATGGAAGGTTTTATGTCTTTGACAATTATTCTGTTTTCTGTTTTAGAGTAAAGATAGTATATAGGCATGTCAAATATAGGGCATTCTGCCTATAGACTGGACTGCCTGTCATTACCTCCTGCCCTACAACATGGATGGCGGGTAAAGTGCTCTCGGACTGGAGGGGTTCCTGGTGATTGGCACAGCCACCTGTTTAGGGACATATTATACTGCTGATGTCCTTGCTTTGCCAGTTACATCATTGAATGCATTGCCACTCCCACTCTGTGCTGGTAGACTGGAGGATAGAATGTGGGCCAAGATGAAAGAGGTCTTGATTCATCAGGTTACTGGCAGATATCTTCAAATAGCCAGGTGTCCTTGTTAGATACAGACACAAAGATCCAGTCTATAATACTGAGTAATCCTGGATACCTCCGTACAGCTATGTGAATAGGCATGAACATATAATCATAATAACATTACCAACCCTCCATCCCCCTTTGCTTGTGCCTCATGCTGCCCATTGAATTATGGTCTGCTAGTGAGAGGTTCCCATCCGCAAGCTACCCTCATCTCGGCTACCTACTCCATTGGCCAGCTCTAGGCAAAAAGCTGTATACGTCTGGGTGGATGGTTTTAAGGACATGTCCATCAGTCTGCCCAGAGCTCCACACAATTTATTAAACCACCTGTCTAGCTGCTTCACATCATGAGTGCCTCTCAAGCATCATTGTCTTCCATAGGCTATAAATCCAGAGAACTTTGCTTGGTAAGGTCCGCTTTTCCAGTGTGAGGCAATTAAATGTATGGCTGGCACTGGCATGTTGAATACTATTGTGGCTGCTTGTAACACAAGGAAAAGTATGGTTTTTGTAGCTCTAGAAATGTGTACCACATCATTGGGGATAATCCCCACCAAACTCTGTACAGGGTGTCAGAACTGGGCAGCCCAACACCTTCCCCACCTGCCGTAGAATTACCTCTCAAAATGATTGGATAACATTGCAGTCCCACCAGATAGGAATCAGCGCACCCTCTTTTTTCACATCCCCAGAACACATCACAAACTTCTAGATACATTTGATGACATATATTTGGATTTAGGGGCCCATTGATACATCAGAATGTAAGCTAGTAAAATAATTTGTTGCAGGGATTCTGCTGATAAAGCAGAACTGTGCCTTGGAATGACAGGATTTCAGAATGTAGGTACTGAGTCTCTCTACAACAATCTACCAGGATCTGTCGGCCCAGATCCTGACTTGATCACAGTACTTCACCTTCA
The DNA here is from genome assembly GCF_964261635.1 of Lissotriton helveticus. NCBI lineage: Eukaryota > Metazoa > Chordata > Amphibia > Caudata > Salamandridae > Lissotriton > Lissotriton helveticus. The sequence goes on from NC_136060.1 coordinate 410,058,358, forward strand.
CTCCTAACCTTCCCAGAATATTAGGTGGTTTTGGCAACCTAGAACATGGTCCTCTCGTCCCCATGGGTGCTGGGGAAACAGATAATCACCTTTTGTTTCTTAATCATGCATGCCCTTAGTAAACAAAAGAAAGACATGAAGAAAGTTTACAATATATTTATTGAAACTATCGTAATCTATTATAAAGCAAATGTGTTGCGATCACTAGGCAGATTAAACTAAATAAAGTGATTAGCATTACTAAGAGTCTGTATAAATTAGACATCCCCACCATGGCAAATGATCTATCTGTCGAGGCCTTCTCCTAATCTGTGGGCAAAGGGATATATTAGTGATCTCTGGGACTGGCAAAATACCCCATTACTGGTGTACATAGTTAAGTGTTCTGCATCTTGGGTGTAAACTCAGTTTATGCAAAGTTGCATGTTAGGCTGTGCAGGCATTCATTCCAGGACAGGTCACTCAGCCGGAATTCTCCTCACTGTGCCAAATGGGGTGAGAGTGAGACACAGTTTATATGATGATAACTTTTGTGTTGGAAAGCTGCAGCGGTGCAACCATGTTTTGTCTAAAATGTTAGGAGCTGGTGCTGACCCAGAAAAGAAAACAGTACACCATGTTGTTATGTATTCTAGGCAACCTTGGATAAAACATGCAGACCTAATCCAAAGAAGAATCACTAAATAACAAACAACATGTACAGCGTATTGCGCGTGGCTGCACAAAGCAGAGGCAGCCTAAAACATCTAATATGCAAAACTAAGGGAGTACCAAAGTGGGCCCAGAAGGAAAATCACTACACTTTTAATGTGTGTAGTTTGTTCTTGCCTGAATTCGAATTAAAGCACTGCATAATTAGAATTGTTTTAAATTACTATTTAAAAATTCAAAATAGGAGAAAACTGTATCTGATATTCCACTCTCTCATTCAGAGAGCTTATGTTGATTTGAGGTCTCACACTTGACTATCACATCTCTAAGGACTTTCTTGCTTTGGCCAATGTATGGCTTTTGTTCAGTATGATCTCATATATTCTCTCAACCCCCAGGATGAGTTTCTGGACTCGTTTGATATGTATCTTTGTGTATCCTGTTGTAGCTCTGAGATCCTAAAAAGGCAGTTTTGTCATTCTGTTTTTCTCAACAGTTTCCAAAAGTCCTCTTCTCCTTTCTTTTTTTCTTTCTGTTTGTCGAAAGCTAATCTTTCCATTGCAACTCTATTATATCTGCAGAATCATGAGACCCTACAACTTGCTCCTCTTCCTCTATCAAATATTGTGCTCTCATGTGTTCTCTGCCATCTTTCTTGCAAGTTATGTAGAATCCATTTGATATTATTTTTCAGGGCAACCATATCTTGGTAACCTTGGGGATGTTGTTGGACAGTTCTTTAACAATGAATGCCCAACCGTAAAAACCAACAACATCATGTGTTGCCATGTTGAGAATCTTGTGAAAAATCCTGGGCCTACTTCCTTTATAAACAAGGAGAATTGTGGTTCAGGTGCTCATTCTCTCCCTCCTGGACGAAGGTAACTCTTTGTATATGGGATCTCCAAAATCGGTTATCTAGACACTCCAGGTGGTTCAAAATGCTGCAGCAGGGACCATCTACAAGCTACCCAAATACTCTTCTTTGAAAAGTGCGTTGTCCTCACTGCAATGGCTCACAGTGTGGAGAAGTGTGGCTCAATGGTTAGAGCGGCAGACCCTGATGCAGAGGTCTAGCGCGGGACCAGGGTTCAATTCCCCGCCTCGGCGGGTCTTGGGCTAAAAAATTCCACGTTCCTGATAATTCTCGCCTCGGTGCCTATTCCAATCATGGAGTCCCACTCTGCAACTCTGGGCAATAGCTTGCTTAATCTCCACAACGGCCCCCACAACGCTAAGGATGCCTGGCCTCCACCTTGGGGGTGCCCAGGAGTGGACACCTCACAGGGAAAGCCAGGATGGGTTCCACAGCGGTATTCATACAAGCGCCTTGAGACCCTTGCGGGTGAGTAGTGCGCTATACAAGTATCAATTTACAGTGCACAAAAGGATAACATTTAAGGTACCTTCCCTGGCCCACAAGGGTATGAACCATAGAGGACCCTCTCTGACCAGTGCTCTCTTATCAGCGTATGCCCCCAACAGAAATGTATGATCCTCTAAGCTAGGTCTCATGAAGGTTCCACGAATCTATAGATCCCAATGGGGTGGCAAATAATTCTCCAATCTGTCCCCCAAACTATAGAATTCCATGCCTAAAGAATTAAGAACAGAACCTAATGAGGCTAAGTTTAGAAAAATGGTTAAACCTTAGCTCTATCCTCACTAGTCATCTGGGCACTACTTCTAGATGAAGATGAGAATGCACAACAGTTTCATGCAGCGCTGAGAAGCCTCCGGGTAGATATGCGCTTAATAAATCCAAATAAGATATGCTATGGTTGATATATTGAATAAGTTTCCCCTTCTATTTACTTCCAATCATAATTGTCAGGTAAGTGCTACAAGTTCCTTATTACTACTCCATCGAGGTGGCTTGAGTTTATCCTAGGTTGACCGAAGGTGTTCCCTCCGTGGCACACTCTTACCAACATCAGTTGCTTGCTGGAGGTATCCAATGAGGTACCCCATGTCAAAAATGTAAATAACCTTCAGCAACTGTTGTGCCTTCAGATATTCAGTTATATGGCGCACAGATTAACTTTCATTGCAATAAAAAAAGAACTAAACCAAAGTGTGTTCACCTTCACTTTTTCAGCTAGTTTCATGAATCCACCAGTCTGTCTACCTTATTCTGTTCCTTCATGTGGTGTTTGCTGCTTTAAGTTCCTCAGCTGCTGTGAATTGTTAATGTGTGAGAGGGCAATCTTACTCAAAGTAGCCACCATTGCCGTTAGTAATTATTCTGCTTCCTGGAAGTCTGTCTAGCCAGCCAATAAGTCACAAAATAAATAAAATCCCCACTTAATCATTGTGAGGCAGGTCTTGTGACCAGAGACGCTCATAGTCTTGATGCCAGCTTCATCACTTTTCCATCCAGAGCTGGATGGCCAAAGATCAAGTTAACCCTTGCTCATCGATGAGGCCAAGGGCTAGTACTTCTGACTTTGGTTCCGATACTAAATCACCATAATGTGCCTGAGTGCAAGGGGAAACATCATTAACAACGCGGACAATACACCGCGATGCTGTTACATCGCGGTCGTTACAACGACCACGATGTTACCACGACATGTCATTACAACGCAAGTCTTTACATCGACTTGCGCTAGATGGCGTGCTAACATTAAAAATAGTGTAGTTTACTATCACAACACCTTCCCTACTGATAAGTGGACTGGAGTTGGAATAGTAAATTACACTTTTCTAATGTTAGCACGCCACCTAGCGCAACTCGATTTAAAGACTTGCGTTGTAAAGGCATAGCGTGGTAATATGCAGTCGTTGTAACAACTGCGATGTAACAGCGCGCGTTGTAATAATACGCGTTGTAACATCATACAACCGAGTGCAAGAATACACTGCTAAAAGCCAAGATTCACTCCTGCACACAAGCATGATACACATCCCATCACTACACACTAGTCACCAGTAGAGACAATGTTTCACTTGATGCGTATCAATGCAGTTTCTCTATCATTAGGCTGTCTTGTAGTATTTTACATTAAGTATTGATTGGCATTGTTTTAATATTTCTATAACACATTCCATACCTGTTGTGAGGCCTAAAGCACTTGCATGCTACTGACCCTAAATGATTTCATGAATGAATTAATTAATGTGGCTTGTTTGTAGAGCATGAAATGTGAACCGAAATGGCATCCTTGTGCTATTGATCAGGCAAAAAAAACAAAGTATGCTGGATGAGAGAAGAAATTCATAAATATAGGTTTCAAGGTTTTTCCAGGACAAGTGGTGGGTTAGGGAATGGAGTTTAGAAGGAATGGCATTCTGGGTCTAAGCCGCGAGGAAGGAAAATGAAGGGCTGCTGATATGGACAAGTATAATAAAAGGTTATACAAGCCAACTAGTTTTGGCTGAGTACAAACCATGGTTTGGATGACAGAGCTGAAATTTGTTTCACAAATAATTGGGTCCAGAGTGATTGATGGTCCAGTGGACATAGCAGAGAGATTCCAAGATGGAGCACTTAACCACTGGGAGCCAGTCTAATGTCTTAAGGTGAGTTGATATGATATATCTGGAGGCAAACCTAAAATGAGACAAGTGCCTTTTTTTTTAATGTGTTCAAGATGTTCGGATGTAGGCCAGGAGTCCAACTTAAATTGAGTCAATCAAGTACAAAGAGGATCGCGGCTTGAATTGTAGTTTTAATGGTAGAATCAGGGAGGAGAGGTACAGTTTTTTGGCACATCAATAGGTGAAAAACACAAGAAGAAACTACACAGGCTACTTGCCTTGGGTACAAGAGTGGTGTATCACATAGGAAACCAATGTTCTTTGCAGAAGATACAGTAGGTGGTGGAGGTCCACAATATGAGACCACCACAAATTAGACCAGAAAGAAGTGTGCTTACCCATTCTCAGTACCTTCTTCATATCACTGTTGCGTTCAAGGCAGTTTTTATTTATCCATGCATCCATAGATGCCATACATGATCAGAATCTTTCCTGGGTGTCGATCGGTCATTGCTGTTGAAAGACACAATGGTTTGGACAGAGCTCGCGGAGTTACCGAAAAACTCAGTGGAATTCCGCAGAGTTCTGCGAGTGTGTGGAGTATTGCTCGGCCACCCCTACCTTTATTTAGTGAGCAGGACCCCAGAAGCCAGCAGTTCTAGTGAATTGTCACTTCTCGCACAGCAGCCTATTAATGTCAGAGTTAGTGCTGGGGGAACAGCTGTGCCCCTGTTAGGAGGTGTTGAAAGAAGGCAGACTATGCCCATGTCTGCCATGTGCAAGCATCCATCACCTGCAGGGACAATCAGGACCCATGCTATCTCCCGGGCTGACAGATTAGTCTGCAGCACGGCACCTTCCAGTGGGTAATCGCCGCTGCCAGCCTTGCCAGGCTGGTGGAGGGGAGATAGCTCTCCAAGAGCTTTGTCCACCCTGACAGCATCATTATTTATGCCCGGCTTTCCTTACAGCTGTGAAATCAGGCCACCGCCTTTCACAATCCAGCCACAAATTGGAAGAGTGGCAGGTGAGAGATAGGGTGTCTCGGCCCCCCTACTCCAGGCCCCGCTCTCTGGTCCCCTTTCTCAGCCCCCATCTGCCAGGCAATCGTCTCTCCCCATCAGAGGAAGGCAGAAACTGCAACCCTGGCATCTGACCTACCTGCTTTGCCTACCCCTTAAAGCCCAACACTGCAGCAAAGCTAGTGTGAAGTCGATTTGCACCATGCTGCTTGGTGCACCCTCAATCTCTACAACAGAAGTAAAAAAGAATTGTGCAAACGCCCATGCCCTGTTTTCTATTCAACAGCCCTAAATTTCTATAACGTGGCTGTAAGGGTCCAATCCCAGCTTCATAACACTGGACTTAAAATCGTCTGATTGGTGGAAAGTCAATTATTCTCCTGTTACCCCAGATTGTAGATGTGTGAGATAAATGTGTAAAATAAAACTTTGTGGCAGCTCCGGTTACCTGTTGCCCCAAAACCCTAATCACATCTTGGTTTCTGTAATCACGGCCCCCCATTCTCTAATATTATGTGCAGAGAACCCCAGGATCAAGGCGCACCTGCTGCAATAAAAATATTGTCTGTTAAGCTTTGTTCCAATGCTCTTTGGAGTGAAGTCTGCACTGTGTCAACACTTGAAGAAACAATGAATTCCACGATGGTAGTAATTGCATCCTTGGTGACTGACCCGTACTTCTGACCCCCCCCTCGAGCCCCCAACCAAGCTGTCTCATCATGCAAGTATTCAGGCAGCATATCGGCGCTATGAAAAACAAACCAATAACTAAATGGTGCATTAATATTTGAGTGCTATGCTCTCATTCCTGAAGCAGACTGGCTGTATAAATGAACAGTTGCCATACGATGCTTTACAATAGCAAACATACATCTTACCTTTGTAGGATGAGGTGCTGTAGACATTGGTATTGTGGCTTCACCTGTCCAGCACCTCGCTCAGGTCCACTCCAGGTCCACCCCCAGGGTCAGTCCAAGGGCAGAGAAGTTAGTCAGAAGCACCAGCAGGTAGTGGGGAAACCTCCTCTCTGTCAGGGTGTCATCTGCCAGCTTGTACCTTGGAAGGCTGATATTCCTCCAGGTGGCACTGAGGTTGACGCTGGTGAGCACAAGGCAGGAAGACCACCGAGAGCCAGTTGAAGCCATTGGGGATGATGCTGGCGCTGATCAGGAAGAAGATGGGGCACAGGAAGGACCCCCACTCTCCCAGGAAGGCGATTGTAGTGTCTTGCCTGAGGTACATACAGACACGGACACACGGCGCGAGTGGGAGCTTCTTTATTGGCTTGCTTCTCTGTCCTGGTACATCGGCTAACTGCCGTCCTTGGTCCCTGGCTCCTCCCTTTCCGCCCGCCCTCGGCCTTTCCCGGGCCGGTCCTAGTGCCCTATGTGTGTCCATCATTACATCTCCCCCCTCTGTAAACAAAATAGAAAAACACAGCAATCTATCTACACCCTTTGCTTTCACGTCGCTGACGATCGCCGCTTAAAGTTCCTCAATGAGGCGAGACGGTTTTCTCGTGGTGCGTCTGGGGCGCGACTGATGATCCGGGATGTCTTGCTCGGGTTCATCAGCAATCTCCATCAGTATTTGACTGCGGTTGTGTGGTGTCTCTGGTTCCCTTTTCTCAGCTCGCAGTTCAGTCAGTAGTTCTTTGACATTAGGGCTGCACTTCTTAAAGTGCGTCACATTCCTGGTGACTCGTCTTCCGTCGGTTTCCGCGGTAATCATAGTTTCTTTCTGTTGCGCCACTTTCAGCAGAGTCTCATGATATTTGCAGTCAGTCTTTCGGTGCTGCTCTTGCCGCGCCAGCACCCAGTCTCCTTCTCGAATTTCAGCGTGAGAGGCATGTCGACGTTCATCAGCATAGTCCTTCATTTTTTCTTTCTTCAGCTTGTCTATGGCCGCGATCTCCTCATGGTCGGAATCGGGATACTGTTCACTTGCTGGGATACTCATCATTGGTAATCTGGTGCGCACTGATCGGCCTAGCATGAGAGTAGCAGGACATTTGCCCGTGGTGGAGTGGGGTGTGTTTCGGTAGGCTCATAGTACCTCGTTGAGTGCTGTCTGGATGTTCTTTCGAGTGAGCTCCGCCTGCTGAATGGCTTTCTTGACCGTGGCTATGAAGCGTTCAATCATTCCGTTCGCCTGAGGCCATAGTGGTGTGATCTTCTGGTGTTTGAAGTTTAGGTGTTGAGCAAGTTCGGCGAAGTCGTGGCTGTTGAATGGGGGTCCATTGTCAGATTTCACCATGTGAGGAATGCCCCACGCAGCAAATACTTCCTCTAGAATTGGTATGGCGCTGGAGGCTTTTGTGGATGTGCACAACTGTGCAATGGGGAATCTGGAATATTCGTCCATGATGACTAGGACATATTGGCCCGACTTGAATGGCCCAAAGAAATCAATGGCAACGTGTTGCCAGACACCCTCCGGCAATGGAGACATTTGCAGCGGTGCAGGGGGGTCTGGACAGCTCACTAGCTGACATTGTGGGCAATCCTTCAGTGTTGTTTCCACCATTACATCCAGTGTTGGAAACCAGACTCTCTCACGGAGTGCTCTTTTCATGGCTACTATGCCCCGGTGTCCTTCATGTGCTAGATTTATTACCCCTTGTCTTAGTTGTCGTGGGATCACAATTCGAGTGTCTCTTAGGATGAGCCCATTTGTCGCTATTGATAGTTCTTCGTGGACGTGTTTGAACGCTGCCATCTCTTGGTCGTTTTGTCCATTTGTTTGTGAATGTCGCCAGCTATTGGTTTGTATCCGGCGTTTCACTTCTTGTAGCGTGACGTCCGACTGTGTCAACTCACAGATGGCTTCCAGCGGGACTGCAGGAGGTCTAGCCTGATCTACCACGAAGTGGATGTATTCATCCGTAATTGGTTGTTCCGATTTGCTGGTCCTGTTGGGGTGTCTGGACATGTAGTCGGCAGGGTTTGCGGCTTTCCCTGGCTTGTGTATAATGGTGTAGGTGTATTCTTGTAGCCTGAGGCCCCATCTCTCTATTCGTGGTGGCATTTTTGCTCTAGGGTTTCCGAAAATTGTAATCAGGGCTTGATGATCAGTGACCAGAGTGAAGTGCTTTCCGAAGATGCATATGTGGAAATGTTCACAAGCCCATACGATAGCTAAACTTTCCTTTTCTGGCTGGGAGTATGCTCTCTCCTTGTCTGTTAGACTCCTACTGGCATATGCTACAATGTGCCGTAGGTCCTCATCTTTGTCATATTGTGCTAGGATGGCCCCTAGCCCCACGGGGCTGGCTCCACTGTTATTTCTGTCTTCTTTTTTGGAATGAAGTAAGCCCTATTTTTAGCCGACTCCACAGCTTCCTTGATCTCTCTGACCGTCCGTTCACATTGGGTGGACCACTGAAACGGCTGCCCTTGTTTGGTGGGCGTTCTCAGGGGGTGACTTATTGTGGCATAGTCTGGTATGTATCTGGAGCAGTAGCTAGCCATGCCCAGGAATGAGCGTACGTCACCAACCTCATCTGGGCTCGGTGTGTCATTTAGCGCTGCTACCTTTTCGGGTCAGGTTTCATGCCATTTCCGGAGAAGACGTGGCCAAACAATTTCAGTGTTGGCTTATGAAATTCACACTTGTCCTGATTGAGTGTGAGGTTGGCTTCCATCAGTGCATGACAGACCCAATCTAGCGCCCTGTCATGTTCTAGAGTGGTTGCTCCATAGACCAGGATGTCATCGCTATAGTTCAGTACATGGGGAACATGATGAATTGTTCTCCTGATTGCTTCTTGAAAGATTTCTGCTGCTGAGGACACCCCGAAACTTAGTCTTTTGCACCTGAACAGCCCTAGATGTGTTGAGAATGTCGTGATATATCGGGACAGCTCATGCAACTCTAATTTGTGATATCCTTTGTTAAGGTCCAATTTTGAAAATATTTTAGCTCCGTTGAGTGACGTGATGATGTCACTGATGTGAGGGCCTGGGTGCCTCTCCCTCTCTATCGCTGTGTTAGGTGCTCTCATGTCCACACATAGACGGACTCGGTTTGTCTCTCCTTTCTTTGGAACCACTACAACCGGTCAGACCCATGGAGTTGGCCCATCAGTCCTCTCTATGATGTCAGCCTCGAGTAAAGTCTTGGAGCTCTTTCTCCTGCAGATGGAACGGGATTTTTCGATGGTGTTGTGCCACTGGTGTGATTTGCTCATTGATGTGTAGTCTGATTTGGCAGTTTTTCATCTTCCCGAGACCTTGGAAGCGCTTGGGGAATTTCTTGATGATGTCTGGTTTGGCATCCACTTTGTACAGTATGTTTACCAACTTTAGTCATTCTGCGGTGGGCAGGCTTAGTAGGCAGTCTGCCTCAGGCCCCTCGATGACGTGAATGTAGGCTTGTATTGTACGATCTTGATAGGATAGATCGGTCGTGAACTTCCCAAGACAGGGGAGTGGTTTCTTTGACATCCACGTATATACTTGCACATGGGCGTTGACCAATTTGGGAGGTGGCCTCATTCTTTGATATTCCGCCACAGGTAGGTAGTTTAGTGACGCCCCACTGTCCAGCACAAACTTGGTGTGATGAGAACCAATTCTGATGTCTAGCCGTGGATACTCTTTTAGACGATCAGGATCTGCTACAAAATATACATATTCGTCTCGGTCTTGTGAGATAGGTGATAGGGATCTTGACTCTCTTGATGACGATCGTCGAGATTGATATGTTCGGCAGGAGTGATAGCTGGATTGTGACGACCCAGTGGATGAGTCCCGTCTATCCTGTACTGCTCTGACATGGTGACGACTGCTCGAGGGGCGATATTGCCGGGCATGTTCTCGTTGGTCATCCTTGTGTGACGTGCCAGCAGGCAGGAGCGTGCACTGCGTCCCCGAAGTAACAGCCCTAAAGCAAGCAAGAAGTACGCCCCCCCTCCCATCAATCCCTGTTAGGTAGTGGAAACTGTCCAAACTGGGGTGCAGACAGCCCCTCTCACCTTTCGGCCTGGTACCACTGCACCAGCCGCACTACTTCCCTACTGACCGTTCTCCACTTCAGCCCCGTCTAAATTACAATTCATGCTTGTGACCCTTTTGCCTGCTTGTGCTTGTTTTCATGACCCTGTTGCCTGCTTGTGCCTCCGTGTGCCCATGTTGCCTGCTTGTGCCTCTGTGTGCCCCTGTTGCCTGCTTGTGCCTCCGTGTGCCCCTGTTGCCTGCTTGTGCCTCTGTGTGCCCCTGTTGCCTGTTTGTGCCTCCGTGTGCCCCTGTTGCCTGTTTGTGCCTCCGTGTGCCCCTGTTGCCTGCTTGTGCCTCCGTGTGCCCCTGTTGCCTGCTTGTGCCTCCGTGTGCCCCTGTTGCCTGCTGGTGCCTCCTTGTGCCCCTGTCGCCTGCTTGTGCCTCAGTTTTCGTGCCCCTGTTGCCTGCTTGTGCCTGTTTTCGTGCCCCTGTTGCCTGCTTGTGCCTCCGTGTGCCCCTTTTGCCTGCTTGTGCCTCCGTGTGCCCCTGTTGCCTGCTTGTGCCTCCGTGTGCCCCTGTTGCCTCCGTGTGCCCCTGTTGCCTGCTTGTGCCTCCGTGTGCCCCTGTTGCCTGCTTGTGCCTCCGTTTTCGTGCCCCTGTTGCCTGCTTGTGCCTCCGTTTTTGTGCCCCTGTTGCCTGCTTGGGCCTCCGTTTTGGTGCCCCTGTTGCGTGTGCCCCTGTTGCCTGCTTGTGCCTATGTGTGCCCCTGTTGCCTGCTTGTGTCTCTGTGTGCCCCTGTTGTCTGCTTGTGCCTCTGTGTGCCCCTGTTGCCTGCTTGTGCGTCTGTGTGCCCCTGTTGCCTGCTTGTGCCTCTGTGTGCCCCTGTTGCCTGCTTGTGCCTCCGTGTGCCCCTGTTGCCTGCTTGTGCTGTGTGGGTGTGTGTGGAGGGCTCTGTGTGGCTGTGTGTGTGGGGGGCTGTGTGTGGCTGTGTGTGTGGGGGCTCTGTGTGGCTGTGTGTGGGTGTGTGTGTGGGGGGGCTCTGTGTGTGTGTCATTTGCGAGAGATAAAGCTAGTGGCATTGTAAATGACAATGCCATTTATTTATGTTAAAAAAACATAAATAAAAATAATGTCAAGAGCAATGCCAATAGCTCTAACTTTAACAAAGGCAAAACCATTGCATTGTAAATGCTTGTTTTATTTGTGTTTCTATAGTGACATCACTGAAGTTACAATACGGAAACGGCGAGTGTGTCAGCGTTTTGGTGGAGATTCGTGTTTTCATTTCGACATTATGCCTTACTTCTGCCAAGTCATTACTTATATGGAGATGGATGTATTGGATGCATCTTAATATGGGGAGTACGTGAAGTTTCCAAGCCGTCAACAAAGGCTCATCGCAGTGTAGATCTCGGGTGAGTCATCGCTCACCGGCGCTAGAGACTTCTTAACACTGTAATCTTGTTGCGAAAAGGGTTGCTCTGTTATCTATTTATAAATAATAGCTGTTATTTATTATTTTTATTTTTCTTCTCTAACATGTTTTGAGTTATAGTAAACTTGTTGGTGTATTGTAGTGTAGGCGTATGTCCTTGTTGTGGCGGTTGGGACAGCATGGTTCTCTCATCTAGTAGCACAGAATGGGAGCATTTGAGATATTGTCTCTTCTAGTTGCGCAGTGTGGTGTAATGTTGTTTAGTGTGTGTCCTCACCTTTATTGGTTGTTTTGTGAGTGTCTTGCACAGTAGATGGATATTGTGAATCGGCAATGGGTTTAAGATTACCCAAAGTTTTTGTTTTACCTGGTGTTTTGTATTCATGTTATATAAACTGTGTATGATGTGATGTTTACGCTTATGGGGTTAAAGGATACCCTAAGTTTTTGGTTTTTGACTTACTTTACGCTTGTGGGGTTAAAGGATACACTAAGTTTTTGGTTTTTGACTTACTTTATGTTATGTATACTTGTTGTGTGTGATGGCTACACACATGGGGTTAAGGGATACCCTTGTATGGTGTTACATTTATACATTACATAGACTATGTGTGAAGGGTACACATTTCTCTTATCTGTTTAGATTTACCCTTAGTTTTTAGGATATCTGAGTTTATTGGTACTCATGGTATGATGAGTGTTTTGGGTTAAAGGTTACCCTAGTTTGTTTTAAAGTTTAAAAGATACCCTAGTCTTATTTTGGGTTAAGAGATACCCAACGTTTTCAAGTTTTGTCTTGTGTTTTATACACAATTACTTAGACTGTGTGTGATGGGTACACACGTTGGAGGTTACTTCTGGTGTTTGTAACTTCTCTTAATTGTTTTGATATTGTAATTTACCCTTGTTTTTGGAGATTTGTGCAGCACTTTAGAAAATTAGTGCGGTTTTAGTTCTTGCTAATTTTGTTTTTGGATCATTTTCTAGGAGAAAAGTATAAGGATGTATTACATAATTTTTGTGGTGCATCCTCTTCTACTCTCTGACAAAAGTGTATTGACCATCTTTATACATTTTGGGCCAGATGTAGGAGCCATTTACCGACCTGTAACGGCCGATTTCGCCCGTTACCGACCGGTAAAGGGGTTTTTGGGATGTAGGGGCACATTTTTACAGAATCGGTAAATTTACCGATTCGGTAAATTTACCGAATCTGTAAAATACCGAATCAGTATTTTTACCGATTCGGTAAATCTCAGATGTAGGTGGGACTCTTCTGAGTCCCAAAGGCCCTACAAATTCGGTATTTTACCACCCAATCCAATTGGGTGTTAAAATACCGAATTGCACACCTATGCCATGTGACAGACAGACATGCCCTGAGGGCATGTCTGTGTGCCACATGGCGCACATGTCAATTTTTGGGGTGCCAGAGGGTGTCAAAGTGACACCCCCTGCACCCTTGCAGAATTCGGTATTTACCGATTCGGTAATTACCGAATCAGTATTTCCCATTGATTCCTATGGGCTTCACAGCCCATAGGAATCAATAGGAAATACCGATTCGGTATTTACCGAATCGGTAAATACCGAATATTACCGAATCGGTAATTCCACATCTGGAATTACCTACATCTCCCCCCTTCATATTTACCGATTCATAAATACCGAATCGGTAAAATTCGGTATTTATGAATCGGTAAATACAAATTACCTACATCTAGCCCCCAGTGTTTATAATCGTTATTAAGGAGGAAGGATGTGTTATATTGTTTTTATGCATTCTTCTGTTCCTGACTTGTGTGGGGGAAGGTTGTATTATATACTGTTTTAATACATTCTTCTTTTCATGACTTCTATATTTTCTATAATTTTTCTGCTTCTATTCCTGACTAATGTATTCTCTATCCAGACTTGAACTTTTGTTTTTCCATTCCTGACTCGTGTATTTTATCTTCTTCCATTTCGTGATTTTATCTTCTCCTGTTTCTTTTGAATATTTTGATTGTTAAAAAGGGAGATGTGTTGTAATGTACTATTTACTAATACAATCTCCCCACTGTGGTTCACTGCCTGTCTACTCAGCCTATAGTGAGATCATCTAGAATGTAAGGGTTGGTTTGTATGTTGCTGAGGATCGGTTGGTGTGATGTGCTGAGCAGAGAGGACCTTGCTCCTGGTGGGGCATTTCTAACTATTACCAGAGATTACCTGATATTACTAAGGATCTTTTTGTAACTATGTACCTGTGGATTACTACGTGAATAAATCTACATATACCTTCTACAAGTGATGTCTGCGCTATTACTTCGTTTTAACACATATCTTGGTAACTTTGGGGATGTGGTTGGACAGTTCTTTAACAATGAAAGCCCAAGCCTAAAAACCAACAACATCATGTGTTGCGTTGTTGAAAATCCTGGGCCTACTTCCTTTACAAACAAGGAGAATTGTGGTCCAGGTGCTCATTCTCTCCCTCCTGGACAAAGGTAACTCTTTGTATATGGGATCTCCAAAATCGGTTATCTAGACACTCCAGGTGCTTTAAAATGCTGCAGCAGGGACCATCTACAAACTACCCAAATACTCTTCTTTGAAAAGTGCCTTGTCCTCACTGCACTCGCTCACAGCGCACAAAAGGATAACATTTAAGACATCTTCCCGGGCCCACAAGGGTATGACCCATAGAGGACCCCCTCTGACCAGTGCTCTCTTATCAGCGTATGCCCCCAACAGAAGTTTATGATCCTCTAAGCTAGCTCTATCCTCACTAGTCGGATGTATGACGTTACAACCCATACTTTTACAACGCATACCATTACAACGAAATTTTTACAACGCAAAAACTATTACAACGCATGTATTTACAACGCATGTTTTTACAACGCAGGTACCTTTACAACGCATACCATTACAACGTAAGTATTGGTAAGTATATATTAATTTTTTTAATTTAAAATAATTTAAAATAATTAAAAATAATCTAATGTAATTTAATTTAATGTAATGTTATTTAATTTAATTTAATTTCATTTAATTGATTTAATTTAAATTTAATTTTATTTTATTTTTACCCTGTACCCCTGTACCCCAAAAACCCAAAACTGACCCTGAACCCTAAAAATACCCCTGTACCCCAAAAACCCAAAACTGACCCTGAACCCTAAAAATACCCCTTTACCCAAAAACCCAAAACTGACCCTGACCCCTAAAAATACCCCTTTACCCAAAAACTGAAAACTGACCCTGAACCCTAAAAATACCATTTTACCCAAAAACTGAAAACTGACCCTGAACCCTAAAAATACCCCTTTACCCAAAAACTGAAAACTGACCCTGAACCCTAAAAATACCCCTTTACCCAAAAACTGAAAACTGACCCTGAACCCTAAAAATACCCCTTTACCCAAAAACTGAAAACTGACCCTGAACCCTAAAAATACCCCTTAAAAAAACCCAAACATATAAAATGTAAAATATAATTATATACTTACCAATACTTACGTTGTAATGGTATGCGTTGTAAAGGTACCTGCGTTGTAAAAAAATGCGTTGTAAATACATGCGTTGCAATGGTTTTTGCGTTGTCAAAATTTCGTTGTAATGGTAGTTAGTTGTAAAAGTTGCGTTGTGAAGGTTGTTTCCCTCACTAGTCACCTGGGCGCTACTTCTAGATGAAGATGAGGATTCACAACAGTTTCATGCAGCGCTGAGAAGCCTCCGGGTAGATATGCGCTTAATAAATCCAAATAAGATATACTATGGTTGATATTTTGAATAAGTGGCCCCTTCTGTTTACTTCCAATCATAATTGTCAGGCAAGTGCTACAAGTTCCTTATTACTACTCCATCGAGGTGGCTTGAGTTTATCCTAGGTTGACCGAAGGTGTTCCCTCCGTGGCACACTGTTACCAACATCAGTTGCTTGCTGGAGGTATCCCATATCAAAAATTTAAATAACCTTCAGAAACTATTGTGCCTTCAGATTGTCAGTTATATGGTGCACAGATTAACTTTCATTGTAATAAAAAAAGAACTAAACCAAAGTGTGTTCACCTTCACTTTTTCAGCTAGTTTCATGAATCCACCAGTCTGTCTACCTCCTTCTGTTCTTTCATGTGGTGTTTGCTGCTTTAAGTTCCTCAGCTGCTGTGAATTGTTAATGTGTGAGAGGGCAATCTTACTCAAAGTAGCCACCATTGCCGTTAGTAATTATTCTGCTTCCTGGAAGTCTGTCTAGCCAGCCAATAAGTCACAAAATAAATAAAGTCCCCACTTAAACATAGTGAAGCAGGTCTTGTGACCAGAGACTCCCATAGTCTTGATGCCAGCTTCATCACGTTTTGATCCAGAGCTGGATGGACAAAGATCAAGTTAACCCTTGCTGGTCCACTTTAGCTCATGGATGAGGCAAAGGGCTAGTACTTCTGACTTTGGTTCCTATACTAAATCACCATAATGTGCCTGAGTGCAAGAATAGACTGCTAAAGGCCAAGATTCACACCTGCACACAAACATGATACACATCCCATCACTACACACTAATCACCAGTAGAGACAATGCTATCTTGTAGTATTTTATATTGAGTATTGATTGGCATTGTTTTAGTATTTCTATAACACATTCCATACCTGTTGCGAGGCCTAAAGCACTTGCATGCTACTGACGCTGAATGATTTAATGAATTAATTAATGCAGCTTGTTTTAGAGCATGAATTGTGAGCCGAAATGGCATCCTTGTGCTATTGATCAGGCAAAAAAACACAAAGTAAGCTAGATGAGAGAAGAAATTCATAAATATAGGTTTCAAGGTTTTTGCAGGACAAGTGGTGGGTTAGGGAATTGAGTTTAGAAGGGATGGCATTCTGGGGCTAAGCCGCAAGGAAGGAAAATGAATGGCTACTGATATGGACAAGTATAATAAAAGGTTATACAAGCCAAATAGTTTTGGCTGAGTGCAAAGCATGGTTTGGATGACAGAGCTGAAATT
Source organism: Lissotriton helveticus (assembly GCF_964261635.1). NCBI lineage: Eukaryota > Metazoa > Chordata > Amphibia > Caudata > Salamandridae > Lissotriton > Lissotriton helveticus. Next base: position 410,074,874 of record NC_136060.1, read on the forward strand.
TGTTTCACAAATAATTGGGTTCAGAGTGATTGATGGTCCAGTGGACTTAGCAGAGAGATTCTATGATGGAGCACTTAACCACTGGGAGCCAGTCTAAAGTGTTAAGGTGAGTTGATATGACATATCTGGAGGCAAACCTAAAATGAGACAAGTGCCTTTTTTAATGAGTTCAAGATGCTCGGGATGTAGGCTAGGAGTCCAACTTTAATGGAGTCAATCAAGTACAAAGAGGATCGCGACTTGAATTGTAGTTTTAATGGTAGAATCAGGGAGGAGAGGTATAGTTTTTTGGCACATCAATAAGTGAAAAACACAAGAAGAAGCTACACAGGCTACTTGCCTTGTGTACAAGAGTGGTGTATCACATAGGAAACCAATGCTCTTTGCAGAAGATACAGTAGGTGGTGGAGGTCCACAATATGAGACCACCACAAATTAGACTAGAAAGAAGTGTGCTTACCCATTCTCAGTACCTTCTTCATATCACTGTTGCGTTCAAGGCAGTTTTTATTCATCCATGCATCCATAGATGCCATACATGATCAGAATCTTTCCTGGGTGTCGATCGGTCATTGCTGTTGAAAGACACAATGATTTGGACAGAGCTCGCGGAGTTACCGAAAAACTCAGTGGAATTCCGCAGAGTTCTGCGAGTGTGTGGAGTATTGCTCGGCCACCCCTACCTTTATTTAGTGAGCTGGACCCCAGAAGACTGCAGTTCTAGTGAATTGTCACTTCTCGCACAGCAGCCTATTAATGTCAGAGTTAGTGCTGGGGGAACAGCTGTGCCCCTGTTAGGAGGTGTTGAAAGAAGGCAGACTATGCCCATGTCTGCCATGTGCAAGCATCCCTCACCTGCAGGGACAATCAGGCCCCATGCTATCTCCCAGGCTGCCAGCATAGTCTGCAGCACGGCACCTTCCAGTGGGTAATCTCCACTGCCAGCCTTGCCAGGCTGGTGGAGGGGAGATAGCTCTCCAAGAGCTTTGTCCACCCTTACAGCATCATTATTTATGCCCGGCTTTCCTTACAGCTGTGAAATCAGGCCACCGCCTTTCACAATCCAGCCACAAATTGGAAAAGTGGCAGGTGAGAGATAGGGTGTCTCGGCCCCCCTACTCCAGGCCCCGCTCTCTGGTCCCCTTTCTCAGCCCCCATCTGCCAGGCAATCGTCTCTCCCCATCAGAGGAAGGCAGAAACTGCAACCCTGGCATCTGACCTACCTGCTTTGCCTACCCCTTAAAGCCCAACACTGCAGCAAAGCTAGTGTGAAGTCGATTTGCACCATGCTGCTTGGTGCACCCTCAATCTCTACAACAGAAGTAAAAAAGAATTGTGCAAACGCCCATGCCCTGTTTTCTATTCAACAGCCCTAAATTTCTATAACGTGGCTGTAAGGGTCCAATCCCAGCTTCATAACACTGGACTTAAAATCGTCTGATTGGTGGAAAGTCAATTATTCTCCTGTTACCCCAGATTGTAGATGTGTGAGATAAATGTGTAAAATAAAACTTTGTGGCAGCTCCAGTTACCTGTTGCCCCAAAACCCTAATCACATCTTGGTTTCTGTAATCACGGCCCCCCATTCTCTAATATTATGTGCAGAGAACCCCAGGATCAAGGCGCACCTGCTGCAATAAAAATATTGTCTGTTAAGCTTTGTTCCAATGCTCTTTGGAGTGAAGTCTGCACTGTGTCAACACTTGAAGAAACAATGAATTCCACGATGGTAGTAATTGCATCCTTGGTGACTGACCCGTACTTCTGACCCCCCCCTCGAGCCCCCAACCAAGCTGTCTCATCATGCAAGTATTCAGGCAGCATATCGGCGCTATGAAAAACAAACCAATAACTAAATGGTGCATTAATATTTGAGTGCTATGCTCTCATTCCTGAAGCAGACTGGCTGTATAAATGAACAGTTGCCATACGATGCTTTACAATAGCAAACATACATCTTACCTTTGTAGGATGAGGTGCTGTAGACATTGGTATTGTGGCTTCACCTGTCCAGCACCTCGCTCAGGTCCACTCCAGGTCCACCCCCAGGGTCAGTCCAAGGGCAGAGAAGTTAGTCAGAAGCACCAGCAGGTAGTGGGGAAACCTCCTCTCTGTCAGGGTGTCATCTGCCAGCTTGTACCTTGGAAGGCTGATATTCCTCCAGGTGGCACTGAGGTTGACGCTGGTGAGCACAAGGCAGGAAGACCACCGAGAGCCAGTTGAAGCCATTGGGGATGATGCTGGCGCTGATCAGGAAGAAGATGGGGCACAGGAAGGACCCCCACTCTCCCAGGAAGGCGATTGTAGTGTCTTGCCTGAGGTACATACAGACACGGACACACGGCGCGAGTGGGAGCTTCTTTATTGGCTTGCTTCTCTGTCCTGGTACATCGGCTAACTGCCGTCCTTGGTCCCTGGCTCCTCCCTTTCCGCCCGCCCTCGGCCTTTCCCGGGCCGGTCCTAGTGCCCTATGTGTGTCCATCATTACATCTCCCCCCTCTGTAAACAAAATAGAAAAACACAGCAATCTATCTACACCCTTTGCTTTCACGTCGCTGACGATCGCCGCTTAAAGTTCCTCAATGAGGCGAGACGGTTTTCTCGTGGTGCGTCTGGGGCGCGACTGATGATCCGGGATGTCTTGCTCGGGCTCATCAGCAATCTCCATCAGTATTTGACTGCGGTTGTGTGGTGTCTCTGGTTCCCTTTTCTCAGCTCGCAGTTCAGTCAGTAGTTCTTTGACATTAGGGCTGCACTTCTTAAAGTGCGTCACATTCCTGGTGACTCGTCTTCCGTCGGTTTCCGCGGTAATCATAGTTTCTTTCTGTTGCGCCACTTTCAGCAGAGTCTCATGATATTTGCAGTCAGTCTTTCGGTGCTGCTCTTGCCGCGCCAGCACCCAGTCTCCTTCTCGAATTTCAGCGTGAGAGGCATGTCGACGTTCATCAGCATAGTCCTTCATTTTTTCTTTCTTCAGCTTGTCTATGGCCGCGATCTCCTCATGGTCGGAATCGGGATACTGTTCACTTGCTGGGATACTCATCATTGGTAATCTGGTGCGCACTGATCGGCCTAGCATGAGAGTAGCAGGACATTTGCCCGTGGTGGAGTGGGGTGTGTTTCGGTAGGCTCGTAGTACCTCGTTGAGTGCTGTCTGGATGTTCTTTCGAGTGAGCTCCGCCTGCTGAATGGCTTTCTTGACCGTGGCTATGAAGCGTTCAATCATTCCGTTCGCCTGAGGCCATAGTGGTGTGATCTTCTGGTGTTTGAAGTTTAGGTGTTGAGCAAATTCGGCGAAGTCGTGGCTGTTGAATGGGGGTCCATTGTCAGATTTCACCATGTGAGGAATGCCCCACGCAGCAAATACTTCCTCTAGAATTGGTATGGCGCTGGAGGCTTTTGTGGATGTGCACAACTGTGCAATGGGGAATCTGGAATATTCGTCCATGATGACTAGGACATATTGGCCCGACTTGAATGGCCCAAAGAAATCAATGGCAACGTGTTGCCAGACACCCTCCGGCAATGGAGACATTTGCAGCGGTGCAGGGGGGTCTGGACAGCTCACTAGCTGACATTGTGGGCAATCCTTCAGTGTTGTTTCCACCATTACATCCAGTGTTGGAAACCAGACTCTCTCACGGAGTGCTCTTTTCATGGCTACTATGCCCCGGTGTCCTTCATGTGCTAGATTTATTACCCCTTGTCTTAGTTGTCGTGGGATCACAATTCGAGTGTCTCTTAGGATGAGCCCATTTGTCGCTATTGATAGTTCTTCGTGGACGTGTTTGAACGCTGCCATCTCTTGGTCGTTTTGTCCATTTGTTTGTGAATGTCGCCAGCTATTGGTTTGTATCCGGCGTTTCACTTCTTGTAGCGTGACGTCCGACTGTGTCAACTCACAGATGGCTTCCAGCGGGACTGCAGGAGGTCTAGCCTGATCTACCACGAAGTGGATGTATTCATCCGTAATTGGTTGTTCCGATTTGCTGGTCCTGTTGGGGTGTCTGGACATGTAGTCGGCAGGGTTTGCGGCTTTCCCTGGCTTGTGTATAATGGTGTAGGTGTATTCTTGTAGCCTGAGGCCCCATCTCTCTATTCGTGGTGGCATTTTTGCTCTAGGGTTTCCGAAAATTGTAATCAGGGTTTGATGATCAGTGACCAGAGTGAAGTGCTTTCCGAAGATGCATATGTGGAAATGTTCACAAGCCCATACGATAGCTAAACTTTCCTTTTCTGGCTGGGAGTATGCTCTCTCCTTGTCTGTTAGACTCCTACTGGCATATGCTACAATGTGCCGTAGGTCCTCATCTTTGTCATATTGTGCTAGGATGGCCCCTAGCCCCACGGGGCTGGCTCCACTGTTATTTCTGTCTCCTTTTTTGGAATGAAGTAAGCCCTATTTTTAGCCGACTCCACAGCTTCCTTGATCTCTCTGACCGTCCGTTCACATTGGGTGGACCACTGAAACGGCTGCCCTTGTTTGGTGGGCGTTCTCAGGGGGTGACTTATTGTGGCATAGTCTGGTATGTATCTGGAGCAGTAGCTAGCCATGCCCAGGAATGAGCGTACGTCACCAACCTCATCTGGGCTCGGTGTGTCATTTAGCGCTGCTACCTTTTCGGGTCAGGTTTCATGCCATTTCCGGAGAAGACGTGGCCAAACAATTTCAGTGTTGGCTTATGAAATTCACACTTGTTCTGATTGAGTGTGAGGTTGGCTTCCATCAGTGCATGACAGACCCGATCTAGCGCCCTGTCATGTTCTAGAGTGGTTGCTCCATAGACCAGGATGTCATCGCTATAGTTCAGTACATGGGGAACATGATGAATTGTTCTCCTGATTGCTTCTTGAAAGATTTCTGCTGCTGAGGACACCCCGAAACTTAGTCTTTTGCACCTGAACAGCCCTAGATGTGTTGAGAATGTCGTGATATATCGGGACAGCTCATGCAACTCTAATTTGTGATATCCTTTGTTAAGGTCCAATTTTGAAAATATTTTAGCTCCGTTGAGTGACGTGATGATGTCACTGATGTGAGGGCCTGGGTGCCTCTCCCTCTCTATCGCTGTGTTAGGTGCTCTCATGTCCACACATAGACGGACTCGGTTTGTCTCTCCTTTCTTTGGAACCACTACAACCGGTCAGACCCATGGAGTTGGCCCATCAGTCCTCTCTATGATGTCAGCCTCGAGTAAAGTCTTGGAGCTCTTTCTCCTGCAGATGGAACGGGATTTTTCGATGGTGTTGTGCCACTGGTGTGATTTGCTCATTGATGTGTAGTCTGATTTGGCAGTTTTTCATCTTCCCGAGACCTTGGAAGCGCTTGGGGAATTTCTTGATGATGTCTGGTTTGGCATCCACTTTGTACAGTATGTTTACCAACTTTAGTCATTCTGCGGTGGGCAGGCTTAGTAGGCAGTCTGCCTCAGGCCCCTCGATGACGTGAATGTAGGCTTGTATTGTACGATCTTGATAGGATAGATCGGTCGTGAACTTCCCAAGACAGGGGAGTGGTTTCTTTGACATCCACGTATATACTTGCACATGGGCGTTGACCAATTTGGGAGGTGGCCTCATTCTTTGATATTCCGCCACAGGTAGGTAGTTTAGTGACGCCCCACTGTCCAGCACAAACTTGGTGTGATGAGAACCAATTCTGATGTCTAGCCGTGGATACTCTTTTAGACGATCAGGATCTGCTACAAAATATACATATTCGTCTCGGTCTTGTGAGATAGGTGATAGGGATCTTGACTCTCTTGATGACGATCGTCGAGATTGATATGTTCGGCAGGAGTGATAGCTGGATTGTGACGACCCAGTGGATGAGTCTCGTCTATCCTGTACTGCTCTGACATGGTGACGACTGCTCGAGGGGCGATATTGCCGGGCATGTTCTCGTTGGTCATCCTTGTGTGACGTGCCACACATGCTTTCGAAATGGTTGTCTCCACCACACTTCCGACATCGTTGGCCTAGGGCTGGGCATGCGTCTGCATGTGGAAAGTCATAGCCGCATCTGTAGCACTTTAGTTGTCTTTCTGACCTTTTCTTGGTGTGACTTGCGCTTCTGCGTCGACGGCTTGACGGGTGGTATTGCTTCTTGGATCTGGAGGAGCGCGCTTGAGGTGGGGACCGTCCGTGCACTTGTCGAGACTGCATCCTGAACGCCTGTTCACGTTTCTCACTCCTCCCGGCTTCCATCTTCTTCGCATGCTCGTCTGCTTGATCATCAACTCTTGTCATTTCCTCAATCTCCTCTAGCGGGTAGCTTTTCTTGAGCAGTTTGCATCTCAAGGGCTCTGACAGACAGCCTTCTATAATTCTCAGTCGGAGAGCATCCTCGGTTGAGAACTTATCAAAGTCACAATATCTTGCTAAGTGTCTCAGGCGTGTGACAAATACACTCACTTGCTCACCTTTCTCTTGCGATGCCAGGTTGAATGTATATCGCTCATAATCGACATTCTTTTTGTGCAAGACCTTGCGGTTGAGTGCTTCACAGACCTTAGCATATGAACAGGCTGACTCAGCAGGCAGCTCTTTTATGATCTGGCCCACTTCTTTGCCTACAAGATTCTTGAGAGCGATCAATTGCTGTCCAGCCTCAGTTACATGGGACCCCGTCATGAAGTCTGTGAAATCTTCTAGCCATTCTTGCCACCGCAAGCCCATACCCCCACCAGATTTAAGAGTGAGGGGCTCTGGAGGGCGTAAGAACGAGACTCCCAACACTCTCATGGGAACGTGGTCAGCCATTGCACACTTCCGTTATTTCAAACGTGTCAACAGAAGTCCTTTCTGTCGAGTATGTGATTGGATTTGCACTCACCAGTGCTTGGTTGCTTTTTCTCTTGCACTCCCCAGTGCTTGTTTACTTTTTCCTTGCACTCGCCAGTGCTTGTTTACTTTGCTCTTGCACTCGCTAGTACTTGTTTGTTTTTCTCTTGCACTCGCCAGTGCTTGTTTGCTTTTCTCTTGCACTCGCCAGTGCTTGTTTACTTTTCCATTTGCACTCGCCAGTGCTTATTTATCCTTTCATTTGCACTCGCCAGTGCTTGTTTACTGGTCCAATTGTACTCGCCAGTGCTTGTTTACTTTTCTCTTGCACTCACCGGTGCTTGTTTATTTTTCCATTTGCACTCGCCAGTGCTTGTTTATTCTTTCATTTGCACTCGCCAGTGCTTATTTGCTCTTTCAGGCTAAGATCCCTGACAGGGGATTGGGCAGACCGCCTGACTTCAAAATGGCCGCCGCGAGAATCTCGTGTACAACGAGATTTGGCCTTGTTTTTTACCAGGGACATGAATGCATTGATTTCTGCTCTCTCTCACTCACCGATCATCAGTTTCAGCCGGCAGCAGGAGCAGCACCAGGTGAGACGGCTCTTTTTATTCTTCTTTCTGTATTTTCGTGATTTAACCGCTGGGGTTTGCTCCCGGCGAGCAGGCAGGCAGCAGGCTCCAGCGCCCCAGGACGTGTCACACGCACACGCGGTGCGGCGGGGCGAGCTCTGGTCAGGTCACACACACCGCCAGATAACTGGGGTGGGCTCCCAGCGCGCGAGGACGCTCGCGCCGTGACTCGGTCACCCCGCGGTCACCGGCCCCACACTTCTAGGTGCTGCTCCACTTCCAGGGAAGTGCACCGAGTTAGCCGTCCTTCTCACACACGTGCAGGTTCTTAGGACCTCGTCGCCAGATGTAGTGTCTTGCCTGGGGTACATACAGACACGGACACACGGCGAGAGTGGGAGCTTCTTTATTGGCTTGCTTCTCTGTCCTGGTACATCGGCTAAGTGCCGTCCTTGGTCCCTGGCTCTTCCCTTTCCGCTCGCCCTCGGCCTTCCTCGGGCCGGTCCTAGTACCCTATGTGTGTCCATCATTACAGAGATCTCCTCGTAGTCTCACAATGCAGCGCAGGGAGCGCTTCAGGGACCGGAGGTGTGCAACACTCGGCACAGGCTTGGCCCAGTGTAGAGCTGCATAGAACAGGTGCTGGAGAGAAATAAGCTCCTGCTTTGGCCTAGGGTTTTGAGGGAGCAGGGGGACTGCGCAGAGACTGAAGGATGGCGTACCGAAGAGTGTTCCTGTTATCATACACACAGCATGACCCTAGGTGCCTCGTAGCAGCAGCCATTGCCTGTCGTTGACACGTTCATGCAGAGCTTGGAGAATGCTTACAAGCCCAGCTCACAACCTTTTCTAAAGTAGTGCCAAAAAACCCAGGTTGCTGATTGGCCGAAGGCTGCGAACACATGCCAACAGGTGCTTTCAAACCTGTCTTGCATGCTGCTTGGCTTGTGGGTGCACCGGTAAACTCTGCTACGTGGTGGTTGGCAGAGTTTTGACAAACTCCGTGCTGCAAGATAAGCCCTGAGTGGCAAAACTATGCGAAATCCCCCCAGCGGGGCGGAGTTTACTGCCCACTCCTAATCACAAGGTTGAACACGGAAGAATGGAGTAAGGAGGCGAGTGGGGTGTTGTAAAAATTAAGGAGTGCAGGGCTTAAGGTGGAGCCCTTGTCATGTAGTTACATAGGCCTCAGGCAGAAACCACCACCATTTTACATGTTCCTGTTTAAAGTTGACATCTTTCTTAAACGATGACTTGTCACACACATTTCCTTGAGCACCCATATGGGATAATATTATCTGAAATGGATTTACTTACATTTATACTTCTTGGTAAGCATATTATCGGGGCCTTGAACATTCTGTACCAGGTCTAAGTTTCCTGCGCAAAATGTTAATGGTTGTTGTTGTCTGCTCAGTGACAGTTCTGCAAGTAAAAAATCAATAATGAAGCCCTAATTAGGGTGAGGTTTTATTATATAAGCTACATCAACCCTTTGTTTAGACTGAGGAGCATTTAGTTGGCACTGACAAGGTCACCCCATGCAGGAATTCCAACCTAACTGAATCCTGTTACCTTCCTGAGAAGGACGGTGGCCTGCTCTACACCAAGATGGGCTCCCAGATGAAACATACCCACAGGTAAATGGGGAGTTAAGGTATTCTGGCAGATTAACACCCCCAATGCCAATTGGGATAGAAGGCACTAGGTAGGAGTATGTATACAATTATATGTAAGCATATGCTCAATGTAACAGCAGGATGGTTGAACTGTTCATCTTCTTTAGCATTCTCGTAATGCTGATTACTCTGTTTTTTTCATTCAATTGATCATTGCAGTGCACGTATTTTACACAAGAATCCTATTGCTTCAATAATTATTTGAAATGACAATTTGATTATTTCTTGTATCTCCCTTTGGGCATGCATAAGTTACTAATCAAAGGGTAAAATCTGTTTCCCTGATTTCCTTGGGAAGTCTTGGCTGTCATGTTCTGTGGTTTCACATACCATCCTGTACCTTGTAAGGTTAGAGGTCCAGATAGTGCACTGACTAAAGCAAACATATCCTAAAGGTGTGCTTGAATTCAGTCTTGCACAGCTTTGACGTTTTTGTTGTCCAAGTGCACAGTCTCACTGAAATAGTATGAACTGTACGATGCCATGAGGTACTCCATACGGAACCAGAATAAAAGAAGAATGGAACGGTGGAAATTGGACAGCTTGACTTCTACATGACAAAAAGGAATCACGCCTTTCCAAGACTTTCCTCAGATACCAATAGTTGAGACGTTTCAGCAAGGAAAGAATACATTTGTTTTTTACATAATTCAATTTGATTCTTTAGTGTGATTATTGTAGTGTTAAATGGGGGTATGGGTGGGAGATGGTTTGTGTGTGTGTGTTTGGGGGGAGGGAGAGGATGGGCTATCTTGGATATAAATCCTTCACTCCGTTGTAAATTGTGTTCTTGCTTTTTAGACCTCAAAACTGGTTTAAAAGTTGGCTTGTCTCCTCAATAATGTATAGGCTTAAAGCTCGTGATGCATCATTTTGTAGTTTGTCATGCTTGGAAACCATGACAATCCTACACAGATTTTTTTGAAAACTGTATTAAAACGGAGTTTTTAAACTGTACGTACGGATTAGAAACCTCTGTAAATTTGGGGATATAACTTTAAATCTATGCCTTCTGGTGGGGTTACTTTACTTTAAATAAGAGGTTTGGACATTTTGAAATTTCAGTGGAGATTAATTAAACAGTGTGAAGCTTTCTATGAGTGGACCTAGCAATTGCATGAGCGAATAATAAAAAACAGAGGTGTTGGAATCATTATACCTGGTGAGTTAGAACGTTGCTGTCTTAAAATTAATTGTGCCTCAGATCAAACGGTGTACACCATGGTGTTGTTAAAAGTTCAAGGTCTATAGAACATACATAACAAATACTAATTGGAGTTACGTCTGGGATTACAGAGGTACAAATATAGGGAATGTTATGAAATTAGCTAAAATGTTAGTGCATCTCCTCTAAATAAAATAAAAAAGCCCATGCAAGTGCGACTTAAGGCCTATTTTATATGTGAGTTATCAGACTTCCCTGTGCAAGAAATAGTGATAATGGTTAAATAAAGGTCGTGGGAACGCCAGAGTTTCAAAATTCCAAAAGCAGGAATTTCTTACCTGGAGAGATAGATAAAATGTGGATAGCATCATGCATCTGGTGGCTGTGGGCGGAGTCTGAGAAAACAGATGCAAACCTTATGTGAGGGGCCATTTTGACTTAAATATATTAACAAGTATTAAGGAAAATGTAGGTCTTAGGTGGCGTTTTAGTGGAGAGCTATTTAATAAGATCAACTCACAGAACTACCTTTCTAAATTTAGAGGCCAGGGGTAAAATACATCACGCCCTAACTTTTCAGTTAATTATAAGTTAGCAGGATATATATGAATTGACAGAACTATGAAATCTGGCATGTTTGGCATTAGAAGACTGAAATGGAATAAAGTTATAAAGGAATGAAAAAAGTTATAAAAAATGGAAATGAGTTTTATGTGACTGTTGGCTCGTTACATGAAAATGTAATATGTGTAGTCTATAGACGCACAGCAGGCGCTGGATGAAAATCACAATATAAAACCGAATTATTTGGAGTGGTATATCCGTGGCTTGAAATTTCTTCTCTCTTATAGTTAAGCCATGTATCCAGAAGGAGACAGTTACCTATGTGACGCCGAGATCAAAAACAGAACTTTGAAGTGCAAATGGGCTTTAATTCAGACACATTTGAGTTCAAATTCTGATTTGTACTCCTATTACCTGGAAAATTAGGGGGGCAATTTATCAAATTATCAAGCTACTTCGCTGTGCGAAAGGGAAAAGGCAGGGATGTGCCAAATTTCACAATATACAGCACTGGCGCACAATGTACAGATGTGGCGCCTGCGTCGAAAAGAGGATAGGTTTTGTGCAAGGAGGGGCACCTTCCTGCACAAAATCAATCCCCTGAGTCAGTTTCCTTTTCTATATGTGCTACAGAAGGCAGTCACATAGAAAGAGTAAATAACGAGGGGATGCATAGCATTTTGATGCATTCCCAGGTCTGCTAGAAATGGTATATCTGGAAATGTGACAAAGTCCATGGGTGGTGCGTGGGAACACCCTTGTAAAGCCTCCTTGGGGCAGGGTAACACACCGGAGCATTTTGTGCTGCATTGCGTTGCTCTACATGTATCAAGCCATGCAGAGCCACGCAAGGCCTTGGGTGGATTGATAAATGAAACATAGTAGTTGCGTCACCTTTATGCCCCCTTGTGTTGCACAAATGCAATGCAATTACATGATAAATTTGGCCCTAAAAGCCTAAATTGATATAACATCATGCAATGTTACTATATTTGCTAATATCTAAGGGTATCAGAGGACATTCTTCACCCGCTCCTATTAAACACTGTGTTAAAGGAAACAGATTCTGACTTTGGAATAAAATATAATCATTAGATCTCAGAGTGTTTGATTCCATTGGCCTCAAGTTGTTTCTTTCACATATTTTATTGCATCAAAACATATTGTATTAACATTGTATTCCTTTATTCATTATTAGTGTCATTTGAGGTGGGCCAGGCAATAGAATGACCACTCTGCAGTTAATTGTACACTGGTGACCAGTAAAGCTCACAGGTTGTGGCGTGAGGGGGGTAGGTGGGCGTGGGGGTGTACGGGGCACGCGGGCCACAATATAAAAAAAACACTTACCTACCCGCTGGGTCCAGCGTCTCTGCTCCTGCTCTCGTCTTCCAGGAACAGGTAGCACCCGGCACACAGGCTTCCCTGACCAATCAGAATGCTACAATGCAGTATTATGATTGGTCTGAGCGGCATGACACAGTGCTAAGCCACCAGCTGTAGGGGTGGCATGTTCTCCATAGAGACTGTCAAACAGCCTGCATGGAGAACAGGGAAAGTGTGCATGACTGTTTTGGGCAGCCCAAGAGGGATGACCAAACAGACATTGAGCTTTTAGGAGGGTTGTACCCTCCTCCCCTGCTCTTCAGCCCTGCCCTGCCCCCTTTTGCAAGCTGCTGCAACAGGAGGGCAAAATAAAATGATAATAACATTACATTATTATCATTGAAGTTTTTCCTTTCTTTTCCCGCTTGAAAGCAGTGGTGCGATGCTGCTCTGCCTTAGTGGAGGAGCTGCCACTGTAATTGTAGTGTTTGATGTACAATTCATTTTATATAGTACTTTAGTTTTACATTTTTAAAAGTGGGACTATTATCCCCAATGACTTTTCACTTATGTTCACACAAAGTTGTGACCATTTTACTTCCCAAGTTTACTATTCTAAGACAACAACTTTTATAGCTACAACTATTGGGAATTCCAGAATGATCTATTGCGGTTTTTCATATCAGTCCATTATAAGACTGGGGTGCAAGTCCAAGTGGATAACAATGCAAGATTTTCTCAAAGAATTCAAGTCAACAAGGGACTCAAACAAGGCTGAGTCCTTACCATTTAATAGCTTTTTATAGGCAGGTGATATCATCACATTGTCATATCAGATGTAAAAGCAATTGGTTTACAAAGGAGGTTTTCATGTTTTGAGTTTGACTATTAACATCTCAAAGAGTAAAGTATTATTTTTCCCAAAACAAGGAACATGAAACACAATGTTATGTTGGGCCTTTTCCGTCAACCACTTGAAATGATGAGAGTACACTGTTGAAAAGATGTTTATTGTAGCGCTAATTCAATATGGAAACACAAAATCTTTTTAATAGCAAAACAAGTATACTCTTCTTATGCCAGTATGGGGGAAACACAATGTAAGGTTATTACAGAAAATGTTTTAAGCTAAAAGCCCTTTAAATGCAATGTATGTATTAAAGTGTCTACTATTTGAATTAAATTACACCGACTGTTCATAATTGAAAACGTACATGGCTATGCTCTGTAGTTTATTAGTTGAAGCTTCATGATTAGTGGTAACCAAAGTAGGTATTTTCACAAAATTATTAGTGTAGTCTTTTTGTAGAGTCATCCAGATCAGTGTGTAATAGTATTTGGCTTGAGCTAGAACAGGATGTGTAAAACCGCCTTCAATATAATAAAACGTTCCTCCATTTAGAAGGAATATAACTATTTGAAAATGAAGTACTACAATTTCCTTCTAAAATTATATTGAAGAAGGCATTGAATCAGATAAAAAAATCCTCTTTTTAATGGATAGTTATCATTGTTTGAACATTTCCAAACTCAGCTTGTTAGCACAAAATGTTTATATATAATATATGCAAAATATCTGTAATTTTTTTTCAAACAGTTGCATTACCTATTGGAAAGACAACTCAAAAATATGGCTAAAATTTGATTTTTAATGTATGTTAGAACAGTGCCCAGATTCTAACTCATGTTTCACTTGTATGTGAACAATTCAAGTTGTTGAGGCGCAATACATGTGGCAATTCTCATAAAGATAACATGCTATTTATAAAGGATTTTTAAAGGTTTTTAGTGACTCTCAATTATATAAAACTGTTATTGATGGTTTACCATTTTTTACCCAACTTCATTATCACTGCTTCATTGGTTGGGTAGATATTATTTATTTAGCCCAATGGATGATAATGGTGTTGTAACGTTCAATATTTATTCATTAGAGAATTTTAGAGAATATTATTTGCCTTGCAGACATGCATCTCTACATATACAAACAGGTACCCAAGTTTAGCAGTGCTTCTTCATGAATTTTTTTTTCGCTATCCTAACTATAGATGATTTTAGAGTCAGAACTGTACCAATCACAACCATATGTTGCAGTATTTTTAGGTATTTGTTTATTTTTTCCGTAAATTAATAAATAACCATATTTAAAGTAAGTTATCATATTACATATGTTTCTAAGTCATGCAAAATAAATATCCAACCCATATTAATTAACATTTTATAATTCAGTAAAGAGCAATCCGGATATTAAACAAAAATGTATGTAAAAGTAAATGAACTTTATTGTAAAAGATGACGCATTACAATATTGATAAATACATTAAAATGTACTAGTAAACAGCACACTGGCAATGTGGGCTCCAAACGGCGCACTGGTATGTAATTAATAAAAATTGCTTCCTCCAACGCTCTACTTTTGTGACCCCATTGCCAAGAGGCCACCCAAACACAAGGTCAAGAAATAACAACTGAAAAGGAGCGTTCAATTCTATACAGGATTATCTGTTCCAAAATCAACAGATGGTTAAACTGTTCTCCAGCAATAGATCAAGTAGTCATGATCTGACAAATAAAAGTTATTTAGAAGTCTTTGAGAGTTGCTTTGAATACAATTTTATTCAACATATGCCAATTTGATAGAAGCAATCCATTCGGCCCAGCCAACGTGTTTCGTCCCAGTGGGACTTAATCACAGCTTGATCAATATGCCAATGTTGTCATCCACACAGTGTTGGCTCCTGTTGTTATCTCATAAATCCTCATAGATACAATTTTATATCACTAATGGCATGTTGTGCTCCCATCTAATCAAAATTGTATCTAAGAGGATTTATGAGATAACAACAGGAGCCAATACTGGCTGGACGACAACATTGGGATATTGATCAAGCCCTGATAAAGTCCCACCGGGAATAAACTAGCTGGCTGGGCCGAATGGATTGCGTCTGTCAAATTGGCATTTCTTGAATAAAATTGGATTTAAAGCATCTTGCAAGACTCCTGAATAACTTTTATTCATCCCATCATGACTACTTGATCTATTGCTGAGAACAGTTTAAACATCTGTAGATTTTGGAACAGATAATCCTGTATAAAATTGAACGCTCCTTTTCATTTGTTATATATTAAAAAGCAATTTAATTGTAATGGTAATACATGTATTTGATGTTGATACAAATCGTACTTATTGATAAACTGTACTGATCACATATTAACAGCTAAATATTAACATGCCAAGTGCAAAAACACTGATAAAATACCATTCATATTAATAGAAATATTAAAATGTAATCAAAGATTTAAGAAAAGACACATAACTTATGACCTGTGTTTTGCAACTAGTTCTGATTGTGAGTTAGACCCATTTGAGACATGTACAGAACTTTTTCACCCCAACCGGAAAGAAGCAAGCAGGCTGGTTTTCCAGTCCTATGTGTGGCTTAGTTAGAACTGCACTTAGGGGCCGATTAGGATGGCCCCAGAGGTGGAGGGACCGTCCGCAGGGGCAGCGGCGGTCCCTCCGTGCAAATTAGGATGTGACCGCCACCCTGGCGGTCGCATCCTGTATGTTTAACATTGTGGCGGGTGCTGCTTGAAGCAGCGCCCGCCGCAATGTTAAAACTGCATGTTTTACATTTACATGCACAAAGCGGCAGGCACCGCACGGTGCCTGCCACTTTGTGCATGTAAATGTTGGGGGTACCATAGGTACCCCCCATGTGCACCTCCCACCCCCCAACACCCCTGGGGGCCCGCAACGGGCCCCCAAACACCAATGTCCACATTCTTTTCTACGGCGGAAAACCCGCCGTGGAAAAGCATGTCTCCGCCGGCATCCTAATATGGCTGGCGGTGTCTGATAGACACCGCCAGCCATATTAGAGCTTTTCTGCCGCGGTCGGAAGGCGACCGCGGCGGAAAAGCGGCGGACGGAAACATGACCCCCCCAGCCATCCTAATCTTTTCTGTGTCCGCAGCGGTGAATCTGCATCCTCCGGGCCGGCGGTGGCTTCCGCCGGCCCGGAGGATGCGGATTCACCGCGATCCTATTCGGGCCCTATGTTTGTATATTTACAGTGATGAAAAGGAATGCAATTTTAGTGTAAATTCAGAAAGCTGGTGTTCTCCAACTATCAAGAGTTTATCAAAACATGATCTCTATCCATACACACTACCTATGAAAGATGAATAACTGCTACACTACAACACATGAAAGTGATACGTTCACGTGCTACTTTAATGTGTTGAAAGTATGGAAACACCCAATAAATGACACTCATTGAGGTGTTCATATTTGTATTGAGCTTTCCTGGCCATCCCAGAGAGACACACTTGGTAATGTCCGTAAGATGAAAAACCCCACATGTGCATAAGTTGCTCTTGAGTGGACTATGCACTTATATTACACCAGTCATGGCACCTTCATAAATATGGTGGAACTTAACAAAAGTATAAGGGCCAGATGTAGGAGGCCAAATACCGGTCGGTAACGGCCGATTTCGGCCGTTACCGAACGGTATTTGGATTTTCAGATGTAGGGGCCCTTAAATTTACCGATTCGGTATATTTGCAGATTCGGTAAATTTACCGAATCTGTAAATTACCGAATCTGTAAATTTACCGAATCGCTAATTTGTGATGTAGGTGGCACTGAAAATAGTGCCACCAGCCCTTGAGAATTCATTATTTACCATGACATACTATGTCATGGTAAATAACAAATTGCTGTGTACATGCACATCTGTGCATGTACACCTGTGACAAATCTAATACGAAGACCTTCCTATCTGATTTACAAAGCATTGTTCCAGCTTAAGTAACTGGGGGCCCGATGTAGGTAAATCTGATTTACCAACTCTAGAATACCGAATTTTACCGATTCGGTATTCTAGATTCGGTAAATCATATGTAGGAAAAAATTCGGTAATTTTTACTGAATCTGTATGACTCGGTAATTACCGAATCGGTATTTACCGATTCAGTAATTGCCATTGATTTCTATGGGCCTTGAGGCATGTATGTGTGCCACATGGCACACAAGCCAGAATCAGCGGTGCAACAGGGTGTCAAAGTGACACCCTGTCCTCCTTGCAAATTCGTTAATTTTACCGAATCGGTAGTTACCGATTCGGTAATTGACATTGATTCCTATGGGCCTCAAGGCCCGTATTAGATTTGTTGTCATATGTTAGCAATAAATGAGTAGATGACAGAAACCCTCTACTATGTGTATTAGTGAATAAAACTTAATTGTAGATCTGTTCTATCTTCTGGAAAAACAGAGAATGGACCCTATTTATAGAGAGGTTAAGTTGCTGCAATATGTGGCCTTACTTTCTACATGTCAGCCTTCTCCTTGAAAACTGTGCTGGGGATTCAAAGTAGACTGTCCTTTGGGAATGTAGAGTGCTTTTCAATCTTTGAGCACCATGCTACGGTTGTATGATAGAGGCACGACTGGATAAAGCACGCATGGCTCTACCATGCAGCCTAAACCACAAATGCGTCTTAACCACGCATTCCTTTACCACGCATGCCTTTACCACGTAATTTCGTTGCAAAGGCATGAATGGTAAAGGGGTATGTGTGGCTAAGGTCGCGACCCGCTCCCCCCACCCTAAGCTACAAATTCTCCCTCCCCACGCCCCTCCCTGCACTGAGGTCCAAATACCCCTAACCCCTCCCAACCCTCAACGCTGTCCCTAACCCTTAAACACTACCTCAACTCCCCCCAACCCCCTTGCTCTGTCCCTAAAACTACCCCAACCCCTTCCATTGCCGTTAGGCAAATGCCTATTTTTAAAAACTACACTGACCCCCCAGCCCTCAAAACGACCGACCCTCCCCTAAGGCCTAAAAACTACCGCTCCCCCTGCTCTGAGGCCTAAAACCATGTTCCTTAACCCTGTCCCTTAACCTGACCCATCCCAGCCCTTAGACTTATACCAATCCCCTAAGCCCGAAAAACTACCCTGACTACCCATTCCCCTCCCCCTGCCCTCAGGCCTAATACCCTAACACCTAATTAAAAAACCTACCCCAACCCTCCCCAGCCCTAAAGACTACTCTGACAACCCAAGCCCTGAAAACGACCCCGACCCCCACAGCCCAGAAAACTACCCTGACCCATCACCAGCCCAGAAAACCACCCCGACTCACCCCCAGCCCACAAAACTACCACCGACTCAAACCCCATCACACAAAACTACCCATGACCCCCCAGCCCAGAAACCTGCCCCAACCACCAGCCAAGAAAGCTATCCCGACCCACCCCAATCCAGAAAACTACCCTGATCCACACCAGCCCAGTAAACTAGCCCCGACCCCAACCCAAAAAGCTACCCCCACTCACCCCAGTCCAGAAAACAACCCCGACCCAACCCCCAGCCAAGAAAACTACACCAAACCCACCCCAGCCCAGAAAAGTACTCTGACCCCCAGCCCAGAAAACTACCCTTTACCCAGCCCAGAAAATAAACCCTGACTCCTCAGCTCAGAAAACTACCCCAAACCCCCAGCCCTATTTACCTCACCATGGAACTATTCCTCTGAGGTCTTCCTGCTTCCGTCCCCAGCAGCCAGCAGCTAGACCGCACATTGTCATATGCAGGGTTGAAGCAAGCTTGGTTTAGCTTGCGGAGTCAGTACACTTGTGGTTAAGACTGCGGTGTTCCCATTGTTTCACCCCTGGTACCAGACCAGCCTGCTTCCATCCAAAAAAGCTTATAGCTATAGAGTCTCACATTGAGTGTCCACCGTGACAAGAAACTGTCCATAAGTGCATGTAATGTGGGACAAAATATGGCAATCCGTATGGAAACACCAATTCTTGTTATAATCCCTCACTCCACGGGGTGCATCACGGAACAAAAACCCATGAATCATCCTACCCTATGGTATAGATAATTCTGGGTGTGGTATTACTATGTGGTTTGTTTGCAATAGTTTTAATAGGGACTTACCAGATGCAGCAAGGTGTCAGAAAATGCCTGAAATTTGACTGATTCTTTCCTCCTCAGTTGAAGCCAGAATGTGTATATTTGGAGAAAGCAAA
The DNA here is from genome assembly GCF_964261635.1 of Lissotriton helveticus. Classification (NCBI taxonomy): domain Eukaryota; kingdom Metazoa; phylum Chordata; class Amphibia; order Caudata; family Salamandridae; genus Lissotriton; species Lissotriton helveticus. The sequence continues at coordinate 410,094,020 of NC_136060.1, forward strand.
AAGGGACACAAAGGGTGCCAAGAGCAGGACCGCATGAATCCTCTCTTCCCCCTACACACTTCCCCAACACAACTGGATTAATGTAGTATAATATAGTCAGAAATTCCCCCAAAAATGTGAATCCTCTCTTACCCCAGACACTTCCCCAACACAACTAGATTAATGTAGTGTACTATACTCAGAAATTCCCCCAAAAATGAGAATCCTCTCTTCCCCCACACACTTTCACCACATAATTGGATTAATGTAAGAGGACATACTTAAAAATTCAACCCTCGAAAATAAATAACAATGCTATCAAAACTAGAGAAGGAAGCTCCTGAAATGTGCTTGAACTGCAGAAACGGAACCATGGTAGCCCACCCTGAGAGAGGCCCAAGGCACAACATGTCCAAGGTCATGGCAACCTGCAAAAACCCCTCCATGACACACTAGCTGGGAACCCCCTTCTTCAATAACCCCTTATCTTTTCTGACAAGTAACTTCATCAATTAAAACAAAACAGGGAGGAGATTGATTAGATCTTGTATCTTTGTGTATGTTGTTCTCGCTGCTTGTCGCTGTAGGAGAGTAGGGTCTGCAATCCTATGATCACCCAGATTTTTGCTTTTTGCTGCACTGGTTTACGACTTTCCCTGGTTGTGGGCCTGCTAATCAGACCCACAGCCTAGCTGTTCTCTCTATCCAAATTGTACTCAGGTACTGAATTGGCACTGGGCCCTCTCCAAGTCCCTGTACCCAGGGCTGAGGTGCACCCAGAAGTCTCCCAGGGGCTGAAACATGTATTGTGCCACCCCTGGACTGACTAACTAAACTGACACAACTGGCTGCACGACAGCTGGGGCAAGGTGGTGTACTCACCCTTTGCTTTAGATATAGTATACCTATATCTAACCCTAAAATGGACACACAGATCTCCTATCAGTCACTCCTATGGCAGGCCTTAAAAATCCTGAAGGCAGAGTGCTTGGAATCGTGTGAGATGGTGCTCTGGCATGAGCTGAGCCTGTCTGCGGCTTTCGGGATCTATCCCTTAGCCGTTTCCATGATATCGCATACCATATACTCTTAAGTGCATTATAATCCTCGCGGTTATATGCCAACTCTGGTATCGCTTTATCAAAACATGTCGAGTAAGGTGTCATACGAATTGGAATACTAACCCCTCGCCAATTCTGGCGCCAAGGTTAGCATTCCACCCTTCTAGAGGGACACGACATGTATGTAACCCCTAACCCCGGTTAAAGTCAAGCAGAGCCTCAGCTCCACAAAATGGATGCTGCCACCGAGACACAAGTCTGCCCTCCTGCTGCTGGGAGTCCTCCCAGAGCAGGAGATAAGGACAAAGGGTTTCCTGCCAGGGGCGGTGCCAGCACCGTCCCAGACAGGATTTTGTGTATCCTAGGTAGGCAGGGCTTCAGAGGAAGGTGACTGCAAGTGGCACCCCGGTGCTCACTGTGCATAGGCCGGCTTGAACCAGTTCCAGGGACACTCCAGACCCTGAGCTGGGGAAAAGCCCGCCAAGGAAGGGGGTGTAACCACCCCCCTCCTGGTCCCACCCATAGGGCAGGACCTAGTCGCGTGCCAGCCCCCTTTTCCCAGATAAAAGTAGGAGCAGGCCCCCTTCCAAATTAGATCATCTTTGGAATCAAGACACGACTTTCTGCGAAAGGACTTCAAGATTTCCTTCTTCAAGATTCTCCCTTGTGACTAAGGAGTAGTCACCCTGCATCCGCAGGCACCATCGCAAGAACACTGCGGTCTGCTGTAAGTCCTTCCTCCGGAATCCGACTGCCCAGCTCGACAAGACCCGGCTTCCCTGGCCCCTCCGACCTCTACTCACCTCTACAGCCAAGCTGAGAACCGTGAGTGCGACGAGACCTCAAGGGACCGACTATTGCCAAGACTGCACGACTTCTGCACAGCAAGCCCGCCGAGTAATCTCCTGGCGAGTGCTTTGGGGTCCGAGAAGCCCCGACCCTGAGCAGCTCCAGCACCGAAGAGCAGCCCCCCAGCATCTCCACGATCGGCGTGGGGCCCTTCTGCTTTTTGCTGCTCACCGCGTTGTTTGGCTACTAGCCCGCTGGCTTGTGGCCTTCTGAACGACGCCCGACGACATCACTGCTGCTGGTCTGGTTGCTCCAGACTGGCTCTTGCTCCCTCCCAGAAGAGGAGCACCCCGGACCCTCCTGGTCCACTCAAGACGCCATTTTGAGTCCACCGCGTGGGCTTGAATTAGCCAAGGCTTTGTTGCCCAATCCTGGGTACTTCGACGCCGACAGCTTCATCCATCGTGGGACAGCTCGCCTCTCCATCCTGGTCGCCGACAACGCCTCCTGGTCCGTGAGATCTGCAGAGCACAGTGTCGCCCACTCACCTAGTCGAGGTGACTACCATCCGGTGCCCTCCTGGTGCCCACTGACTACTGGCTAGTAGTCACGAACTTGGTCCCCTCTGCTTTCAGGTGTCATCCATCTTCCAGATCCAGGCTTGGATCACTTCGAACTCTCTTCACTGGTCGCCTGCCAGCATCTTTCTTCCAGGCTCCTGGTCCGTCAACGAGGATTCCCGACGTCTTTTGAGACATATGCAGCTGCAGCCCCTGGGCTAGGTAACTTCGGCATTTCGGTGCCCCAGCATAGCCTCACTAACCAAGGGTCAGGATCCACTGTCGTTTTCTCCCTACCAGGTCGGGTTCGCCCGTGAACACTAACTTTAACTTTACTAGCTATCATAGACTTTGTCCCGCATCCCGCGTGAGAGTGCACACTCTGCACCCGAGTCCCCTAGGCCTCCTAGAAGTAATCTAACGATTCCATAGTCAAGTCCTAGCGATTCCAAAGCCTATTAGTACTGTACTTACCTGCTAGTAATTTCGCATTCCACTTTTAGAGTATATGGTTTTTCGTGCCCCTCGGGCATTTGTATATACTGTGCTAACTTAAGTATTTTCGTAAGAGTTTTGTTGTGTGCCTAGCACGCTGTCCTCATAAAGAGTACAGGGTTGTTGTGATTCTAATAAATACACTGTTTATTTTCATAACACTTGTGTGGTGTCCTTTCACTGGGTGTTCAAGGGGTAATGTGATGGTAAAACAGCTGGCTTAACACGCCCTCTAGAGTCTTAGCCTTAGACTGCTCGTATCCATGCTACTAGGATAGCTGGTCTATAAGGTTGACTTACAACCAATCATCAATAAGGGTTGTTTGGACTGATATATAGTGATCACTAGAATAGTGAACACTGCACATCAGGCCAACTTCTCACAGTCGCCATCACGCTGCTTTGATTTAATAAGGCGCGCATTTTAAACAAATTGATTTGGAATTTGTTGTTCTATAGTCAGACTGTGTGTTTTTAAAACTAAAACTGCCACCTCACCTACTTCCTTTCGAATCGCGACCCCTTAGCCACAGCTAGAACTCCCCCTGCTCTCTCCCCTCAGGCCTCTGCCAATCGGCCTTCAAGGGGCGGAGCCTGGAGGCGGGACACTAGGGCTAAATGCAGTACTTCCAACGGGAGCTCAGCGGACGGGCGCAGCGGGCGCACCAAAGGCAAGCCCGTCTGCGCCCGTCCGTGCCAGGCCGGGCCCAGGGGCCGGGAGTGCTGCACAGACCCTCTTTTTTCCAGCAAAGACACAGAGAGAGCTACAAAACTCGAACATGCTGCCCCCCCAGGTGCAGTTGAGCAAATCTGGGCTGCGGGTATCCATCGCAGGGCTCGGAGCCCCCCTGATAGCAGGGAGCGTGAGACCACCCCCCTCCCTCTAACACCCTGCTTTTGGCACGAGGGAATGACACAACTCTTCGGGTGACGTATCTCAATACGCGTTCCATGGTAAAGCACCAGTTGGACTTATTCATCCTATTGACTAGTGATAAACCTGATGTGCTACTAGTCACCGAAACTGGCTCACCTCAGACTCCCTCCTGGACATTCTAGCGGCTCTCCCCCCAGATTACTACATCCTCAACGCCAATCGTTCATCCAGCAGCCCGGGAGGTGGGGTAGCAGCCATCATACAGAAACAATTTAAATTCATCGCCATTGCCTCCCTGGCTTTGCCAGAGGTGGACAATATAGTTATCAACCTTGAAACAGAGGCAGGGGCTCTCACGTTCGTACTTATTTATCGGCCCCCTCAATCCATGCCCTCGTTTCCCATCTCCCTCAGTGAACAGTTGGCAAACTTGATGATGCATCACACCAGAATTGCTCTCTTCGTGGACTTTAACTACTGGTTCAACGATGTCCGAGCTGGATCGCACGCCACGGAATTATTTGATGTCTTAACCAGCCTTAACCTTGCTCAACAAATTACTGTACCTACTCATATCAAGGGTCACACTCTTGACCACATCTGGACACACGATTTAGCAATTTCTAGCCCAGTTATCCCCCCCTGCATCTGGTCGGACCACCATCTGATCGATGCCACCATCACAGTCAGAGGCAGGGTCAAGGCCTCTACCCTGGTAGGTGGGCTGTCTCGTAAATGGAGCTCTTATGACTGCCAAGGCTTCCTAGATTCGTTAGCCAATACTCGACCCACCATCTCTCCTGACTCTAGTGTCAACTCGATGGAAGGAGAAATCGCCAACTGGCTGCAGACAGCTAGTGACCGGTTTGCCCCCCTCACCAAATTTGCGCGCACCAGGCATGGTAACTCGCATAGATGGTTCTCAAGTGACCTTAAAGCACAGAAATTGAAGCTCCACCAGCTAGAACGGAATTGGAGACGTGACTACTCCAATTCCGATAGACTGCTCTTTGTAGCGGCCCGTAAAGATTATAAAAGCGCGATTTCCACGGCCAAATCCACACACGTCTCAGACAGAATCCTCTCAGCCCACAATAAATCAAAAGAAATTTTTTAAATCATGAACGATCTCACTACCGATGACAGAACTCTCCCTGTCCAGGCTCCCACACAAGAGATTTGTAACGCACTGAACACCTTTTTTAATGAAAAAATGGTGGATATTAAGAACACTATCCCCTCTTCCACTCCCATCAGGTCACCGGACTCCTCTCCCCCTAACCCTCTGTCTCTGACTCATTTTCCCGCCCTCAACCCCAACGCCCTTTCAGAGCTCTCTATTCGTATCAAATCAGGGTCCCCCAACGACTGCTGTCCCCCCTCGGTTCTTAGGGATGTCTGTCTCTCCTTACCAGACAGCATCCTCCCCCTTCTGAATGCATCCCTCAGCACTGGCATGGTCCCTAGCTCTTTCAAGGAGGTCATATTAGTACCCCTTTTAAAAAAGCCTGGAGCAGACCCTGCCACTCTCTCCAACTACCGTCCTATCTCCCTCCTGCCCTATCTGTCCAAGCTCCTCGAGGCCCACGTAACCACCTGCCTCTCAAAATCCATCGAGAGCTCTGGCTATCTCGAACCCAATCAAGCTGCTTTCAGGCCGGCTCACTCCACCGAGGCCGTTATTCTGGCAGTACTAGACGCCCTGAGGGGGAACGCAGACAAAGGAGCCCCGCAGGCATTGGTGCTCCTGGATCTGTCGGCCGCGTTCGATACGGTGGACCATAACATCCTTCTCCACCGTGTCGGACAGGCCGGCATCCAGGGCCCTGCCTTTGAGTGGATTAAGTCCTTCCTCTCGGGCAGAGCGCAAACAGCTCGCCTGGGCCCCTTTACTGCGACTAAGGCACCTACGGTATGCGGAGTCCCTCGGGGATCTTCCCTCTCACCCCTACTATTCAATTTGTACCTTCGACCACTGATCCACTCGTTAAAGAGGTGGAGGATCACCGTCTTCAATTATGCTGATGATCTGCAGATCATCTTCCCTCTTGATTCCCCCGACGCTGCAACTGGTTTTCAAGCAGTGCTGCTCCACATACAACAGTGGATGAATCTTAACCAATTAAAGCTTAATCCAGGGAAACCAGAGCTCATCCTGCCAGGTAACAGCTTGGCATACTGGGGCCCTCAGTTCTGACCTAGCGAGCTGGGCCCGTCCCCCGCACCGTCTGGCTCGTTAAAGAGCCTTGGGGTGATTATCGACTCAGACCTTTCCCTCAAAACTCAGGCGGGGGCAGTAATCTCGACCAGTATGTTTCAGCTGCGAAAAATCCGTAAGATTTCTCACCTGCTTTCGCACGTGGCGTTGGTACAAGTTGTGATCTCCTTGGTACTATCCCGCCTCAACTTCTCTAATTCCCTCTATTTAGACCTACTCCAGTCATTGCTTTGCCACCTTCCAATTGTGCAAAACCAGGCAGCATGACTAATCCACAAAACTCCGAAATGGCAATCAGCAAGACCTCTGCTGCGTAAATTACACTGGCTACCAATTGAACAAAGGGCAGCCTTCAAGACCGGCTGTATAATTTTTAAAGCCCTTCATTGCAAAGCCCAGACTTTATGAAAGCCCTCATCATGAAGCACCACCCTGCTCGTAATCTCCGGTCAGCCCACCTTCCTCTGCTGGCCGCCCCCATTGTCAAACTCAAAAAATTAGGTGGCCGCAGATTCGCCCAGCTGGCACCTAAGCTGTGGAACCCCCTCCCTCTATTTGTCAAGACCAGCGGCTCCCTACTGAACTTTAGAAAGTCCCTAAAAACCTGGCTTTTCTCCCAAACCGGCTAGCATGCTCCGCCGCAACCAATGCACTCTCTTAGCGCCAGGAAACTTATGGTGTCAGTGCGCTTTATAAATTCAGCATAAGATAAGATAAGAGATACCAGAAATTGGAAGTTGTCTGGCTGGGCTTTGAATGATTGTTTGTGACCTCAAAGACAGTGACTTAGCAATATCTTACAATACTTGGAAGCGTGTAATACCAAACCATGAATTTGCCTGCACAAACAAGCGTAGCGAGCAACCACAACTATAACAAAGGGAGTTCAAAAGGGGAGGGTCTGCCCTCTGATTTTTTTTTAAACTTTGTATTTCCCAGCACAGTTTCTAAATTGGTCAGAGGCAAATATATCTGATAGTCTTTTCTAAAGGAGCTCTCATAAAATATTTCAGAGACTTCCTGGTTTACCAAGCGAAACTGACCTCCCCAACTCTCCTTGCCTCTAATTGAAAATGATCTATGGTCTGGTCATGGATTCAAGCAGAGCAAGGGTCATAGTGATAGCAATGGTGGTACTGCGGTGACGTACACAATTTGTAGGAAATGGAAGACATGAAATGGGTGGAGTCCCGATGCACATATTAATTGCCCACCTCTGGCTGATAAAGAACCATACCATGCATCTAATTTGATAATTACCTTTTTTGTTGTTTATCAACCATATTTAACTTGAGTGTCCTGTGGATGACGAAAATAGCCAAGATATATCACTTTACTGAAAGAAATAAAACCCCTATGTTTGGATAGGAATGTCCCACTAAGTAGCACAGTAAAGCGCTTACTTCTGCATAAGTAAATGACTTGAGACCAAGAGCAAGGTTCTTTGGTCTGCAGGGGGGCACACAAGTACACTCCTGCTTTCTGGAGAGTCTTTCTGGCATGAGCACACGAGCAGTGTACTGCATGACGAGCTGAGCTCGTCATGAGCATGGAAGGGGTTAATCTCCAGATACGCCCCACCCTGATCAACCCTGCTTCCTGCCAGATGTCCACATCAAATGTTTATGACTATGCACACTAAGAAGAGATCAGAGAATGCCTCGGACGTGTATATGTATAGGTATGAAATATGTTATATTCCCATGTGGTAGAAAACATTTCCGAGGTCCAGGACAGGTGTCTTTGGCAGCCAGTCTCTTCCCAGGTAAGGAGCAGACCTAAAATCCTGCATCAATTCTGCTAGTAGAGCTACTTAGAAGAAGGCTTGAAGGAAGGAACTACCACTGAGGAGGGGGGACTACCATGGGAGTGAGCTATGAAAGGGACCCTCAGCTCACTTGCTTGGAGGAAGAATATATGTGGGTGAAGGACTGAACAAAGAAAGTGAACTATGGAATGAGACATGGGAACAACCATTTTCTGCGAAAGGGTGGTGATCTACTGCAGTCCCCATTGGTGTGTCACTTGCCCATGTATCTCTGAGGCCTATCTTTGGGCCTGCTAATTCCTGAGTGAGAGATGTAGCAAAGGAGAGGGCAGACAGAAGCATGCTTTATCCCATCAGCCAATTACCCCGGAAACATCTATTCTAACTGCAGCACAGCCCCTAACAAAGTTGTTGCTCAAATCAGAATTCAGACTATTTTTTCACCTCTTTGTACCAGGATTATATGCCACCACAACCAAGGGTTCTAGATGTACAGGCACCAGACACAAATTCAACCCCCCAATCATATTACCAGAGGCAAGTGACTGTCAGTTTACTCCCATCACAATCTTGACCGGACATCCAAAATCTGTATAGACTCATTCATTTGTTCGGGTAGTGGGTCTAATTGGGCTCGCATGGTGTGCTAAAGAGAAGGCTTTCCCAGATGTCCCTGAAGAGCCACAGGCCTTTGACTTGCATCCCAGATCAGCACTGGCACCACATCCATGGTCGGTCCCAACATGGGCCACTCCATTCTAATCCAAGCAGTCAGTGGGAACGCGTACATTGGTGATGGCCTGCAGCTGTCTTAGAAAAACCGCTCATTGAAGGAAGAGAGATGCAAATTGTTCAAAGCACCCTTCTGAGCACTCATTAAGCTTTAAGGTGTTTGGAGGGCACCCGGATAATTGAATTTTTGATGAACCAAAGTGAACAGAGACCTTCACTGGCTCCCCGTCGAGAAGAGGATCACCTTCAAACTCCTCATCCACACCTACAAATCCATCTACAACATCGGACCAAAATACCTCAACAAGAGAGTCTCCTTCCACGTACCGAAGAGGAACCTCCGCTCCGCCGACCTCGCCCTGGCAGAGGTCCCACGCACCCGCAGAAACAGAGCAGGGGGAGAGCCTTCTTCTACGTCGCAGCCAAGACCTGGAACGAGCTCCCGGTGAACATCAGACGCTCCCCGACCCTGCACACATTCAGGAAGGATCTCAAGACCTGGCTCTTCGTCTGAGCCGAAGCTGCTCCCCCCTCCCCTAGCGCCTTGAGACCCTCACGGGTGAGTAGCGCGCTTTATAAACCCCCTGATTGATTGATTGATTGAACATTAAAGATACTTCAAATCTGTGTTAATGCAGGTGCAGTATTACCTTGTGAATAGAATAAAATCCCTTGCTTTTCATAAGATAAAGTGCTGGTTGGACATTAGTTTATTAAATTCTATTTGCATTGTCCTGAGTTATTCTAAAACTTCACCCCTTAGGACCGCTCTACTTTACTACCCTGAAAGCCCAGGGCAAAAAAGTTGAACTTTGGGATGAGTTACTTGACCACTAGTACATAAGGATCGAGTTACAACAGAAGCACATGTCTCCATTTGACACAATTGGAGCTCATTAGCTCCTGTCTGCACTGCGATCCCTGACCCAGTTCCAATAAAACATCCAAGCAATCAACGTGCTAGTGCCTTTAAAGGAAATGATAACCTCATCACTGTGCATGTTATTCGCAAACAATTCAACATTATCACAGAAATCAACAACTCTCGAGTTTGTGTGACAGAAGTAACTAGTTAAAACAAAACAAGGCCGGTGGGAATCTTTCACTGGCAGAACACTCACCATAAATTCAAGCCTCAGTTATGTCATTTAATAAAAACACATTCTCTTCTCTTTGTATTGCTCTTGAGCTTTGAATTAAAAGCTAATTTATTCCATATCAGTTGACAAGATGCATTAAATCATATTACTGTTCATTGTAGCTTCTAAATATGTGATGAAATGTTCTTGTTACAGTACTGAAGTGTTAAAACATTAATCCCACTTAGCACAACTGAAGCCAGCAACCGGTTTCCATGGGATAAATTCAGAAGGTGGGGTTTCAAGCTGTTATTAAATGCAGACTGACACGTCGTCTATAATACGGAAAGAAGTGGACGCTACGTGAAATGAGTATATGATGCATATGTGTTAATTCCTTCAAATAGATAAGCTGCAAAAAGAAAATTAATTTTGTTATTGACAAGTTGCTTATTTCAGAGTAAAGTGTAATGTGATCACTGCTTGTTGATTGTGCAAAGACCTGTAGCTATCCCCTTTAATCATTTATTGGGCAGTGAAGTTGTGCTCAAAATGTACTAATGTCTTCCTGGAAACATTCCTTGGCACCAATGACAATATTGACTTAGCAAGAGTCTGAGAAAGGGTCTCAACTGCAACTAACGTGAGAGCAAACACAACTGGGAACCCTGCCAATCAGGACAGAGCCTAAGGCATAGCAGTGAAAGAGCTGGTACCTACATATGGAGTGTCATATGTATCCAGGCGGTTGTGTGACTCTATACTGAGGTGGCGATTATCAACCTGCAGGAAAATTGCATCCCCTGCACTCAATGAAACAGACCCCTGTTTCTGCACTCACAGCTAACCCTGCACTCACATGGGCACACCCCTCACACGAGCATGAAGTGTCTGATCGGAGAAATACATTTTTATACTGGAACAGGGTAATATAAGGTGTATCACTTAGAGAGACCGCCTAACACCTTGCCAGGTTTAGTATTTTTTAGGCGCCCATGAGTTTGCCTTGTTTGTCCCCGGTTTCCAACCTCTGCTGTCCTCAGGGATCGAGAAGGGCCATGAATATGTTCTCCCACCCCCAAAATGCAGATACCAAAGAAAACTAATTATAGTTGTTATTAAAATTCCCTTTAGTTCAAGGGCACCTCGCTGCATAACTTCTGGTCGTGGGTGAATTCTTTGAGTCCTGCTGGCATCACTCAGCCTCTGGGACCCGAATGAACAAAGGCTTCCCATGAAGGGGCCAAAACACTGACTAGAACTAGATACTACACACTCTCATTACGTCATGATGTTTGTGGTGGGTATCTTCCATTCATTAATTCTCTAGTGAATTATGCCACATTCAGCTGGGCATATTGCTGCTGGCCCATGCAACAGGAAATGTGTTTACTAAAGTACCAGCAGTAGCAGTTTGTTTATTATTTTTGTTGTAATCCTTTAATCTTATGACACTTGCAATTCATGGACACTTCGAATTGCATGAACTGTTACTGCACTTTTTAAAAAGTGGAAGCACATAACTATTGTCTAATCAAATGCTTGCACAGAAGCACAACATGTGATTGGAGCCCAAACTCCTCTCTCATCACTCCTTCTGAAAGCTCTAGTTCTGGTGACTACATAAGCTGTAGCACACAGCTGAGCTATCAAGCCAGACCTATAAAATCCTCTACAATGTCAAAATCAAAACATGAACTTAATTGGTTTAAAAATATCATGAGCAACATAGAACAAGTCACAATCATTTTTAGGTCTCGCCTAGGCAGCCTCGAGACATGCTGCATCTCCTCGAGACATGCTGTATCTACTGTATGAGATTTTAATACGCCCATCCATTTTGATTAGTTCCTTCATGTGCCTTTCGCAATTCCTTTATTTTTCATTGGTGAACAGTTTAGATTTGTCCCTCCTTTTGCTGTTTTGGTGATGCCCGGGAGACTGGACCTGTTACATGGATTTTTTCACTATCGACCATATAAGTTAGTTTCGGCACACTACTTTTTCTTTTGCCTGTGCTTGTTTTTTTGGCGTTCCAAACCTGCTCAGCAGAGGGCTGCAAATCATGTCCTTATCTTGTTTTCCACTTTCTTCACAAGTGCCATTTCAGCTGGAGGCTATGTTGTTTTTCATCCTATAAACTTTTTGGTTTCATTAGCTCAAATGTCCAAACCTTAAATAATATACTTACTTATCGGAAATGTAGTTTAAGAAGACGGTGGACAGTAGGATCAACCTATTTACATTGTCCTTTTGACAATGTGATTATTTGGATACGATTAAAGAGGTAACATGCTGTTATAGCTCCATTTTATAATAATGGAAGCAGGAAGCAGGTATAAATTGCGAGCCTTTAACTTTTGATGCTTTCTTTTAGGTTTCAATCATTGGTGAACTAAAAGCAATATCAAGGGATGCCTCCTCGTGCTCTCCAAACGTGGCATGTAATGTGAAGTTACTTAACAATATGTCCTGCAAGTAGACAGTGCAACACCATCTCAGCACCAGTGCAGCACCACCTAAGCATCAGCGCAGCACCACCTCAGCACCAGCACAGCACCACCTTACACCAGCGAGGCACCACCTCAGCAGCAACTCAGCACCAATGCAGCACCACTTCAGCATTAGTGCAGCACCAGTGCATCATAGAGTGCAGCACCAACTCAGTATCACTCAACACTACCTGAGCACCAGCACAGCATTACCTAACCACCACCAAAGCGTGTAAATGTAAAATGTAAATTGATACTTGTATAGCGCACTACTCACCCGCAAGGGTCTCAAGGCGCTTGTACGAATACCGCTGTGGAACCCATCCTGGCTTTCCCCGTGAGGTGTCCACTCCTGGGCACCCCCAAGGTGGAGGCCAGGCATCCTTAGCGTTGTTGGGGCCGTTGTGGAGATTAAGCAAGCTATTGCCCAGAGTTGCAGAGTGGGACTCCATGATTGGAATAGGCACCGAGGCGAGAATTATCAGGTCCGTGGAATTTTGAGCCCAAGACCCGCGGCGGCGGGGAATTGAACCCTGGTCACCCGACCAACAATTTTACCATATGCACATTGGGCCCATATATTTCAATTTTCCATATTCATTAATCAGGTGGCCTTACACTCTACTACCAGTAACCCTTGTTCCTTCCTATTTTATTTCCAGTGTACCCGACTTACCACTCCACTGCTACGGGTTCCTAATGACCACAATGGATCAGGGAGCTAGCTGTAAAAGAAAGGCAGACACCAAAAATACTTATCTATATTTGCACTCATATAATAACCACAAACTCGGGAATGTTTAAAACCTTTATCTAAAATTCATCAGTTTCAGAAAGCATAAGGTTTACAGCCAGTAAACTGTCAATAACTAAAATTATAAAGAGCACGTATCCATATAGGAAGAAAATGAGACCAACCATTTATGAGTCTAAAGGAAGGTAAGAACAGGGAACATGCTAGTCAGCAGTTTCAGACTTTAGAATTGTTATAGAGTGACTAAAGGACGGGGAAAAATAAGGAACATACTGGAAAACCACAGTTGAATTACCCCTAGATAATGGGAACGGAAAAGAACTTTAGTTGTATTACGAAAACTCTGGGATACCAAGTACTATGGGGAAGGTAACAGTAGAACACGCTATAATTCCAGAGCAGATCACTTTAATTGGCTAAAAGAGGGTAAAGAAAAGGGAACATCTATATTTCATGAACTGTATGTAGGAACGTGCTTAAAGGATAAGAAAAATTGGAACATGCTAGAATTACAACGATAATGATTGATCGTTTCATTTATCAGGGCAGGAAGAAAAACATGGAAAATCAATATGCAAGAGTACGTCTTTATTAAAGCAAGGAAAAGAAAGAAGTATGCAGAATAAGTTTCCCAGCACTATATTTACCTAGTACGGTGTGAAGACCAACCCTGGCCACGGGTCAGTAAAGGCAGGTGCAGAACGGACACCCCAGGACAGGACAGGAAGACCAGATTAGGATCAGGACAGGACCAGCAAGGTAAGACCAGCACCCGCAGTTCGGAAGCAACGCCTGCGCTCCACCCTCTCTGCAGCTAACAGTCAGAACCCCGATTGGGTTATCGAATTTCCAAGCAAAGTGCTCCGCCAGCACTTAAGGTTTCCCAAAACCCCACTGGGTATATGGAAATTACGGACAGAGTGCTCCGCAGCTCTCTGTGTCAGTCACCTATTGAGTGCGTTGGGTCAGTGACAGGTCAGCTATTCGGACAAGTCGGACAATTTCTCTAGCTAAACCTAGGCTAGTTATACTGTTTTCGGGTCAGTGTACCACCCCCCAAGTATTGCAAGTGTAAGAATACCCAATTTCGATTGGTCCTCAAGTAGGACAGGTCAACACACCAACCAGAATTTACTTTCACAAGTCCTAATTTACATTTTTTGGGACCGCCTATTGAATTTGGGGTTCCCATGACTTACGTCTCAATATTACAATAGCGCATCTATGAATTATGATACATTTAGTACATTTCAGCTTCTTCTGCTAGGCGAAGGTGCATCTTACCAGGCACATCTTGGCTGGGACCTCGGGTTGGCAAGTGTTCAATGCCATAGAGTTCATCCACTGGCGGAAAACTGTCATGCACAGAAAGGCTGTTCAATATGGAGTATTCCCATCCCTCATGCCCACGGATTTTGATACATGAAAAGTAAGCGAAAACAATTTAGAACACAGAAAATGAGTGATTACACTGTATACCAGGAATCCCTATATGACTCCCCTTTACTGTATATCAACTATAGCATTAAGATTAGTGCAAAACGAACAGCAGTGCTAAAGGCTGCAGAGCAAGCATCGGCATGTGAGAACACAAAGCAGCCATCTTAAGTTGAGTGCGCAAGTGTGAAAAGTTCCCACCAGAACTGCGAGTACGTCACGTCACGTGAGTGTGACCAACGCATGCGCAGAAGAAAACCCAGCTAAGCAGCGGCCATTTTATTAGCAAGCGTATTACAGTTAATAAACACGTATGCAAGCTTCTCTGGGACATTCCCAATGTCTGAATAAACGGGAAATTAGTAAGACAAACAGGTTGGTTACATTTTATAAATGTTATTCGAGGTTCTTGATTACAAGCAAGATGCTTTCTGTGCGAATTCTTGCTCCATCAATCCCCTCTTTAATGATATTTTATATCATCACAAATCAATAGAACCAGATGCCAACTTTCTCACATTTTGCCCAATTCAATTTCCTCAAACATTCGATTCAGCTTCTCTTTTGTCTCTTTATTAGGGTGAGAAGTTTTCACCCTTTTATAAATCTGATTATTCAGTTCCTCTAATTCAAGTTCATCCACATTCCTCTTTACTCCTCTCTTATTCACAGTGTACTTCTTTTGGTGCTTTCGATATATACAACAAATGAATATGATGAATATTACTGAAACTGTTCCCGCAATTGGCATCAGCACTTTCATCAAAAAACTTTTACCTAAGTTAGAAAACCAATGACCTACAGCGGAGAGACCATCAGTAAGTGTCTTCCAGGCACTGTCAACCTCCAGTGGTTTGAGTTCCTTTTGCAAATTTGAAATGTTCCTCACATACCTTTTGATTTCCACACTTTTATCTGGTATGTAGGTGCAACAATGTTGTGTTTTCAACATTCTGCAGACTCCGCCCTCTTTCGCTAATAGGGTATCAAGAGCAAGTCTGTTTTGCAAAACCATTGATCTGATCGCAACCACTTCGGTATTGACCATCAAGAACCCTCCAGCAGTGTCAGTAGATAACCGATCCACTACTGTTGACAATTTGCAAATTCTGTGTGTGTTCAGAGTCACTCCCACTGCAGGTATCAGTGCACTAAAAATATCTCCTACAATTTCACTAGCGCTTTCTCTTTTAGTGCGCACTAATTGATTAGTTTGTTCAGTGCTTCCAGTGATTTTCCCTACATGGTATATCTTTGGGAAGACAATACCAAAATAGCAACTCCCGTACCAATGGTCGGGCAATTTGAAGTAAGCCTTGTTCCCACAAATAAAATAAATTCCAGGGAACACAGGCTCTGACCCATCTTTGAACCCCCAACCTCCAATTACTTTGTAATTGTGTTCGCACTCACTGGAACCAATGAAAATATTGTTATAATAACTAGTCATTTCCCTTTTAAGACAGAGTTTCCCCTTCTTTTCCAAATCCAGAAGCATCGCAGCATTAGCTCCACCATTTGGGGTGCTCTCTATACTGTCTGCCCATTTAGGAACCTTCTGGTTCCTATCTTTGGCTTTCTTTTGGAAACTCTCTCTTCTCTTCTCTACCATGTCCAGAAATTCTTTTTCCTTTTCATGTAAAGAACAGGTCAGGTTATTTTTGTGTGCATCATCTATATTAATCTTTCCTACGGTTAGAAAATATTCACTCATATATTTAGCTACATCTCTAGTCGTATGTACAGGGTTCAGGTTTCTTCGAACAGGAAGTTCAGAAAATGTCACGTCAGAGTTTGAATAATAATACTGCAAAGGTCCTCTCTTGTAAAATAAACTAGTTAGTATGCTACAGGAAATTCCATACGTTAAGGGCAAGTGGTGATAAGTCACACCTTCAGCTGCTGAAGTGGGTAGCTTCATGCAGACATAACAGTCGTCTATTTCCATGGTTTCTACATAATGCAATAACAGGTTTGCGAAAACATTTAAATGCGTCTTGTTCTTAATTTTTTTTAAATGTAGTCCTTCCTCATCTGGTGCTTCTAAATCTACTTGTCTCTTCTTCAGGCTAAGTGGTTTGTCCAATGTGTTTACTCTTCGTGGTGTATTTCTAGTGTGTGATTCTACAGTGTCATCAGGTAGGTTATTATTTGGGTACAAACTCGGGGTTTTACTCATTATAGAAGAAATAGTTATTGTTAGTCCTATCCACAGTATCAGTACTATGGCTACACTACATAAACATACTTGGCAGCATGTTTTACAACAACTTCGTCTCGGTCTCCCACTCTCAAAAGAATCAGACATTTTGACTCAAAAGAAGTTTTCCACCCCTCTTTGTAACTCTGCACAGCTTGCTTACTCAAGTAACTTTTCAGGTTGGGTTTGCTTCTTCACTGGTCTGTTCAGCAATCAATTCCTCATCACTTCCATCACTTTCGTCACTTATTTCCAGATTCTCGAACTCCTCCAATACAAAGTAGGTCCACTCAGGACTCGCGTACTTGTTATTCAGTTTCTTGATGCGAGCACTTCTTCTCTTTATTTTTGTGTGCACTGCATCAGTTTGACTCGAAACCTCGTTTATTTGTTCAGGCTCCTCATTTATCGTTTTCAGACGCAGTCTCAGCCTTTTCACAAATCGAGGCACTGAGTCACCTTTTCTGAGTCTCTTAACTGGCACTGTGTCTTGGCCTTTGTCCAACACTCTTTTGTTTTCGTTCAATTGTGGCACATTTGGATCAAGTTCATCTTCAGTATTATTCCCTAACTGACTAGGTCCAGGTCTTTTGTCTGTTTCTTCTGCCTGGTCCCTAAACTGGCCTTGTTCAGGTATATGCTGATTTGGGCTTTGGTCTGTTTCGATCTCTTCTTCCTTAACACAATTGTCTAGTTCTACCTGTTCCTGTTCAAGCTCTTCGAACTCTTGATTTTCTTCCGCATGAACTTCCGCCCTAATTTCTATCTGTCCCTTTTCTGGTGCAGGTGTTCTTGGTGGAGTGTCAATTACCTGCTCTTCCCCTATCTGGTCCTCCTCAGAATCAGATTTTACATGGATTTCGATGATCTGAGTATCTTCTTCTTCACCTGTCTCGTCCTCACTATCCCACTGTCAATCTAGCTGGTCTTGACTTCTGGTTCGTATAGGGTCGATTGTCAGATCGATGAGTGGAACCCAATCTTCTTGACTGGAGCTCGGTTGTTCTTCTTCAGCTACTTCAGGACCGATGGCTTGGGATCTTTCAGCTGGGCAACCTTCAGCTTCAGTTAGGTCTGGTTCAGTCACACTCTTCGTGTGGCTGGCATGCATCCAGCGAGGTACTCTGTAAAGATGACACCGGGTACTTCTTAAAGATGTCTCTTTATTGTATATTACACGACACACCGGGTGGAGGGCCCGATCACCAGCTCAATCAATGACAGATGCAACTGTCAACCGTTCTTCCAACTGTCAGAAGCCAGAACCAGCCTTTGACGTAATTTATGCAAATGATGGACAGGATAGGGACGGGAGCAGGAGAGGGACATAATAGCAAGGGAACGGTAGGGGAGGGGGGCGAGGGAAATGAAGGAAAGTTAACATCGTAACACATCTCCTTCCTATGGGAAGAAGAAAACAAAGAAGGAACAACAACAATATAATCTTATAGACCCATAATGACCACTCAATCCAACTATGGTAAGGCCCCTGTGCATATATAGAGTGTATTCTTATTCAAGAGTCACATTCAGGAGAGCCTAAATAACTCCTAGTCATTATCAGCACTGGAATCTCTAGTGACATTGTAGAATAAGAGGTTCATACGTTCTGCAAGGGTCAAAGCAGTGACCGGTCCAACCTCCCACTTGGATGAACGACATTCATTAGTGAGTGTTGCTGAGACATTAGATTTCCGGGACACATCTTCTCCTGTAACGACACCAAGCACCCCTTGAGCACCTTGGGGGTCGTCACGTGGTAAGAATAGCATTGAAATGTGGGCTAGTTCGGTATCCACTACATTGCGTCTATGTCCTTTGATGCGACCAGTCACCTTTTCAATGTCATCTTCTGTATTTGGGTTTGACCAACTACTAGCCTCATTTCCTTGGTTTTGGACGTTATCAAAGCCACTATCACTTTTCACTTCATGCCGTTCTGCTACATTAGTACTAGCCTCACTTGTGAACAGTCCTTCCTCCAGTTCCCTCAAATGACTTCCGTGGAAAAACTCCGTTGGGTCTACTGGACTGGATGACTCATGTTTCTTTAGGTACTCATCGAGCACATCCCTCCTCCCTGATGCAACTTTATTTGGAGGACATTGGAAGAGATCTTGTGCTTCCCTGCTCTTATCCATCAGCATATCACGATTTACCCATTTAGAATAATTTGCTTTGTGTCTAGTCTTCAAGTATTCGAAACTCAAACCATCTTCCCTTTCCTTAGTCATACAACCCCCATACACATCTCCTGTGTTTGACTTGAGTCCTGCGAATGCAGCACTTTGCCGCACTGCCCTGAAATTGAAAGGGTTACTCTCATGTTTTCTTTCCGATTGTCCATTTTTGGATTGTGTAACATTTTGTTTTCCTAATTTTTCGCAATTACCATTTTTTCCAAAATTCCCTTCACTGTCTATTCTTTCATACCTTTTGCTTGAACTCAACTTATCCTTAAATACACAGTAAGCCCCTTGTTTCTTATTGACCTTGTCCTCAGCCGCTTCTTTTTTCCTTATCTTCCTCCTAGCAGTCTCCTCCTTGTCAACTAGGCTCATAGATGGTGGCGTTCTTTCATTCTCCATTTCGCACTTTGTCAATTGTATGCTTTTGTAAAGCGCCGGATCATTTTGGTGTTCATTTTTGATCCAAAGATATTCTCAATTTCCTCTGATCATTCCACCCGAGGATGGAGAGTTGGTTATCTGAAATGTATATAGCACTCCTAGTGCTCCTCTCTTTGTAACATAAGTCCATCACTTTGTACCCTATCAATATAATGTCTTCCCCCGTGAATGATTTCAGGGATACATTGGCCACCTTCAAATCGAACCCATGTATTTTTGCAAATTTCTTACTCCACATGCTCGCGCTGATAACCGTGTAGTGTGACCCTGAATCTGCGATGACTTTAATTTTTATTCCTCCTACTATGATGGCACACTTTGGGTTGATTTCACACTTAAAGTTTTTTTCTTTGCGAACCTTTACACCTATGTACTTCTCATACCTTTGTACTTCCCCCGATGCCACCTGCTTAAAACGTTCATCAAGTACATGCATGATGTTTTCCAATATGTTTCGGTCAGTTCCTTTGTAGATTCCCTTTCCGATTTTATGATACATTTCACGTCCACCTGCACCTAAACTAAACAGTAATATTTCCGCTTTTTCCTCAGGACTAAATGGTCTTCTCACTTCTTCAACAAGGGATATATAATTTTCAAAATACTCTTTCCATTCACTCCACCCTACTTTACTTGCACCTTCCTCCTCCATGAACATCTCTAGTGGTGGTAAATTGTACAAATCTTTTACATCCATTTATTCCAATAATTTCGCCTTTATTTGCCCCAGTATCTCCGTTTCTCACAGTTAGAATTTCCAATGTTCCTAAACAAGGATTTCCAATGAAGTCAGAGCAACTACGATATCCTATGCAGGATAAAACTAGGACGCACGTATATATTACTGCTCTGTTTGTTTTTTGGATGCGCAACAAAACAAATAATGTCACTTCTTTTATCCAATTTTGAATTCACACACACAAGCAGTTCTAGGCGCTAACTTATTAAAGGATAATGTCGCTTCCCTTATCCCTTATCTCTTTGAATTCACACACAACAAGCAGTTCTTGGCGTTAACTTATTAAAGGATACAGATTTCTCTTCACAGTAAATTCCACTGTCAACACATTGACCGCTTTAGATTCTGTGCGTGTTCCTTTTCCTTCCAATCGATAAAGTTCATACACTATACATCGATTTCCGTGTCTTCTCTTATTTTCCTTGACACTTTCCCGATGTTCTCCACAACTATCGTTGCACGCAATGGATTAAGTGCGTGTTTCTTAAAATTTCCCGAGAATTCACTTAAGATGGCACCCAACGCGGTGACGTCACTCGCGCCGATGCGCAGTTCTCCTCCTCCTCACAAGGCTCCCTTCAAGGTTTCCTCACACGATTAAAAATCGAAGTGAGTTTAAAGCCTTATCTTCTTTTTTCTTTACTTATTTTTTTTTCTTTGTTTACTACCACGATGTTTTATGTGTCATTTGTTATCAATGTGAAGCCACTTGCTTCCTGCTTAGTTCTTAAATTATTTCTTTTTTTTTTTTAAGTTACATGCGCCAATGACTTCAACCTAAACGACAGCACACCGGTTCATGCCCACAGCTAGCAACTCAGAATATAAAGTCACTAAAAGTCTTCCCTCAATCACAGATGACTTACGATAGGTGTAATCATTAACCAAGGCCACTAGATGGCAGTGCGTTATAACGCTCACTTTAAGCTCAAAGGGACCTGAAGAGAATTACACTATTCGAAACTTTTACAGATCGCCGATTCATATCAACTATAATTGCAGACCCAGATACACTCGTCCTCTGCTCCGCTCAAATATTCTCAAATTCACCTCTTGAACTCTATTAGGTTCCAGTCCAGTCCACCTGGGTCTTACTTTTCTTCAAATTGCAAATAACGAGAACGCCCAAGGTTGATACTGTACTTCTCTGGTTTACTCAAATAGCTTAGCGTTCAAGGGATTTCGCAATTTATTCACTCAATTTCATATCTTCAAATTCACCTATTGAGCTCAATTAGGTTCCAGTCCAGTTCACTTGGGTCTTACTTTTCTTCAAATTTCAAATAGCGAGAACGCCCAAAGTCGATACTGTACTCTCCTGGTTTAATTCAAATAGCTCAATGTTCAAGGGATTTCACAATCAACTCACTCAATATCAGTTTTGCTGGAATTACGAAGGCTCCTCCTTTTCCTCACTCGTATTCTTCATGTGCGAGAACTCAGCACCTTAAAGATTAATTCTTATCAATTCTCATGTGGTGGGTTCGCCGGCGTGCCGTCCTCGTCGCCAATTTGTAAAGATGACACCGGGTACTTCTTAAAGATGTCTCTTTATTGTATATTACACGACACACCGGGTGGAGGGCCCGATCACCAGCTCAATCAATGACAGATGCAACTGTCAACCGTTCTTCCAACTGTCAGAAGCCAGAACCAGCCTTTGACGTAATTTATGCAAATGATGGACAGGATAGGGACGGGAGCAGGAGAGGGACATAATAGCAAGGGAACGGTAGGGGAGGGGGGCGAGGGAAATGAAGGAAAGTTAACATCGTAACATACTCCTGCACACTTTACAGCTGTGGTGGTAATCAGGATCACCTGTCGTGGCTTTCCCCACCTGGGTTCAAGGCAGCTTTTCCGAGTGTGCTTCTTTATTGCGACCCAGTCACCTGGATTCAGGCCATGGGCTGGAGTCGTTGGCCTGGCGACGTCTTCTCCCCCAACCTGGCGAGAGATAGAACGTACTTGGTCAGCCAGCTCTTTACATTATTCCAGTACCAAATCATCAGATATGCTTATTATCTTGTATCCTGGCACCCATGCTTGCCGCATTGCTCTTCCCATCAGGATTTCATGGGGACTCAAGCCCGTGTTCTGATCTGGAATACTTCTGAGTCCCATCAACACAAGAGGCAGAGCATCTGCCCATTCCAGTTGAGTGTATTCACACATCTTTCCCAATCTTGACTTGATCGTGCCATTTATCTGTTCTACCACTCCAGAAGCCTCTGGACGATATGCACAGTGCAGATGTTGCGTGATTTTTAATGCTTCACAGATTTGTTTTATTATTTCATTCTGGAAATGACTTCCTCTGTCAGATTCAATTAGGACCGCGAAACCGTAACGAGGTATAAGTTCCCAAAGCAATAGTTTTGCTACTGTGATACTGTCATTTCTACGTGCAGGGAAAGCTTCCACCCATTTTGAAAACAGGCAGACAATGACAAGTAGGTATTTCATTCCTCGACAAGGGGGCAACTGAATGAAGTCAAGTTGTAGTCTAATAAAGGGGCCTTCTGCCTTTCCAATTTTTCCTAGTAACACTATGGTCTTCTTTCCAGGGTTAAATTGCTGGCAGGTCAAACACCTCTGGTAGAGTGCCTCTGCTACGCTTCTGAATTTCGAATTGAACCATGTCTGGCGGAACATGCGAATCATCGCATCTCTGCCCACATATGCGTCTCCATGAATTAATCTAGCCATAGGAGCAAGCATACAGTCTGGCAAAACAGGCATCCCATCAAGGTAAACAGTGACACCATCTGCATTTCTCCTGTGGCACCCAAAGCTTCTCCATCTCTGTTTCTCCTGTGGCTCTGCTGCTTCCTGTAAGTCTCTTCCTCCCATGTATTCACTCCCTCTAGCATCAAAAGTTGGCAACTGCTTCCAGTTCCCCCAACCCTTATATTGATTGAAATGTTGTATTTTGCACAATGTTTGGCTAACTGGTCAGCATATCGATTACCTGCTGTCACATTGTCATCACCAGATTTGTGAGCAGCACACTTGACCACAGCCAATTCTTTTGGTAACTGGATTGATTCCAGTAAATCCTGCACATATTTTCCATTTCGGATAGGGGTGCCTGAAGAAGTCAGGAACTCCCTCTGTAGCCACTGTTGGCCAAAGTCATTCACAACCCCATAACCATACTGACTATCAGTATATATGGTTATTCTCAAATGTCTCCCAAATTTACAAGCTTTTGTCAATGCAATTAATTCGGCTATTTGTGCAGACTTGACTCCATACAAGTAGGATGCTTCCACTGGACGGTCTAAAGTGCACACTGAGTAGGCAGCGCTCAGGCCTCCGTCCTCATGTCTCATGCCTGAGCCGTCTACAAACAGCTCATAATCTTCTCTGTACAAAGGGTTTTCTTTAATGTCAGGGCGTGGTTTTGTACTGCATTCAGTCAAGTCAATGCAGTCATGTGCAAATTCTTCCCTCACTTCTTCTGCAAATGAGCTAGGTAGTAAGGTAGCTGGATTCAAAATGTTACATCGTTCAATGGTTACGTTTCCTGCACCTACAAGGATTCTCTCATATTTAGTCAACCGACTAGGGGTGAGATACTGAGTTTTGGTTCTTGTCAGCAATATTACAACAGAATGTGGAACATATACAGTTACTGGATGTCCCATCACAATGGACTCACTCTGTTCAAGACTCATGCAAGTTGCAGCTACAGCTTTCAAACACCCAGGTAATCCAGCTGCTACTGGGTCCAATGTGGAAAAAAGTATGTCACTGGACGTCGAGTCATACCATGAATTTGGGTCAGGACTGAAAGTGCACAATTGTCCCGTGTTTCACAGAACAGTGCAAAATCTTTTGAATAATCAGGCATTCCTAAGGCAGGAGCAGTACAGAGACAATCTCGTACTTTTATAAATGCTGACATGCTTTCGTCATCCCACTCCACTGGGTCTTGTGCTCCTTTCTTTGTCATTTTTATCAATGGTTTTGCGAGCACTGCAAGTCCCACAATCCATTGCCTACAGTAGCCTACAACTCCAAGGAACATTCTGATTTCTTTCTGGGTATTTGGTAACTCCATGTTTCGAATTATCCTGATTCTTTCTGAGGTGACTTTCCTGATACCTCTCTCTATCTGGTGCCCCAGATATTTCACTGATGTGGTACAGAATTGCAATTTTTCTGGGGACACTTTATGCCCTCCCTCACCTTAATGGTTCAGCAAGGCAATGGTGTCAGTCACACAGTCTTTTCGACTCTTAGACACCACCAAGAGGTCGTCTATGTACTGCACCAGAACTGATTTTCTGGGCAAGATTAGGGTCTCAAGACACTTTTTCAGAATCTGATTAAAGATTGAGGGGCTTTCTGTATGTTATGTTATGTTATGTTATGTTATTTATATTTTTATAGCGCACAGCTGCCCCAGCAAAGGGGCGTCCTGGCGCTTTGACAGACGCTATAACATAACACACAATAAAAGAAAAGAAATTAACTAGACACTGGAAACAGGAAAGTTTTGATCGCCTGCCTGAAGGCGAGCAAATCCTCAAGAGCTCGGATATGGACCGGGAGCGAATTCCATAGGCCTGCCGCTAACACCCTGAAGGAACGGCCACCTATTCTGCTCAGCTTAAAGCGTGGACAGACAGCCAAATGAAGCCCCTCAGATCTCAAGGATCTCGCAGGCACATAGGGCGTGAGTAGATTGGCGAGTGCCGGCGGCGAAGAAGATTTCAAAATTTTGAAGGCCAGACACAGCGCCTTGAACTTAATTCGCTGTCTGACCGGGAGCCAATGCAAGGCCGTGATGGTACCAGACACTGAGCAATGTCTGGGAAGGCCCACAATGGCTCGTGCCGCGGCATTTTGTACTCTTTGGAGCCTAGAGGCCTCTGCTTGATTCACCCCTAACAGCAGTGAGCTGCCGTAGTCCAGCCGAGATAGGATTGAGGCCTGGACTACGAGCTGTCTGGTAGGGGGGTCAAAGTACTTCAAAACCGGCCTAATGCCGCGCAATATTCTGTAGCACGTGGCAGCTACCTTCTTGGTGTGATCCCTGAAGGTAAGCGCCGAATCCACCCAGACTCCTAGATTTCTCACTCCAGCAGCTGGAATAGGAGTGACACCAAGCTCTGATGGCCACCACTGGTTACCCCATAGCTCAGCGTGCTTCCCTAGAACCAACACCTCCGTTTTGGTGGCATTCAACTGGAGGCAGTTGGTGCGAAGCCAGCTAGCTACTGCCAAGAGACCCGCGCGGAATCTGGGGGCCGCCACTTCAGGGTCTCCACTAAGTGTCACCGCTAGCTGTGTGTCGTCCGCATATGAGGCCATCGTAAGACCCCACTGTTTGACGACACCAGCCAACGGTTTCACATAGAGGTTGAACATTGTAGGGCTCAACGAAGATCCCTGTGGTACTCCCAGTCTCAGGGGATAGGTGGCGGATTGGCCAGGTGGTATAGCCACTTTAAAAGAACGATCTGCCAGAAAGGACCGAAACCACTGGAGAGCGACATCCGTCGCTGGGGGACGCGATTCCAGACATACACGTGACTGTTGAATGCAAATGAGAAAAGAAATTTGCTGTCTGGATGCAATGGAATTGAAAAGAATGCATGACATAAGTCAATGACGGTGAACCATCCAGCATTCCATGGAATTTGGTATAGAATCACTGCAGGGTTTGGCACGACAGGGCAACAGGGAACCACAATTTTGTTAACCCTTCGCAGGTCCTGTACTACCCTGTACTTACCGCTAGGTTTCTTGATTCCAATTATGGGTGAATTGCGTGGACTGCTCATCACTTCTTGTATGATTTTGGCTTCTAACAATCTTTTTATTTCAATGGCAACCTCTGCTTTCACTTCTGCACTCATTTTGTACTGTTTAATATTTGGGTATACTGCATTCTCTTTTATGGCTATTTTAATTGGGTCAACATTTTCCATTAATCCTACATCTTTTCCAGTAAAATCCCATACTTCTGGTTTCACTGTCTCTTGGAGCTCTTCTGGTAAGTCATTTAATGTCAATCTTTTAATTTCTGAGTCGGGTTGTGCTAACATTAATTTGTAAATTCCATCTTCGTCTGGGGTTTGAATCTCAACGCCATTTGGTGTGCAAAAGATAGTACAATTCATTTTACACAGCAAATCCCTCCCTAGCAGGTTTACAGGACTGGAGTCGCAAACGACAAATCTATGCATTTCTTTGAAATTTCCAATTTTAATCTCCATAGGCTTGGTAACTGGGGTATTAATTAGCTCATTAGAAACGCCCACTACTTGGATCGCTTCTCCCGAGAGGGGTAGGTTTGGAACGTCTGCTGATCTCACAGTAGAACTGGTAGCACCAGTGTCCAACAGAAAGGTGACATAATTTCCTTCAACCTTTCCTTCAATGTATGGCCCTGACTGGTCCACCGGCAAGGAGGCGCCAAGCACGCACTCCTCGTCCTCCCCCCTCAGGCACCGTCAGTAGGTGTCATCACAGAGAAACGTGTCATTCAACAGAAATTGTGAGGTTGCTGTTTTTTTATTCTCCCTTAATTCCCATTCTTCGGTGTCATCACCCTGTTGTGCTTTGCTCCTATAATTTTGTCTAGGTGCACGAGGCAACTGATTCTGCTTTACCTGTTGCTGGATCTTTCGTGGTTTCTCATTCTGCGTCTGTGGATTTAAATCAGCTATTTGAACGTTACCATTCTGTGCATGTGGACACTCGTCTCTCCAGTGCCCTATCTGTCTGAACCCGGGGCAGGGGAACTTCTTTTTGGCCTCTTCTCTACTAATCTTCATCCTGGGCTTTCCCCCACCCCCGGGGCCTTGTTTTTGATTACTGGTTAATTTATTTAGCTGTTGTGCCTGTTGTTCTGCTAACTTTACCTGTGCCCACATGACCTTTCTTTTAACGCTTTTCGTTTGTCTGCCATCTCATCCTCACAATATTTGGCATACTTCAGGACCTCATCAATTGGTTTAGACTGCCAACAGATTATATTGTCTTTGATCCATTGCGAAATCTCAGGCCTTAACCCTAGCACGAATCTATAAATAAAATGGGTCATGTCCTTCATTTCTATGTTATCCAGACCACTGTACATTTTGAACACCTGTAACAGTCGTTCATAATAGGAATGCACAGTTTCATCTCTATTCTGGGTTGTTCTATCTATTCGGGTCCAGGCACTTTTCCTTTGAGATGCAACATTACCTGGTGGTATTTTTTCATTACCTCTGCAGAAGGAGCCCCTGTGTTTGGATCTCTTGGATATTCCTCACTAGGCCAATCAATAGCAATTTTACATTCTGTCCACAGATCTACAGGCACCACAATGTCAAAGAACCCATCCAAATCTTTCCAGAGACATTTCTGGACTTTCACAAATCTCTCGACCTGTCTGTACCAATCTACAGGTTTTTCTCACAATTTTGGGAAATCATTGGTAAAGGACACGATATCCTGTCTGGACCATGGAACATGTACATACTTTCCACCTGGTACTTCTCGCATAGGATACAATTTTTCTGCTTTGTCTGCTTCTTTTAAGACATACTCGGAAGTCATCTGTTTTGATCTAATCTCCTCCTTTTTCTTTGCCACCTAGCTTTCCATTTTTCTAATTCTCCCCATTTTTGTAACAGGTTTAACAATTCTCTGATCTGTACCTTTTTCCCTGACACATTCATATTTTCTAGGTCTTTCTCTGAGAATTCTGCTCTGTGCGGTTTTTGCAACACTTTAGATTTACCAATCTCTATCCCCATACTAGCCACAGTGTCCATTAATTTCTCATGGAACACTCTGGTATTAGGGGTGATACTTTTGCAAATAAACAGCAATTGTTCCTCAGAAAAGGTATTCAATCTGTCTAACCCCACATTTCCAGCCATCAGTTCTTCCAATTCGATTCTTAATTTGTAAATATCTAATGGTTTTGGCTGAGGATTTTGTTTCTCTAACTCTCGGCTCCATCTTTCAATCTCTTCAGGAGTCACTACTGTGACATTTCTAGTACCTGAACTTGATTCCATTTGAATTTCTCTCGAGGTGAAGGGAGAGTTCCTTTTCTCTGACCCCCTTCCGGCTCCCTGACTGGTAAATCCATCAAGGAAATCACAGATTCGCATTCACTCGCCTGATCATCCACAATCAAAGGTTCTTTTCTCGGCTGCACTACAGCTGGGGTAATAATCGGAGTCTTTGCACTCCCCTGTTTATCCCCGTACAAAGGAACAACCGGTCCAATAGTTACTGGAATTGTTAAGGCTTCAGGACTTGTATTTAATTGGGAGATTTTCTGAATTAATTCTGTTCTCTGTTTGGCTAGAGCCTCTCGCTCTCTCTCCTGCAGTACCCTTTCCATGGAGTTTTCATGCAATATTTGCGGAGTCAGAGTTGGGGTATAATTCGGGGCAGTTGGATGTGTCATACTAGGACCTTCACCATAATTAGGTTTTAGGAAGGGGTTTCCTGTACTAAAAGGTCTTGTTTCCACCCGACATGCAGGTATCTGTTGCATCTAGGGATCTAGACTCTTCCTGATATGGTGGTCTCAGGCACGTATCTCCTATACTTGAGGATCTGGGCCCTTCATTATAAGGAGGTGGATTCTTCCTCAATAATTCCTCCAAATAATCATCATCTGAATCCCCTCAGGTCATCAAATGCTTTGTCTTCTCGGTCTTTTTCTCTCCCAGGGGTGCTTCTAAGGCTATCACAGGGTACAGTCCCTCTACTATCATGTTCTGTCTCCACTCTTTCATTCTTTTCTCTCTGGTTTCTTTTTTCACTTTTGGATACCATTTGGTTAACCCTTTGTCCATTCTTGGTCTGTCTCGCTCAAAAGCCTCTATCTCCCATTCTTCTAAGGCCTCATATTGCGTTAATCTGGGTCTGGGATGCAAATCATTTATTCGGGTTCTCAAATTGAATAGAATCCTACTATTAAAGGTACCGTATAACGGAAATGCCAAAACTCCATAATTTTTTGTATATTCCACCCAATTCTCCAACCACACACAAGAGTGGTACCCTTTATCAAACATCATAAATGATGCAGGAGTATTAGGCGGTGGAATGACAACACCTTCTCTAGTTTTAATAGGTTTGTCCTTTTTGAAATAAATCTTCACTTTGTTTACTAAGGTCATTTTCCTCTTGTTTCCGTACATAATGTTGTATCTACGACCTTTCCACTTCTCTTTTCCAAACCCTAAATATTTTGGATCAGGTCTGGTCTCTGGGTTAGACGTCTGCCACATATACTTTTCCGCAATTTACCTTTGTTTACAAACTCACTTCCAATAGAAAAGCGTCTTTTATTTTCGTGCAACCAATCAAATGCGCGAATTCAAATTAATTCAACCAATGGGTGCGCGGCGTTTCTCGCAAACGAGTTCTCACGCTCTTGTGCTCACTCCTCCTTCACAATTCCGCCTCAGCTACATGCCCGCTGTCTCGACCAATACCAGCGCGGCACTGAGTGACGTCAGCGCAGCTCCGCAACTGACTCCCTCCTTCACAAGGTAAGGAAAATTCAATTTCTACCTTTAAAGTGCAGGTGCTCAGTTTAATTAACAACGTAAACACATTCGCCACTGTACTCGAGTGTCTAGAAAGAACAGATTTGTTTCACTGCAAGTAAACCTCTTTTATTTACTTTTCAAATACTGCGAGTGGATCCCTTCTGCCTACTCTTCACACAAGCATTAGTGAACCTGCTATTCCTTCGACTCATCCACGGTGGGATATATACTAAGCCAAAAGTTTCACCAGTGAACTCCGTTGCTACCAATCAAGCTTAGACAAACCTGCTACTCCTTCCATGTGACCCTTACTAGGTTATATCACAATAGAAGTTTTGCCAGCGAACTCTTTGCTACCATTTATTCAACCATTTTTTCAGAAAACCCTAATTAGTGCTTCCAGTTCTACCTAACCTGCACCAATTTTCCTCTAGTAAGTGACCTCACTACGGCGTAGATTCTCCTCACCACCCGTTATTCTATTCCCCGGGGATTCCAGACAAACATATAACAATTTACTAAGGAATATTTATTAGTACATTTATCAATATAACAGCAAGAAAAACAATTTAAAACATTTCATAATTTTCAAAGTAATAAAACAATGTTGTAGATCCAATTAGCAGCAAAAATTTCACAATTAGCAGCAAATAACCTATTTACCTATCTTAACTAGTCCTACCTAACTTTAACTAGTCCCTAACCATTTCCTCTGCTACCAGAAAACTACTGATAGAGCGCGCAGGTCACCCGACCAACAATTTTACCATATGCACATTGGGCTCCTATATTTCAATTTTCCATATTCATTAATCAGGTGGCCTTACACTCTACTACCAGTAACCCTTGTTCCTTCCTATTTTATTTCCAGTGTACCCGACTTACCACTCCACTGCTACGGGTACCTAATGACCACAATGGATCAGGGAGCTAGCTGTAAAAGAAAGGCAGACACCAAAAATACTTATCTATATTTGCACTCATATAATAACCACAAACTAGGGAATGTTTAAAACCTTTATCTAAAATTCATCAGTTTCAGAAAGCATATGGTTTACAGCCAGTAAACTGTCAATAACAAAAATTATAAAGAGCACGTATCCATATAGGAAGAACATGAGACCAACCATTTATGAGTCTAAAGGAAGGTAAGAACAGGGAACATGCTAGTCAGCAGTTTCAGACTTTAGAATTGTTATAGAGTGACTAAAGGATGGGGAAAAATAAGGAACATACTGGAAAATCACAGTTGAATTGCCCCTAGATAATGGGCACGGAAAAGAACTTTAGTTGTATTACGAAAACTCTGGGATACCAAGTACTATGGGGAAGGTAACAGTGGAACACGCTATAATTCCAGAGCAGATCACTTTAATTGGCTAAAGGAGGGTAAAGAAAAGGGAACATCTATATTTCATGAACTGTATGTAGTAATGTGCTTAAAGGATAAGAAAAATTGGAACATGCTAGAATTACAACGATAATGTATGATCGTTTCATCTATCAGGGCAGGAAGAAAAACATGGAAAATCAATATGCGAGAGTACGTCTTTATTAAAGCAAGGAAAAGAAAGAAGGATGCAGAATAAGTTTCCCAGCACTATATTTTCCTAGTACGGTGGGAAGACCAACCCTGGCCACGGGTCAGTAAAGGACAGGAGAAACCCCAAGGAAGGACAGTCGCCAGTAGGCCAGCAGGTGCAAAACGAACAGCAGTGCTAAAGGCTGCAGAGCAAGCATCGGCATGTGAGAACACAAAGCAGACATCTTAAGTTGAGTGCGCAAGTGTGAAAAGTTCCCACCAGAACTGCAAGTACGTCACGTCACGTGAGTGTGTCCAACGCATGCGCAGAAGAAAACCCCGCTAAGCAGCGGCCATTTTAATAGCAAGCGTATTACAGTTAATAAACACGTATGCAAGTTTCTCTGGGACATTCCCAATGCCTGAATAAACAGGAAATTAGAAAGACAAACAGGTTGGTTACATTTTATAAATGTTATTCGAGGTTCTTGATTACAAGCAAGACGCTTTATGTGCGAATTCTTGCTCCATCAGTCCCGGGCTAGACCTCTGCATCAGGGTCTGCCCTCTAACCATTGAGCCACAGCATCACCAAAGTTTCACTCAGAACCACCTCAGTATCATTTAGCACCACCTGAGCACCACCTGTGCACAAGCACACCAACACCTCAGCACCATCTCAGCAACAGTGGAGCATAAGCACAGCACTACCTCAGCATCAGCACAGCACCACCTGAGCACCACCACAAAATCAGCACAAAACCATCTTAGTATCAGCCAGTAGCGACTGGTGGTGGGAGTGCTGTGAAGCGGTGGGGCGGGATGGGGGTAGTAAATTACGGCATACAGCCAAACAGAGGTAAGTAAACAAATAAATAAATACATCGAATTTCATTGCATGCACTGCAATGCCAAATGCGATGCAACGCGCGCAACAAAATGTGTTGTATTTATTTGTTTACTTACCTCCGTTGGGCCGTATTCCATAGTTTACTACCTCCCCCCCCACCCTGCTCCATCCCCACTAAGCCTCACTGCCCGCAGCACTCCCACCACCGGCCTCTACTGGTATCAGCACAGCACCAACTCCTCCTCATCAGTGCACCACCACCACTGCAATACCAACTCAGCATTAGGGCAGCACCACCTCAGCATCAAAGAAGAACCACCTCAGCACCAGTACAGCACAACCTCAGCATCAGCACAGCACCATCTCAGCATCAGCACAGCACCACCTCTGCATCAGTGCACCACCACCTGCGCAGCCCTATCTCAGCAGCAACTCCGCATCAACGCAACACGACTTCAACATCAGTGCAGCATCAGTGCAGCACCACGTAAGCATCCGCGCAGCACCACCTCAGCACTTCACCATATCAGCATTAGCACAGTACCACCTCGTCATCAGTGCACCATAACCAGTGCATCACCAACTCAGCATCAGTGAAGCACCACCTCAGCATCAACACAGTGTTATGTGCAGGGGTTAGACCCATGTAGCAAAGTGACTACATTGTCCCGTGTTTCACAATAACATTTCTGCTGTGACCTTTTGCACATATTTGTGTGC
This sequence comes from Lissotriton helveticus, assembly GCF_964261635.1. Taxonomy (NCBI): domain Eukaryota; kingdom Metazoa; phylum Chordata; class Amphibia; order Caudata; family Salamandridae; genus Lissotriton; species Lissotriton helveticus. The sequence goes on from NC_136060.1 coordinate 410,126,443, forward strand.
ACAATAATGTTGGATTAGTTAATCTGTAACTACTTTATTTACTCATCCAGCTTTGCACAATATTATCACGATGCCTCGAACATCATGTACATGGCCCTTCTATGCACTATATAAAAATTTTGTTCTATCTTCATCCACGGGGCGATAAGGTTATCTACATATGCATAACATCACTAATGTATACGCTCATCACAAGGCTGCTTTCTATTATAAATAAAGAGCATCCCAATAGATTAGCAGAGGAGGCACTTCAGCTGGCACCCAGGGTCCCTGCACGATGAGACTTCACCACGCAGCAGTCTGACATCTCCATGAGGGGTTGTCCAGTTTGTGACCAAGACAGGCTCCTACATTCTTTCCCACCAGGTAATGGGGTTGCATCGTCCCTTGGGGGGATTTTTGGCTAAACACCTTCACACACTCTAGGTACACTAAGAGTAGGGTTTGCATAGTATGAGTACACCTGATTACTGCCTTGTTTACATGCCTGCATATATACACTGTTTTATCACCATGGGAGAACTGTCTCTACAATTTACTCTTTTGGTGCTTGTAACCACTTTCATCTGCTTCTGTCTACTGATTATCACAGCACATGTATTCTATACAAAAATAAAGTTGGTTCAAAAACTATATTGAAAAGTCCCTCTGTGTATTTTCTGTATCTTTCTCTGAGCACAAGTAAGTGCTCAGTAACTGAGCGAAAGGTTCTGATCTGTTTCCATGATCCTGAGGGATGTTTAGTGGTTGCCAGAATCCATTTTGCTCCCTGGTAAGGTTAGGGAGGCTCATGGTGTCACTGTGAGCCAGTTGGTCTCTAGGCCAACACATCCTGCGGGGTGCCCAGAATCCGTCTAGGCAACTCACCCATAGTTTATGTTGTCTAACAAGCACACAGGTCCTACGGATTAGTGGGACCTTCCAATTCAGCACCATTTGAGCATCAGCGCATCACCGCATCAACATCAGCGCAGCATCACCTCAGCACAGCACCACTTGAGCACCAGCTCAGCACCATCTCAGCAGCCGTGCAGCACTACCTCAACATCAGCACAGCACCATCTCGGCATCAACACAGTGCCACTTCCGCATCAGTGCACCACCACCAGCGCAGCCCCACCTCAGCACCAGCGCAGCCCCACCTCAGCAGCAACCCAGCACCAGTGCAACACCACTTCAGCATTAGTGCATCACCACGTCAGCATCAGCACAGCATCACCTCAGCACAGCACAGCATCACTCAGCACCACCTGAGCACCAGCTCAGCACCACCTAAGCACCAGCACAGCACCACAACCTCAGAACGACTCTTCTCTACTTCAGCATCACTCATCACCACCACATCCTCACTAAGCACCACCACAGCATCAATCAGCACCACCTCATCATCAGCAAAGCACCATCTCAACATCAGCACACCACTGCCTCCTCATCAGTGCACCATCATCAGTGCAGACCCAACCCATATTCATTGTAGCACCACCTCAACACCAGCAAAGCACCACCTAATCACCAGCACAGCACCACCTCAACATCAGTACAGTACCATCTAAACATCAGCCTGGCACCACCTCTGCATCTATACACCAACACTAGTGCAGCCCCACCTCAGAACCAGCAAGCACAGCGCCACCTCAACATCATCACAGCACCAGTGCAGCACCACTTCAGCATCAGCTCAGCATCACCTCAGCACAGCACCAACCCAGCATGACTCATCACCACTGGAGCACCAGTTCAGCAACAGCGCAGCTTCGCCACCTCAGCTTGACTCAGCACCTCCACAGCATCAGTCAGTACCACCACAGTGTCACACAGTGCCGCCATAGCATCACTCAGCATCACCTCGGCACTAGTGCAGCATCTCCTCAGCATCACTCAACAACACCACAGCACCACCTTGGCATCAGCACATCACCGCCTCTGCATCAATGCACAGCCACTAGCGCAGCAATGCCACAGCATCACCACAACACCATCTCAGCATCAGTGCAGCATCACCTCAGAAGCAACACAGCGCCAATGCACCACCACTTAAGCATTAGCACAGCACCACCTCAGCACCAGTGTAGCATCACCTCAGAAGCAACTCAGCGCCAATGCACCACCACTTAAGCATTAGCACAGCACCACCTCAGCACCAGTGCAGCATCACCTCAGCACCAGTGCAACACCAACTCAGAATCACTCAGCACCACCTGATCATCAGCACATCACCACCTGAGCACCACCAAAGCACCACGCAACACCACTTCACAATCACTCAGAGCCACCTCAGTTTCAATCAGAACCACCTGAGCACCATTTCCACACAAGCACACATCACCTCAGCACCACCTCAGTATTACTCAACACTACATAAGCGCAACACCACCTCAGCATCAGCATAATACCATCTCAGCATCAGCACAGCACCACTTGAGCCTCACAGCTGCACCACCTTATCATCAGCACAACACCGCTCAACAACAGCACAACACCACATCTGCATCAATGCACCAGGCAGGCCCACCTCAGCACCAGTGCCGCTCCACCTCATTACCAGCGCAACCCCACCTCTGCACCAATTCAGCACCAATTCAGCATTAGTGCAGCACCACGTCAGCATCAGCGCAGCATCATCTCAGCACAGTGCCAACTCTGCATCACTCAATCCCGCCTGAGCACTAGAGCAGTACCACCACTTCAGCATGGCTCAGCACCACCTCAGCATCACTCATCCCCACCTCAGCACCACGGCAGCACCACCTAATCATCAGCACAGCACCATCTCATCATCAGCACAGCACCACCTCCTCATCAGTGTACCACAACCAGTGCAGCACAGGCTCAGCATCAGCAAAGTACCACATCAGCACTGGTGCATTACAACCTCAGCACCAGCGGAACAGCACCTCAACACCAGCACAGCACCATGTCAGCATCAGCACAGCACCACCTCTGCATCAGTACACCACCACCAGTGCAGCCCACCTCACCCCCAGCACAACCTCACCTAAGCAGCAACTCAGCACCAATGCAGGACCATTTCAGCATCAGTGCAGCACCCCATCAGCATCACCTCAGCAGAGCACCAACTCAGCTTGACTCAGCACCATCTGAGCACCACCTGAGTACCAGTGCAGCACCACCACCTCAGCATGACTCAGCACCATCACCGCATGACTCAGGCCCACAACAGCATCACTCAGCACCACCACAGCATCACTCAGCACCACCTAAGCATCAGCACAGCAAAACGAGAGCACCACCACAGCAACACCTCGGCATCAGCACAACGCCATCTCAGCATAAGCACAACACCACCTCCTCATCAGTGCACCACCACCAGTGCAGCACCAACTCAGCTTAAGTGCAGCACCACCTCAGCATCAGCACAGTTCCGCCTCAGCACCAACACAGCACCACCACAGCACTAGCACAGCATCACTTCAACATCAGCACAGATCCATCACACCACCAGCACAACACCACCTCTGCATCAGTGCACCACCACCAACATAATCCTACCTCAATACCAGGGCTGCTACAACTCAGCAGCATTTCAGCACCAATGCAGCACTGCTTCAGCATCAGTGCAGCACCACCTCAGCATCAGTGCAGCAGCATCTCAGCACAACACCAACTCAGTAACATCTGATCACCAGCTCAGCACCACCTAAGCACCAGTGCAGCACCACCACCTCAGCATGGCTCTGTACTACCCCAGCATCACTCAGCACCACCTCAACATCCCTCAGCACCACCTCAGTATCACTCAGCATCACCTAAGCACCACCACAGCACCACCTCAGCATCAGCACAGCACCACCTCATCACCAGCCTAGCACCACTCTCAACCTCAGCACAGCACCATCAGCACCACCTCCGCATCAGGGCACCACCACCAGAGCAGTCCCACCTCAGTAGCAACTCAGCACTAATGCAACACCACTTCAGCACCAGCCCAGCCACACCGCAGCATCAGCGCAGCATCATCACAGCACCAACTCAGCATCACCTGAGCACCAGCTCAGCACCAGAACAGCACCTGAACAGTTCAGCCTCCTCATCGTGACTCAATAGTACCACAGCATCACTCAGCACCAGCAGTGCCACCACAGCATCACTCAGCACCACCTCAGCACCATCTTAGCTTCACTCCACACAACCACAGCACCACCTCAGCATCAGCATTGCACCGCCTTTGCATCAGTGCACCACCAGCATATCACCAGCTCAGCACCAGTGCAGCATCACCTCATCAGCACAACACCACATCTGCACCTGTGCAGAATCACCTCAGAACCAGTAATTTTGGGTTTACCCAAAGTAATTTTGGGTTTACTAATGGATTGGGCAGATGAAAAACAGATAGTGCTCCCAGAATAGGGAGGGTTCAAGGAAGGGCACTCAACAGTTGATCACTGTTTTGCTCTCTGGTCCATTGCGCGGAAGTTCTGCTGTTTTGTGGACTTCCGCGCGGCATTCGATCTTGTGGGCAGGGAGCACCTATGGTCAACCCTGGTAGAGTATAAAATACATGGAGATCTATTGGCCTTGATCCAAGGCCTTCATAATTAAAACTGGGCCCAGATAATCTTGGATGAGAATGGAGGACTGTCTGGGAAGATCCAGATTGGTAATGGACTCAGGCAGGGGTGCGTACCTGCACCCTTGCTCTTTTCCCTGTTCTTAGCTGACCTGCCGTTAAAATTAAGAGAGGTTAGAGGGGCTAGCCCGAAACTAGGGGGAAATCATATCTCCTGCCTATTATACGCAGATGACCTGGTAATTATGGACCAGACGGAGATAGGTCTTCGAAGAAAACGAAACATGTTTAAAGAATATTGCCTAAATAAAAGATTAGTTGTGAACATGGAGAAGAAAAAATCTTATGCTTCGTTAGGAGCAACACAAAGTTTTCCTGGTTTCTTGGCTCAGAACTGCTCGAGAAGGTAACAGAATATAGATACCTGAGGATGTTTGCGAGTAACCTGAAATGGTATACCCACCTGGAGGCTTTAAAAATAAGGGCATCGGCTTCTGTGAAGGGTCTAAAAAGATTTAACAGTGTATATGGAGAAATGTCTCATAGGCCGGTCATAAAGGCCTACCTTGCAATGGTCCCTCCACAATTCCTGTATGGGGCTGAGTTGCTCTATTTAAGTGGCAAGAACTGTTGGGATAAAGAGGAGGAAAATATCCTAAAATCCTGTTCTCGCTGCCAAGATCATCTATGGTACAAGCAGCAAGACTGGAGTTGGGAATTACCTCCTGGGTCATAACAGCCTGCACGGCTCTAATACGGTTTTGGCTGCATCTAGGGTCAGGTGAGGCCCAAAAAATCTCACAGTGGTGTAACAGTGAAATTGCCATTAGGAAGCTGACATCGGGCAAAAGAGACAAGAGTCTCAATAAGCGAAGCGTATAGAGTGCTTAGTCTAAGGCTATGCCTTCAGCCGCTTCATTTAATAATAGAAAAGGAAAAACTTAGGTAACTGGGATTTGAAATGTCTCGTATATATGACCTGGAGTACCTCTCACGAAAAAACTCAGTGTCCCATATGACCTTGGCTTGTGAAAATGATCTACATTATCCTAACGTGGACAGATTACAGAGCTACTGTTTAAGGCGTGAAGTGTTAAGAGTGCGAATTGGGATAAACTCCTGCTGCGCAAATAAACGGGTCAAAATGATAGACAGTAACGGTAAATGTACTTGCACTTTAGGTACCACCTGTGATATTTTACATATTTTATTAGATTGTATGAAGTTTTTAGATATACGATAGGAGTTTTTAGGCCCGATTTTTTAAATATATGGGATCAGGAATAGGATGCAAGCTGTTAGCCTCTTAGTGGAAATGACGAACTTAGATATAGCCTGTGCCTTGGGGAAATTTATGAATAAAGTTAAAGTGTTCCTAAAATGTACAGAGTAATTGATGGAAGCTGACCCATTAGGATAATATGAGATTGAGCAACTAAAGGATAACAGTACTGTAGGTGATACACCGGAAGGACTGGATGCACAAGAATGAATTATTTGATTTTAACAATTTTATGATGATATTGCCTTTTAATTTAAAGGAAATGTGTTATTTAGGTATGAAGAAGATGTATTACACTTTTTATGATACTGACTTGTCTATGCTTTTTAATCAAATGATATGCTGCTCATTGTATACATGTATGGTTGTGAAAAAACCAAATAAAGTTTTAATGACTGACTGACCTCAGAACCAGTGCAGCACCAACTCAGCATCACTCAGCACCACCTGAGCACCAGCACAGCACCACCTGAGCACCACCAAAGCATCACTCAACACCAACCCAGCATTACCCAGTTCCATCTCAGTATTACTCAGCACCACCTGAGCACCACCTTTGCATGCGCACACCACCACCTCAGCACCACCTAAGTATCACTCAACACCACCTCAGAACCAGCACAACATCAGCTCAGCATCAGTGCAGCACCACCTTAGTATCAACGCAGCCCCAACCCCAGCATCAGCACAGTACAATCTCAGCATCAGCAGGGCACCACCTCCTCATCAGTCCACCACAATCATTTCAGCATCAACTCAGCACCACTGCAGCATCACTCAGCGCCACCTCAGTGTTACTAAGCATAACCGCTGCACCAGCACACCATCACCTCAGCACCACCACAGCATCACTCAGCACCACCTCAGTATCACTCAGCATCACCTGAGCATCACCGCCCACCAGCACCTCAGCACCACCTCAGATTCACTCAGCACAACCCCTCAGGCTGCCCTTGGAATCTGGCATCTGTTGATTCTCCCTTAGTGTCCGTCTGCTGCTTGTGTAATAATTCAGGTACTATTTCTCTACCTCCACCCTCTTGTTGTTTATGTTGTCACCTCCAGCAACAAAAGTATATAAAACAAACATTAGAACACACAGGAAGAAGCTGCCATCACTGCAAGGACAAAAGAACTAGGAGGCTTTTTTATGTTAATTCTTTTTTTAATAGGATCATTCAGTTGTACATAATGTCTTTTTAGTTATATCTAAGGTAACAAAAATGCTTAGAACACTCTTTTTTATAAGAACTTTTCAACATGCTGCACTGCAGCATAATGCTTAACAACTTATCTTAAAAACATTGGCAAAACCAATAGCTTAAGCTAAACACTTAAGAGGTCCCAAAGGCGAGACCCATTGGCTATGCCAATGCTTGTTTTCTTTTTCAAGGGATGGTAGAGTTCCCTACTCCTCTTGACCAAACTTTCCAATATTAAATTTCTCCCACTTCTCAGGTACCACAGTCGGACTTTCCACTCGTACAGAGTGGGTCAGAAAATGGGCTGTATTTTTTCCACCCTGGGATTACCGATACTGGTGGTGCCGGTATCTTCATAGAGTGGGGAAAATCTGGCCCATAACAAACTGAATTCTGCTTTGATTGACCAGGTAGTTTTTTTTATTTTTCCTCAGAATTTTACACAGAGATTACAGCTGTTTTTAGTAGGTGAAATGTCTTTGTGAAATGTATTTGTGAACAATAAAGTCCTTCAATTTTGATGGGCCTGGTAAATGTTGCTACTGCCCCATCGGAACTATGAGGTCACGCATAATAAGGGCTTGTGTTGAGAGGGAAAGGATCTATATCAGTACTTGCTCAAAGGGGATTCCTGACATTTTCTTTTGACGCAGGGCAGCTTCGGCTTATTTACATGACAGTGTTAAGCCACTTAATGTGGCTTAACGCTGCCGTGTAAACAAGGCACCTTTTCACACTATACTGAAGGGCAATGGGTGTTGCAGTGGGTGTTTTACAAGAGTGCCGTAAATATGGGGCAGTGCCAAAATTAAGACCAGGAAAACCTGGACTTAACAGGGCACAACGAGGAGAAATGCTTGTGCAGCACACATAAAAACAGCAAAATGCCATGTATGATTGTTTATGTGCAGGAAGATGTCCCTTCCGGCATGTAAACAGTCTTTTTAAAAATGACGAGTTTCAACTTTTATGTGTGCTGCATATTGTTGTAAATATGATGCAGCCCTGTGTTTCAGAAGTGGTGGAACATGGCGTTAATCCAAGAAGGCTAACGCCGCGCTCCATCTCTTCTTTGAATATACTCCCCTAGGTTCGCTAAAACGGTAAATATTGCCACGATAAGGCATACATTTTACACGCAGCTCAAAGACAAGGTGATTCTGTAGAATAATTTGATGCTTACCTAGGAGAACTTGCTGTTAAATGTCAGTTTGGCAATACGACAGATACATTATTTAAGGATGAATTGATTGCCCAATGTTCCTCCAAGCAAATGAATAATCAACTGTGAGCTGTGGCAAATTCAACTATTAAGGAAGCAATAGAAATCACAAAAATTGTTGAACAGTCTAACACCAAAATGAAAGAAATGGAACTCAATTTGTTTTTTTGCCTAAAAGGCAAGATGCTGCACAGCTGAGACAGAAAGAAAAGAATATTACAAAGAGCACATAAATGTGGTGAACAAAATAAATCCCAACAGCATGAGATCTACTATAACCAGGTGATAGCAAACTGGAGCCAGAATGTATGAGGGAGGAAGGTCATGTAGTAGATGTGGGAATACGTTTCACAGGTCTGACTCAAAACATGTTTTGCGATAAATAAAGAATGCATAAGATGTGGCAGAAAGGGACATTCATCAGGTTACGTAAAGCCAAAGGCAGAGCTAATGTTGCATCATTAGAGACAATGGTAAATGGGTTGGAGAAGGCGTTGTGTGTGAATGATGACATTGAATAAAAGAAAAGTAAGTTTAGAAATAAGGCAGAATTTGCGGTTAGTAGTAAACACATTGAGCTCATGGTTGACTCAGGTTTGATATTTACTATGGTGCTTAAAACCTTGTGGGAGGAAACATGGGGCAAGACATCATTGTTTCCCAATGATATCAATCCCACAGGATACCAAGGTGGAACACTGATGTTTTGGGATATATGAGATCAAATATTGAGTTTATTGGGGGGAAAGTTGAAGGCAAGGTTTATATAGCTCATTGTGCGCCTCCTGTTCTGGGATGGGTTCATTAATATGATCACAACAACATAATTGATGCCCATGCCGAAGATCAAAAAATGGTGCCAGAGGACACCAGTGTGCCTAAGAGGTATTTGAAAGCAATTTGGCAGGCACTTAAGGGGTATGTGCACAAAATTATTTTGAAAAGAGTTGCCCAGCCAGTTAAGTATAAGCCCAGGTGAATACTAATTGTCTTCAGCGAAGATATTAAAGGGATGTTAGAAGACATAGTAATGGGGAATCTTCAGAGTGGGGTTCTCCTGTGGTAATTACCAAGAAATTGAATGGCGCCTGGAGGTTTTGTGTGGATCTTTGCTCACGCCACCAGTACGCAGTAGTGTATGTTTTTCCTTCACCAAATATTTGGGAGATGGTTCTACTGCTTAAGGGTGCAAGCTTTTTTCTCAAAACCTGACCTTCACAGTGCTTATCATCAGTACATGTTGCACCCCGAGTCTCAAAAACGGACTGCCTTCATAACCACTGAAGGGGTGGGTCAGTTCAATCGCCTTTTGTTTGGTTTGGCTTTGGCTGTGAGTATTTTTCAAAGAATTATGCCAGACGTTCTGTTATGAAGTGTCAAAAGCAAGTTTTTTGCTTTTAAGATGCGATTCAGATTTTAGGTAGTTCAATTGAAAAACAAATCTTGATTTTTTTGTTTTAATATTTTTTTTTATTGAAAATTTTACAAAACAGCAAGGCAAGAGGAGATATCAATTACAGTACTGAAGTCAAGACGGGGAAGGAAAAACAACACTTCATATTCAACAATCAATGTAGTTGAGGAAAAGAGGGGGGGAGAGGGGAGAAGTCTAAAACAGAACACATATAAAACAATAGTGGAATGTAGGCTTAGGGAGATAGCCGAACATCTGGAACGTCCACTATAGGTGGTGTACATATACACCACCTATATTGGACATTCCAGATGTTCGGCTATCTCCGAATTTCCGCGGTACTCATTCCAGGGTCCCCACACTCTACTCCATTTTTGGGGTTTACCTCGAGCCAGGTATACCGTCTACAGAACTTGATTTTGATGCAGGTGGTAAACAAATTAAGCAAAGCAGGTCTGGCAGTTTATGAAGGAGGAGATTGACTACCTGGGGTATACGGTGTGTGAGCACGACGTGAAACCCAAAGCGGACCTTGTAAAGGTCATAAGGGATGCCCCAGAACCGTGTAATAAGGACAAATTAGGTCCTTTGTGGCCTATTCTGCCAAGTGTGTAAAAATTATTTTTGAGAAAACAGAACCATTGAAGTTTTTGTTGCGAAAGGAAGCAAAGTTTTAATGGAACACTATCACTCACAGAGCTCAAATACCCTATCATAGAGAGGGAGCAGCCTGGGCAATGGAAAATTTTAGGACATACATATAGGGGATGAATATAGTTGTATGCACAGATCATAAACTACTGGTACAAATTCTACAACCTGGTGGGTTACAACTACACTATACACTATTTACCTGGATGGAGAAACAGACAAGCTGATTGTTTATCCCGGTTACCAGTGCAAGGTGTTTTGGCGGAGTTGGATTTTGAGAGTGATGAGATTTCCGTCGATGTTGAGGATGTAGTGGCTTTGTGTTGCAGAGTAGGAGGGAGCAAGACAATGATGAGGTTCAGGTTGCAGTGAAAAGTCTGTTGAGCAGAGAAGGTGTTAAGAGAAATTGCAGTTTGTCCAGGGGCGAGACCATTTACCAAAGTTCTTCTGGAATTAAGCATGGTGGGTGGTGGAGTATTGATGCGGGAAAGATTCAACCACCATTTTCTTTCAGAAAAAGAATATGCATTATCGCACATGAGGGACACTTGGGATAATCGATGACAATCAAGAGTGCTAAAAAGATATTCTGGTGGCCTGAATTTTATGAAGAAGTAGTGTGAACGGCAAACCAGAAGAGGGTTTGCAAAGAGAGTGAAAGAGGCTAAATGTTGTTGGTGGTGAGGAGTTACAGATTCAGGAGCCTGGCCAGCCTTGAAACAAAATATGTTTGGACTTTATTGAACCAATGGACGCTTTGCCCTATGGCTCTAAGTATGCCTTGGTGGTTGTGGATGCCCACGCCTGGGGAGTTGCAGTAGAATTTGTGAGTTCCATAACAACAACCACTACAATAAGGGTGCTAAGGAAGTTATTCTCTCCTAAAGAGTTCCATCTTACCTGGTAATTGATAACGGCACCCATCTGAAGAAATGACAGGGTTCCTAAGGAAAGTGGGTGTCAGACATCAGTATGCAACTTTCGATCCAATGGCATTGTGGAAAGGATTAATTGGATGGTGACAGGCATAGTTGAGTTGCCAATCAAAGTTGGTTTGAATGTGGAAGTGACCTTCTGAAAGCAGTGGTAGGGCTTCAGGGTTGTGTAAATACAGTGAGATACCATTCTTCTTAATGAGGGGTCATGTAGGTCAAGCAAATTACTACCAAATTGGATGAAAGAAATAGTAGGAACTGAGTTCTTCGTGAGTTAGCAAGGGAGTGGATAAGTGAAGGAGATTGGGTGTAAGTTAAGTTTGGAAGAGTGAGACAAGGGTCGTCCAAGTTCAGAGGCCCCTTCAAGGTTACTGCTGTTAGAGGTAAATATGTCAAGTGGGATAATGGTCAAGATTGGAACAGGAGGAGAACAGTCGTGTAACAACAAGGTGGTATGGTTGATGATGAAATATGGGACAAAGAGAATGGGTGCAGTGGTTTGATGATGACATTGGATGACAAATATTTGAGAGCTGAATCAGATCTGCAAAGTGTTTTTACTGGGCAAGTGAAGGTCCTGGAGGATACAGGAACAGAGTGATGTAGACAAAAGAAAGAACACTGCTTCGGATGATAACCGACCTATGACAAAGGTGCACCTGTTAGGCTCGCTGACTATGGGGCCGATTATGATGGCGGACGGACCTGAGTCCGTCCGCCACCATAGAGTTGGAGGGAACCTCCACATGGCCTGCGGAGTTCCCTCCTGTGCAATTAGGATGTGACCGCCACCCTGCTGGTCACATCCTCTATTTTTACCATTGCGGCGGGTGCGGCTTCAAGCTGCATCCGCCGCAATGGTGAAAATGCATGCATTGCATTTGTATACAGAAAGCGGCAGGCACGGTGCGGTGCCTGCCGATTTCAGTATACAAATGCAGGGGGGTACCATGTGCACCCCCACCCTCCCTTCACCCAGGGGGCCCGCAACGGGCCCCCGCAGTGAAGTTACACATGCTTTTCCACGGCGGAAAACCCGCAGCGGAAAAGCATTTTTTTCAGCCCATCCTAATATGGCTGACGGTGTCTGAGAGACACCGTCACCATATTAGAGCTTTTCCGCCGCGGTTGTAAGCCAACCGCGGGGGAAAGCTGCAGACGGAAACCAGGATCCATCAGCCATCCTAATGTGGCGGTGGGTCTTTGGTGGGTCCGCTGCGGTTTTCCCGCATCCTCCGGGCCGGCGGTGGCTACCGCCGGCCCGGAGGATGCGGGAAAACCGCGATCGTAATGGGCCCCTTAGTTTGGTAAATACCAATTATAACTTTATTTCTTGAGAAGCGTTTTTTGTCACTTATGTGTTCAGAATTTATTTATATTCTCGTGTTGTTACAAACATATTGGGCCCGATACACAAAAGGTATCCGCACTCGTAGCGGAGGCCCCGCAGCCGTGGGGGGGCACACTTGTGGCGGAGGCCCCGCAGCCGTGTCTGGGGCACACTTGTGGCAGAAGCCCCCCAGCCGTGGGGGGGGGGCACTCGTGGCAGAGGCCCCGCAGCCGTGGAGGGGCACACTCGTGGCAGGGGCCCGCAACCGTGGGGGGGCACTCGTGGCAGGATCTCCGAAATGAGACACTGCAATGTGGATGCTCTACAACGTTTGCGGAGGACCTTTGCGATTCAGGCCCAGTGTTTCTTTCTTTGTTTATTCTTTTTACCCCACCCCACCGTGGCTGTTTTCGTTTTTTCCTTTCAAGTATTGCAAGTGTGGAAAGGAGAGAGATGTGTTGTCACATTACTTGCTGTGCCTTGTGCAGTTGCTGCACGGAACCTCTGCACATCATGGCTTCCAGGGTTCCACAGTCACTGGGAGCTTGCTGACACTTCTTGTTTGCTGATCAATCATAAACATTGGATCTGCTGGACACCGAGCAGCCTCCATCTCTAAATCAGGCAAAAGAATGAAGAGATTAACAGGTGGAAGCCCCCAAATTCAGCAGAAAATCTCCAAACCCAGCCAAACTATATGTCCCCCCAGACGCTTTTTCATAGAAACAATCCACACTGTAGTCGTTGTCTTTGAGGAACCGCTGAGTAAAGGAAGTCCGTCAGAGCACAAGGGATTAGGGTGGGAGGAATGGAGGGGAATCCTGGGATAAGGAGGGCCGAGCCATAAATCTAAACTCATATAATTACAGCTCCTCACAGGTGCAGATATACAGTTTTCCCTAACTCACAAAACTTGGCAGTAGTGTGGACAGCTGAGACAGTCTGGTGATATTTTGAAAGTCTGCATATTTTCTTTTTGCTTTTTTTTCATCACAGGGAAAACATCTCGGTCATAAAGTCAAGATCCAGCCACTATTGCGTACTTGTGCAAAGAATTGTACTGTCATAAAACAATGTGTGCTCGACAGATGTCATTTTATGGACAACTGTCCAGCATAAATGGAGTCATTTTCACTCATAAACGTAGATTTATGGCTGTATATTGTTCTGAGAGTCGGGACGTGCTTGAACGCTTGATTTTTTATGGCTAGGGCACAACACAATCCATCAGTAGTCAGATTATAGCATCGGAATTGAGTCAAATATGTGAGCGTTAGTGGCGCTATAGAAGGCACTTTCTTAGTTTACCTTTTACTGTTGATAGGTGTGTGGGAGAATCAGCCGTGGTTGCAGAATTTACCTTCTCCTACCAGCAGGAGTCTGTCTGCACTGATGGACTGGAGTGTGGCCCCCAGTCTTTGCCAGTGGCTGAGATCAGTTCAAACATTCCTTCCATCACTTTGTTTTTTGTTCCAGGTGAAGATTTTGGCACTGGGAGATAATGAGTAAACCATGGTGTTACTATGCAGAAGTTGTAAAGGTTTCTTTTTTCACTATTTGAGGTTTAGAAAAGTAAAATATTGATGGCAAGAATTCAGACACCAAAATGCTTTCCACAGAACTTCCCAACAAACAAACACCAATCTGCCGAAAAGAACTCCACAGTGTAGAGTGCTCCCTACAACAGTGCACCTGGGAACTGAAACTGTGCCTTGACAATGTGGTGAGAAGCGCTATGCTGATACTAACACTCGTAGGATGACTTGGGATGGAAATTGTAAGAGTAATGCTGTTAGTAGCACTGATTCTGCAACCTTTTCCAGGGGGATTTATTGTGCCTTTCAATCAGTCTGGGCAGGGGAGGCCAGGGTTGCAGTTAAAGGTGTGATGTGAGCTAGGCAATATTATGTGTGAGAGTAACGACCTTATGTGGACACCTTCAACGGTATTCATATGGACACTGTTCATCTAATTCATATGGGCACTGTTCATCTAATTCATATGGGCACTGTTCATCTCATTCATATGGGCACTGTTCATCTCATTCATATGGACACTCTTCATCTCATTCATATGGACACTCTTCATCTCATTCATATGGACACCGTTCATCTCATTCATATGGGCACTATTCATCTCATTCATATGGACACTGTTCATCTCATTCATATGGGCACCGTTTATCTCATTCATATGGACACTCTTCATCTCATTCATATGGACACCGTTCATCTCATTCATATGGGCACTATTCATCTCATTCATATGGACACTGTTCATCTCATTCATATGGGCAACGTTTATCTCATTCATACAGAGACTGTTCATCTCATTCATATGGGCACTGTTCATCTCATTCATATGGGCACTGTTCATCTCATTCATAGGGGCACCGTTCATCTCATTCATACAGAGACTGTTCATCTCATTCATATGGGCACTGTTCATCTCATTCATATGGGCACTGTTCATCTCATTCATAGGGGCACCGTTCATCTCATTCATACAGAGACTGTTCATCTCATTCATATGGGCACTGTTCATCTAATTCATATGGGCACTGTTCATCTAATTCATATGGGCACTGTTCATCTCATTCATATGGACACTCTTCATCTCATTCATATGGACACCGTTCATCTCATTCATATGGGCACTATTCATCTCATTCATATGGACACTGTTCATCTCATTCATATGGGCACCGTTTATCTCATTCATATGGACACTCTTCATCTCATTCATATGGACACCGTTCATCTCATTCATATGGGCACTATTCATCTCATTCATATGGACACTGTTCATCTCATTCATATGGGCAACGTTTATCTCATTCATACAGAGACTGTTCATCTCATTCATATGGGCACTGTTCATCTCATTCATATGGGCACTGTTCATCTCATTCATAGGGGCACCGTTCATCTCATTCATACAGAGACTGTTCATCTCATTCATATGGACACTGTTCATCTCATTTATATGTACACTGTTCATCTCATTCATAGGGGCACCGTTCATCTCATTCATAGGGGCACCGTTCATCTTATTCATATGGACACTGTTCATCTCATTCACATGGACACTGTTCATCTCATTCATATGGGCACCGTTGATCTCATTCATACAGACACTGTTCATCTCATTCATGTGGACACCGTTCATCTCATTCATACAGACACTGTTCATCTCATTCATATGGGCACTGTTCATTTCATTCGTATGGACACTGCTCATCTCATTCATATGGACACCGTTCATCTCATTCATATGGACACCGTTCATCTCATTCATACAGACACTGTTAATCTCATTCATATGGGCACCGTTCATCTCATTCATACAGACACTGTTCATCCCATTCATATGTACACTGTTCATCTCATTCATATAGACACTGCTCATCTCATTCATATGGATACCGTTCATCTCATTCATATGGATACCGTTCATCTCATTCATATGGACACTGTTCATCTCATTCATATGGGCACTTTTCATCTCATTCATATGAGCACTTTTCATCTCATTCATATAGGCACTGTTCATCTCATTCATATGGGCACTGTTTATCTTAGATGAATGTTCTTGTAATCGTGCATCCAGTTGTTGGTGGCAGCTGGTTCCGTGGCCTCCCAGACCCTGCACTGGTCCTCTTTTGGACATCCGGCACATCTCATACAGAGCCTGAAGAAGTATGAACCCTTCACCCCCCCCATACAGACGGAACCCGACTGGCTCTCCTTGGAAGTCAGTCCCGCCATAGTTAAAACCAGCTCCATCATTTACAAAGCCATCAAGAGTCCAGACCCAGCCCGTTTACATATCTAGATGACAAGCTCACCATCTCCAGTGGCGCCCAGAACAACCATAGCCATCCGACTGGAGGAAATAGTGCATGAATGCATAGTATAATCACTGTGTATCATTGGCCTTTCAGGTGGGTGGCGGCAATATGCCAAGGCTAATGGAGAGGATGTGTCCTAACGGCTAGAGCGGTCGGCCTCGAAGCGGGGGAACCAGGTTCGTGTCTCAGCAGGGACACTAAACATCTGGGGCCTCATTTATGAAAAGTGATGCATCGCTGCGTGAAAACAGCGATGCGTCACTTTTCACTGCTCCCTCCTTCAGACACCAATGATGCGTCATATTTAGTGTATGACGCATCATGGCGCAAGGAGTTACATATACGTCAGTATTTCTGACGTATCTGTATGGCGCAAAAGTGACGCATTGCTGGAGTGTTTCACAAAAGTGAAACAACTCCAGCAATGTGTCCTTTCACATGGGGCAAGCCCCATGTGAAAGGGTCTGCGTCAGTGTCAGGCGTAAGAAATTGACGCATTTGTGCCGTAGAAGTGGCGCAGTGAAATCTTATAGATTTCACTGTGTCATTGTGGAAAAGTCAGCCCATAATGCACCTGATGCCCAGGCTGCTGGCGCAGGACGCCTCTGAGTTCCCATCTTGAACAATTATCAAATAAAGAGACGGGCGCTGGAGGCAGGAAGACAAGGAAAGAGTTTTATTTCTCATGAGGAGAGCCTGTCATTTCGGACACTCGCATAGTGTCTTCAGGAGGTGCTCTAACAAGTTTCTCTGAGGCTTCGTCTTTTATACACATGTTTATGGCACACAAACATCCTTCATTACAATCAAGACATTGTGAAGTATGAAGATATTCCAACACGTGGCTACAGTAGGGGTCCTTACCCTCCATACAATAGGAGGGGGCTGTCACGCAGCTGAGTGTTCTGCTGATTCCTTTGGAATGTGTGCGCCTGATCGAATCTCAGGGGGTGGGGAGGTCATGATCAATAGTAGCTCCCTTTGAAGAGGGGCGAGTGCATTCAGTAGTGGGCAATAAACTGTATCCTCAGGCTGAGGGATGACCAGCGGTCCGTGCAGACAATCAGGCTCAGAGGAAGGGGTCATCAAAGGAGAGGTATTCATGGAAGAAAAGGAGGTGTTGGTCAGGCGCGGGGTGTGATTCCCAGAGACAGAGTCATGCGGGAGGGGAGGGTTCATGACTTGTGCATGTGAGAGCGGGGGCGGTCAGGGTGCATGGGGGATGCTTGCAGGGTCAGGGAAGGGCGCTGATGATCGATCGCGAACAGGGAGACCATGGCACCTAAAATGGCTGTTGTATATATGTGCGCATGGGTCTATGCTGGCGGGATAACACAGTCAGTGTTTTGCAATATCCGTTCTGCTTACGACAAGAGGTACAGTGAACACAAATGAACGCCGCTTATGTGCATATACATTGCTATTTTCAACATCACTTCTATGACCCTTTCTTGCGTCAGAACGCCCCCCCTGCATACATTATACCTGGCGTAGGTATAATGTAGCGCAGGGGTTTACAAAGTGACGCATCTACCTAGATGCGTCACTTTGTAAATATGGTGCAACAAGGCACATTTTTTACGCTGCCGGTGCGTCACAAAAAGTGACGCACCGGCGGCGTAAAAGTGACGTGGGCAAATCACTTAGTTTCCTCGTGCCTAACAAAAATTAATGTGTCTGTCTGTAACGCGACCAGTGGTCGCGTAAAGCTCTCTGATACCTTCGGGTAGAGTTGGCGCTATATAAAATAAAAACAATCATAATATTATGTAAATGAAGAAATAAATTAATTTAAAAGATAGTTTTTTCCTTCTACACTTTAAACAGGTTCTAAATTAAAATATATTCTTGCTTCGCTATTCTTTTGCGAGCCACCCGTATAATTCATCTTACAGGCTGCAATAATCTTTTTTCAGGTAAGGATGCGGCTGCTGCTGGTTTGTGGTAGGGGGCCAGCTAGCATCATACGTCATAAGAGCGCGTGTTGCGATTGTAAGTTCTGGGACTGATTTCACCCAAAACCCGCCAGAATAGGAAAGCGCAATGCCCCGAGGAGTTTACATTATTTTTAAATATGCAATGCCATGCTTGTTTAAAAAGTAATTTCCTCGTGCGCTTTATAGGCACCGCTTTTATAGATACATCTGTTAGGCATAACCAATAAAGTATTATTAAACCGGAGCACTGATGGGCTTCTTATGAAGCTGCACAGATTTATTAACAAGCCTGCATTTCATGATTTCATATTTTTCGTGACACAGATATTTGGAAATGAGAACTAAAGTTCCTGCTACTATTCTTCTGCTTCGAGTACATTTCCTGCAAGCCTTTGAAACTGAGCCAGGGGAAGATCTCTGAAGCCAAACGTGTGCACTGAGCCTGGAAACCATGGGAGCAGCTATTTGATAAATGTGAATTTTAAATTTTTACCGCCTATTGATTTTGGATGAGGCCGCTTCTAAGACTACTTGAGGTTTACTGAAGTTATATATTATGAACTCTTTAGATGGAACTTAGAGCTCTTCAAATGTTCACTTAGTCCCTGAAGAGGATTCAAAATGGCCGCAGAGAACCTGTTGTCCAAGCCTCATTGGAGCCTGAGTTGGTCTGTGGTGTCTATTTATCAAAAATACAATATTTATTCAAGGGACTGCTGCTACTTAGATGTTTTCAGATGTGGTGAGCTGTCAGGAATCTTCCCGAAGTAGGAGGCCGTGTGGGACAATGGAGGAGGGAATGTGATGGCTAAAAAGACCTGTGGTTTATGCTTGCTAGCCAGCTGAACTGGCAGGTCTAGGGTTGACAGCAGCAATCAGGATGATTCTGCATCGATCTGATGCTAGAAATGATATATATATGTTTTACCCTTTACCCCGCTCCCTAAACCAGTAATTAGAATATTGGAATGCTGGCAGCTGGGCAATAAACACTGCCACAGGCCTAAGGCCACCCTGGCATCAACATGCGATGCAATGGTGTACATCTTCTGACTATGTCTCTCTTCTGTCCTCTCTGAAGGTAGGGTGACCAGATTTTGAGAAGCTAAAACCGGGACAGACCAGACATAAAAGCAGGCCTTGTAAAAATAAATAAAATAAATATATATACGTGGTATGTATGTAGTTATACATATATATATATATATATATATATATATATATATATATATATATATATATATATTACTATGTGTATCTATGCTATTATGTATGTATAGACGTGATATCATAACATAAGGTATGGTAGGACCTTCACCCTGCTCCCCTCCTCAGTTTGTCTCTCCTATGTTTGGAGCATCCAGTGGTCCTTGTGTGCTGCCTGACAGAAACAGATGTATTGCTTTAATTATTTGAGACTGCAGAGGCCCCATGTGAACGCAGAGCATACCTTTTTATTCTGGTTTGCAGAATGAGTTGGCCTTTGTCCTAAAAACCGGAACATGTATTTAAAACTAAGAAAAGTTTCGGGACACCGGGACAGTCCTCGGAAAACTGGGACTGTCCGGGGAAATCGGGGACGTCTGGTTCCCCTATCTGAAGGAGTACTGGAGGGCAGTGTGAGAGTTAGAGACCTTGGCTGCAAGATGAGACTGTAGGTGTCCTCACTCCTCTGCTGGCAGTTTGCGCTTTCACTGACATAGTTACAGGCACACAATTGATGGACGGAATGCAGAACAAATCAAAACGTTCACCCTCAGTCAAAAGATCTGGGTTAAATCGCTCATTCTTTTGCTCACCATGCCACCCCGGTTTAGACCTGGCCATGTGCACATCAGTCTTGATCCTGTGCTTTATGGGAACAGTCCAGCCCAAACTGCCAAGCCAGGTCCTCCATGGACCGGAAACAAGCATCCTAGGACCGGTTTTGGGGTTTCACCCCTCATCAGCCAGGATAACTTGAATCCAGTGGCACAGTGAGCCCTGGACCCACGTCCGGGCATACCCGGCGCACTTAGGGCGAGAAAGCAAAAGACACACAATTGATGGACGGAATGCAGAACAAATCAAAACATTCAACCCTCTGGACTGGTTTAGGAGTTTCACCCCATATCAGCCAGGATAGCTTGAATCTAGTGGCACAGTGAGCCCGGGACCCCAGTGTCCCGGGTACCGATGTGCTGAAATAACATACGGTACATTGAGTATAGATAAAAATATAGAGTAATAGTAAAAAGGGCAAACGGTATACAACGGGATATGTAGGCAAATTAACAGCAAGTGCCCAAGTTACATAAAGTGTAAATAAAAATATATATCAATATTATATAGACAAAGAATCCGATAGGCAGAGGGAAGAGAGGACGTAAAGGTCTGACATAGATATAGTGGGGAGTTGCATGTGTAGGGAGAGTAGGTGTACAGTATTTCCTGAGGTAGTGACCGAGCGTGGCAACATAGCACCTCCATCCATTCATAATTGAGAGGAGTGGTTTGGGGGCCACGTTGCACTCGGGGACCAATGGGCCTCAGCTGTAACGGGATCCCTTTCCCTCTGCTATGTATGGGTCACTCTACTGTTGGACCCACCACTGAGCCCAGAGTGTTCCCCATTAGCATTGGTAATTCAGGCTAGCGAAGCATTGCAGTTCAACTAAAGACTCAGAACTCATCATGACAACAATCACTGAGTAGCCAGTTTAAAAATAAATAGTTTATTCTACACAGAGCTAAATCGCTGCATATGAAAAGTAACAGTGCATCTGGAAATTGATAAAGTCATTGTGTTCCATTACTAGGAAAGCAGTCATGTGTTTGAGTGTATTTTAGGGGAAACCACTGCTTCTCATTCTTACACCGCAGGTCTAGGCACTATTTTCTCTGCGCTGTGAGGATCTACCTCCTGAACCTTTAGTCCATAATAAATAATGGTTATGTGTTGTCCTAGCTCTCTCTTGGGCTACTCTTGTTGTGTCTGTTAGTATGAGTCAGCAGCAGAAGGTCTGGTGATGTGGGTGGTGATACAGAGGGAAACAGACGATCCAGTCTGCATCACTTGCTATGTACTAGCCACAGCCTCTACACTTATCATTGCCATAGTATTGAGGATGTACCAAACAAGAAGGACAAAGGGGCAAGTTTAAAGAGGCCCAGATACATGCCCCACAATTACAGTGAGCAAAAAAAGAGTATGGAGTTCCTCAGAATCAGAGTAAACGAATGTAGAGATGCAGGTGGGAGTAACACCAATGAATGGTCGTCCCACCTGGAGTAGAAACAGGGGGGGTTTCCCTTGTCGGAACTAGGGCTCTCAAAAACCTAGCAAGTTAGGTGTCATGTTTCATCATGTGTGCCTGCCCCTCGTCAGGTCGGCGCTGCAATACCTGACGGGCACCCAGTACAGGCTCTTTGGCTGGGATCTTTTGTTCCTGTCATTGGGGGGTAAGGGGCCTAGTGTGTGTAGATGTTGAGTAAGAGGATTAAAACAGCTCAGTTAGTCCTAACAGTAATTTATTCGGGAAGGTAAACTGCCTGGGTAAGAACAGGAAGAGTGGCAGTGAACTAGATGTTAAGTTTCGAGCTGTGTATGCTACATCCTTCCTCTCTGGCAGAACCCAGAGCGTCCGCCTCCCACCCTTTCGCTGAAATCATATGCGGCGTCCCACAGGGATCCTCCCTCAGCCCGAAGCTGTTCAATATCTACATGGCACCGCTCTCCCACGTCGCACGCCAACATAACCTCAACATAACCTCAACATCATCTCCTACGCCGATGACACCCAGCTGATCATATCCCTCACCGAAGACCCCCACACCGCCAAAGCCAACCTCCACAGAGGAATGAAGGCCGTAGCCGACTGGATGAAGGACAGCAGACTGAAGCTGAATTCAGACAAGACGGAGGTCCTCATTCTCGGACCCACCCCATCAGCCTGGGACGACTCTTGGTGGCCCACATCGCTTGACACAGCCCCGGAACCCACAGACCACGCACGCAACCTAGGGGTCATCCTCGACTCCACCCTCTCCATGACCAGGCAAGTCAACGCCGTCTCTGCATCCTGCTTCAACACCCTCCGAATGCTCCGCAGGATCTTCAAGTGGATCCCTCCCGACACGAGAAGGACCGTCACCCAGGCCCTCGTCACCAGCAGACTCGACTACAGGAACGCCCTCTACTCAGGAACAACTACCAAGCTCCTGAGATGACTACAGCGAATCCAGAACGCCTCGGCACTTCTGATCCTCGACGTCCCCCGATGCAGCCATATCACATCCCACCTGAGAGGCCTACACTGGCTCCCCGTCAACAAAAGGATCACTTTCAAACTCCTCATCCACGCACACAAGGTACTGCACAACACCGGACCTACATACCTCAACAACCGTCTCAGCTTCCACATCCCCACCCGTAGCCTCCGCTCAGCCAACCTCGCCCACGCCACAGTTCCTCAGATCTGAAAAACCACCACCGGCGGCAGATCCTTCTCCTACCTCGCCGCCAAGACCTGGAACGCTCTCCCTACCAGCCTACGACAGACTCAGGACCTGCTGGCCTTCAGAAGACTTCTCAGGACCTGGCTCTTCGATCATTAGCGGCCTCCCCACCCCGCCCCCAGCGCCTTGAGACCCTCACGGGTATGTAGCGCACTTTAGAAATGCATTGATTGATTGATTGCTCTACTCTTTATCGGTCAACTTGTTTCGTGCTCTATGCGTCGGGAGGATCATGGCACTTCATCAGGACCAAATGAACTATCTACATGACGTGATAAGTGAAAAACCTACATACCATGTCATCAGGTAGGTACCCTAAATGTTGTCTCTCAGCGCCCTTGGGTGGTGACTGTTGTACAGCAATAAAATGTTGCGGTCAGTGGGTTTTATATACAAAGTGGTGCTGAGAAACCCACCAGTCAATAGGATTTTCAGGTCTAGGAAGGGGATATCGGTCTCCGAGATGGTGTGGGTAAATCTTAGAAACTCGTTTCGATCATTGATCCAAGTAACAAACTCCTCACAGGTAGAGCGGTCCCCTCTCCAAAAATGGGGATGTCATATATTAATGTATGAGCCCATTTAGAGATATGCACAAAGCATAGAGAGAGAGCTCCATTTGGTCCTCTTTTGTGGACTCATTAACTAATATGGAGTGAGTAGGGAGGATATATTTCTCTATTAGCGATGCATAGAGTCAATCATAGTTGCATTTGGCAGCTTGTTTCAACTCCAGCATACAGGAGTGCTAGTGAAATAGGAGACTTATATTCCACACTAAAGCCTCGGTAAAGGACGAAAAATTAGGAGGAAGTCAAGCAGTTGAATAAATGAATAATCTTCTTAATATTGAAATAAATTATACAAAAATTATTTTCAGGGTTATTCACCCATGGGTAATTTGATTTACCCCACTGTGAAAGAAGAGTGGACCGATACCTTTCATGCTTGCTCGCAAAGTTTTGGCTTGCAATTTACTGAGGAGATGACCGGTGAGATATTTGTAACATTTTAGCCATAAATTAACTGTATTATATCAAATGCATTATCAACAAATATGGCCTTTCATTTTATTAGGTAATTGATTAAAAAAAAGAAGAGCGTAACAAAAGGGATAACGTCTTTTGAAAGTAACAAAGTAATAGAAGCGTCAAATGTGTTCAAATTACATCAGCGAATATTAAGGTAAGTGTAGGCTAATTGCTAACAGGACCGCAAATAAATTATTATTAGGAAGGTTATATAACAGTATCTATTTATCTTCCAACATTTTTTTAAAAGGTATGCACACATCCTTCGCAGTAATTTTAAATAAAGATAATAATGATAACGGATGATGTGGTCATTAAAAAGGTTGTGCAAGCGAGAAACCCATTATAAAGATGGGAAATATCACTTATGAGAGTGATTAATTGCAGGTATGGATGCACCCCTTTATGGGGTTGATTAAACCTACATCCCCTACTTACCAATGAATGCTAAAAGGCTGAATGAATGGAGGTTCTTTCCTTTTTCCTTCTTTTATCCTTTTTTCTTCTTTTTTTCTTTTGTTTCTTTTTCTTTTTTCTTGTGTTCTTTTTCCTCTTTCTCTCTCTTCTCGTCCTCCGATTCTTTGACAAGGTTTTTTTCAAAAGAAGGTGTCACTACAAACAGCGAAATTAAAGATTGGCGTTGATAATGTATGCAAAGTTTCATATGAAAAAATGATATTATGACTTACTGGATATCTTGTGTTTTGTCTTAATTTTATTCGCAGACCGTTATGTTATTAATACTGTCCTGAGGAAGGTGGTGCATAAAAGCAAGATCCACCGAAATGTGTCAACACAATTTTGGTTTCTCTGTATTATTTGTTTTAAAATATGAAATTCTTTCTTAATTGTTTTAGATTGATCACAACTGTGATCTTGGGGTTCAGCGATTGAAATAATTGTATGCCCTTCAGGGATTGTGATTCAGGCAATGTATGTATTTTTAATTGAAATATGTCATTATATATTGAAAATGTTGAATGTATTTTTTTCAACACTATGATGTAAATTGATACATGGTTTTAATACATTTGAGGGAAACTGTGAAATACATTGTCAAGGCCAATTATTGATGAATTATTGTTTACTCTGGTAATAATTATAGTATAGTGTGGTTCTACTTTCTGAACTTTGGGCTATATGAGGAAAGACACTGTGTTTTTTTCATTTGTGACTTGGATTCTGGTGTTTGTGTGTGAAGTAAGTTATACAATATAGCGTAAAATCATTCTACAAAGGGAATAACCTTTTTTGTCGATGCAAATAAACTGTACATGTGTCAATAGGTGCTCCAAGGGATAGCGTGCTCAAGGAAGTGCTCTTGTAAGGGTTTTGGAAGTGTGAAACATGTGTGTTTTTACAGTATTAAAAATGTGTCTTTAAAGCAGACCTGTCCAGCCGCCAGAGAGGTTAGAAACATACCAAAATCCACAGTATGAAGATACAGTAAAACAATTGATGTTATCTATGCTGTGAAATAAGGTCCAGTACAGGTACAAATTGACAGTTGACGTTTCGACCCCATACATAGACCAAGGTACATTAAATCCTTAAACCAGGGTCTTCTTCAGGACGCGGTGAGCCACCTATGAATATTTACAAAGTGAAAGAAATAATTAAATTACTATGGGTGACGGATATATATCTACTGTAATAGATAAACTGAGGATAATGCATGTTCACCTTATGTCCACCGCATAAAAGTAAGTGGAAAAGAGACACATCAATGGGCCCGTAGGCTCCTATGGCAGAGAGACTGTTGATATCAGCCCAGTTAATTTGGTACACTTTGAAGGTGCTGAAAATAAATGAAGACTTCTTAATGATCTAGGCGAGGGATAATTTGTGATCTAAAGAAACCCATCAAAATGGTATTCTCACTTCATAAATTTATCAAACAATCAAGAAATGAGGCATCGGCTTGATGTATTTGCATGTCAAATAGCTGTATGCATCATTGGCGGAATTAATCCGGAATAATCTAGTAATTTAGGGAAATCTGCATATGGACTCATTGTATGGGAAACAGATTGTAGTAGGCCTAAATCAGATTGGTGCAAAAACAACAGGTGATGGACAGAATGCAGAACAATGTCATACATTCACCCCAGTACAGAGATCTGGGCCTAAATCCATCGTTTTTTTGCTCACCATGCCTTTCCAATTTGAACCCAGCCATATGCAAATCAGTCTTGACCCTGTGCCCAATGGGAACAGTCCAGCCCAAACTGCTAAGCCAGATCCTCCCTGGACTGGAAACAAGCATCCAAGGACCAGTTGCGGGCTTTCAGCCCTCTTCAGCCTGGATAGCTTGATTCCAGTGGAATGGAGACCAAGGGACTCACGTCTGAGCATACCCGTCCCACTCGGGGTGACAAATGCAAAAACAACAGGTGATGGACAGAATGCAGAACAATGTCATACATTCACCCCAGTACAGAGATCTGGGCCTAAATCCATCGTTTTTTTGCTCACCATGCCTTTCCAGTTTGAACCCAGCCATATGCAAATCAGTCTTGACCCTGTGCCCCATGGGAACAGTCCATCCCAAACCGGTCCTTGGATGCTTGATTCCGGTCTAGGAAAGACATGGCTTGGCAGTTCGGGCTGGACTGTTCCCATGAGGCACAGGGTGAAGGCTGATTTGCATATGGCCATGTCTGACCTGGGGTGGTGTGGAGTGCAAAACAACGATGGATTTAGGCCCAGATCTCTGTATTGGGGTGAATGTATGATATTGTTCTGCATTCTGTCCATCAATTGTTGTTTTTGCATAAATCAGATTGGTGGGCAGAGCTACTTTGACCTACAAATGGAATTCATTGCTATTGTATGCAGTTCTCTAGAGTCACATCATCAAAGTACAAGACAAGTGAAGCTTGAGACATTGGAGGACTGCTAAGAAGTAGCACAGGGAACCCTAACATTTTCTCATAAACACTTAGTTTAGTCTTTTGGTTAGAGGTGGCTTACATTAACTAGAGTGCGAAAGAATGTGCATCAGGCCACCAGAGCCCAGGCTCTAAGCAAATCTTAGATAATTTGTTTTTTTAAAACTACATTAAAGCAATCAACCTTACCTGAGGATTCATGGTGGTAATTGCAACGGAAATGCTGTTTAATCCCCAAAGCTTTACACAGTTCCTGAACTACGGAGGACAAAAAAAGAGTTCCTTTATCACTTGTGATACAGATATAGATTCTGAATCTGGGATGAAGTTTCTGACAATGAAATCATCAGCTCTGGCAAATGGGTAAGCGTGAATCCTTCAAACAAACATGCATGCTAGAAGTCAACCATAAAGGTAAGATCAGCATTGGGGCATCTGAATTAGATCTATTTGACCAGAGACAAAGGTGGCTTATGGAGGTGGGTGCCCAGGTGGGGCAGTATTGACACATTTTCTCACATTGAAGGCTTGGCAAGTAGCACAGGCATGGTCATACTGTTGGGCAAGGTAAGGGAAACGGGGAGCAAATGAGTACCACAGTTTTCTTGGCAGCTAAAATAAAGTCCTGAGTAAGGGTTACTAGTTCAACTATGTGAATAGAATGTACATGTGAAAAGCACTGATTCAGAACAACAGCTTTATATATAGTATGCACATCATAAGCAGCAAACAAAACTTCTTTATCATTTCAGAGACATAAACCATCAACAGATTATTCAATTTGGTAACGGTGAATGAGTGAGGTCAATACGAGGTTTAATCAGCCGCTTAAACATAAAAATAAATAAAACAAAATTTGTTTTATTTATTTTTATATTTACTTACCTTTTAAAGTCTGTAATCCATACATTACTACCCCCCACCCTGGCCCTCCCCCTCCCCACATCACCGCCCAGCCGGTACTCCCACTACTGGCCGTGGCTGGGCTTAATCAAGTGGGCAATATCGAGAATGCAATCATTGAGGTCTGTGGGGAAAAGAAGAGGTAGACTCAATACAGGATATGATACCAATATTGTATGAGAAGAAGATGACAACAGAATTTTGTTCATTGAAAATCTTGGAAAGCTGCCTTGTTTAGTGGTCAACAACAGTACAGCTAAGCATGAGGTACAGCAAATGTGAGGTGTGATCCTAGAACGACGTTCGTAGAGGCTTCAACTAAATGGGAGCCGTGGCCACAGCATGCAGGCACAAAGGGAGCCCTGTTTCTACTGTATCAAGTGCTCAAGAATAGAATATTGCCATGATCTTGGACTACAACACCTAATGCCAAGCCCTCCCTCTCTCTTTCATGCCAATACAATGTGAAAAGTGTAGCTTAGTCAGGTAATCTCAGGGCAGGTACAGAGGACAATGCTTTTTTTAAAGACACAAATGCTTGTTTTTCCTCTTTGGACCAAAACAAATTTTCAGGGGTGCCTTTCTTGAGGAAAACTTGCAATGGTTTAAAAACGTTAGCATAACCCAGACCCCACTACCTGGGTAGCTAAATGATAGCTTTGATGTGATCAGCCTATGGGGGCCTCTCCCCATCAAGATGGTGTGACCTAAATGTTGAACACAGGTCAAACAAAACTGCACTTTCTCTTTAGATGCTGTACGTTCATTTTTACCCAATCCAGTCAACAGACGCACAGAAACAACCTAGTATTTTCCCAATGAGCTAGAAGCAACCAACAAATTAACATATTGAGTTAGTGTAGATCCTTCTGGGAAGCTGATGGTGTCCGGATCTGTCTTGAGAGTCTGTGAAATGATAATGGGGGGCTCCTTATAACATTGAAGCAAATGACACCACATGAGTTGGGTCTGGCAAATATTGGAGTGTATTTGCAATGGAGAAATAGGCAGAACATAGATTTTCCACTGTGAAGCCCTTAGCAGTTGATGGAATGCACAACAGAATAGTAGCAGGGTGTGGTACAACAAGAAAACTTGGTAGTACAACAACATTTATGGTAGGCAAATCCTGCACAAAATTATAGGTTTCTTTCTTTACAAGGCCCTTTAATGGGTAAAATAGTGGAGTTACAAATTTCTAAAGTAGGCACAAAAAGCCTTTGTGTCACTAAAGCAGCAGTGGCTAGATGAATCTTCAACTCTACCTTATGGCTTAATGGGTATTGTGGTATGTGGGGAAGATTTTTCATACAATTCACACCAATCTTAATAGGTCCGTTCAGCAGTCAAAATACACTGACTGAGTTCTGGGACACTTTTGAACAATCCTGTTGCCACTGCCTTAACTGGCAGTACCTACACTTTAAGAAGTTTCTTTTGAGGAAACTCTCCCTATCCTCATTCCTGCCTTTACCCAATTATCTATTCCTCCCTGCCCAGCTTGCCAGTCCCATCATTGTGTCGTAGCAATGCTCCATGGCCACTACTTCTGATGGCTTTTTGGAAACATTGCATTTTCGCAATGGATTCTTTCTTTCGTTCTTGCACAGCAATACAATGATTGCAACTAAAGTCAATTAAAAAAGACCTTTAGTTTCCCACCCATTGCAAGTCCTGCACCGCTGCTCTATACCAGAATAACAACAATATCTTCAAAAACGATCAAGTACATCTCTGACAGCAATAAGAGCAGCTTCATCAATCGGTGCTTGTCACAGCCAATTGGTCTTGTCTAATAATTTATGTTTGACCTCACTTGGGGTAATAATATCTAACTGTGAAAATAAAATGGGTTAATGGTTGAAGGGGGTGAAACCTATCTGAAGTTACAAGCAACCCCTAAATTAACCCAGACTCAACTCATGCGTAGCTTGGCACAGAGCAGTCAGGCTTAACTCGGAAGCAATAAAGTATTTGGGCAACACTTCAAACAGCAACACAGTGAAAACACAGCAAAAAGATCCCACACCAGTTTAGAAAAACAGAGTCATTTTCAATAAACAAGACCAAAACAACCAAAAATCCAATCAGTAAACCCAAAGAAATGCAGGTTTCAAGATTTTAGTACCAGCAGTGAGAAAAAGCACAAGCGCCAACTATGGATATCTAATCGCAACGGACCGGGACAAAGTCACAAGTTCAGGCTGACCTTGATGGAGCGTGGGACGTCTACAGGGAACCAGTTAGGACTGCTGAACAAAGTACCCTAAATCCTGGTTTGCAAAGCAATGGAAGGATCTGCGTTGTAGATGCATTGTGCAGCTGAAGCGTTGCATCGGTTCTGATATGGGGCAAGGTTGCGGTGCGAGGTACTGCATCATCATCACGGATCCCACTGACGAGGGCTTGCGATGTGAAGTCTGGTGTCAAGGATGCATTGCGCAGTTGGGGCGATGCATCAGTTCCGAGGAGCTGCGAGGCTGCTTTGTGGAGTCCCACATCATCATCGGGGCTGATGTTGATGAGTGATGGGGGCCAGTGCTGAAAGAAGTGTCGCGCAGAGGCGGTTCTGATTCAGAGACGGGCTGTGATGTGATGCACGTCTTTGCAATATTTCCGATCCATGCAGCCATGGCACTGAGTCAGTTCTGCTCTGGGTTGCACTCCACAGCAGAGGAAATGTGTCGGATTCACTGGATCCACAGAGGCTGGCACAACACCATAACTCCATTTCCAAGGATCCAGGACTGGGGTGGTACCACTTGGCAGGGTAGACAGATGTCAGAGTCCAGGTGCAGATGCAAGATTGTTGAAAGCCTGTTGTATGTCCCTGAGGCTTCAGGTTAGGAGGCCAGGCAACTAGTACTTGGAGTCACGCTAGGGTTATAGGTCCAAGAGATGCAGGTCCACTCCTTCTGATGCAGGCACGGGGGCAGAAGTCCAACACAGAAAGGCAACAGTCCTTCAGAGCAGCAGTCCAGCAGAGTGGCAGTCCTTCTTCTTGGCAGAGTATCCACAGGTCCAGCAGTGTACCGAAGAGTTGGTGTCTGAGGTCCAGTATTTATACCCTGTTGGGCCTTTGAAGTAGAAAAAAAGATTCTAGAGGTTTTCCTTTGAAGTCCCCAGGCATCCTGCCTCCCCTGTCCTGGCTGAAAATTAACTATGGGGGGTATGCAACCCTTTGTGTGGAGGCAGGACACAGTTTATTCAATTGTTATTGGGGCTGTGCATAGCTACTCAGTCCCATACTGCCAGTGATGGCCCATTCAGGTACACCTAGGTTCTCTACTGTAGCCCAACTGGCAGCTTCACCCAGTCATGTGACCCAGGGGTGCGCTACAGGCACTAAAAGGCTTTGCCATAAGTTAGGATTTTTCATTGTAATTCCAAAGACACCAAACATGAACTGGTTACTGGCTCCCATTTGGAAATTACAGTGTATTAAATGTAATAAGGTAAGTTCAATGTTAGTCTATGGGAGAGGTAGGCCTTGCAGTTGTAAAAACAATTTAAGAGCTTTTCACTGACAGGACATTTAAAATTAAAAGTATAAGTTCAACATTTTGAATACACTGCACAATGCCCAGGATCAACACGAGGAGTGACCTATATGTATTAAAAAGCAAGGTTTGGTATTGGCAAACATATTATTTTGTCAGGTCGACAAAGCGGTTTAAAAACTGCACACACAAGCTGCAATGGCAGGCCTGAGGAATGGTTGAAGTGTTACTTAATTGGATGGCACAGTAGGTGCTGCAGGCTCACTTGTAGCATTTCATTTAAAGGGCCTGGGTTCATGTAGTACCACTTTACTAGAGATTTATAAGAAAATTAAATATACCAAATTGAGGTTAAACCAATGTTACAATGTTTCAAGGAGTGTGCATGTGCCCTTTAGCATTGGTTAGCAGTGCGAAAGTGCACAGAGTCCTAAGGCCAGCAAAACCAAGATCAGCCAAAAGTGGAGGAAGAAGGCATAAAGTTTGGGGGAAGACAACCCTAAGGCTGACAGGTCTAACAGTAACAAATGATTGACATCAGCGGAGATAAGTTTATAACATTCAAAATAGTTTGCAGTTATTCACTGAACTTTTGAGGTATCTCACGCCCATTTGTGAATTATCCCTTGATATTTCCTAGGTCAGTTGGGGATCAGGGGACCTGAACGGTTACTTGGCCACCTACTCCAACATCTGGATTTTCTAGCGGGGTAGAACGGCATCAGGTGGACTTGCCAATATCATTGAGGTATCACTGTCCTCCTCACTAGCCAAATAAGTATGTCTCTCTAGTCGGGGTATGTCTTCAAACGCTCTTGCTCTTCGTCCTGCAGTGCTTCTAAGATTGTCTCAGGATATATTCAGACAGCGGGTCCGACTACTCTGAAGCTTTGCTTTGGAATGATGGGATACAGAGTGAGACCACATCAGGGGTATCAAGTGGGCTATAATCATGTAAACTTATTGTGTCACTATTGTGTCCATCACGCTATCGTTTGCCACATTGCCTGCTCTCTATTGGTGGAGTTTTCCTGTGCCCCTCCCACTGTCCCATTGAGTGGTACTGCTACATTATGTTGTACCTTTTTTTGGGGGGGGGGAGTTTCATATAGCGCGAACTAGACCTGAATGTATCAGAGCGCTTTACATGAGCACCAGTTGCTTTACAGACAGACACATTCATTTTTGTAAGGCACGGGGAGATTAATTGATTTGCCCAGAATCAAAGGATGCTAAGAGTCCCTGTCGAGATTTAAATTCGGTTCCCCACCTTATTTAGGGAAACATATAAGGAGGAGGTGACACAGTCTGGGCGCAGACCCTACCTCTGTCACTTAAGTGGCTGATGTAGTGTCACAGTTTTCTATGGGTGTGTCCTATATCCAAAGGTGAGACCTATCCTTTAGTTACGTGGCTTCTTTGTATCAATACAAAGTTGGTCTTTTAATTGTTTCTTAATATGATTCAAGCATTCGGTGTCAAAGTTTCTTTACAATACTTCTAATCGTAACCCAGTATTCAGTATGGAAGCACATGGTTTTACCATATACTAGTAATGCATCACTTAGGCAGGGGCTCGTTTTGCTGAGACTTTTAAATTATGCTCCTGCTTATCCCTAACTACAGCCACATTTACAATCAGATACACAGTTTGGTGCCCGACGTCTTGTGCCATAACTTATCCACGGAGGAAGTGGAATAGATGGGCACAGAGGCGGGGGTGGGGGGGTCTGACAACTTTTCCTGTCTGTATCTTCTGGAGTTTGGAAATAATATTCATGCTCGTACACTGATCCCCTTCTGTTTGGAAATCTCCCCTCTAGCCAAAACATGTCGACTTTTATAACTACATTGTCAACACAGTCTCACTTTTATTAAGGACACAGTGTAAGTATTAACTCGGCTGAGAACGCCCCGTTGCTTGAGATTTCCTGTCTTCTCTTGTTTTCTCAGCTCACGTTACAGAAGTGACATAAACAGTCTGAGCATTTATTGGACAACAGAGGGGTTCGTTTTGCATAATCTCTCTACTGGTTAATTTCCGTGCTATTGATTTTTGAGTAGTTAGAGTTTAAATATTTTATGGAGCATCCCTCCTACTGATTCAGAACCTACACCGAATGCAGAGCTGTCAACAAATTCATAATAAATGTGTATTCATTTCAAAGCTGTGTGCACAGTTTATCACGCCAATCACACCCTACTCAACTCTGCACTGCTCCAAGGATCTCCCCTGTCAGAGATGCACTTCACAAATTTCACAGGTCAATTTACAAATGCTACAATCAAAAACAATATGAATCGGTATGCATCATACAAAAAAAGAGGACGAGAAATATTATGCAAAATTTGAAGGAAAGCAATTTATTGTACATATTCCTTTCGTAGTTTTTTTACTACGAGTTCTTTGAAAGAACGTTCCACTTGTTGTTTCCTTGGCTGCTATACAAATTCAAAAACAACAGAGAGCATAAAAAGTGCCTTCGTGTTTGTGAGGTCTATATGAATGAGTCCTCCCTTTATACAGGTACATCATCCACAACAATATGCTTACCTCTACAGGTAGATTATACCAAAAAGGGAGGTAGAGCTAATTGTTGGATTTGCGCTCCACTATCATACTTAAATAAACAAAAGAAATCCAACATCAGGAGGAAAAAGGTGAAGAGTGATCAATGGGTATTGAAGCACTCAGTGTTTGATAAAATACCCCTCGCACACCAAAAGGCCCCTTGGTGTCATGCTTCATCATTGGGGTCTTCGCACCCCTCTATCGGGATGCGGCGTGCTGCGACCTACGGATACGCGGGAGCACTTTCAGGTTGGCTATGTGTGGTGTACAGTGTGTGGGGTATGTGATTAAGGTGAGTAGGGAACGTGGTGAAGGAAAATTTAAAAAGTACCTGGCACTTGAGTGAAAAAAAGTTTTATTCCGAACTCTGGCTGGTACTGTTAAAAATAAGTGCAGGGCGAGATCAACCTGTTATATTAATGAACAGGATCTCTGGTGTGCTATGTTGTCGACATGTTTCGGAGACAGGCTCCTTCTTCAGGACAGTGGCACAAACTCCCTTCCCTACTCACGTCTTCTTCTACAAAAAAAGTGTAATTATTTACAAAAAAGTGAATTTTTTGTAGGAATAGGCTAAGTGTGCCTACAGCGGTCTGCTGCAAGTGCAATGACCTGCAGAAAGACAAAAACCAAAAGACTAATGGTTACCCATGTAGCGGGTAGTTGCAAGGCGCAGTCGCCTGGAACCACACCATTTGCTTGTTAATAAGCTATTAAAAACGGACTAACACCACATACAACATAAAACACATAGAACTAGGATTTTACTGCCAGTTGTACTCATACTTGTAAAGCCTGGTTGGTGGGCTTCATGAACAGCGCGTTGGGGTGCTGCTCCAATGGCTATCTGTAGTAGAGAATAATGTAGCTGTAATTTACATTTCAATCTCACTTACTTTTGAGGTAAAAATGGATATCTTGTAGGCTGTTCTTTCTTAGATGATATACTCACAAGGTCTGGACACTCTGATCGCCGCCTTACCCCTCGCGCTACTCCGCTGGTGTGGAGTCATGCGAAGAACATGGGTATTTATACTCTGTTTCGTTAATTGGGCGGAAACGGGAGTGTCACCATGTATGGGTTTTCCGCATGCCAGCCATACAGGGCGATCGTATGTCACTGCTGCGTTAGCATAGGATCAGCGTCTGTCTGGTCGAGTTAGTGTCCCTGTGCGCCGCTACATCTAGGCGCATGCGCAGTTCGAGGGCTTGTTGTTTAATTCTTCGCGCATGCGCGGAAAGCCCCTAGCGCACTGGGTTTTTTCAAAGGAGCGCGATTGCGGTCCAAATGTCTACGCGATGCCCCAGTTATCTGTAGAATGGTGCTGCGTGTGGACAGCGGCTTTGTTCAGCGGTTTTGAACACAGGAGCAGTATATTTCCCTTCGCCACGGTATAGATTGTATCACAGTCGATCGTGACAAGGAACCCTTTTGAAATCCTCTTATTTAGAATAATGGAATATGTTTTTCTGTGTGAACTGCAGCACAGGTGTTGCTGTGATAATTATGCTGATAGTTGGCTCCAGGGCACATCATCATTAAGCCCAATGATGTGGGTGCCCAGACGGAACACCCATCTTTGTTCCTTTTGGAAAAGGCCAGCATCAGTGGGCAATTGTTCGATTACTGTCCATTTTAAATCGTTGACGCAATGTTGCATTGTGAGATAATGTGTGGCCATTTTTGTCGTGCTTTTCTTACATCGCACATTGCTTTTGTGTTCATTCAATCGTGTTTTGATTGCTCGTGTTGTCATTCCCACATATTCAAGGTTGCATGGGCACTTTATGAGGTAGATAACGTTTTTTGAGTTACAGTTCGTAAATCTCCGTTGCTCCCATGTCGAACCGTTGCGGAAGGTGAGTTTTTTGCTTTTTTCGGTTAAATGACAACTGCTACAATTACCGCACGGGAAGTGACCTTGAATCCCTATTGATGGTTGAGAGGATGCAGTTATAGGTTTAGGTCTGGTGTGCACCAAAATGTCTCTGAGATTGCGTCCTCTACGGTGCGCAAACATTGGTTTGTCTAGATCCAGATCACCACTTGTTAATATTCTCCAATGTTTGTTCACAATCTTGGATACTTCATTCGACATTGTATTGAAAGTTGTCACACAGATTGGTCTTTTATTTACAGTAGGTTCCTTTATTCGTTCCTCCAGTAATGACTCTCTGTTGTTATTTCTTGCCCTTTTTAGTGCTTTGTTGATGATCCTGTTTGGGTATTCTCTTTGTCTGAGTTTGTCTTTGAGGTCGATCGCCTGTTCCTTGAAATCAGACACATCAGTGCAATTTCGCCTGAGGCGCAAGAACTGCCCATAGGGCAGGTTTTCCCGTAAGTGCCGAGGGTGAAAGCTATCGTACCTCAGTAGGCAATTCCTGGAGGTAGGCTTAAAATGAGTGGTAGTTTTTAGTATGCCAGCATCTGCATAGATGTTGAGATCTAGGAACACCAACGTTTGGTCTGAGATTGTGCTTGTAAACTTCAGGAAAGTGTTTTGGGTGTTCAGCCATTCCAAAAAGAGCTCTGCTGACTGGTGGTCGCCTTGCCATATGACCAGGATGTCATCAATATACCTTTTCCAACATTTTATATTCGACCTGTATGGGTTCTGTTCGTGGAGTATCTTACTGGTCTCGAGGTGGTGCACATAGAGACCAGCCAGGCTAGGAGCAAAGGTGCTTCCCATGCTGGTCCCATGGCATTGTTGGTAAATGGTGGTTTTGTACTGAAAAAAGTTTTTTTGCAAGGCCAGTGAAATACATTCCAGAACTAAGTTTCGTGGTGTCTGGTATTTCCATTGAGTGGAAAAGAGTACTTCTTCAATGATCATCAAAGTTTCATCGTGGGGCAGGCTGGTGTATAGACTTTCCACGTCAAGGGACATTAGTAGTTGGGTTTGGGGGTCAAAGGTAATTTCCTGAAGAAGTTGTAATACTACCTTGGTATCCTTTAGGTACGTGTTGGTAGACTGCACCAGGGGTCTCAGGAATGCGTCCGCAAACTTCGACAGTGGTTCTAAGATAGAACCAATGCCTGAGACTATTGGTCTACCTGGAGGTTTTCTAATGTCCTTATGTATTTTAGGGATACTGTAAAAATATGGAATGCGAGGTTTCTTTTGCACCAGGAATTCGCCTTCTTTCTTGCTCAGCCAATTGTGTGTCAGACCTTCCTCAATCATACCTCCGATTTGTACCCTGAGGTGTTCAGTTGGATCCTGTTGTAGAACCATGTAGTTACGCCTGTCTGACAGGAGGCGCATGCATTCATTGTCGTAGTCCTCAGTGGACTGTAATACTATTGCTCCCCCCTTGTCCGCTGGTTTTATGACTATGCTGGTATCCCCAGATAAATTCTTTAGGGCAAGTTGCTCCTCCTTAGTCGTGTTGTGGAAGACTCGTGTGGGTGACACATCCAATTTATTGACATCCGTCATAACAGCCTTTTCAAAAGCGAGTAGCTCGATGGGGAGTGTTGGGTCCTGAGGTGTAAAGGTCGATTTTGGTCTCAGACCAGTGTCTGTCATCACGGCTTGTGTAGGTTTGTCACTGAAAAAGACCTGTAGTTTTAATTTTCGTACAAATTCCTTCATTTCAACGTTAACTTTGAAGATGTCCGGTTTTTGTGTCGGTACAAATCCCAAACCTTTATTTAGTACCTGTCGTTGGATATTCGTCAAGGGTTTGGAGGTGAGATTCACCACTAGGTCCCTCTCTGGTTGCTGGTTGACGCCTGGTTGGGTAGGGAGCCTGTCATGCTCCTGGTTTGTCTGGGGTTCCCTTGGTCTGTCGACTCCCATGTGACGTTGTTGCCCTTCCGGTTCTTTCCCCGTGTCCCTGGGCGGGAGCCTAAAAAAGGCTGTGGATCGTAAAAACCTCCATTGAAGTCTTGGTTCCATTGTGGGAAACTCTGTATATCCGGTTGGTGGTTGAACTGGAAAGGCTGGAAAGGGGGGGGTCCCATAAATTGTGGGTACTGGGGTGGGTATCCCCTCCATCCTCTTTCTCTTGGGAATTGTTGTCGTCTTAGTCTCCACCCGCCTCTATTCGGGCGGTTCCTTCTGCCACCGCTGGAATTCGAACCGGTGGAGCTACCATCCGACCCATCACTATCTGTGTCGTTTTTCGTGGATACATAGTCAGCCTTAGTGTAAGGGTAGGTTCCCTCCGGTGTAAATTTGTCTTTGTCCTTACTCAATTTGTTGAGTTTACTTTGCTTCAGGGTAAATTCGAATTCTGTCATTTGTTGGTTCAATTCATCCAATCTGATTTTTAGGTCTTCTGTCGACATGTACGTTTTGAGTTTGACCTCGATTTTTCCGATCTCTATTTTAAGTTCTTGTGTGATTCTGGTTGTAAAAAATGAACCGTTTATTTTCCAGACTGATATGCAGTTTAAAAAAGAGTGGTCATTGATCTCATGGCACTGTACCAGGGACTGGTTGGTTCTAATAATTAAAACAGCAACCAGAATCACACAAGAACTTAAAATAGAGATCGGAAAAATCGAGGTCAAACTCAAAACGTACATGTCGACAGAAGACCTAAAAATCAGATTGGATGAATTGAACCAACAAATGACAGAATTCGAATTTACCCTGAAGCAAAGTAAACTCAACAAATTGAGTAAGGACAAAGACAAATTTACACCGGAGGGAACCTACCCTTACACTAAGGCTGACTATGTATCCACGAAAAACGACACAGATAGTGATGGGTCGGATGGTAGCTCCACCGGTTCGAATTCCAGCGGTGGCAGAAGGAACCGCCCGAATAGAGGCGGGTGGAGACTAAGACGACAACAATTCCCAAGACAAAGAGGATGGAGGGGATACCCACCCCAGTACCCACAATTTATGGGACCCCCCCCCTTTCCAGCCTTTCCAGTTCAACCACCAACCGGATATACAGAGTTTCCCACAATGGAACCAAGACTTCAATGGAGGTTTTTACGATCCACAGCCTTTTTTAGGCTCCCGCCCAGGGACACGGGGAAAGAACCGGAAGGGCAACAACGTCACATGGGAGTCGACAGACCAAGGGAACCCCAGACAAACCAGGAGCATGACAGGCTCCCTACCCAACCAGGCGTCAACCAGCAACCAGAGAGGGACCTAGTGGTGAATCTCACCTCCAAACCCTTGACGAATATCCAACGACAGGTACTAAATAAAGGTTTGGGATTTGTACCGACACAAAAACCGGACATCTTCAAAGTTAACGTCGAAATGAAGGAATTTGTACGAAAATTAAAACTACAGGTCTTTTTCAGTGACAAACCTACACAAGCCGTGATGACAGACACTGGTCTGAGACCAAAATCGACCTTTACACCTCAGGACCCAACACTCCCCATCGAGCTACTTGCTTTTGAAAAGGCTGTTATGACGGATGTCAATAAATTGGATGTGTCACCCACACGAGTCTTCCACAACACGACAAAGGAGGAGCAACTTGCCCTAAAGAATTTATCTGGGGATACCAGCATAGTCATAAAACCAGCGGACAAGGGGGGAGCAATAGTATTACAGTCCACTGAGGACTACGACAATGAATGCATGCGCCTCCTGTCAGACAGGCGTAACTACATGGTTCTACAACAGGATCCAACTGAACACCTCAGGGTACAAATCGGAGGTATGATTGAGGAAGGTCTGACACACAATTGGCTGAGCAAGAAAGAAGGCGAATTCCTGGTGCAAAAGAAACCTCGCATTCCATATTTTTACAGTATCCCTAAAATACATAAGGACATTAGAAAACCTCCAGGTAGACCAATAGTCTCAGGCATTGGTTCTATCTTAGAACCACTGTCGAAGTTTGCGGACGCATTCCTGAGACCCCTGGTGCAGTCTACCAACACGTACCTAAAGGATACCAAGGCAGTATTACAACTTCTTCAGGAAATGACCTTTGACCCCCAAACCCAACTACTAATGTCCCTTGACGTGGAAAGTCTATACACCAGCCTGCCCCACGATGAAACTTTGATGATCATTGAAGAAGTACTCTTTTCCACTCAATGGAAATACCAGACACCACGAAACTTAGTTCTGGAATGTATTTCACTGGCCTTGCAAAAAAACTTTTTTCAGTACAAAACCACCATTTACCAACAATGCCATGGGACCAGCATGGGAAGCACCTTTGCTCCTAGCCTGGCTGGTCTCTATGTGCACCACCTCGAGACCAGTAAGATACTCCACGAACAGAACCCATACAGGTCGAATATAAAATGTTGGAAAAGGTATATTGATGACATCCTGGTCATATGGCAAGGCGACCACCAGTCAGCAGAGCTCTTTTTGGAATGGCTGAACACCCAAAACACTTTCCTGAAGTTTACAAGCACAATCTCAGACCAAACGTTGGTGTTCCTAGATCTCAACATCTATGCAGATGCTGGCATACTAAAAACTACCACTCATTTTAAGCCTACCTCCAGGAATTGCCTACTGAGGTACGATAGCTTTCACCCTCGGCACTTACGGGAAAACCTGCCCTATGGGCAGTTCTTGCGCCTCAGGCGAAACTGCACTGATGTGTCTGATTTCAAGGAACAGGCGATCGACCTCAAAGACAAACTCAGACAAAGAGAATACCCAAACAGGATCATCAACAAAGCACTAAAAAGGGCAAGAAATAACAACAGAGAGTCATTACTGGAGGAACGAATAAAGGAACCTACTGTAAATAAAAGACCAATCTGTGTGACAACTTTCAATACAATGTCGAATGAAGTATCCAAGATTGTGAACAAACATTGGAGAATATTAACAAGTGGTGATCTGGATCTAGACAAACCAATGTTTGCCCACCGTAGAGGTTGCAATCTCAGAGACATTTTGGTGCACACCAGACCTAAACCTATAACTGCATCCTCTCAACCATCAATAGGGATTCAAGGTCACTTCCCGTGCGGTAATTGTAGCAGTTGTCATTTAACCGAAAAAAGCAAAAAACTCACCTTCCGCAACGGTTCGACATGGGAGCAACGGAGATTTACGAACTGTAACTCAAAAAACGTTATCTACCTCATAAAGTGCCCATGCAACCTTGAATATGTGGGAATGACAACACGAGCAATCAAAACACGATTGAATGAACACAAAAGCAATGTGCGATGTAAGAAAAGCACGACAAAAATGGCCACACATTATCTCACAATGCAACATTGCGTCAACGATTTAATAATGGACAGTAATCGAACAATTGCCCACTGATGCTGGCCTTTTCCAAAAGGAACAAAGATGGGTGTTCCGTCTGGGCACCCACATCATTGGGCTTAATGATGATGTGCCCTGGAGCCAACTATCAGCATAATTATCACAGCAACACCTGTGCTGCAGTTCACACAGAAAAACATATTCCATTATTCTAAATAAGAGGATTTCAAAAGGGTTCCCTGTCACGATCGACTGTGATACAATCTATACCGTGGCGAAGGGAAATATACTGCTCCTGTGTTCAAAACCGCTGAACAAAGCCGCTGTCCACACGCAGCACCATTCTACAGATAACTGGGGCATCGCGTAGACATTTGGACCGCAATCGCGCTCCTTTGAAAAAACCCAGTGCGCTAGGGGCTTTCCGCGCATGCGCGAAGAATTAAACAACAAGCCCTCGAACTGCGCATGCGCCTAGATGTAGCGGCGCACAGGGACACTAACTCGACCAGACAGACGCTGATCCTATGCTAACGCAGCAGTAACATACGATCGCC
Organism: Lissotriton helveticus; assembly: GCF_964261635.1. Lineage (NCBI taxonomy): Eukaryota > Metazoa > Chordata > Amphibia > Caudata > Salamandridae > Lissotriton > Lissotriton helveticus. Next base: position 410,167,920 of record NC_136060.1, read on the forward strand.
CTGTATGGCTGGCATGCGGAAAACCCATACATGGTGACACTCCCGTTTCCGCCCAATTAACGAAACAGAGTATAAATACCCATGTTCTTCGCATGACTCCACACCAGCGGAGTAGCGCGAGGGGTAAGGCGGCGATCAGAGTGTCCAGACCTTGTGAGTATATCATCTAAGAAAGAACAGCCTACAAGATATCCATTTTTACCTCAAAAGTAAGTGAGATTGAAATGTAAATTACAGCTACATTATTCTCTACTACAGATAGCCATTGGAGCAGCACCCCAACGCGCTGTTCATGAAGCCCACCAACCAGGCTTCACAAGTATGAGTACAACTGGCAGTAAAATCCTAGTTCTATGTGTTTTATGTTGTATGTGGTGTTAGTCCGTTTTTAATAGCTTATTAACAAGCAAATGGTGTGGTTCCAGGCGACTGTGCCTTGCAACTACCCGCTACATGGGTAACCATTAGTCTTTTGGTTTTTGTCTTTCTGCAGGTCATTGCACTTGCAGCAGACCGCTGTAGGCACACTTAGCCTATTCCTACAAAAAATTCACTTTTTTGTAAATAATTACACTTTTTTTGTAGAAGAAGACGTGAGTAGGGAAGGGAGTTTGTGCCCCTGTCCTGAAGAAGGAGCCTGTCTCCGAAACATGTCGACAACATAGCACACCAGAGATCCTGTTCATTAATATAACAGGTTGATCTCGCCCTGCACTTATTTTTAACAGTACCAGCCAGAGTTCGGAATAAAACTTTTTTTCACTCAAGTGCCAGGTACTTTTTAAATTTTCCTTCACCACGTTCCCTACTCACCTTAATCACATACCCCACACACTGTACACCACACATAGCCAACCTGAAAGTGCTCCCGCGTATCCGTAGGTCGCAGCACGCCGCATCCCGATAGAGGGGTGCGAAGACCCCAATGATGAAGCATGACACCAAGTGGCCTTTTGGTGTGTGAGGGGTATTTTATCAAACACTGAGTGCTTCAATACCCATTGATCACTCTTCACCTTTTTCCTCCTGATTTTGGATTTCTTTTGTTTATTTAAGTACCTCTACAGGTGACAATACTTTTATGGTGGAATCATGGGTAGTGCTAGGTTATATCAATTAAACTATTCCACCACAAAGGAAAAGTACTGTTTCACACCTCAGAATCAGTTTAAAACCAACGTTCATACTCATGTATTGAAAATCCTGAGTTTGTTGTCTTTATGAATAAGAAGGGATAACCAAATCAACCCACATTACTTTGGGAAATCACAGTTAGCATGCAAGGTTGCATAATGATCCAATTGAAATGGATTACTACCTGCAAAGTTATCTGAGATTTCTAAGTTTGCATCTCCTTAAAACTGCAAAGTTCACGTATATGGCAACTTTTCAAGAGTGATGTTGACTGAAAGTGCAAGGAGATGAAACTCTCCGTGCTGGTGGGAGCACTGTTACAAATACCTCAAGGTATTAATCCAAATAATGTAAGAAATAAAACAAGCTTATGTCCAAAAGTTCATTCAAGCATGAATAATCTTTATTCATGTGATGCATTTATCGTCTTGTGCAAACCAATATGGTTAATTTTCACCAATGGTAAGCATTTAACATTCAGCAGAAAACCCAATGCATTTCGGGTCGCACTTCGACCCTGTGGACATGGCGCAGGTGGTTTGCAGCACTTTGTGGATTATTACGCCTTTAAAACTTGACATGTGAGTGCACGTTGGTAACTATTGCTACTAACTTCTCAAGAGTACCTGGGCAGTTAGGGTTACTAATCTCAGGTAGTATTAGTCAGAACCATTTATCACTTGCGTCCAGGGGCTTAAACCTATTATTGGACATAAAACTGATCCCCAATTCCATCCCTTTACACCTGACTCTCGAGGTAGCAAAGTCCAGCAGTCCAAGGATTACTCATGGTGGTGATATGAGGTTCTAGACTCATCACTCAAAGGTTCTGATCAGTGATCTACAAATTGAAATATTGATTGAGGGCACCACAGGTTGTGAAAATATTGTCCCACCCCCTAGCATGATGCAAAAAGAGAGAGAGAGAGAGAGAGAGAGAGAGAGAAAGACAAAAAGAGAGAGAGAGAGAGAGAGAGAGAGAGAGAGAGAGAGAAACATCCAGCACTCTAAGGTCTTATTTGGTACCGCTCTCACAGCAGCGGCCGCCATAAATAAAGGGTGGTGGGGAGGGTAGGGTCACAAGGGAGGCGTCACCCGGAGAGGGTGGTTAATACATTATTTTAAAAATACCTTTTACTGCAGTTCGCTCCAGCATCGCGTCTCATCGCCCCGCCTCTCCTCTTCCTGCCTTCTAGTCCCAGCAGCCCCAGGGACAGAGTAGCGCTGGGATTGGCCTGAGTAGGTAGGAAAGACACCCTGCTCAGAACAGGGAGTCTGTGCGGTTTCTCCAGCCCAGCTGCTCAATGCAGCTGGCCTGGAGACAACCTAAGTGCGCATGTGTATTTTGGTTGGACGGAGACGGCCTGCCAAACACAACATGAGCATTTATGGAGTGGAGTGCACTAGCACTCCTCCTCCCCCTCCGATGCCTCAGACTGCCCCTCCCAATTCTGCTGACTAAGAGCCGGCAAATGTAAATTAAAACGATGCAAGAACATTGTTTTATTTTACATTTGCTAGCTCTGAGACAGGCAGAGAGGCGACGCTCCTATGTCATTGCGGAGGAGCCGCCACTGCACTCTCACAGATATTCCATCTTGTATCACAGTAAGGTTACAAAGAAGTATACTCCAATGAGGGAATAGTTCACTAAGCAGGAAGTGTAGTGTGTAACACCTCATGATTCCTACCCCCTGCAGAATTGGTTGAGATGATGCTGAAACCCCTGTAACTCAGAGTTATTCACAGACTTTAGGTTAAGTGGAGGCCCCCCGAAGGGTGGGACCACCTGCACTGCAAGGCCTGCAGGAGCCTTCTTACCATTCAGAACATACAAGACTTTAGTATCAGTTGTAACCACGAGAAGTTTGAAATTAAGTTAAAACAACACAATATACTCCATGGAGATGGTGACCATGGTGAACCTAAGCTAAGCAGGAATAAAGCCAGTAAGTCAGAAATCAAATTATAATCCAAGGATCCACTGCAAGATATCGAGAGCAGGGAAAGAACACGGGAAAAGGACAAAACCAGTACAAGGCAAGCAAAGCCCTGCTAACCGATGAAATTGTGGAGGAAAAAATAACAAAGAAAAGGGACGGGAGTGGTCAACAAACTGAACATCAAGCGAAAAATGAAAAGTTGCAAGGCATTTGCTTTCAGGATATTTAAATAGTGCTGCTGCCTGTTGTGACCCGGAAGATCCAACCCCTGACCTAAGGTGACCTGCTAGTCACAGTGCCCCAGCCGTCAGAGATCAGTCCGCCATAGCCATAAAGAGTAGTGTGTCACTGGTTTTCTTACATAAATTCTCAAAACTCCCAATCCTCTGCTGATTTCTGATGGTATCAGATATTGAATGAAGGATTAAGTGAGAACCTATTATAATAGCACATAAAAGCACATGGCAGTATTCTTGTCTGGGAGAGTAAACTATTTCCTCTCATGGTCTACATTTTGTTCTTCAATGATTTACCTTAAATTATCACTTTTCCAAGATTAGGGATAACATTATCATGTTCACGGCATCCTACTGCCTCTTGCCAATTACATTTACAGTGCTGTAACATAAGAATATAAACCTGTACTTTCCCAGGTCATTCTGCTTCTAGAGCAAAGAAGCCGCCAAGATTTTGGAACACTTCTTGGGGGTGTAACGTTCTTGTGCAACTGTACTGAATAAGATGTTTTTAAAACCTTGAAACTTTATATACTTATCTTTATAGATGTCTCAAAAGATTTTAGTAAATCAGGATAGGAACAAAGGCATTATTTACACTTTTTACAATGACCTAATTTCAGTTTCTTTAAAAGCAACACTAAGGTAAACATAGCATTGTGTTTCTGCTCTGTGCTACTTCTGTATGCTTAAGTACGCAGCATTTACAAATGCCATTTACTAATTTTCAATGTGCTTATATTTGATAGTTATCACTCTTTACTCATACAGGCACACTGAGTTCTGATGGGGCAAGTGAGAAATTCGGATTTTATTTTCAATTTCAAAATTAAGTGAAGCCGATACCTTTGACATAAAGCCAACACACACCTTTTTTGTAGGTCAACAAATCATAAAAACCTTAGGATTTTATGCAGGTTTGCTTTGGGAGGGAGGGGGAAAGCCAGAACCAGACCAATTTGTGTGTAAAAAAGGCTGCTTTATTGAAACAGTTGCATATAACAAATTCCAAAGCTGGCAACTGCCTTACAAAACTAAAACCTTGCTACACATTAAATGATCCCCCACCCTGTCATTTACATAAACAACAACATTATACAGTATTGCAGTTAAAAATGATGTGCTAAAATAGGAACCCAAATCCCATACCTGCCTTTCTGCAACTGTAACTAACAAACATCTACACTGAAAGTTAGACTACCTGCTTACCTTTATTTACCCCTGCTCACAAACTTCCAACACTTAACCAAAAACCTCTGCCAACCCTGGCCAACTTTTCGAAACCCCGCCAGCACCTATTCCAAGCGACAGCGTACATCAATTACCCTGTACGCCCCTGTCCTCAACAAATGCGGTCCACAGAAAAATAAAAAGAAAGACCACCCAGAAACTCTAATTTCTTAAAAAAGAGGGACGGGAGGGCGGGAACATTTTTTCTCTACACTACCCTGCTCCCAACCACCAGGTCACCAGAACCTAAAATGGTGGCTGGGAAAGCACGAGTGAGCCTCTTATACAATTGGGTTATAATTGGGCTGCAGCCCAAAAACAGCCCAAAATCTACAAAATGGCCGGCCAGGCCAGCCCAGCCCCTCCCAATCTGCCTGGGGGGCAGACCTCCCTGCGCTCGGCTGTCCCCCAAACCCTTGTGCATTAACTAATGAAGTATTGGCAAAGCCAGTCGGTCTCGCTTTGGGAATGCTGAGCGAGTGGCACGGTTAGCTTTGCCAATGCCTGACTGGCAATGTAAAAAATGTTTTAAAATGTATATATGTTTTCATGATGGTTGCAGTGTTGTGTGATGCAACGTCAATGACGACTCAATGCATGTTGCATCAGGCAAGACAGTGGCCATCTTCAAAATAAAGAGAAAAAAGTTGCTTTTCTTTTACAAATGGTCTGTTACTGCTATTGGCTTTACCAATACCATCGGATTTCACAAGCCTCTGGCATTGGTTAAGCCAATAGTGGCTACCACCATGGCACAAGACAGGGACCAAAGTAGCAAAAAAAAATCAGAAGAAGACAGAGCGAGCAGGGGTTCTCGAGCAACAGTAAAGCAAGAGAAAGAGAGGGGCAAAGGGGAGAAAATCACAAGGCAAAGGCAAGGCAAAGAAATAAATGAGCAGGGATCTGGTGCAATTAGAAGAAAGAAGAAAAATAAAAAGGCTCGAAAGAGGAAAACAGGCATTCGCTTCCATGGAAAGCTAAAAGACAAATGATATGTGAAGCTACATTGACAAAAAATAGAACCCTGGAATCAGTCGTGTAAGGATACCACACAGCCAATCAAAATGAGTGATGAGAGAGCTATGCACCTGTGAGGGACAAACGCAGAATAATGAGGGAAAGCAATGGGTCTAAAGCAGAACATTGAAATGGACAATGATGTCATCCAGCTCTTGTGAGAGTATCAGATGGCATGCTGCCTGCAAATCACAGCAAAACGCTGCCTATAGCAAAAGCCGAAAAAAATGAAAAACAATGCCTTTCTATTGGGCTAGAAAATGACAAAAAGAGATTTAATGTAGCCCAGGCAGAAACATCTTACACATGGTGGCAGCTAGAGAAATATGACCCTTTCATCATGGACATAGTGAAATATAACAAAATCGGACTGTTAGCCTACATTTTCACTGCAGGACAGAGTTGAACTATGGAGCAGGTAATTCTCTGATTTTCAACCATACCTGTTCAGTGGTGGCTTGCGAAATGTGGAAGTGGTGTGGCTTAAGAGCAAGGAATGAATTAAAGTGCAAGTTTTTGAAGGCGGCTTGGGTGTTGTCCGCCAGATAAAATTGTTTAGAATTGTTGCATTTTGGTGCAATTTTCACCACTTTTTCTGTCATAAATTGACCACAAATACAGTTCTTCTACTAGCTTCAGCCACCCACCCTCCCTATACCCAGGGTGTAGTGTTACGGGCAGAGCTGCTGACGTTGGAACTGGAGAACCAGGTTCAATTCTTGTTGTTGACTGAACATCCTATTAGTCTGGGCAAATCACATAGGGCCAGTTTCATCTTTTTCCACGCACACCTTGCTGCACTGTGCTCCGTGAAAGAGAAAAGGTCGGAATGTGCTGTGTATATATATATATACTAGCTAAGTGCCCGGAGTTTTATTGGCAATTGGAACTGTGCTCAATTTACTCCGTGACCACCGCAAGATCGGACCGAACAAGAGGCCGCTGCCAGGAGCAGAGGGTTATTATATGGGGAGGTGATCTGACTTCAGCTACGTCTTACGGCCCGGTGTGTGTCTGCAATTGAGGTTTGGGCGTAGGGGACTCAAGGGCATCCTGGACTCAAACAACTGCTGGGGTTTCGTAAACAAGAATCAAGACCCTCCTTTTGCCTGGCAAACTCAACACTCACAAGAGTTTTATATTTCACGCTGCAGCGCCTACACAAACAGGTGAATGCTGGGACCTGTAGTCAGTCAAGCCAGGCTACAGGTGCCCTGGATGGAGCGTGATTTGCTGAACTCCCGCCAATGGGAGCGCCGCAGTACTACAAAAGAGGGAGCAGTTTCAACTCTGATGCAGGAGGCATCTGACGAAGGCAATTCCAGCCAAAATGCATTATGCCGCATCTTTGTTTAATAAAGGACTCCCAACGAAATCCCCGCTGTATCCTCGGATTCCTTCTCCAAGTGGTCGTGTTTGTGATATATATATATATATATATATATATATATATATAGAGAGAGAGAGAGAGAGAGAGAGAGAGAGAGAAAGAGAGAGAGAGAGAGAGAGAGAGAGAGAGAGACATTCCTGTTCTCTCCTTTTGTTTTTGCACTTATGGCTGCCTGGCGCCAACACATGCATCTTACTTTTTTTTTTTTTTTTTTTTTTTTGGAGTTCAAAACTGCTTTATTGCATAGGAAAAAAAACCAGTACACAGCTTCTTGCGCCTACAACCCGGAGGCCGGCAGCGTAACAATCAAATACAACACAGCCTTGTGACCGGCATCCCGGAGGCCCGGCGGCGTATCATAGGATCAGGCGATAGTAGTAGCGCATCCGGCGTTGCTAAGCATCTGAGGATGGACTGCAGCAGAACAGTGTTTTCAGTTATTGTTTTTTTAAGTTGAACAAACTTCCCAACATTCAACAAACTAAGAGGCGTTAAAGACACGCTCGGATATGATGGCCCGAGCCGATAGAGTAATATAGATAGGCAAGATCGTACTCATCGCAATAGTCGTAGAACAAGAGTCCTGACGGCATAGAATCAACGCTATAGGAAGCGACATGTATGGTGTCAGGGAGTGTCATTGAATATGAGGGGGGTGAATACATGTCATGGGTGGCATGGATGGACCCTGGATAGAGCAAGGGGGGACAGGCGTCACTAAGAGGGAGGTCCACGGTGATGAGCAACATATGGGGTGCACTGGGCAGGGCGGAGACTCATGGCTTGGGAACAGGGAGACACCCCCCATCAGAACGGAGAGGAGATGCATATGTATTGACGAGAATGGTGGTCCCACTTTAAGTCCCAGCAGTGTCGCTAATCCCTAGTATGGTTCCCCTAAGGTGTATCGTCGTCATCCGTCTGTGCGAGTAAATAGCACACTAGGGGGCCCCAAATATCTTTAAGCCGATTCATGACCGGTAACAAGTCAGCGAAGGTAGTATGCTGCTCCTGACAGTAGGTCAAGTCTGCTAGCCAGTCCTTAAATTTAGGCGCTCTGCCTCGACCCCATCGGCACGCCACCCGCCTCTTAGCCAAGAGTAATGCAGTATCGACAAATTTCCGACAAGATTTAGGGATATGCGGAGTATGCCCGAGGAGTGCCATCAAGGGGTCCATAGGCACGGCGCCCTTCGTCATCGCTGTGAGGGCGTCCGTTACCTGTTGCCAGTAGTGCAGTACTAGAGGGCATCCCCACGCCAAGTGCAGGAAGTCTGCGTGTTCGGCATGGCAGCGCCCGCATCGATCATCATCGGCTAAGCCGAATCTGTGTTTCCGCACTGGTGTATAATACACCCGTTGTAGAAATTTGTAATGTATGATTTTCAGTCTACTGCTTGCGGAGATACGAGACATGAGGATACAGCAGTATTGCCATTGCTCATCAGTGAGGTCAGCAGCCAGCTCAGCAGTCCAATGTACCCGGGCACCAGCCCCAGGCACTGGAGCCGCAGCCCTGAGCTGACGGTAAAGGCCAGAGACCTGATGTGTCCCATCCTGTGAGCAAAGTAGGAAATGAAGTGGAAGTAGGATTTCAGGTTCATCAGGGAAATCAGGCAGAATGTCCCTCATCCCCGCGCGCAGGCGTATATAATAGAAAACTTCAAGCGGGGTGCGGCTATGAGATGCAAACAACAGCTCTGCAGACTTAAACTGACTGTTCGAGAACAGGTCGCCCCAGCAAGCAACTCGTACCCTCGCACAAAGGGTGCGAAAACCCTGTTCCTGTAGCAGGGCGAGATCAGGATGAAAAGTCAGCGGCAGCTTGGGTGAATACGGCAGGCGGCAAGACAAACTCTTGGCAATACGACGCCACGCGTCGAGTGTACATGAAACTGAGGTGTTCGATGTGGGTATGGACGATTCCGGGCAGTGAAGCAGCCCATTGAGCGGAATAGGGTGTACAATCCAATCTTCTACCGCAATGTGAGGCATGAAGGGGGTAGGGGCCAGCCAGTGGTAGGCGAATTGCGCCTGTGCACATTGATAATATGCTTCAAAGTCAGGTACATCAAAGCCTCCCTTGTCATATGGAAGGGTGAGCGTGGACCATTTCAACCGTGGGTCTTACCCCCCACCAGAATAACCAACGCAGTTCCAACTTCAGGGTTTTGAAGAAAAAAGCGCCAGGAAAATAGGGAATGTTAAGGAAAAGATATAGGAAGCGGGGGAGAATCACCATTTTTATAAGGGATGCCCTTCCGGCCATGGAGAGCGGCAGGGTTATCCAACGATCTACTGTGGTAGCTAATTTAGTGATTGCTACTCCGTAATTGGACCGTAGTGTCTCGCTCCTATCTCGGGAAATTTGTATCCCCAGGTATCGAAGATCGGTCCGACACCACTCCAGCGGATAGTCAAGGGGAAAATCGGCAACCGCCTCCGTTAGAGGGAAAAATTGCGACTTGGACCAATTAATGTGTACACCTGACATTCTGCCGAACACAACGAATTCTCGGAGTAAGGGGTTAAGGTGCACCTCAGGGTGTTTAACATAAAGCGTGATGTCATCAGCATAGAGGGATACATCGATTTGCCGCTTCAAGCATTGTATCGCCCCCTCCCGGTGCAGTTGACGTAGGCGAGAGGCAAGAGGTTCAACAGCTATAGCAAACAAGAGGGGAGATAGGAGGCATCCCTGGTGCGTGCCTCTAGTAATGTCAATAGGGTGCGAAAGACGACCATTTACAAGTACTCTCGCCGTGGGTCGAGAATAGAGCAGGCGGACCTAGGATATGAAGAGTTTCGGGAACCCCATACTAGCTAATACAGAGAATAAGTAAGGCCATTCGACCGAGTCAAATGCCTTGGAGGCATCGAGGAAGACGGCTGCGACCGGCATGTCGGGGTGTACTGTGCTGAGTAGAGAGAATAAGGTGCGGAGGTTATGTGAGGTAGAGCGGCCAGGCACAAACCCAGATTGATCGGGCAATACGATCCTGGACATTAGTAGTGATAGGCGAGTAGCCAGAACCTTAGCGAGTATCTTGACATCGCAATTTAGGAGGGAGAGCGGGCGGTAAGAGTTGCAGGAGCTGGGATCCTTATCGGGCTTCAAGAGGGAAGTAATAACCAGCTCCCGCATAGAGCCAGGAAGAACGCCGTCGCCAAGCGATTCTGCGTAAACCTCTCGGAGAACCAGGAGCCATAATATCTATGTATGCCTTATAGAATTCAGCAGGGATGCCATCGAGGCCGGGGGCCTTGCCGTTCTTGAGGGACATAATGGCCTCGCGAATTTCATCCAGCTCGATGGGGGCCGCCAGAAACGCTCTGTCCCCATCGCTGAGCCAGCAGAGCGCCACATCCCTCAGATAAGCAGCATAAGATGTATCGGACACTGTGTCAGAAGTATAAAGTGTGTGGTAGTGGGATGTAAAAGCAGTAAGCAGCTCGTCCGAGTCCCTGACCGTAGTCTCGTGTGTGTCAGTAAGTTCAAGTATGGTGTTGCGTTCTCGTGAGGCCCACGTGAGTGTTGCAAGTACCCTTCCTGGCTGATCTCCCTCACAGTATTTTCTGGCCTGCCAATGTTTCCCACGGAACTTAGCCTCCCTAGCAGCCTCTTCCTCATACTTCGACAATGTGTCCCTAAAAGCAGCGTGTGTATCAGGGCCATCGTCCGCCACCATGCGGAATTCTAGTGTTCGCAGCTCCCTTTCTAGTCTGTGAATAGTGTTTTCAATATCTCGCAGGACCCCAAAGCTTTTGGAAATGCAGTATCCTCTAATGGTCACCTTAAAGGCCTCCCAGATGTGTTTGACCAAATCCACTGACCCCTTATTTCTGGGGAAAAAGGCAGCTATCTCATCACCCAACTCAATTCGGAACAGACTATCCAACAGGATCTCAGGACGGAGTCTCCAATATGGTCTGGGGCTATCCCACCCAGGAATGCGAAGGTGTAGCAGGACGGGACTGTGATCAGAGTATGTTCTCGGCAAATGTGTCACTCTTAACACCTCTATGGTAATCCCTCTGGTAAGTAGAAAAAAATCCAGTCGCGCCCATGTTCCCATGTGTGAGGTAAAGTGTGTGCCTTCCCTCCCATGTGGGTGTAAGTGCCTCCATATGTCCATCAGCTCGCCCTCCATGATCATCCCCTCCAGCGCCCCGCGTGCCCTGGGCTTATAGCTGCATACTCCATCTGCCCTATCTAGATGTGGTATCAACGCTAGATTGAAGTCACCACCCCAGAGAACGTGACACGAGCCAGCGTCCATGATCTTGCCCCATAATGTGGTAAAGAAAGCAGGTGTATCCACGTTAGGAGCATAGCTGACAACAAATGTGTATGTGTCCCGACCCAGTCTGCCCCACAATAGAGCATAACGCCCCTCACTAACCACCAGATCCCCGCATTTATGGAACGGCACACTACGAGCAATAAGGATGGTGACTCCTCTCGCATAGGTGAAGTATGAGGAGAAGGTGCGGATTCCAGCCCACTTACTCGCAAAGGTGTTACCTCCCTGCGGTGCCAAATGGGTTTCCTGCAACATGGCCACCTGGGCACGGTGTCTATCGAGATAAGCGATGACATTCCGACATTTTTTAGCATCATTAAGTCCTCTAACATTCCATGACATACAGGTCAATTGTGTGTTCAAAGCAGCCATAGATAGAAGAATAACAAGTTTAGCAGTTCTAGCCCATGCGACGAGACCGAGCCCACTCCAACTAGCCGACATAAGTACTCATGACAGTGCATAAGTCGAACAAACATTCCAAGCGATAAGAGCCTCTTTCGGAACCAACCCACCCCCCTCCCACCCCAGCATCCCAATCATGCCAGTAGCCATCTTTCCCCACCCATTGTCCCTCCCCCCCTCCCCCTCCCCCCCAACCTCTGCAACAATGTCAACAACATAAAGAGTTGCAAGGGGAACACCCTGTAGGGATATATCATAAAGTAAGCACAGCCACTTCATCCGCCCATGGCAACGAGTCTGTACCGCCCTTGGTGGAGGCTAGGGTCAGGAGAGTGGTCCTTGGGTTACGTTACCACAGGAGTGATGAGGCAGCGTGGGTCCATCGTGTGTGGTCATCTCTTTTCGTGCGCTCGAAGCAAGAGTCAGTGTATGACAGTGCAGGTGAAGCAAAAAGTTCAGTAGTTGCAAGCGATCAGTGTTCATCCGCTGCCGAAGATGGGTCCTCGTCCTCTAGGTCCGCTGCAGCATTGCGCTCCTCCCTACGTGCCTTACGGATCAACTTTAGGAAATCTTCCACTTTTTGAGGGTTGGTAAAGAAACGTTGTTTCCCCTGATGTGTGATCCGCAGCTTTGCCGGGTAAAGTAGAGCATAGTCCAGTTGAGCTTCTCGCAGCTTCTTTTTCACAAGGATGAACTTGCGTCTCTCCTCCTGCACCAGAGGGGTGAAGTCCGGATATATGGAGAAGCTAACGCCATTGTATTGCAGGGTTTGCTGAGATCGGGCCGCCCCCAGCGCGACATCTCGATCTCGATAATTTAACAATATAGCAATAATTGGCCTAGGCGGCAGTCCGGGCTTAGGAACAGGTGCTAATGATCGATGTGCTCTCTCGATGATAAATTGAGGAGAGAAAGCGTCCTCTCCGATCGAGCCTTTGAGTAGTTTCTCAACATAGAGCTCCATCCTGCCCGTGTCCGTGGATTCCGGAATGCCCGTGACGCGTATGTTGTTGCGTCGGCTGCGGGCTTCCAAATCCTCGTTCTTGGCCGCCATGACTCTGAGCAGGTTGTCAATCCTGGCCAACTGTGTGGTGTGAGTTGAGGTGATATCGTCATTATCGGATATGCGTTGTTCCGTAGCCGTTAGCCGCTCCTCGTGGTGATCCACTTTATGAACCAGGGCATCTAGCCTGGCGGTGACGCCGTCAACCTTTTCCACCACAGTGGCAAACCCCTGCCTCATCTCCTGAAACAGGCTATGTAAGTCAAGGTCTTTAGTAGGAGTAGCAATGGCCTTTGAGGACGCATCGCTTGGCCCGGGATCGGCAGGCACCGATTTTGTGCCTTTTTTGGCGCCATCAAAGCTCAGTTTCGTTTGACGATTTTCGGGTCGCACCATGTTGGTGGCTGGACGCGGCCTCTCTGCCGCCGCGTGTCCGATCGCCGCTGTGTGCCCAGGTGTCCGCTGAGGGGATGGCGATGCAATCCCAACAGGAAGTGCGCAAGTGTGCAGGTATAACTCCGTGCGGTATGAGCCGGATGAGGCATCTCTAATGCACGGCGAGCATTGCTTGGGGGGGGGGTATAGGCCGTCCGTCACTCTTCGCGCCCTTAGTCCCTCCGGTGGAGATGGGTTACAAGGCCCGGTGGCAGCAGTGGTATAGCCTCAGTCACCTTGTTAGGAAAGTAGGCCCCAAATTCAGCCCCGCTTTGTGAGGGTAGGTGCACAGGCCACCAGTTCGTGGTAAACGTGGAAGGCATCCGCCGGCGGGGGGTGAAGCAGACCACAAGGTCCGAGGGGGTCAGCGCCACCTCCGACGTGGGCAGGCAGGGAGCATGCAAACAACGGTTCGTCAGGAGGCCCTCCCGTAGTCCGGCGGTCTGGTAAGCACGGCCGCGCTCGGCCCCCCCACCGCCTGCGGGGATCGCAGAAACAGCCGCCTCCGTCCGGCTTGGGCGCCTCTCAACTCGCGCTGCTCCGTGGAGGGCACTGCTTAAGCCCGGCTCCCCGCCGTAGCTCAAGGGGCCGCTACGCCGCCCCGAGCCCTCCCGCACTGCTCAGCGTCTCACCTCCAGCCAGGGCGCCACGAGTCAGTTCTCCAGCCGGGGGCGAGGCGCATGGAAGGACGATACTGCCGCACTCCGACCGCAAGGTCCCACGCAGAAGTCGCCCGGGCCCCGATCGGTCACCTGCAATCTTGGCCTATCCCCCCGCGGCCAACCTCGGGGTCGCGTAGTCCGCCACAGCCGGTCTCCTCCGCTCACGGGCTCCATGCGTGCTTGCGGTGAAACTTCAATCGGCGCCACCGCCGGCTCCGGACCACACAACGGCCCCAAAATCAGGTCGAGTGTAGAGGGCACCCCCCTACAGCAGATGGGGGGTGAATCCGAAGGTTTCTCACCCTGTGGCACAGGATATTGAAAGGATAAATTACCAAGGAGCGGGAGCTACTCAACTAGGCAGCCATTCTGCTTGTGCGCCCTCTAGCCCCCCCCAACACATGCATCTTACTTGATGGTGCAAGGGTACCTGCATTGTAGGCATGATTCTTTTTTTGCAGGCAAGGGTACAGTCCTGCACAAAAACAATACAGTGAGGCTTTTTCCTGTTTTTTTGTGTGCTGCAGACACACGGAGAAAGATGAAAAAAACGGGAGAAATAAAAATATTTCCCCTTGGTGTGCCTCCCCTGGAAAGGCATAGCATTTTGTCGCATTCTCAAGTGTACCACTCATGGCAAATTTTAGGGTGCGCCAAAATCCATGGGTGGATGCATGGGAACACTCACACTCCACCCATGGAATGCGTCCCTGGGGCAGAGAAACGCAAGGTGGCAGCTTGCACTGCCCTTTGTTACTCCATATTTACCAAGCACCTCAGGGCCACACAACGCGGTCTTGTGTGGCTTGTTAAATCTCATCTAGGTTTTGCGTCACCCTTGTGCTACCCTATGTGGCACATGGGCAACACAAAACTTTGATAAATATTCCCCTTAATCTCCCATGTGCCTAAAAAAAGTTAATGCAACCTTGTGTAATGTAATTGGTGTTCAGTAAAGCATGTCAATACCTTTCGGCTCGAGCTTGCGCTATATTAATACTTCCCATAGAGGTTAAAAACATAGATAACCATTTAGTGGCTGATTTGTACAAAGTGAAACCAGAAAATCTGGATAAATCATGGCTTCTCCCACCTAAATTGTGTGATCTTAGATAAATATTTTATTTCAACTCCATTTTCTTCATTATCACATATAAAAGAACTTTCAAATATCAGAGAACCAGTTGTACAAAAACCTATTCAGTTTGATTTATTAGACTAATATGTTGATTTATAATAATCTGGGCCACAAACAGGGTTCACATGATTTTTGCCTTGCCCATAGCTCACTAAAGGTTCACGTTTAAAAACTAACACTTTTAAAAAGCACTTTTCAGTGCAATATGTGACGTATTAATATAAAAGCTTCCTCATGTTAAAGTAAAAAAGTGTATTTTTCATTTTGAAGAGGCATCATAATATAGTGTTTGTTGTATATACTGCTGTTGATCTGGAGAGAACCAGAGGGAGAGCAAATAGTGGGAAAAGAAGAAAGCGACTGGATAAAAACAGGGAGGAAAAGGAAGGAGAATGGAGAAAGGAAGGGGAAAGGGGTGGGAAAGTGAACCCAACCGTGAAAGACATACAAGTCAAGACCACTTACCCCATTGTCTTCTTGTCCAGTTAGTGTCAAAGACAATAGCACTACACACTAACAATCTGCACCGCTTCCTTTCCACAAGGCCAAGCTGTCATCAACTAAAATCCTCTCTCTGGCTGGAAGGCTCTAAACAGATACATGAGGCGCAGAAGTATATGCTGTATATCTGTTTAGAGCATGCAGCACAGAGCCATGAGTTTGGCATTCTTGCAAAGGCTGCAACCCCTCCCTCCCATTCTTAGCATGACAGGCAGCTTTAAATAACAGGCAAGCAACCCCAGGAGTACAGGGCTGACACTGCACCTGCCCGGGTTCGACTTCAGAATGCAACGCTTCATTGTATCATTTGTGGGCAGTCCCTGGTGACCCCAAGTAGTGCAGAAGTGGGCTGACAGCATGACAGCCCTTAGTCTGCTTAACATTCGCTGCTGCCAACTGGCACATGTGCGTTTGCGCATGTGCTTCCGTTTTCGAGGATGAACAAGGCAGTTTAATGGTTAAGGATGGTTATGGCTTTTTCCATATCGTATTTAATTGAAAGGGCCAGTAGTGGGTCAGTAGGGCTAGGTTGGGGGGTGGATTCAACAGACGACCACAAGGTAAAATTAAATAAATAATAAACTTTCCCTTCTTGTCGTCGTCTTTCGAAATCCCCCCCAACCGGCCTCACCGCTCTTACCTGCACGAGCCCCTCCTGGAAAGGGCATAACCCCTCGGCCCGCCCCTAGAAACCATCTCTGTACCTGTTGCTCCATATAGATGCACTGATGCAGGGAGCAGGACTGAATAGACAACATCAAGTAGTGATGTATGATTTTATCTGGTACCGTAATTGTGACACAGAGGCTGACATTATCCCACCCTCTCCTCCCTTTGACTCTGGTTTCAATGTTTTAATTGCTGATAAGTTTATTATTGCCATCACTTGCTGATAAGTTTTTGTTACCATCAATGCTGTATGTGAATTTTCTCTAAGGCTTTACTTCCCAAAATGGTTTCTTAACCTGTTTTCTCTCCTTTCCAGGTAACACCGTTTAATGGTCTGGTCCTGTCTCCTAACAAGGGTCCTCACTTCACTGCTTCCCTTCTGAATTTCTTCTCCATTTGCAAGTTCAAGGTGGATCTCACCCTTTGCCGATGTCCTTTCCTGCTGCGATTGTTTTGAAAGAGGCAGACTGTTTCCTGGTTATACCCTTTATCCTGTGTTATCTCTATTCTAGAACTTTTATCCTTTGTGATATAGTGTGGCTGCTTGTGAGTTGTTAAAGGATAATGCATAATGTCAGCCTCCGTGTCTTTAATGAAATCCAGATATTCTGGTCATGTTAATAGGAGAATCGCAATTTTATCTGGTACCGTAATTGTTTTCGTGAAAATCACTGTGGGCCTGATTCACGAAGTACACTTTTGGGCAAGATTACTCTTTTTAGGTATTGACGAACTATGACTTCATAGTAGCTTTATGACTGTGGAGACTCCGCAGTCAGGTGGAAAACACTGCACATAAAAAGATTGATTGCATTATTAGCATTATTCCATTATTAAGATCCTAGATCTGGCTCCATTCAGGCCTAGGAAGCTGTTCTTCAGACGATCAATGAACTTGTTTCAAACATCTGATACTCCCTGCCGAACGGCTGCATCCTTATTTAGTTGGGTTTGTATTTGATTGACATTAGTATGCGTGTGGAACTGCACCAGGTATTGTTTGCTAAAAGCTGCAGCTGCGGGGACATGGCTGAACTGTTTGATCTGAACTTTATTTGTAGAATAGCCAGGGGTGTGCCAGTTCCATTGAAGTGCTCTGCCAACCAATTCTTTTTCTCAGTTGTCAGATGCCAACCAATTATTTTTCTCAGTTGTCAGAATACTTTGGCCCAGTTACAAGTTGGAAGGGGCGATACTCTCAGGTGCACAATCCCTCCACTCGAGCGGCCCAACTGTCTTTGTGTGGCATGGTGAGCAAAAGAACGATGGATTTTTGTTGTTGGACTCACTCCTGAGGCGGAAAGCCGGGAGTCTTTTAAATCTTTTATGCATTTGGTGTAATAACGTGTTTTTAACTTGGAAATCACTTAAATTACTCACGGCCATTACCCTCTCGTGCTCACACACCGCCCAGCCGAGTGAAGGCTGACGCGATAGCGCCGATTGGTTAAACGCCGCCAAACCCAGCAGCGGACATGCCCACCGCGCTGGCCACGCCCCCTGCCACACCATAAGAGGCGCGCTGACTGCGAGCGCGGTGTGTTTTGTTGTTGGACTCACTCCTGAGGCGGAAAGCCGGGAGTCTTTTAAATCTTTTATGCATTTGGTGTAATAACGTGTTTTTAACTTGGAAATCACTTAAATTACTCACGGCCATTACCCTCTCGTGCTCACACACCGCCCAGCCGAGTGAAGGCTGACGCGATAGCGCCGATTGGTTAAACGCCGCCAAACCCAGCAGCGGACACGCCCACCGTGCTGGCCACGCCCCCTGCCACACCATAAGAGGCGCGCTGACTGCGAGCGCGGTGTCTTTTGTTGTTGGACTCACTCCTGAGGCGGAAAGCCGGGAGTCTTTTAAATCTTTTATGCATTTGGTGTAATAACGTGTTTTTAACTTGGAAATCACTTAAATTACTCACGGCCATTACCTTCTCGTGCTCACACACCGCCCAGCCGAGTGAAGGCTGACGCGATAGCGCCGATTGGTTAAACGCCGCCAAACCCAGCAGCGGACATGCCCACCGCGCTGGCCACGCCCCCTGCCACACCATAAGAGGCGCGCTGACTGCGAGCGCGGTGTCTTTTGTTGTTGGACTCACTCCTGAGGCGGAAAGCCGGGAGTCTTTTAAATCTTTTATGCATTTGGTGTAATAACGTGTTTTTAACTTGGAAATCACTTAAATTACTCACGGCCATTACCCTCTCGTGCTCACACACCGCCCAGCCGAGTGAAGGCTGACGCGATAGCGCCGATTGGTTAAACGCCGCCAAACCCAGCAGCGGACACGCCCACCGCGCTGGCCACGCCCCCTGCCACACCATAAGAGGCGCGCTGACTGCGAGCGCGGTGTCTTTTGTTGTTGGACTCACTCCTGAGGCGGAAAGCCGGGAGTCTTTTAAATCTTTTATGCATTTGGTGTAATAACGTGTTTTTAACTTGGAAATCACTTAAATTACTCACGGCCATTACCCTCTCGTGCTCACACACCGCCCAGCCGAGTGAAGGCTGACGCGATAGCGCCGATTGGTTAAACACCGCCAAACCCAGCAGCGGACACGCCCACCGCGCTGGCCACGCCCCCTGCCACACCATAAGAGGCGCGCTGACTGCGAGCGCGGTGTCTTTTGTTGTTGGACTCACTCCTGAGGCGGAAAGCCGGGAGTCTTTTAAATCTTTTATGCATTTGGTGTAATAACGTGTTTTTAACTTGGAAATCACTTAAATTACTCACGGCCATTACCCTCTCGTGCTCACACACCGCCCAGCCGAGTGAAGGCTGACGCCATAGCGCCGATTGGTTAAACGCCGCCAAACCCAGCAGCGGACACGCCCACCGCGCTGGCCACGCCCCCTGCCACACCATAAGAGGCGCGCTGACTGCGAGCGCGGTGTCTTTTGTTGTTGGACTCACTCCTGAGGCGGAAAGCCGGGAGTCTTTTAAATCTTTTATGCATTTGGTGTAATAACATGTTTTTAACTTGGAAATCACTTAAATTACTCACGGCCATTACCCTCTCGTGCTCACACACCGCCCAGCCGAGTGAAGGCTGACGCGATAGCGCCGATTGGTTAAACGCCGCCAAACTCAGCAGCGGACACGCCCACCGTGCTGGCCACGCCCTCTGTCACGTGTCCCCTAGCTGCCATAAATTATGTTGAGGTACAGGAAGCGCAGCGGGAGCGACGATTGCGCGCCGAAGGCGCGCATAAGGCAAGCTCGTCTGCGCTCGTCCGCGCCGAGGCCGGGCCTAGGGCCACCCCCCCTGTCACAGCGGGCCCCTGCCTCAGCCAGAACACCGCTATTCGTACCTACACTTCCTCCCAACTCCGCATCCTCAGACATCGGGAAGACGCCCCTCATGCACTACCTCGACTAGACTATACCAACCCCAGTATAGGTCCGTACGAATGCCCTTTCTGCACAGAGGATACACCCACTACCCCTCCGGTCCCCACCCAGCAAGTCCGTGCAGCACTTATAAATGTGAGATCACTTCCCAAACATTAACTGGAAATATCCGAGTTTATTGACCAACACAAACTGGACCTACTATTCATCACAGAGACTTGGAGCGATGAATCCTCAGGGCCAGATTTTAATGCTGCCACTCCCACTAACTACTGTGCATGTAGACTCGACAGACCAAAAAAAAAGGGTGGAGGGCTAGCAATTATATACAAAGATCATTTTAAACTTACAACGGTAGAGGTAAAACAACCTGAGTGTGAGGAGCTTTTATTCACCATTGATTATCTCAGGAAAAACCTAATTTAAGGGTATCCTTATCTACCGCCCCCCCGGATCTAGATCGAAGTTTCTCACGCATCTGGGTAATCTAATTGAGGCCTCTATGGGATCCCCTCACTTCACAATACTGGGTGACTTCAATTTTCATCTTGAAGCTCTTAATGATCCTGATACATCACCTCTAATTAACGATTTAGAAGCAGCTGGCCTTCTTCAAATGGTAAAAGAACCCACCCATCAAGCGGGTCATACCTTAGATGGAATATTCACTAACAGTCCCCACATCTCTGTCACCCGGGTAATCCCCCGAATCTGGACGGATCATGCAGCTGTGTGCTTTTCGATAAATACTACCCCGAATTTATTGCCAACTACATCCTCTAGTTCAGTCCCGTATAGGGACTGGAAACATATTAACATCAATTCACTAGAGGAGATGTTGCTTGGTAGCACCCTGCCAGATACACAAGATCCGGAGCTAGCCTCCTCCAATTTCCTGAGCTTGCTAAACACAGCTTGTAACAAATTAGCCCCAGTAAAAATTTCTCACTGCAAGAGAACGCGCCCTTCGGCACAATGGTTCACGGAACCCCTACGCCTACAGAGGCAATATTGCAGGAATTTAGAGAGGCTATGGCGCCGCAGCTACAGTCCTTACGACAAGACAACTTACAAAAACGCCCTCTCCTATTATAAAAGGCTTATTATATCAGAAAAGAGCTTATATTATTCATCTCAAATCAACCAGGCAAAAAACTCGGTAGCACAACTATTTCAGGTCGTCACTCTCTTGTCTAATCCACAGGCCCCGCGTGTGGAAGGTTCCCAGGCTCTTTCAGACACTTTGGCCAAATTCTTTGAGACGAAAGTCAGTTCCATCTTCTCAACCTTCTCTCACAACCCCCTTGCTCCCTCACCCAAGGCACTCCCCACCCCCAAAGTACCAAAATTTACAGCCTTTGAACCAACCACTCAGGAACACATCCAACAACTAGTGGCCTGCACGAAATCGGGCTCCCCTCTTGACCCATGTCCGCCCATGATCATGAATCGCATTCCGGAAGCTATCTCACCTGCCCTAACTTCAATCTGCAATACAATGTTCCTAACAGGCACCTACCCATCTGTCTGGAAGGAGGCTATTATCAAACCTCTTCTAAAAAAAACATCCGTGGACCCTCTACTCCCTGCCAGCTATAGACCTATTGCCTGTCTCCCTTTCCCAGCCAAGATATTTGAGAAAGTTATGAATATTCAACTATCTTCATTTATCGAGGACAACAACCTATTGGATGACACCCAATTTGGGTTCAGAAGAGGCCACGGAACGGAGACAGCGCTGCTTAAAGCAGCAGACGAGATAAGGGCCACAATGGACAAGGGAGGATCGGCAGTTTTAATACTCTTGGATCTCTCCGCGGCCTTTGACACGGTCGATCATGTCACTCTGATCGACCGTGTCTCGGCATTGGGAATTGAAAACAAAGCCAAAGAGCTCTTAACCTCGTTCCTGACAAACCGGCCTCAGGCGGTTAAAATGGGCAACTACACTTCCCAAACATTCTTCCTCCCCTGCGGAGTACCACAGGGCTCCTCGCTAAGTTCGACGCTTTTTAATATCTATGTTGCGGACTTAGCGAGGGTTATAAAAACATATGGAAATGCCCTGACAACTTATGCTGACGACACACAACTGGTGCTATCAGTATATAACAACGGTACGGCGGTGGCAGCTAACTTTCAAGAGGGTATGCTGGCAATAAGCTCCTGGATGTCATCCAACTGTTTGAAATTAAACTCTGACAAAACAGAGGTGATGACATTCGGGAACTTGCAACCCATTTGGTCCCCGCAGTGGTGGCCAACACAAATGGGTGCTCCCCCCCTGCCGGTGACTAAGGTACGCAACTTGGGAGTAATCTTCGATAACAAGTTGACTTTTCTCCATCACGCCAATTCGGTGGTATCATCAGCTTTCTTTATCCTAAAACGAATAAAGAAACTACTCCCATACCTACCTCCAACCACGGGGAAAATGTTAATGAGTACACTAGTGTTCTCTCGAACAGACTACTGTAACTCACTCCTACTGAACTCCCAAGAAAAAATCCTCAATAGACTGCAAACCGTGCAGAATGCCGCAGCCAGAATCCTTCTAAAGATTCCTAGATTTACTTCGACCTCTCAGTATATTAAACAGCTGCACTGGCTCCCTATCAGGAGCCGTATCAAATTTAAAGCTCTATGCATAGCTTATAAAGCCACCAATAAGCAAGGACCACTATACTTACAAAAAGCTTTTGCCCCTCCTGAGTATTCAAGAACTTTACGCTCTGCATCAGCCCACTTGTTGAAAGTCCCACGGACAAAAAAGTCCAACTGGGGAGATAGATGCTTCACCATCTCAACGGCCAGGCTTTGGAACACTTTACCATTCCATATAAAAACTGCCCCAACACTTCTGCAGTTTAGAAAGAAACTCAAAACGTGGTTGTTCCCACTATAAGCACCACCTGTCCACCTTTCCGAGAGAGTTCTGCAACACTAGCGCCGAGACACCCGCAAGGGTATTTGTGCACTCTAAAAATCGAATAAATAAATAAATACATTTAACCCAAATCTCTTGACTGGGGATGAATTAATGATTTATTCAGCATTCCCTCCATCATTTGTTTGCTAAGCACTTTTGTGTGTCCGCAGCCAAAGTCCATTGGTGAGCAACATGAGACCTGGTTTTACTAACCACAAATCGTTTTAGGCTTCGACTGCAACTGCAGTCCACCCTAATCCCCGTCCACCGCCCAGCATTATCGTATGGCTTGGAGGGAGTATGTTATACTTCCCCCTACCAGTCCCCATCCTCTCCAGTTCAGAGCCTTCTGGCAAATGGAGTGCTAATCCATTTAGAAAAGGAAATCATGTGTGGATTTAGAAAAGAGGGTGTGCATGTTAATTCTCTTTTCCATGGTGATGAACTCAGAATAGGAACATTCCTTTGCAAAGATACTGGCCAGATGTGTTAATTCTGCCCACCCAGACTCCACACCTAAACCCACGCAACTTGAAATCTGGCCCATAGTAGTCGTGGAGGCATGTCATCCGGTTCAAATATGTCATTACATACACTCCATAGGTGAAGGTGACAGTGCAGTTGTACACAGCCGAGTCTATGTATGGTTGGGCTGTAGTGGTGAAATCGTCCCATGGGGATTTAATAATTATTTCTGTAATATGATTGTTGCAGGTGGAAATAGTGCACATCTAGTGCACGTCTGTTGCTAGGAAAGTGGGGCAGATTGCACTATGATGAGAAAGAACATTAGGTCAGGAAGACTGAAAAGTCTTAGGTTATTGGTGCAGGAGTGAGATGGAGAACAGCTCCCTGCAGCTTACAGGATGACCATCATGCTTCCTGAGTGTGCTTGGGGGACATCTGACATGGTGACTGTGAGGTAACGTTGTGGGGCATGACCATGCAGTAGGCCCAGAGGTAGCAGGTATCATGAAACTCTCAAGGATCTGGAAGCCAGGCTGAAGAGAGCTAAATCCACCCATAGATATGGGCGCCTCCCATCTTTGGGTAACTCTGTTGCAACGACTTAGACTTAAATGCAATCAGTCAAAATCTGCTATTGTGACCAGGAGGCTGTAAGAAAACTCAGAAAGTAGGGTTAGCAAGGCTTACTATGAAACCAAATCATTTCCATCTTAGGAACTTTTTTCTGGCTGCGGTCACAAATGTGTGATCCAGTTCACAAAGCCTCACATGTGTGTAGGCCTGACGGGCTCCCTTTTGCAAATAGAAATAAAAAATGGCTTGGCAAATTGGCCAACAGTCGATTAGGTTCCAGTGGTGATTTAAGTTTGGAATCCGTCACACATTTCCTACATTCCCTGGCACCTACACAAGAATGAAATATTGTGGCTTCTCGCTTCTTCCCTTGCTCCAAATTTATAACATTTAGTCCATCATGCTGCAGGGCATCTGCGAAATCTGCTCATATCATCTCGACACTGTAAGCCCGTGCCTGGTGCTTGCATACACATGCAACAGATGTAAGCCAATACTCAGGAAATTAATGTACTTGACGCTAAATATTAGCCGTCTAACTGGGCAGCTCTGCAAACGAATGCTTTCCTTGGGTGTACGCCCATGTCCTTTGTCTTTAAGGAAGGCGGACAATGTAATTTTTGGCAGTCACAGATCCAACTGAAACAGACAATTCATTCTTTTGTTGGATACTGAGATGTGGACTAAATTATATGGCCAGGTCTGGTTGAAAGATGCATGCTTTGTAAGGGTGTAACGGATCTAGGGAGGCTTTCCTTCCGCGCCCTGTCAGTCCACCTTACTTACATTGGCTTTCTCTAGCTGGGGCTACAGTGGCTCGAAACAATGTATCAGTTGGACTCTGTTTTGGATTTCATCCATGGTAATTGTACAATCATGTAACCAATTTCATGATGAAGATTATATGTACCACTGCATTTTAAAAGATTTAAAAGCCCAATGAGATTCAATGTCAGCAATCTGCCTTTTCATTTTTCTTTTCTTTCTTCCTCTATCTTTTCATCCTAAAACTATTCATTTTATCCTTATACAGATTTTATGGCAGAAAACCCAAAGTCAAAATTAAGCATTCTTGACCAATAGTAGTAATAGCATCTATAAAATGGCACCTATGCTCCATGCGTGACTGCTTATTAGAGAAGCACAATCTAACACTTTAACTTTAACACAGGACTTTCAATAAGATACTCTTTATATATACCCCAGCACAGGACACAGAAAAGTGACTTATCAAAGTGCCATAAAATGGACATTCAGCCTAAGGCTTCAAAGCAGTTGTAATCTGGAATACTGAGTTTAGAATATCGAGATATTAGAAACTCAAGGAGGTAAGTGTATGTAGGTACGTATAGAGTTACTATTCTTAAAGCCATATCTGCATACCTTGAAGATATATATATAGCGTGATCAAGGTTTAATACCAAAACGCGTTGTTTTTCTCTTGCCTAATAAATTACTTGCAAGCATCTGGAGTGTATATATATATATATATATATATATCTTTATATATATATATATATATATATATATATATATATATATATATTTTGCTAAGATATGCAGATGTAGGGTTAAGCACAGTAAACCTACACTTACCTTAGCCATACATGGTGATGGCTTGGTCCTTGATATTTTAGCTACAATATTCTGCCATCTCGATATTCCCTACTCAATATCCTGTATCTCCACCCTTGAATGTTAGTATCACACATGCAATGTAGGTTTTATTACCAATCCAGTATCAGGGACTCATGGAAACCTAATTGAAGGACCATGTATCACTATGTAAAGATGTAGAGGTGCTGATTATAGAATTGACACCACTATTCATAAAATCTTTGTTTCCAGCACACTTCAGAATGACAAAATAATGCTTCATTTGTGCTTTCCTAACTTCTGATATATTTTGAAATATTTGCGTAGTTCATTTACAAATATTGAAATTGGACTGTGTGTTAAAGTAAAATTAAATCCCACAGCACATCCGTTCGTACTCCCTCTACTCCTGCAAGATAGTCACTTAGTTCAAATTACAAAAGCATCTCATTTTGCTGAAGAGAAACCACACATATCCATGTTAAAAGACTAAGCAGCAATTTGTCTGAATACATAGCTTGACTCTGATCTTTATCTTTGAATGCACAGGAAATGAGACAAGATAAAAACTGATCTTTATTGCTCATTCACCTTCTGAACCTCAGCATGGTTATTTTTGGGGGTGCTGCAGTACCCCTGCACACCTTTTTCTACCTCTTATGAAAGATCACCACAGAAGAGGTTAGAGTTAACTTTGAAATAAATGTTTACAGTTCACACCAATATTGAGGAAAACTATCCACTAGGTACACAGTGGAAACGCTTTCAGCTCTCAAACAGCTGATGTTGGAGCACTCAGGGCTGGACTGGCCGTAGCGGACACCATATATTTTCCCAGTGGGCAGGAAGGGTGGGTACCGTTTTGGAGCAGTGGTGGCTGCTTTTGTAACAGGGGGTCATTTCTGCAGCAGTGCTGCAATATCTGCTCCCTGTAACAAAAGCCACTGCAGTGCTTCACACTAGATCCCCCCCCACCACTGGTCCGATGCTTCTCACTAGCACAACCCCCCACGCCTCCCAATCCAATCCCCCTTGGGCCAGTCCAGGTGAATTGCCTGGGCTGGATTCTGTTCCCAGTCTGGCCCTGACTTAAAGCAGTCTATGAACAATAGAAGTTCACACATTAAGACCAGTCATCACAAAATGTTAAGTGCTCTCTCTGAATATTTTGAGGTAGCATGTGCGTCTGCCGGCTTACAGTATCACAAACACTCTCAGCTATTTAAAGAGATCACAAGAATAGTTATTCTAAGTCTAGCAATGGCCAACTCAAGCAAGACCAGTGCACAGGCGTGGTGAACCTCTGGTTTGGCATCTTGAGTAAAGATGTTGTTGTCACTAGAAACAATGGCTATTTTTGACCCTCTACTCTCTGCCTGCACCTCTGTGGACAAAAGGTCTTACAAACAAGGTAATGGAAATCCTAAATTAAGGCAAGGGATGCAAATCCAGTTCTGGTAAAGGATGCCAAAAAACAGGGTCAGATTGGCAAGGCAGGCATTCGGGCATTGAGCCTAGCGGTCATCTGTGAGCTGCTTTTGGGGTGTTTTTTTTTTTTTTAGGACCTCTGTCAACCGGCCCACAGAGCCTTACTGTCTTCCCTTCACTCAGCAGGCCACTGTAATGTGGGGCAAGCATCATGGGCAGGTGGGCTCTCAGAGGCTAGGGGCTTGCAGTGGCATCACTAGGCCAATATTGTTCTGGCCATCTCAAACGTTAGCTTGGCCTTCGCTGGGATGGCGTAGGCCCCCAGTAGCAGTGTCCTCTATCCTGCTGTGCTGTCAGACTTAAGCGGGTGACTGGAAGCAAACAGCAGCCTCCTGGGCTGTCAGGTGAGGTGGCAGTTTGGAGATCTTCATCTCAGCCACACTCTCCCCCTCCATGGCCAGGCTGGAGGGGGAACATTGTTTATATCTCATGTGATACACCACATGTCATTACAACGCGGTTGTTACAACGACAGCGTTGTTACATCGCAAACCATTACAACACAAGTTGTTACAATGACTTGCTCTAGGGGGCAGGAGGTGTTAGAGTTAAAATCCAACACCTTCCCTACTCTTGCACAGACTGGAGTTGGAATGGTAAATTAAACTATTCCAACATTCAGCTCCCCCTTCAGTAAGTCGTTGTAAAGACTTGCATTGTAATGGTATGTGATGTAACAATGCAGTCATTGTAACAACCGTGTTGTAATGGCATACGATGTATCGCATGCGTTGTAACGTGGCTTAATAGGCTGCAGGCCAGGTGTTGCTCTTAGCTTTGGGCCATTCTCAACTTGGCCCCCTTTTGGCCGGCCCAGCAGCAGTGTCTTTCCCCTGACCCTTTCCCCGCCGTGCCATCACATTCAGGCCATTGTGAGCAGGGGAGGGTAGGAGTACGCAGGGGCCTAGCTGGGCGGCCAGGTGATTGTGTCGGCCGTTGGGTTATTTTTACTTCACCCCTAACCCTCTCTTCCCCACCCCGATGCAGTGCTGTTTGATTTTCTTGAACCCTCCCCTGCCAGACTATCACCTTGAAGCTATGCTGGACTGGGGAGGGGGAGCGTAAGAGAAACAGCCTCTCTCTGGGTGAGGTGTTATCACTTCGGCCCCAGTGTCTTTTAGGGCTTAGTGGAGGGGCGTGTGTATCTGCATAGCCCTCTCTATGAGGCCAGCTTTCCCAGAGTAAAAATAGGATGTGACTTTAAGGTCAGAGCTGCCAACTTTGGAACTGGAAAACTAGGTTTGGGTCCCTGCATTGGCTCAAGATCCTGTGATTCTGGGCAAATCATGTAATCTCACAGGCCTAAAATAAACATAAATGTAATCTTGTCTAATGGGACTGGTGTTCAAGTAAATGGCTCCGGTGCCTTTGGGCTGAGTACATGCTATATAAAACTGCAAAAACAAAACATAACTGGCCCGATTCTGCAGAGAGATTGATAATTAAAGAGGACTCATTATTTAAAAACATCTTTTTTCCTTTTTATATGACTAACTTGATCAGTTATGGATCATTAAGATAGCTTTAGAAAACCTTTTTAAAGTGCTTTTGACTTATGTCTAAAGTACATACTGATCAGAGGGAAAAATATCAGCTTTGGGTGATTTTCTTCATTTTCTTACCATCCAAGACTTAAAAATACTGGCCATGCTGGTAAATAAATGTCAAAGGGGCGCCTCTCTGCCAAATTGTGTGTTCTGGCCCTTGAGAAATTGTATTTCACATCACCCTCCGGGCTAAAATGCAGTGTTTTACTTTTTCACTAATGCTACTGGCTCTGTAAGCTTTAAAATGCTTAATTTACCAAATATTTCTCTGAAGAAAATAGTCTACTAACCTAATGGTGACCCTACTCAAAAGCTGAAACGATGAGAAAACGGGAGAGAGTACGACAGGGCAAGAATGAAGCATGAAAGTAGTGATTTATGAAAAGAAGCAAGAAACTCTGAGATTGAAGGGTCAAAATGATAAATGAATGCTTGAAAGGTTTAATGAATCGGTGGATGGGAGGAAGGGTTGAAAGGATGGTTGGGTTAATTGATAAATGGAGGGGAAAACTTGGAATTTGCTGTCCTGCTGTGGCCGTTTCCATGGGACTCGGTGTCCCAGCTGCATGAGGAGAGGAGTTCAGGGGGCACGCCCGCGCCGCACATGCTCTATTGAAAAGCTTTCCTCCCGCGCCACACGCAGGGCCGGACTGGCCATTGCGGGCACCGGGCGTTTCCCAGTGGGCTGCCATGGTGGGGGCCGTTTTGGGGCCCTGGGGGGCTGTTTTTGTTACCAGGACCAGCATTTTCGCCCCCCTGTAACAAAATCAGCCAAACCCAGCCCTAACAAACAGCTCAGCTGCAGTCCCCTTCTCCCGCTCAGGGGGACCAGTGTTTCGGTTCCCAGTCTGGCCCTGGCCACACAATGCATGCGGGCGTGCCCAGGATCAGCCCTGGCCAAGGGCGGACCCATCCGCGCCCGTCAGAGCTCGGAGGAGGCTGGGCTGGGCCCCCCTCGTGGTTATGTCACAAAGATTCCTCTTGATACCAGGACCAAGGACCCTACCAGCATATCCCTGTACAGTTAAACCACAAAGAAGTGAGACCTTGGGCATCAAGGGACGGTGCATGCTTTTGTTTGTTTTTTCTCTTATACTGGGTTTAGGGTGTATGTGGTAATTGCCCTCCCAGTCAGCTCACAGGCACACAGGGATCTTTTCCCCTCGATATAAGCTGCTAGACGGGAGGATCTTGCTGTATTGTGATATAGGAACTCCATCTTGTGCCCACTGTACCTGCAGAACCTTCTATTTCTCCTAAAGGGCTAGTTCTACCTTATTTTGGCTGTATGGGGAAACGCAAGACAATTAGCAATCATTCATGTGGCACCGGCTATCATGACTATGGACTGCTCTCTGGCGAAAGCTGCAGGGGTTTTAGAAAAGGAGATTGAGTGAGTCGCAGGTTGACGCGATCTCCTGCTAGCCGCCTGGATCCTTGTATTCCCAGTTTGGCACCTGGTCATGCCCCCGCTTCGAGTGTTTTGAACATGGTGGACCCCCATGCATTTTCTGCACCCCCCCCCCTATCTGGGCCTAGGGCGTGAAACCAAAAGCGGCAGTTGGGGGGGGGGGGGTGCATCAGCATTTCTAGTGGTGCCTGGCATGACCGCTGTTAATCCTCCTGTTCCCTGTCAGTTCATTGGAGAAGAGGTGTCTAGTAGAGGACTATGACTTGGGACTAAGCACAAGTGCACCCTGTTGGAGGCTAAGGCTAAACGGCCTGGAGTGGATAGTACCACTTCCACTAACCTGGGTGCAGCATCACCTACAAAGAGATGGAAACTATGCTGGACGCCTTTGTGGTTTCCCTCTTAGAGGGGTTGGACACTAAACTGGACCCAATTAAGCAACTCCTGGCAATCATTGAAAGGGACATCTCTTACTGGTTCCAACTCAATAAGAGGTCCGGTAACATAGCCCCCATTGATCATATGGCTAACCCGGTCTTTGGGAGGGACAAGGGCCAAATCAGACTGGCATCACGTTGGTACAAGGCGGGGTACATCCAACTTACCCTCAACAGCAGGAGCCTACCATCCCGCCTGTCTTTCCTCTGTTACGTTTTGCCCCACACCTGTCCCTGTCAGTAAGGGAAGGACTTCAGGTGGTGGGCCCACAAAGGAGGCTGCTGGGATAGATCCTTGCCAAAGTAGAAACTTGCCCCCTAGGAGAGAGTGTGGAGTAGGTGGAACTACCCCCCACTCCATTCAGGACTTAAGTGCTCAGTTCCAGGGCCGAGCCACTATCCATTTGCCACCAGAAACAACACGTACGTCATGGTCCTGGGTAACGTACCACTGCTAAAGCACGGTTCCACTAAAGACTTCCACCAGTTAAAAAACAAGGTTTTGCACTGGTTGAATAAAAACACATGTTTGGGAATCAGAGTGGAGAAGCATATCATCATGGCCAGGAGGGTGGCCTGGATAGGAGGGTCAAAAAAGAGCTGCATTGGAGACTTTGTAATAATTAATTTTAACCAGCCGCATTTGGTACTGAGAATTCTTCATTCTGCCAATGATTTTTATACAATGGGCCTTGTTTCCTCCATTAAGGCCCTTCCCATGGGCTTCTTTCACAAACCGCTGCCCCTGGCTTTAACTCCAACCCCATGGTGCACTATGAAATCCTCTTGTATATCCAATCGGGAATGGTTTCAGGCCTTGCACCCGTCCAGGTTTTTAATTCTTTTGCTCCCCTAGGAAATCTTGATACCTGTGATTGACTTACATAACCCGTAATAACTATCCCTATGGCATTGTCATCGCATTAGTCCCTCTGCACCAGCTGGACTACACCGTTCATGGACCTCACCCTGGGGACTCTGATTTTTGTAATCTTGTAGCCTGGAACGTAGCTGGCTTTGCTAGCAAGTTTGCCACAACAGAGTGGTGCTGTTTTGTTAAAATGTTTGATCTTATTTGTTTGCGGAAGACCTGGGTTATTAATAGCTCCCCTCCTTTGGAAGGGTACAAGTCCTTTTCAGTACCTGCTACTCCTTCCAGAGTGACCAGGGCCAAGGGGGGCCTTACTGTTTATGTTTCATTAAGGCTAAAAGGGTTCATTGTTGAGCTGAATACAAATAATCCGCGTCTTCAGGCCTTGTTAATTTGTTTAGGATCTACAAGTTTGTTGCTTCTTGTTGGACTTGGGCCTTAGGGCAGGTTCACCCCTAATCTTTTTGCTTTTATTTGTGACCCAGTGTTAGTGATTTTTGGGTCTTGGCGCACTTTTTTCCCTGTGTCCCAGAGTAAAGTGCGTGCGTGTAGTATGGCTGGCCTGCCCTCCCATAGGAATGCATGGAGAATGTGTGTGTCCATGTTAGTTCCTGATGTGTGGGGAGTGCAGGCTCGAGTTTGGTATGTATGAACTCGTGAGAATGAATGCTGCGCAATGGTATGTGCGGCTTGTATGTGTCTAGAAGGGAAGTGCTACTTCTGGACATTGATGTATGTGTGTAGTGAGGGTGCTGGAGCGTGATTGGCTGGAGCTGGCTGGCATGCCAGGCTCCAGGAAGTCTGGATGGGTCTGCCCGGTGGTGAGTGTGAGATCAGCATGAGTGATGTGTGGGAGGATGGCACCTGGGTCCTGGATGGGCTGGGTTTTTCCCCACACAATGCTGGCTCTGCCCCCCTGTGGTTTGTCTAACGACCCAAGCCTCCCCAGTGAATGAAAGGGGTTGTTGGGCCATCAAGGGTACTCCCAAGCCAGCTGCAACTGGTTTCCCCCCACCCTGCACCCTGAAGACAAAGGAATTTACAGTATAAGAACGGGCTGTGTCCCCTTACAAGTTGTTCTCTGTTCTGCTTTTGGATCCTAGCTGAGGGGGCTGCTGCTGCTGCTGGGGCCAGGAGGACCGCCACTTGGACTCCCTGCCTGGAGACCCAGTGTGCTGGCTCTGGCCCAGCCTTGCCCCCCTGCCTGCCTCCAGACCCTGCTGGAGCTTTGCTTTTGGCCAGAGCGCCTAGAAGCGCTTTATTTTCTCCCCTCAGCACTGGGAGCGCTTTGCTTATATTTCTAGCGCTGGGAGCGCTTTATTCAGCCCCTAAGCGCTTGGGAGCGCTTTGTGTGCAGCCGGTGCCCACCCGGCGTCTGCCCGTTGTGTTTTGCCGATTTTCGGCATAGCGAGTGCTTACCTCGCTTTATATTTAATTGCCAAGAACAGGTGCCAACCCTGTTTTATTTAATTATTTAGCGGCTGCCCACGCCGCATCCTTACTCCTCCTTGGATATTTCACGGGAGCCCACCCCGTGTAAACCACTGCGCCGCCATTCTCCAGCGCATCCCGAAGTCAGGGGCCTGTCCCCAGGGCCGCGCTGCCATAGGCGGCCCGAGGAAGAATTCCCGCGCTGTGATTGGTCCCGACCTCAGGGACTCCCGTCGCGTCATCCCGGGGCCGCACAGGGATTGGCCAAGCCTCGAGGGCTTCCCCGTGTGCACCCAGGAGACAGCCAAGCCGCCCAGAAGGAGAGCCGACCGAGAGTGAGGACGCCGCCGGGGCCACGAGGAGAGGGAGCTCCCGTCCAGCGTCCCTGAGCAGCCGGTGAGTGTGGGTGGGCCTCGTTGGTGCTCCTGGGCGACCCCCATTGCTTCTTTGAGCCCGAGAGGCTCCAGGCATCCCGGGGGTGACAGAGCGGCCCCGGTTGGCAGCGGGCCGCTCCGACGTCCATTCCGAGTCCACGAAGGACTCCAACAGCCCTGCATTCGTAATTAGGAGCCCCGAGGCTCCTGGGGGCAAGCTGTTCATCGAGCCCGAGAGGCTCTGAGGTGCCATTTCTTTCCTTCCGAGTCCACAAAGGACTCCAACAACGCCCGCAATTGTGTGTTGAGCCCAGAGAAGGCTCGAGGGGGCAGTTCTTTGTTGTGTGAGCCCACCTTGTTATTTAGAGCCCAGCGAGGCTCTTGAGAGGGCATTTCATCGTTTTAGAGCACTGAAGCTCTTGGGTGCCATCATATTCATTCAGAGCCCAGAGAAGGCTCACAGCGCCCACATTTGTTTTAGAGCCCCAGAGAGGCTCTTGGGCGCCATTCCTGTGTTCTTGAGCCCACGAGGCTCCAACGTTGCCCAGTATTATTTACAACTGTCCAGCACTTAGTGGACAGTTGCTACGTTTAGGTTTGTGTCTGTGCTGCCTGCGCAGCTTCCCTGACATTGAGACTCAGGGCATTCCAGCCCTTGCGAGGCCAGTTGGCCTGAGGGACAGTTCTAGTGTGGTGCTACGTGCACACTGCACAATTTAATATTTTACTGCTTATGTGATTCCTGCGCAAATGTTCTACCTGCACCTCTGAATGTGTTTTAATGTTTCATGTGCAATTGTCTATGTTATTACCTTTGCTAAAAGTGACCTGCTTAGGTAATTGTTTATGTTTTATCCCCTTTGCTAAAAGTGACCTGCTTAGAGGATTGTTTGATATTACCTTTGCTAAAAGTGACCTGCTTAGGTAATTGTTCATGGTTTATTTCCCTTTGCTAAAAGTGACCTGCTTAGAGGAATGTTGATGTTTTATTGCCTTTGCTAAATGTGACTTGCTTAGGTGATTATTTTAGGTTTCCTTCCCTTTGCTAAATGTGACCTGCTTAGGTGATAGGTTTTCCTTCCATAGGTCCTGATGATAAGGTCCTAGTTCCCTGCGTGATTTCCCTACAGTGTTTAGGGTGGCGTAGGAGGTATTTACCCTTTACCAGTAGTTACTGGTTGTATGCTACACTTACTATTTCTGTGTTACAGTCATTATATGTTTATGTGCTAAGTGTTATACCTACAAGTATTATTTCTAAAAAGTGCACACCCCTGACAGTGGTCCAGGTGGCCCTGTCCTGTACATAATCCCTTGTAAATCTTGCCCGTGCCTGTTGGCACATTGTAAAGTGTGTGTGTTATCTAATGTGTTTTTATTATTATAATACAAAGGCTATTTTTGATATAACCTTGTGTGGAGTTTCCTTTGTGGTGGGCCTAGGGTGTTGTCGCTGGGGTGCGCGCGCAAGCGCTTTACACATCGCCTCCGAGATTAGCCTTGCTGCTCGCGTCACGTTACCTAGAGGGTGAGCAGGGGTTATCTTGGTGTGTAACTCCCTTGCCCTGACCTTAGAAATGGTGATCCCTGACTGACCTTGGCGTGAGCGTTGGCCGGCCGGGGGTCCCGTTTCTAACACTTCTGAACTTTTATAATGCTACCTCGTCTCTTACTGAATTGTGTAACATAACTTGACTGGGCACCTTTTGACTAACTTCAATTAGCGCCATTCTCCACACTCCTAACATCGTTATGATGGGAGATTTTAATATTCACCAATGCAGAGACCCAGGATAGCAGAATGTGGGGGGTTCAGGTTATCCCCATTTTTCTTCAGAGCATCTTGAACATAGTGGTCAGGGGGACATCTTGAACACCTTATTATGTGATTTTGATTTCCAATCAGCCATGGGTAAGTTGGACCCAGATCAGAGGTCCATCATTCCCACGTTTAGGGGGCAAGGTGGTGGTACCTTTGTTGATTAGATCTTTGTTTCTACTCCTCTTCTTTATTTGTTAGCTGATTACAATATTAAGGCATGCACTTTTAGCGGTGATAATCCGCTATGTCTTAAAGTTAGTTGGCCTGTATTGAGCATGAAGAAGAGGAGTGGGGGTTGTGCCGTATTACAGATAACTGATAGGGGAAGATGGTTGAAATGGACACAAATCACTCCTGACTCTTTTTTTGCGTCTTTTCAAGTTATTTGCCAGAATGAGATCTAGATTTGCCTGACCGCTCAGTCTCAATCGGATGAGAAAGTTATTAAAGCTTTTGAATCCATCTCACATGTTATCGCCGATCAATTATCGATCTCATTGTCCAAAAGCCAACATGACAGGCTTCTGAGGTGGTTTGACTCAGGCTGTTTCTTAGTGGCCAGGACGCTTAAAAAGGCATTGCATGCCACACTAAGAAATAACGCTTTTATTAGAACATAAAGAAAGCAGTATAAAGTCGCCCTTCATACTCGCAAGGAAGCCTTGAAGGAGGATGCCTGGAGCAAGCTCATGGAAGCTAGCACAGTTAAGAGCAGCATCAAGTTCTGAAGCATCGTCAATAGTCCATTACAAGGAGGGGGAGGGAGACAGCTAATGCATTGGACACCCATAAATTCGGAGAATGACTGGGTCAGCCATTTTGAGGGTATGTTTGGGGGTTCCACCATTGAGGGCACCCTACCTGGGTTAGGAATTGGAAAATCAGCTTTGATTGTTATGGAGAGTGAAGTGAGGTGGCAATACCTCCCGACCTCTATATGTCCCGTATAGATTTTTGGGCGTCAGTACTCACCCTGTTATAAACGCGGCTGTTAAGTGTGGCCCTCCGGCCTCATGAGCCACCTCCACTATTGTCCCAGTGTTCAAAAAGGAGAATAGAGACAGTGCACACTGCTATAGGCCGATTTCACTACAGTGGTCAAAGTTGATGGAGGGATCTTGTTAGATAAGATGTCTAATAGGGCTGGAGAAAATAATATATTGTCGGACGTACAATATGGTTTCCGTCCCAGCCACGCAACGACTGACCAATGCCTGAATCTTTTTATGCTAACAAATAAATACACAGTTGAGCGCCCTGGCACAATCTTCATGGCCTTTATTGACCTTTCCTCCTTATTTGACTGCGTGAATAGAAGTAAGCTGTGGCGCATCCTGCTCTCTATTGGGGTTGACAGAGACATAGTTTTCTTCTTACATGATTTCCCCAGGGAAACTAATGCTGCGTGTGATACTCAGGCGATCAGAAGGTTTTACACACCTTCCCTATACAAAGTGGGGTCCGTCAGGGTTGTAACTTGGCCCCATCTTTTTTTAATATCTATATTAATAACTTGGAGAAGACTTTACTGGAGACCAAGGTCGATTTTCCTCAGGTGGGATGGCGAGGCCTCCCAGTTTTGCTGTACACAGATGATGCTGTTTTATTGACCAGAACCGGTTTAGTCACCAATGCCCTAACCACAGGGACCTGTTCCTAAACATTGAAACAACATTACCCAGGTGTGGGAACACAACTACAGGCGACATGGAACTGCAGCTTAACAGGCATAGGATAGATATCAAGAATTACCTTATTCCCCGGCTATTGGTATCTGAATATTAAATCCGCCAGTAGTAAAAATATATTCCCTGGACTGAATTGGACACTGAGTGCATTCATAAAAAAAGCGAGATTCGACCTGTCATATAGAGAAAAGGAATTTTCCCGCTTGGCGGTGAAACTGTGCACTCACTTGACTAAGCCACACTATATTATATTTTATTTATTCTTCCAAAACATTTGGAAGCACATCACCAACAGTGATCATTCACACTATTAGCACTCCAAGGATGGAGGTAATAATCCCTTATCTCTTTGTCCTGAGGAAGGTGGTATTTCCACTGAAACACTTTGACGCTTAGTTTCTCTGAATCCGACCATGGGGAATCACTTTAATGAATTTAGTTGTGCATTCACCAGGATATGAATTTCATGTTTACAGTCGGATCAGGTTATGAAACAGCACTCTTTAGACTGTGCAATAGGGTCTCCCCGTTAGGACCAGTGGCCCCTTTTTTCTATATTTGGATGTGAAGGTTTTTTAACATTGTAAACACTGTTTTTTATTCTGATGTGAGGTTTCCTAACATTGTACACATTGTTGTTTTTATATTGTATGATGTATATGAATTTTAGATTATCAAATGTTTTATAAAGATGATAACAATGGTAGTTTTATGATGAGATGATTTTCTTCCTGTGTAATTAAAGCCTCGGATGTTAAATTTCAAATTTGGTGGCACATCAGTCTATGGTGGGGGTCTCATTCCATATGTGCATTTTATGCATGGTGAAATGCTATTCTGAGTGAGTTTGTGAACATGTGTGTTTTACATTTTGAATCCAAGGGGAAAATTACCTCTTCTGCAGGATCGAACGGGGCCTGCAAACTCTTTTAGATTTTTTTGTTCATTTCATGGGGGAACAGGACTTGAAGGTTAACAACTCTAAGTCATATATCATGCAAATGGGGGGCCGTAGCAGCAGACCTTATACCTTTGAGGTAGGGCTGTCCCTGATCCCAAAGTCGAGTGTCTATGTGTACCTGGGGGTTTTGATCGATGCTAAATTGAAATGGGGGCCTCAACTCATTCGTAAGAAAAATTACCTGGCGCGAGATTCTGCAGCCATATTTAATTTTGCCTCTAGAATAGGGAAGAGACCGGTAAGGGCCCCATTAAAGGTATATAAGGCCAATTGCATTTCTAAGGCACTTTATGGCAGCAAAATCTTGGGGTATACTAATACAGATGTTCTCCAAACTGTGGAAAGCAAGTTCTTGAGACGACTTCTATCTGTCCCCCAGGGTACTCCCTCCTTCACTGTACACAAGTAGTTTGGCATGACTTATATTTCAGATTTAATAGCATTTCGCCCGGTGGCCCTATGGTTAAAGATTTGGGCAGATAAGGGGACCACGTTAAATAAAGCGATCTTAAAAGACTGCTTGGCTCTAGATTATCCCCCCGTGTTCTGTGGCTTAAATATATTGAAGGAAGTCTAATGAGTATGGGGGGGGGACCTTTTTACCTACCTGGCCCGGGTCAACAAGACGGATTTAGACACCATTAAGGTGGCCTTCTTCGAGCAGCAGATTGTTGCCAGAGAAGGGAAGGAGCTTTTGAAACCAAGTGTTCGTCATTTTGTTATGCTAAGAACAACCCATTTGGAGGAGCCGCATTTATTAGGTTTTATAAATTCACATGATAGATTTTTATTGACTAGGTTAAGGTTTGACCTTTTTTATCTTCTTTTAGTCCACCCTAAGGGACAAAGTAAGGGTCAAATACTTCCACCCTGTGGTTGCGATGGAAAATCTCCACAGGACATGGTACACTTTGCAATGTTCTGTAGTTTTTATGATACCCCCAAGAAGTCTTTTCTAATTCCGGTTTAAAAAAAGCAAATTTTAGGCAAGTGCGACCCGCTTTCATTTTTTTTTACAAATGCTTACGGGGAGCACTCTTTTTACGTACTTAATTTTTTTTAAAACTGTTATTAGACTCAGGTCTAGCTGTGATTAGCTAGGTTGTGTTATGCTTACCCTTCCCAGCACTATGCACTTTAAAATGTTTGGTTTTTACGCTTGATCCTCTTTGAACTCCTAGAGTGATGACATATTGTCGCCTGGATCAAATCTGTATCCACGCTGTATTGTATGTAACCCATTTGTGGCTTTGCATTTGTGTGTCCGTCTATTTATATCCTTGTGTTTTGATATGCTGCTGAAAGGACTGCTTTTCATTGTATTTCTTTCGTGGTTTTGTTGTTTTAAAATCTGAAACCGAATAAAGATGACATTTGATTTGATTTGATTTGATAAATGGAGTGTGAAAAAATGAATGGATAAAAAGGAATGGATGGATGGTTGAAATTCTGGATGAATGGTTGGAAGTGTGACTAGAAGGATGAATTGAAGACTTTGATGAAAGGGCAGATGGATAGAATGGTAAAGGAAAGATGGAGAGAATTGTGAGAGGATGGATGACAGAAGCATAAAAAAATGGATGAATGGATGTATGATGAATAAAAGGATTAAAGGATGTAGAGATGGAAGAACAGAAGGAAGGCTGAAGGGACCTCCAGTAGGGTGGGTATAGATTACTCGCTTCCCTCACCTGGTGGTATAAATCAAAGTGGAGATATGTTAATTTTCTGCCTACTCTCTTGATCCTAAAGAAGGGAAAACATCTACTGCCTTCTTCAGTCTTCAGCCATAGTGAGCATGTAGGCAGGTCACTATTTTATGCTGGGACCAGCGCTTATATCCTAAGGACTTGCAATCCTCAATGTATTTAAGAGCTACCCATTGCAAGGAAGTCTGTGACACTGCCACCAGCACCTACCCTGTGTTTGTATCAGGCCTTGAATGAGGCAAATTATGCCCCCATAATGCGGAGGCAGCAAGGGCTGTATCATGATAGTTACGCATACATCTTTGTGGGCAAAAAATGAAGTGACATGTTTTTGCACAACATAGCTGGTTACTATTATATGAATTTAAAAGATTAACTCTGGAATTTCTCCTACATTTCAAAGAAAGTCAACTCTTACAATTTGATTTCGGAGCTTCTGAGTACTTACAAAAATTGTCTGGGCTACCATGTAACTCTTTGCAAAATGTAGACGAGACATTCTTCCCCCTACTTCCACTTACTCCTGAGGGTTGTCTGCTGCACGGACAAACTCCTGAGTTGGAAATGTACATTAAGAAAATAAAATGACGTTTCTGTTTTTAGTCTATTGCCTAAAACAATGTAAATTATATAAAATGTACAGCCTGTTAAAACACTTAGGGCCAAATGTACGATCCTTGCAATTTGAGATTCGCAAATTGCGTTGTTTTCGACTTGCAATTAGCGACTCGCAAATTGGAATTTACAATAGGACACTTTTTACGATTCCTAATGGGGTCGCAAATTGTCTGCCTCATTAGTATATTAATGAGTCAGGAGCAATTTGCGACCCCATTGGGAATGGGTGGCACTCCCAGGGAAGGTGGCCTGCTGGGGTCCGCATACCACCATGTCTGTGACTGCTTTTTTAATGAAGCAGTTTTTTTAGGTCGAGCCTAGCGCGCTGCTCTAGGAATCGGCCTCTTGGAAGCACTTCAACTTTTGGAGAAGCTTGTGCATGTGGTGCTCACACGTTATTGGCTTTTGCGTCTGGCTTCAGCACGCAATTGGCCAAAAGTATATGGATGTCCCAGCTTTTTGGGAAATGTTTACTCCCAGAGTGTTTTGCTCTCTGGAGCCAGCAGGGGCAAGCAGGGGCCATCTGTTTTGTCTCAGGTTTTCATCTGTGTGGCACAGGGGCCATCTGTTTTGTCTCAGGTTTTCATTTCCAGACCTCCACAAGAGTGCACGTCGCTTTAACTTTCGCGGCTGCGCTTGTTTTAAATGCAATGCGTTTTGCTTAGAGGAAAACGGGCTGCGTTTAAAAAAGAAAAATTAAACGTTACTGTTTCGGACCACTCTGCCTGCTCTTAAAAAATATTTTTTATGCCAGTCACAAAGGGAAAGGGGTCTCCTTGGGACCCCTTCCCGTTTGTGGGAGGCTTACCACCCACTTAAAATAGGTGGTAAACTGCGAGTGTTTTGTGGCCGCAATTCCGTCTGCAAAACAATCTTACATTGAAGTGCGAGTCGCTATTAGTAAGGGATGCCCTTGGAACGCCCCTTCCTAATAGTGAGTCGCAAACACTATTTTGCGAGTCAGTAATAGGTTACCAACTCACAAAATAGGATTTGTAAATAGGGTAGACCTATTTTGCAGTCGCAACCAGGCCGATTTCCCGT
This sequence comes from Lissotriton helveticus, assembly GCF_964261635.1. NCBI lineage: Eukaryota > Metazoa > Chordata > Amphibia > Caudata > Salamandridae > Lissotriton > Lissotriton helveticus. Next base: position 410,208,307 of record NC_136060.1, read on the forward strand.
TTGCACCACAAAAAACAGTCGTACATCTGTCCCTTGGGGCCTGATTACGAGTTTGGCGGTCTTGGTGCTCGCACCCGAGCACCCGCTCCAAGACAGCCAAATCCATAGTCAGTCCACCCGCCGGATTACAAGTTGTAATCCTGGTGGGCAGCCCTGCGGCTGCGGTCCCATGGCAGTGCCTCCCTAAGGCTCATACGAGAGCCTCAAAAAGCCACCACAGTAGGAGCGCCACAGCTCGTTCCTGCATGCACAGAAATGCACAATGTTGTGCATTTCTGTCCATTCAGGAACATGGGGTGCAAATATACAGGGGTCACACCATGTGGCACCCTGAAGGGCCTTCTTAGTTTCCTCACCCCTACCCTTTTTATGGTGGGCTCACCACCATGAAAAGGGTCACAATGAGAAAACTCGTATCTTCCAGCATATTACAGTCTCACACTGCTGCACCATTACCACAAGATCAGGGATCCCCGGCAGTTGTGGCAGTCCTGTGGCATCCCCACTACCGTAGTTGTAAGACGTTGGGTAAAAGATGGCTGTTTTAGGATGACCAGTCAGAAAAAGGGGATTCCCTTGAACAAATAACAAGATATAGCTACAAAATAGCCAAAATATTCACAATGAAGTCATTTCTGTTACAACCACAAGTATATAAAGTACACATCATTTATTATGCATCAACAGTTAAAAACAATTCATAACGCTACTAAACATATTAGAATTCCTAGGTGAATGGTTAAAAAAGCAAAACAAATTCAGAATCATTTATGACCTGCACAATTGAGAAGACAGACATAAAATGTAAAACATAAAAGTTGTAAAATACAATTTGTACATTCGTAGCTCACAAATTCTAACACCTATGTTTTATCGTTACAAATTTTGTATATAAACATTGGTGATGGAGACATAAATTGTACTGAAGAGTGGGCGTCGAAGCGTTTCGGTGGTTAGAACAGATTAATTCCACCTTTATTAAGACCTTTCTTTTCGTCTGTCGTAACAGGGGGTCTGATAGATTACCCTACAATAATTATACATAAGAATTACAATTTAACACAACGTCTTAATCTTACATCATTTAAACATAAGCCTGTCCCCTATTGTCTCAGTATAGTTAAAGGTACTAGGCATTGAGAATACAAAATTTCAAAACTCTAATCTACACATTAAGATGCCTAATGTGCATGTATTAAACTTTGTGAAACATCATTATGACTGGAGGGAAACTTAAATAGCCTCCATAATCCTATGCAAGAGACAACCCATTATTTATTAAATCGTTTGAGTGGGTACCAAATGTTCTACGGGCATTTAGTGGTATTTTGTGCCTATTTTCTAACGTACCTATGAATTGTGTAAAGATCCCTCTAGAGCCTACACTATGTGTCTTACCCTGCATTTAATATGAAGGTTGAAGGATCTCTGTGCTTCTTAATCCTGTTCTGTGTAAGTCCCGAGGGCCTAATGTGTACATTCGTTAAGTGTTCTTGGGACTGCAGAAAACAATGAATATATATATTTGGAATCAGCTTATTGCTGTACCATCACAAAGAGCCTGCACTCCTGGATTTTTCATAAAAAAAGGGCGCCAGAAAGATGTGCATTTACCTGTTGTCACTTGGTGTCGCAACAGAGGACGTCGTACCAATTTGCACGTCCAATCTATGATTATATGCTTTCCACTGATTTCGGCATAAAGAAATTATCTACCCTAATTAAGAGAAAGTGGACAGATTATCATTGGGAAATTACTTGTGTACAGGTTGAGTCTCTCTATTTATCTATTCGGCATACCTGCAATAACAGAGGCTTGATAAATTTGTCCAGACTGTACTGTACATAGGCCGGGATGAATCGATCCTATTTGGGGACTTGTAGCCTGATGGTAAAAAGTAATAAGTTAACATAGTGTTAATCTTATTAGGGCAACGAGAAACATAGCATGTTTTATGGTAAAGAGTCACTGTATGGCTTAAAGCTAGCATACCTGAAATGCGAGAAGCTCAGAAGTATTCTCCCAAATGACGCTGTCAAAATGCAGCTGAAGTGCCGTAATCACTTAAAGGTTAACACTATGTTAACTTATTACTTTTTACCATCAGGCTACAAGTCCCCAAATAGGATCGATTCATCCCGGCCTATGTACAGTACAGTTTGGACAAATTTATCAAGCCTCTGTTATTGCAGGTATGCCGAATAGATAAATAGAGAGACTCAACCTGTACACAAGTAATTTCCCAATGATAATCTGTCCACTTTCTCTTAATTAGGGTAGATAATTTCTTTATGCCGAAATCAGTGGAAAGCATATAATCATAGATTGGACGTGCAAATTGGTACGACGTCCTCTGTTGCGACACCAAGTGACAACAGGTAAATGCACATCTTTCTGGTGCCCTTTTTTTATGAAAAATCCAGGAGTGCAGGCTCTTTGTGATGGTACAGCAATAAGCTGATTCCAAATATATACATTCATTCTTTTTTGCAGTCCCAAGAACACTTAACGAATGTACACATTAGGCCCTCGGGACTTACACAGAACAGGATTAAGAAGCACAGAGATCCTTCAACCTTCATATTAAATGCAGGGTAAGACACATAGTGTAGGCTCTAGAGGGATCTTTACACAATTCATAGGTACGTTAGAAAATAGGCACAAAATACCAATAAATGCCCGTAGAACATTTGGTACCCACTCAAACGATTTAATAAATAATGGGTTGTCTCTTGCATAGGATTGTGGAGGATATTTAAGTTTCCCTCCAGTCATAATGATGTTTCACAACGTTTAATACATGCACATTAGACATCTCAATGTGTAGATTAGAGCTTTGAAATTTTGTATGCTCAATGCCTAGTACCTTTAACTATACTGAGACAATAGGGGACAGGCTTATGTTTAAATGATGTAAGATAAAGATGTTGTGTTAAATTGTAATTCTTATGTATATTTATTGTAGGGTAATCTATCAGACCCCCTGTTACGACAGACGAAAAGTAAGGTCTTGAAAAAGGTGGAATTAATCTGTTCTAACCACCAAAACGCGTCGACGCCCACTCTTCAGGACAATTTATGTCTCCATCACCAATGTTTATATACAAAATTTGTAACGATAAAACATAGGTGTTAGAATTTGTGAGCTACGAATGTACAAATTGTATTTTACAACTTCTATGTTTTACATTTTATGTCTGTCTTCTCAATTGTGCAGGTCATAATTGATTCTGAATTAGTTTTGCATTTTTAACCATTCACCTAGGAATTCTAATATGTTTAGTAGCGTTATGAATTGTTTTTAACTTTTGATGCATAATAAATGATGTGTACTTTATATACTTGTGGTTGTAATAGAATTGACTTCATTGTGAATATTTAGGCTATTTTGTAGCTATATCTTCTTATTTGTTCAAGGGAATCCCCTTTTTCTGACTGGTTAGATAACCTCATTTCCCTTGAGTTCCTTAAGGGGTACCTCTCACTCATATATTCTGTTTTAGGATGACAACAACATAGTAAATAAAAGACACAATCGAACATCGAGCAGTGCACTCTCTTGCTTGGACACCATGTACAACCCTGGGCTGAGGGTAATAGAACCATTCACCAGGGGTATTAAACAATGTATAAATGCTAACACCATCCCATCATAGTGTGTGATGTACAGTGCACTTCAAGTAGACGTTTTAAGGCAGCGTATGATCCAGACAGCTATCTCACTTCATGTGATCTGATTTCACAGAGACACGTGTCAATGCTGAAGACTAACAAGACAATTCACCAATAATCACCAAATGGGAGTGAGCTCTCATTAAAAAATGCCTGGCCAGGATTAAGTTTCAGACTGGCACTGCAGAAGGTGTTCTCTTTTATTAGGACAGTATTGACTGGTATTGCCACCACCTAGTGGCGATCACTTTCATTAAACAACAGCAATGTTTGGAGAGAGGACGTGGTGTCTCCTTGGGACCCTTCCTGTTTGCGAATGGTTTGTGACCTACTTGAAGCAGGTGGTAAACTGCGTGTTTTTTGTGACCGCTATTGCAGTAGCAAAACACTCATACATAGCATTTGCACTCGCTATTAGGAAGGGATGCCCTTGGCACCCCCTTCCTACTAGCATGTCGCTAACCCTATTTTGTGAGTTGCTAATAGATTAGCAACTCGCAAAATAGGGCATGTACATTGTGCATCCGTTTTTTGCAGTCGCAAATGGGCCAAATGCCCCTATGCGACTGCAAAATACGGTCGTACATCTGGCCCTACATACATAATGATAATGTGTTAACTTAACACAATTGCAAATAGGAAGACAACTGTATCATGCCTACTCAAGGAAAGGATGGGCAATCAGGTCCATTAAAGTATGTTGCAGCCACCTGTTAGAAAAAAAAATATTCATGTTTAAGCATTGCCTATATAAAGTTAGCATTCGCTGCACCATTTTCTGTTCAGGCGTCATTTTGAATCATGATCGAAACTAATCCTTTGCTATTTTTTGAGAAAAGGCTTCTGTTATGTTTCGTTTCTGCAATGTTAGGTTTTGCTTCACTAATGAATAGACTGTTCATATTAGCGCATACCTTTCTCTCTAGATAGAGGCCCTATCCCACTTCTCTTGTGACGGGCCCGACTGGAACAACCGTTGATTTTGCAACTTTGTGTAAGATATGAGTGTTGAGACTGTATTTTTTTCCTTGTCTTCCATTGCTTAGCAGCACTGCCTGGAAAGTTTCACTATGGGCGTGCTTTAGCCAAGTTACGAAACATACATAATGTATCTTTATGCTTGTCGATTTCAGTCCATCTGCAGCACTCCTAGCAACTGGGTAGACAGGGCTACGCTTTGCGTGTAAAGGAATAAACAGTTATTGGTTTGTATTTTTTACTGTCTGGTTGACTTTTCATTTGGTATGGAAGGCTGAGAGGTGGTCATTGGTGACCTGGGTGACTCTAATCTGGCCACTTCCTTCAGTTGGTGCCCGAACAGGAACTCCTTCTTGTGATTGATCCGTCCCCTTTCAGCAGACAGAGGGGAGGCAGAGGACATTGTGGGGTCAGACTAATGGCTCAGGGATCCCTGAACGAAGAGTTTTATTTGCTTGCAGCTGCTCTTTCTGTCCTGCCGGGCGGTGCCTCGCCTAGTGGTCATCCCGACTTGAGTCCTGAATGGCAAAACCCTTGGATCTGACTGTTTGGTCTGAAGAGTCGGCAGTGGAGTATTGGTTTGTTTGTGCTACTCATGTCAGAGGAGTTTGTTTTGGTTCTTTGTGGATATGGTACCCCTGTGGTTTGAGTTTGGTATGGTCTGAGGACCGTTTTGATAAAATTATTTGCACCTACTTTCCTAGGTAAAAATAACTAACTTGTTTTTCTCTCAAAAGTGCCTAGTTTTAGTAAAATCTTGTATTCTTGTTGTTGTTCTGCAGATGCTCGATTGGCAGAAACTCAGCCGGCGCCTCCTAAAGGCATCCCTAATTTTGATGTATGTGAAGCATGGTCTTGGCCCTATTATGTTTAGTACATTATAGCACAAATATACGAGGGACAATGGCGAGTTGCAGTTGCAGTTAATGGGCACCTTTGATGAACAAAAAATTGGGTTTTTACGGGATCAATTATTTAAGAAAAGAAGTAGACAGTCTATGGTTGATTCTCTCAGAACTTGGCAGAAAGAGGCTAGACAGAGATAGTTAAAGATGAAGAGAGATGCACGGAAGGGGAAAATTCAAACATTGACTTAGAAAGCAGGAGCATATGACGGAGAAAAACAAGAGTCTGGAATTAAAGGTGAAGATAGGAGATTTCGGTTGCATATAGATAAATCTTATTTGACCAAAGAAGATGACAATACTTTTGTAGAGGAGTTGTTAAACACTCAACCCCCACCCCCTTGTGCCTCGAAGAGGATATATCCTGCCATTTCCTTACAGTCACAGCAGCCTGTCACATCTGTTTGAGCTGTTCCTGTATCCAAGGCTGTTGTTTCAATGGCTGTGGCTACGGCACCTCCTGCTCCTACTATAACCTTGCCATCTCTGGAAACAGTGACCCTCAGCACATCTACTGTTTTGACTCCTATGTCCTCTGTACTGTCTCCACCTGTGAAAGCACCAGCAACGATTGTACCTGTCACTTCAGTTGTCTTTCCTTCCATGGGTTTCCATCCTCCGATACCTGAATGTTGAGACGTCAGTATGCGGTTTTGAGGATAGAGATTGGACAAAATTCAAGGAGCAAATAGGCCCGTTAGTGCGATCTAGGGTGAGGGATGAAGAGAAACAAGTAATAGCTGACCAGGCTGTGTGTGGGGCTCGTAATGCGATTTATAGTGTGGTGGTAGTTTGGGAAGTCATGCGAGATTTTGAACCCTTTATACAACAGCATGCGCTTAAGCATAGTCTGCTACATTGATTAGTCTTTGTCAACAACACATTGGGACCAAAGTGCCTCAGATGAAATTTGAAATTAGAGATCGTGTATGCTGCTGATTTGGAACCAGGCCAAGGATTTGGGAATGTTACAACTTTAGTTGCTTATAGGGGAAGGTTGCATGAGAGGAGCCCTACTCGGGAATCTCAGTCTCCGATGGGGGAGGTCCATCCTATATATCACCGAGAAATACCTGCGATAACGGACCAGCATGGAAATGTTACTAGATTGGCTGTGGCCGCCCGTTTTCAGGAACAATGGGTTAATACTCTATGGAAAAGAAGGAAGGTTCTGGCCCTTAAGGCTCATTTGCCTGATCCTAGGAAGAATCCTACAGTTTATTATAAAGAATTGACAGAGGCTGCCTCTTCTACAGTAATGACTCTTGCTGATATTGGAATGTTCTTTGGTCTTCTCGTTCTCGTTCCGGTTGATGTTTGTAGACAGGTTCATAGTTTACTCAAGATCATGTTGCAGAGTAGTTGGATGGTACATGGGATGTGATTAAGGGATGGGACCAAGAAAGGAAGGCAGGTGATAAACCCCGAGTCGAGGTCGCATTATTACATTTATGCATTCCCTTATTCCGCCAAAGAAGGTAAGCTGGGATAAACTGTGGCCTGCTGACAGAAGAAGGATGAAAGTGTGTCTGATATCTTTACCCGCTTAGAAGATACAATAAGTAAATTCTTTATTGCATGATTAATAAAAATCTTTGCAATTGGTCTAAAAAATACATAGTTGAGCACTTTTGCAAAACACATAAAAGAAGAGATAAAAGAAAAACAGATTGTTTCATTACAATAACATTCATATAAAAGCATTTCAAAATGTGCAATGTTAATTAATGTGAAAATGTAAATATGTACAAAACGAATCTTATGCTCTCCTTAGATAAATAAAGTTAAAAACCCAGAGATTCCTGTGAGACACTATCAGTGTATGATTTTTGTGCTTATAATGACGAGCAAAAACTCAGTCAAACATTGGCAAGAGGAAGTTCTTTACAGGTAAGAACTTTTCTCAGATCAGAATGTATCCAGTTCATGAACTAGCAGCTGGGTTTAGTGTGGTGTTTACTAATTTCATAAAGCGAACCAGTCTACAGGCTAATTGAATGTCTTCCCCCTTAAAGCTTGCCAACAGTGCCTGTCGGCGGGTTCGCAGACGTCTTTGATTCCAAAGCTGTGTTAATTGTCTCCTTCGTTCACTATCTAGGGCTTTGCAGCTGCATAGCAAGTGCAAAACGTCCTCCTTTGGATCTTCACAGAGTCTGCACTTTGTGTTGGATTCCGAACATCTCCACAAGGGAATTCTTTTGATGGTATTACCCCCATCCTCAACTGCAGAAAGGACTCCTGCGCCGTCCTTGAGAAGCCAGTGCCTAGGTATACCTGTGGTAGGAGCCTGGTGTAGCTCTGGATCACGAACCACCCGTGAGTCCTCCTGGTTAGTGCTACTTTATCTTCTTCCAGGGATTGTATCTTCACAGTTTTGTTGACGAGCCGCATAAAACATTTATGTGTACAGAGGTCTTTTAGCACAAGGGTGTTTATTGCTGCTTGGAGATAGACCATTGCAGGGATGTCCGTGTTTCTTTCAAGCTCTTTCCAAAGGTAAGTGCCAGCATTTTACTTAAGCACCTTTACGTGCTATTTGTTGCTTCTGTAGGCCAAACTCGAGCCTTTATTGTGCTGGCGAGGTGTACGATGGGAGACTGAAAAGTATTCGCATTGCTTTGGAAACTACTTTGTCTAAGATGGACTTGTCTCTCCCTCTCATGCATTCCCTGTCGTAGGTTATCGATAGCAATAGTCTTGCTTGTAGGACATCTAGCAGAGGGATTAGGTTTGGACCCGCTATTTTGTTCTTAATGCTCTTTAGTGCAATGGCCAATATCCCTCTGATCCTAATTGCCATTTTTTGTTGTTCGAATGAGCCTTTTGTGTCGAAGATTATGCCCAAATATTAGTATTCTTTGACTATTCCCATCTTCTGGTTGCGCAGAAACCACTGTGGGTTTTGCTTTTTGAATTTTTGATTTAATATCACCACCCTCGATTTTTCTAAATTTATACTTAACCTGTTCTTTTCAGAGAAATTGCTTGTTGTGTTAATGAGGTGTTGAAGACCTATGGGAGTTTGGCTAATTTATAATAAATCGTCCGCGTACAGTAAGTTGGAGAGAGTGTAGCCCCCTAACTTTGGGGCGTGATGATTGCAGTTATCAAGGTCTTCAGAGAGATCGGACATAAAAAGATTGAACAGGGTCGGTGCGGGGACGCACCCCTGCTTCAGACCTTTTGTAGTTGGTATTTCTCTTGATAAACAATTACTTGCCCCCAGTTTTATTTGAATTCAGGTTTCTGTGTGCAATAAAATTTGTAGATTCAACAGTTTGGGGTCAGCATCCCAGCTTGAGAGCTTGGCCCAGAGTTTTCCTCTGTTTATGCTGTCAAATGCGGTTGAATAGTCGATGAAGCACACATATAGCGGTTTTTTGTGTTAAATTGTGGAATCTATCACATAGGAGAGGGCTAGAATGTTTGTCGAGTCCCTGTATTTTTTTGGAAGTTGGTCTGCTTAATGGGGATTAAGTTTTTCTTTAACGCCCAAGCTAATAGCTCTTCTAGTAGGAGCCCTGAAAAATATTTGGCATCTATGTCTATAAGGGCAATGAGCCTGTAGTCCTTTGCTTTGCTCCTGTTGCCTTTTTTTATGAATCGGGCGATAATTGATCCCTTCCAGGAGGTCGGAATTTGTTCTGCCACCCATATTTTTTAGAAGAGCGGGAGCAGTTGCTCAGCCCAGTAGTTTGACTCTTGCTTGTAGAGAGCGGTAGGAATTCCGTTTGGCCCTGAGGCTCCCTCTTTCCTGCCTTTCGCAATTCTTTCCTTGATCTGTAATATTGAGCCTGGGAAGTTGGTCTCCTCGGCTGGTGGCTTTGAGACCTTCGTGCTCTCCTCTCGGACCTCTAGGTCTTGATTTACTTTGTCAGTTTCATTGTTGAAATGGTAAGTTAGGTGTTTTACCCAGGTCTCCTCCGTTATATGAGAATTTACTCCAGGGGCTTTAGGATTCTCTATTTTGTTAACAGTATTCCAGAATCTCGTGCTGTTGTTATTTCTAGAGTCGTATAGCAATTTTGCCCATGTTTTTTCTGCGGAGTCCTGTTTTATTCGCCACAGGATCTTGTTCTTGTAGATCGTTAATGTGCCCTATTCAGTCGGTAGGTTGTTGTCGCTCCCGTTTTTCCGCAGACCGCGGAGTTTTCTATTAATTGCGTTTTTTATTTGGGTTAATTTGCAGGTTTCAGGTGTCAGAGGATGAGTTTTTGGGTTACTTGTCTGCCAAGCAAGTTGTTCTTTTTGACTCATTGGTGCATAGATTTCTTGTGAGGGATTGCTCTTGGAGTTAGCTAGGCCAAAGGTTTTCAGGAAGATTTCCCAGGCGCTTATTTTCTTATCATACAATGATTTAACACTTTCCCAGCAGATCTTGGCATCTTTCGCTAGTTTTTCCGGATCGCTTGTTTTACATTTGATTCTTTTACATTTTTATCGTGATCGTTAAATTTTGCACATTCGAAGATACCTTTTTGGACTTTAGTGGGCAGGATATTGAGGGAGGAGTTTGGTTGTTTGTTGATAGATTTGTTTCTAATCTTCTTCCTGAAATTGTGACTCCTTTACAGGCATCTGAGAGTACTTGGTCCACCTCTTCCCCCTCTGTTATTTTGAATATGGTTCAGTACTATGAACATCGAGATCAGGAGGAAAAGGATAGGACTGATAAGAAACACAAGGATTTAAAGACAAAGGTGTTATTACAGTAAGCGTTTCAGCGAAATAATAGGGAATGGGGTGGTCCTTCTAGGCAGCTTCCCCGTTCCAGTAGACAACCTTCAATGACACCTTTAGGGCCAAATCAGTGTGCGTATTATAAGGAGGAGGGTCGTTGGCGTAGGCAGTTCCCTGTGCTTTTACAGAAAGTTGCAGCTCCTAGTGGGCACGGTTCAGGTGGGCAAGGTCGTGGGACAGAGAGAGCTCCGAATGTTACTGCTTCACAGGGTCGTTCTAATAATAACTATTTTGATGAACTTTGAGATGGGCAGTATTATCATGATGAATATGATATGGATGAGACGACAGGTATGTCCCATAGCTAGGAAAGCCAAGGACAGGGAGAGGGACCTGTTCCAATACATATAGATCAGCATGGTCCTTATGTCACAGTAGATTTGTTGCCCAGCATAATACGGTGTGGACCCGCAAAACAGAAAATAACGTGTTGCTCTTGTGGTTTTACTGCTAATAATATTGTGTGGGGTGTCATAGGTTTTGGAAAATGATCAGGATGTGCCTTTATGTACCAAAGTTAAAGTTATTGCCCCACCAAAGAAGAAGAGGACAGCCCCAAACAATGTGTTTTTAGATACACCAGAGATTCTTTAGAGAAGGGACCGGTTGTTACCCCACGTGGCCCGTCACTAGTTTATGACAGCATATCCAGTATCTCTTGGGAATTATACTTATACTTGTCCACCGCAATTTACAGTACTGAAGGGAGTGTTTGGGTTTGGCTATCCAGGTCCCTGTTTATATCATAGAAAGCCCCTTGGGATGGGTTATCCACGGTGTGATAACAACACATATTGCGACAACATTAACATGGAAGAACAGAATTTCACACTGGTGGGTTGGCATTGTAAGGAATTGATAGTTACCTGGGAGGCTGGTTATTACCCTGCTTGTTGCCCTATCATGAATAGTACAGACACTTCTTTGTATATCAATTGTTGTGGAATAGTGCTGTACAAAAATACAATGCCCCTGATGAATGATAAAGATCAGAGTACTCTTGTAATGAGCACCAGATATGCTGCAGTAGATTACGAAGGACCGATTTATGCACATCCGGGGTTTTACTTTTTGTGTAACAGAACTTATTCTAACTTTCCTAATGGTACCAATAATGTCGCTCTTAGGATTGTGTTGCCCTTAGGTGTGCCCTGTAAATACGCTAAGCCTAATGTCCGTTGGGTTAAGAGGACTCTGTCTAAAGAATTCTGTGAGGGGGTGACCGATATAGAGTTCAAAAACTATATATGTATTGGATATATTATTTCTTCTGTTCTAACTCTGGGTGGTACCTCTATGACCAGGGTGAGAAAGCTAGAGAATATTTTGGGTGTAAGTTACAAATATTTTCTAATACTACTGTGGCAGCTTTAAGCAACATCACCACTCTGTTGGAAGGTATGCGGATATATTCTGAACAGACTAGATATGCAGTTGATTTAATCTTAGCCGAGATGATACATGCGCGGGAGAAGGGAGACCAGTGTGTAATCGGGATCAAAAATATGGAAAAGAATATTACCAAACACATACTAGATATTCTCGAGAATGCTAAGGGAATGAAAAGTGGGAATTGGAGTTGGTCTCTTTTTGGTGGCTGGGCCTGAATTATTTTCTTTTTTTTTATGTTTGAAAAGCTTTATTAGTATTTAATAGAATACAAACATACCAGCAATACATAGAAGAGAACTATAGATAAGATAAATGAATATGCTGATATCTGTAAAAGAAGAATAAAAGCATTTTTCTGGATTTTACTTAGGATGGAAGGAAGAAAAAGAGGGGAAGGGGGAGCAATGAGAGGGGGGGGGAAGGTAAGGAGTACTAATATTATAGAATATAAACATAAAGCATAAAGCAGAAGAATGCATACTAGATTACATATCATACATAAGTCAAAAATAGTTCGTCAAGTAAATCCAAACGTGTAACAATATGGAAGGGAGAGAATAGTAAATGTCAGTAATGATTGCCATAAGAGTAGTAAACTGTCGAAGAAAAGAGCGAGGGCAATGGAATAAGAATTGAAAGTGGGGAAAGGAGCAAGGGGAAAGACCATCAAAAAGATGATTAGCCCATATAATACCTTTTCATCTCCATGACTTCCAGAAAATGGGCCTGTTATTTAAGAGGATAAGCGAGCTATGCCAAAGAGGGGATTCTAAGAAAGATTCACGAGGAATAACAATAGGGCAGACCAGAGGTTTCAATAAGGAACAGGTATGTCTAAATAAGGCAAGAGAGGTTTGAGAGGTTTTGGCAGAAAAGTGGATAATTTCACCGAAAGATTGGGGTAGTAATAAGGTTTGCTCAATAAGGAGCCAAAGAAGAGTAAAGGCGAAGGGATCCGACATGAGCCATTTTGAGGCTTGGCGAAGGGAAAAGGATTTATGATAAAGACGAAAATTCGGAAAGTTAACGCCACCGTTAGACTTTGGTTTACGTCGAGAGGATAAAGCAATTCTGGATGTTTTATTCTTCCTGAGAAAATTAGAAAGGCATGGGTCAATACGTTTGAAATAGAGAGCAGGAATGTGAACAGGAAGCATGGAGAGAATATAAATTAAAATTGGAGCAGTCATCATTTTAACTGAATCTAAACGACCCCACCATGAAAGAAAAAGAGGGTTCCTAGAGGATGTTAGTTTCTCAATACCAGATAAGGCTGCAGACATATTTAATTTGATGGAAAAGGTGATGGAATTGGAAAACCAAATGCCTAGATATTTAATTTTTGTACTATTCCACGCAAATCCAGTGGCAGAGTAAGAGTCAGGAAGACATCATTTTGTAAGAGAAAGAATTTCAGTCTTGTCTGAGTTAATTTTGTAACCGGAAACCAGTGAAAAGGATTTGAATTCAGACATTAAAGGGGGAACAGAGGTTTCAGGGGAAGAAATAAATAAAAGAATATCGTCTGCATACGTAGAGAGTTTCAGCTGATGGTCACCATAAGGAAATCCATAAATGGACTCATTGTTACGAATAGAAGTTAAAAAGGGTTTAAGGGTTTAAGGGCTAAGACGAAAAGAAGAGGGGATAAAGGACAACCTTGTCGAACACCACGCTGAAGAGGAAAATCGGAAGAAATGCGACCATTAACTAAGACCGAGGCTTTCGGGGCAGAATAAAGTAAAGTGGGGCTTGATTCTTGAAAAAGTGATTTATCTGATTGTGATATTGGTGCTTTGCTGTGCTCTTATTCAGTGCCTTCGCTGTCTGAGCCCGTCCGCGCCTGGACCGCGCCGAGCTCTAGAACGCCTGGCCACCGCACCCGCAACGATGTCCGCTGCCACTACGTCACCAGCACTCTGCACGCTCTCAACTCCGGACGGACTCACACCTGCATCAAGGCCGCCCCGAAACACACACACGGTCCCTTCACCTGCCAGCTACACCAGCCTCAGAGCCGACGACCCACCTGCCAAGAAAGACCTCAACCACCTCCGATGCATACTACTGAACACCCGCTTCGCACGCAAACACGTAAACACGCAGTCAAGCTCTGGGACCTGCTCAACACAACATCCCCGGATGTCGCCTTCCTGATAGAGACCTGGTTGAACAACTCCTCAGCACCCGCCATAGCCATCCCAGACGGCTACAAGATCACCCGCAGAGACCGCACCAACGGAGTCGGAGGAGGAATCGCCATCGTCCACAAGAACAGCATCAGGGTCGCGCCTAGCACCGACGACGCGCTCAGCATCGCCGAACACATGCACCTCCAGATCCACACAGATCCTAACTCAATCCTCAGAGGCACCCTTGTCTACCGACCCCCAGACCCCGTCCCCAGTTCAGCGACTCCATCGCCGACTTCATCAGCACGCACGCCCTGACCTCCACCGACTACATCCTCCTCGGAGACCTGAACTTTCACCTTGAGAACAACAACGACAACAACTCCATAACCCTGATCGATAACCTCGCCTACTTCGGACTGAAGCAACTCGTCACAACGCCAACCCACCCTGCCGGCCACACACTCGACCCCAACTTCTCCTAAAGCCTGCACGTCTCCATCAGCCACACCACCGAACTCTTCTGGACCGACCACCGCTGCATCCACTTTGCATTCCAGAAACCCACCACCGCACCCAACAGATCCCTTGTCGCTGCTGGCGCAAAATCACCGAAGACCAACTACATGCAAACCTCGCTCTCAGCCCACCCACCGAACCCTCCAACACCGACGATGCTGCACACAGCCTCAGACGCTGGATCAAGGACTGCGCCAACACCCTCGCCACGCTGAAGAAACCCCCCCACAGAGACAAAAGCAAGAGGACCAGCTGGTTCACCCCAGAACTCCTTTCCTCTAAGCAAGCCTGCCGGAAACTAGAGAAGGAATGGCACAGTGAACAAACTCTGGACAGCCACGCAGCACACAAGGAGGCCATCTGCCACCACTACCACCTCATCAGGGTGGCCAAGAGGACCTCCTTCAAAGACAACGCAGACAATAGCAAGGAGCTCTTCAACATCATGAAGGAACTCTCCAACCCCAGCTCCAACACCAATGGCATCCCGCGGTCGCAAGGCCTGTGAGACTCCCTCGCCACAATCTTCTGCAAGATAGCAGACATCCACGACAGCTTCAACACCCAGACAGCCCCAACAGACAAGTATACAACAGACCCTCCGCACACCATCGACCACAACCCCCTGCTAGCCTAGGCCAGCGTGAGCGTCGATGATCACGACCATGAGCACAATCCACTCTGGCTCTCCGTCAGACCCATTCCCGCACCACATCTTCAACAAAGCAAGCAGCTTTATCGCACCCCACCTGCACAACGTCATCAATCTTTCCCTCGAGACCGCGCCCTTCCCAGAGAGCTGGAAACACGCCAAGATCAATGCCCTACTCAAAAAACCTAAGGCAGACCCAAGAGACCTTAAGAACTTCCGACCCATCTTTCTGCTCCCCTTCCCAGCCAAGGTCATCGGGAAAATCATTAACAGACAGCTGACCCGATACCGCGAAGAAAACAGAAGCATGGACCCTTCCCAGTCAGGGTTCCGCAGCAACCACAGCACCGAGACTGCACTCATCGCCCCCACTGACGACATCAGGACCCTGCTGGAGAACGGTGAGACTGCAGCACTCATCCTCCTAGACCCCTCGACCGCCTTCGACACCGTCTGCCACCGCACTCTACGCGCACACCTCCATGCCACAGGGATCCGAGTCAAGGCTCTGGAATGGACCACCTCTTTCCTCTCTGGCAGAACCCATTCCGTTCCAAAGCCTCGGAGATCATCTGCGGCGTACCCCAGGGATCCTCCCTCAGCCCAACACTGTTCAACATTTACATGGCCCCGCTTGCGCACGTCGCCCTACAGCACAACTTCAACATAATCTCCTACGCCGACGACACTCAACTGATCCTCTCCCTTACCAAGGACCCCATCACCACCAAAGCCAACCTCCATGATGGAATAAAAGCTGTCGCCGACTGGATGAAGATCAGCCGTCTGAAGCTGAACTCAGACAAGAGGGAGGTCCTCATCTTCGGCTCCAACCCTTCAGCCTGGGATGACTCCTGGTGGCTGACGGCACTGGGGGCAGCCCCGACACCCACCGACCACGCATGCAACCTGGGAATCATCCTCGACCCAACGCTCTCAATGACCAAGCAAGTCAACGCCATGTCCTCCTCCTGCTTCAACACCCTCCGCATGCTCCGAAGGATCTACAGATGGATCCCGACAGATACAAGAAAGACAGTCTTCGAGTCACCAAGTCCTGATTCATCGGCTGAGCAGGCTGGGCATTGCCAGCACCGCCTTGAACTGGCTTTGCCCCTTCTTGGAAGGCCGCACGTTCCAGGTTATCAAAGATGGCAGGAGCTCCAACCCCCGTCCCCTCCAGTGCGGCATCCGACAGGGCTCGTCACTGAGTCCGACTCTCTTTAATGGATACATGGCTCCACTAGCGTCCATCACGACCCCATACGATATCCAGATGGTCACCTACGCTGACGATACCCAGCTTGTGGTAGCCTTGAATCAATCCACCCCTCACTCTTCCACCCTAAAATCCTGCCTCACCGAAGTCGTGAACTGGATGGGGTACTCCCACCTGAAATTGAAGGGTGGAAAGACCGTGGTCATGACCCTTGGCAATTTTGACAACATCGCCCTCAACACCATCTGGCCATCATGCATGGTCCCAGTCCCCACCCCTAAGCCCGAAATAAAAAAGCCTGGGCATCTGGTTAGACAACAAACTGACTTTCCAAGCACAAGTCACCAAAACTGTGGCTACATGCTTCGGCCTCATTAGAACAGCAAGGAAAGTCCTTCCCCTGCTCCCCCACCAAGCTAAGAAAACCATGATCCAGTCTATCATCCTCTCGAGACTAGACTATTGCAATGCACTTTACCTGGGTGCCCCCACCTCGGTCATCAACAGACTACAGATCATCCAGAACTACGCAGCCAGATTGCTCACTGGTACACCCAACATCTATTCGGCCAAACCCGCCCTGCGCCTCCTTCACTGGCTCCCCGTGATAGAGAGAATCAGCTTCAAGTCACTCTGTTTTGTCCACAAATCTCTCCAGGGCAAAGGGCCACCACACTCTCAGCCATAATCTACCCATAGAAAGCCAGGAGGACACTGCGCTCAAACGGACTCCATCTCCTCACCACCCAAAGAATCATCCGAGCCAGGCCAGGAGTGGCGGTAGACTATTCTCTCTGAACGCAGGCAGACTGTGGAATGCCCTCCTTCTACAAACTCCGAAACCAACCCAGTCATGTCATCTTCAGAAAACAGCTGAAAACCCTCCTCTTCCCGTTAGCCCCTTCCCATTCTGCCCACTTATTGAGTAGTTCTGCCTAGCGCTGGGAGGCCTCCGGGTAGCCACGTGCTCTATAAATGTCCTTTTAATTTCATTTCATTTCACTCAGGCCCTCGTCAGCAGCAGACTCGACTACAGTAACGCCCTCTAAGCGGGAGCCCCGACCAAGCTTATCAAACGACTACAATGCATCCAAAACGCCTCGGCACAACTGATCCTCGACGTACCACGACACGGCCAGATAACCCCCCACTTGAGAAACCTGCACTGGCTCCCCGCCAACAAGAGGATATCCTTCAGGCTCCTCATCCACGCACACAAAGCACTCCACAAGACCGGCGCAGCCTACCTCAACAGACGGCTCTCCTTCTACATCCCCAACCGCCAGCTAGGCTCCGCTGACCTCGAACTCGCCACTGTCCTGCGCATCCGAAGAACAACCACCGGCGGGAGATCCTTCTCCCACCTCACAGCCAAGACATGGAACACCCTCCCACTAAGCTTACGACAGACCCAAGACCTGCTGACTTTCAGGAGGATACTCAAGACCTGGTTGTTCGATCAATAGCGTCCCCCCTCCCCAGCGCCTTGAGACCCTCGCGGGTATGTAGTGCGCTTTACAAATTATTAATTGATTAATTGATTGATTGATTGACTGTTGCTCCTAATGCACCACTATCCTCACCCCTAAAAGGAAAATATCGATTCATGATACCAACGCTGCAATTATGTTACAGAAAGTACATAGACGACCTCATGCAGATAGATGCGGGCATTTTTGAGAATTCTTCCCTCCTTACAGTTTCTGTTGCCGATACTGAGAATATGTAATGCTCATAAGGAGTTTTACTCTTAGTTCCCTGTTTTGCTGGTTTCATAATTTCCTTGTTGCTGTTAGAAAATGTTTCAGCTCATGCTAAAAGGAGGTCTGTTAAAATAGAAATATTCATGTTTAAGCATTGCCTATGTAAAGTTAGCATTCACTGCACCATTTTCTGTTCAGGTGACATTTTGAATCATGAACAAAACTAATCCTTTGCTATTTCTGAGAAAAGGCTTCTAGTATGTTTAGTTTCTGCAATGTTAGGTTTTGCTTTAATTATGAATAGATTGTTCATATTAGCACATACCTTTCTCGCTAAATTGAGGCCCTCTCATACTTGTCTGGTGACGGGCTCAATTGGAATAACCTTGAACTTTGCAACTTTGTGTAAGATACGATTGTTGAGACTGGTTTTTTTCCCTTGTCTTCCATTGCTTAACAGCACCTGCCTTGAAAATTCCACTATGGGCGTGTTTTAGCCAAGTTATGAAACATATTGTATCTTTATGCTTTTCAATTTCAGTCCCTCTGCAGCACTCCTAGTGACTGGGAAGACTGGGCTACGCTCTGAGTGTATATGAATAAACGTTATTGGTTTGTATTCTCTACTGTCTGATTGACTCTTCATTTGGTATGGAAGGCTGAGAGGTGGTCATTGGTCATTGGTGACCCGGGTGATCCAAACTGGGCCACTTACTTCAAACTGGCCAAAATAAATCATTAGTGAAATTGCCATGGGGCAGGAACAGACCCAGAAAGGAGGCACTAACACAGACAAACACCAATAACAAGCCACTGAAGAAGATACAACAGGTCATGCAGAGGCTTGACCTAAAAATTGATGATAGCACTTTAGGCATCAAATTCACAAAGAGGAAAATGAGGAATGAGTTCTGATAATCAATCTTGACGCTGAGGTTTGAAAGGAAGGCCAAGGACTGTATTCATCGGTTATAATCCAAGTTTAGTTTTGGGGCGTGACCTTCCAGGAGGATCCTGTTTTTGGGGGCAACCTACCTGCACTCTGCATTCGTCTCCTGCGTTGGGGACATAGCTGCTGCCCGTCTCCCTCCCGCCACCGCCATTCAATCGCGGCCGCAGTGCGGAGGGGGACTACAAATCCCAGCGTCCCTTGCGGTGGAACCGGAAGCCGCCACCCGCATTTTCGCGCCGGGAGGCACTCAAATCCAGCCAGAGCCCCGGCTGAGCGGGCGTGACCTTCCAGGAGGATCCTGTTTTTGGGGGCAACCTACCTGCACTCTGCATTCGTCTCCTGCGTTGGGGACATAGCTGCTGCCCGTCTCCCTCCCGCCGCCGCCATTCAATCGCGGCCGCAGTGCGGAGGGGGACTACAAATCCCAGCGTCCCTTGCGGTGGAACCGGAAGGCGCCACCCGCATTTTCGCGCCGGGAGGCGCTCAAATCCAGCCAGAGCCCCCGCCTCGCGGGGACCGCGCGCGGGCTAAGCCCGGGCAAAGGGCGGGCCCTCTGTGGCACAAGGAGGCCGGGACGGGCCACCTCTCTTGGCTACGACGAAGGTGGAGGTACTGAGCTGATTTTATTGTATCTTAGCATTTGTGATCCCACACTGTATTGTTATATTCTTGTCGCTACGACTCTGATTCCCTCACATCATGTCCATCTGGGAGGAGCTAAACGCCCTGTGTGGTACGAACTATGCCCAGGACTTATCTAGCCCCGGCATAGTGGGTAGAGATTCTGATGAGGAAAATGACAATGACACTGAGATCCTCTCTAATGCCGGCAAATTGTGCACTACCCCCTCACTATCTCCCTCCAACCATCCCATATCACCCCCGACCGAGGCTTTCAACAGAATACCTGATTCAGTACCACCTCTTCATCTGACCCTACTGACCCACATCGAGCAACTGTTATCAACTTTACTGTCACCCTTGGTCACAAAAATCAACACTCTGGGAGAAAGGTTGACCAGTATCGAAAGCATAATATCAAGGAGCCACATTCCAACTAAAACAACAGCTACATCCACTCATTCTTTTCCCCATAGTAACAACGAAAAACTCAAGCCCACGACACGCACAAAAGCTCAAACTGTTGTACCCCTCATGTCTATATCAAATCCAAGAAGCCAGAATACCACTCATAACTCTGTACCCGTACCCCATAGAGCCCGCAGGACCGCACTGGAAAGCAGGACGCGGATTAACTTACCTCCAGAAGCCGCCCCTTACGTGGCTGTTCTCTCCGGGGTCCCTGTACCCAATCAGGGCAAATTTGAAACCCACCGGGACTTGTTCAACAAAGCCACTTCTTGGCTAAAACAAAACAGACCACTTCCACCTGACTTAGATGGCGGCATCTTGAGTGTCAGGAGGGTGGGGTGGTTGGGTACGACACCCAAAGACATCCCGGGCGACCTGATCTTAATTAAATTCAAGAGTACGAACATTGTCCCCTATTTGCGATCTTCCCACTCCAAAGAGGGAGATGGCCCCATTCGCATCTGGGACTTGTACGATTTCTATCCCGGCCCCCGACTCCATTCGTCCCTAAGGCAAATGACATGGAATCACAGCTTCTGGTGAAACGGGAACTCAAGAATCTTGTGTTATTAATCCCCTACCTTTTTCTTGATGGTGCATGTACCCTTTTTTTTTTTTTTTTAGTTGAACTGCCAATTTGATTATTAGTCTTTTTTAATAGTTGGTTCTTTTTTACTTTGTAATGATATGTTGAGTCATTTATATATGTATGTATTTTTTTTTTTTCTTGCTGCTTTTATGGTTTAAATCAAAAACCGAGTAAAGCTTATTTGATTTGATTAGAAACTTGTGGCTCACCTGAATGTTCTGTGGAATATTATGTCAGAAAAATAGGAGTGATTTTTTAGGGCCATTACATATTCTGCAGAAACAAATGAGATACCTGATTGTTCTACTAGATCACCAATGTATGTGGGAAAAGCTAACAGTGATGCCGAGGAAGGAGGGACCTGAAGCAGAGCTGACTGACAATGGAGTACAATTCACATGGGATGTCATAAAGGAATTTTGGATACGATCACAATAATGCATTTCTGGACTGCACTCCATTCCCTCAAAATAATGGACTGGTTTAATAACAATTTGATGGAGCGCATCGAGGAGTAAACTATTCATGTCAGAGGCATAATAACATTTCAGTGGTCACACAGGACTGCACCTCCTATGCCTATGGGTACATCTCCCTTTGAGGTGATGAGGGGTGAGCAATTTAAAGCTGTTTTGTGTTCTTTATGGATGATGAAAGTCGTGGGCAAGAAGAAATGTGAGGGTGATTTGTGAAAAGAAGTCAAAACGATGCCTGAAATCAGGGCAAGGCAGGTGAAACATTTTGAGAAAGCTCAATGTTGAGTGTGTATGGGTAATAAGGTGATACGAGAACCTACTTTATTAAGAAAAGTCTGTATAGATATTCCATGATCCATGTCAAGTTCAAGGTGTCAAAGGGAATTTGGTTGGAGCATTGGAAGATCAGGTAGAATAGCAAAATTAGAGGACGGAAAGAAGAATAGAGAGTGTGACATCACTATATAAGTAAATAGTGGAAACATGTCACCCATAAAAAATGTTTGTACAGAAAGAGCAATGGTGATAGGCTGTCTAACTTAAGACAAACCACTTAAGTCTATAGGACACTGTGGAGATTAAGAGACTGATTCTTTGCTTATGTTATGTGTTATGAAATTGTAACATCTGGGAACAGCAGTGACACACTAGATCCTGATAGGTTGAGGGGAACCAATCAACTAGAAGGGGACAGAGCCTGTCAGAGCTCTAAGCTCCTTCAATGGTGCCAGAGAGGTGGACGTGCCAGTAATAGAAGCTGCACTAGCCGAATAAGATACTTAAAAAATGATTCTGCATTGACACTTTAGCTTTTAAATATAATGAGCACCTGCTATTGCTGCTATTTAATTACAGCTTGAAGATGAACAAGCTAGATACTGATACGTTGGGGGGAACCAACCACCTAGAAGGAGGCAGAGCCTGTCAGAACTCTAAGCCCTTTTAATGGTGGCAGTGGCGCAGACGCACTGCGGACATGCCACCGGCAAGCCCGTCTGCACTGGCCAGGACCAGGGTCCATTTGTTATGCTCAAAAATTCTCTTACACCTCTGATGACCTCAGACACCGCCATTTAGTAAGATATGAACTGGATCCTATCATTCTTTCAACTATACATAACCTTAAATAATAATATCCTAGCTATTGAACCGACTAAACCAAACCCTCCCCAGCCATTGTTCCCACTAGGATCCCTATCTCTGCCAATCAACTTACGGTATGCTACCTAAATACCAAATCTATGGTAATACACTCTTTGTGATTCTGAAACCCCATACATGCTGCTATAAACTTGGCTAACCAGTGAATCTTCACCTGACATTCTAGCCGCTCTTCCAAAAAGCTGGTATTTACTTCATACTAATAGATCTACAGGCAAAACAGGTCGAGGAGTAGCATCAGTAATCAAGAAACATCTTAGGTTCTCTACTTCTGTATCATCCAACATCCTGGTGGTCAAAAGTCTTTTAATTGAATTCAACTCCTCAAACTCATCGTTAATATGTGCCATGGAGTACAGATCCCTGGACCACACGCCATACTTCCCACATTCTCTCGCAGAATACATCTCTCCCCTAATATTTGACCATGCAAAAAAATATTGCTAATTGGTGATTTCAACTTCTGGGCAAATGAGGAAACTGGAGGGCAACTTTCTGAAGACCCAACTGACCTTCTCAGTAGCTTGAATTTTGATCAACACATGTTGTCACTCACCCTTAACAAAAGCCATACAGTAGACCAGGTCTCGTTAACTAACCTATCCTTGTCTAATCTCACGGTCATCCCCTGTGTGTGGTCCAACAACCATTACCTAATTCAATTTATTGGCCTGGCCTCCTTTAAACCACCACACATCCTGGAATTTCTTCCAGTAACTGTGCCAGAGTAGATATCAACTACTTTTGTGACACACTGGCAATCACTCCACCTAATACAAATGGCAGTATAGACCGACACAAGGAAGGAATTTCCAACTGGCTGACAGAAGTTAGCAATAGTGTGTTTTTGAGGAATTTTAGAACAAAACTTAAAATGATCAGAACTTTGTTACCTTTCTCTAGTATTATTATATAGGGAGGAGGGTAATCATTTAGTCGAGAAAGTATGGTTACATTAAAATGCAGAATTGCTTATGAAATTTGATATCGCAATTTTCCAACAATGCCTCATTTACTAGAAGAGGTATCCTACAGCGCTATACAAAAAAGGTGTTGGGTACTCTGAAACTCAGAAATATTTAATGCATAACGCATCTTGGAATGGTCACTATATATAACCTTATTGAGATTAGTCCACCTGTGAAATCTAGCCATGTATCAGGCCAGATAGGGCTCCAAGTGCTGTATAGAAGCTAAATCCCAAATGGTGTCTGACTTTCTTCTTCTCTATATGTTTATATAGTACGGTCAGGTGAAGTCCCCCATCTTGGGTCAGTAGAATAATCAAGCCAAAAGGGATGCTACTCAAACCCTATCTCAGTCACTATGGGCTCATTTTTGACTGTGCTATTCTGGTGCAGCTCATTGCAGACTTGCTTCAGGAGCAGGTGAGCAAGCCACCAAGCTATGCAGTGCTTAGCTGGATCCTTCTGTTATGCACTGTTGTTCACCCACTGGGGAATAGATCAGAAATGTCACATGATTACTTTAGCTGCCTGCTAGTTCCTCAGGTCCCATTTAAAACCTTCAATGCTTTGGGTAAGCCTCGGCGGCGCATTTGTCAGTCCCCTTGTTTCTCTCTTCCCAGTCTTCCACATGTGCAATGCCATCACTGCTATAGGCCTGCCATCACTGCTTTAGGTGCATGGGTCAGGAAATCCTCGAAGGGCCGAGAATGGGGAAGGGGAGAAGAGGACTGATTGCATCCCCATAGAGGTCTGTCAACCTTGCCAGAGATGGTACTTCTCCTCGACGCACCCTTTACCGTAGCCCATGGGGCTCTTGCCACATACGGCTCTATGCAGCCAATAGTAGAATGGAGCTGTTGTCTCACAAGCACACAAGAGATGCAATCATTTTCTACACCTGTTGTTTATTGAGATAACAATAAAGGTAAGCGGTAGGTGCACAGCACTTTTTATCAATGTTGATTAGAGGTTTGTTCAGGGAGGGTGCACTCGAGGGTGGTGTGGCCGTCACACACCATAAAGTATCAATAAAGTGGTGTAAGCAAAGAATTTGCATTTACATCCCCTCATGGAGGCACTCCGGGACGTTCATAGAAATGACTCTGTGTGTTTTCCAAAACTTGGATTTATTCCAAACATATTTCAAATATTATGGAGTTTTGTTGCTCCATTTCATTGATTTGTAGATATTAACAGCATATCAGTACGATAACAACCATAGTTCTCCGATGCATTTCGGGCTGTACGCCCTTTGTCAAGGAGAGGCTGGAAAGAAGGAAAATGAGCCCGGGTCAGGGTGAAGAGTTAAAATGGAAGGGTCAATGTGTGCCAGTTAAATAGTTAGCGAGTGCCGATCAATAGGTGAGATGACGTGGGAGTCAAATAAACGTGATGAAAAAATGAAAATAAAAATAAACGTGCTTAATACAGCGTGAATCATTACAGTGCACATACGCGGCAAGCGCATGTGAGTACGAGGATTAACTGTCGGGTGAAAACGTGAAAGGTATACAAGCTCGCTATGATATCCAAAGCGGACTGTGAAGGATTCAATACTTACTCGGTGATTAGCGCCGTGGCGGTCAGCAAAGATAACGCGACGGTCTGAAGATGCGGTGTGGTGAATCGAAAGATAAATACATAGGTGCAAACATAAAAAACGGACTAAAAGGTTCGTGGGTGGTGGCCATCTTAGATAGGGGAAAGAAGGAAACTAATGAGGGACTAGAAAGGGCTGATACGATGAAAAGTAAGAGAAATGAAAGGTACAATAAGGAAAAAATAGAGAGGTTAGAATAGAGAGCAATGCAAAAAAGTAAACAATAGTAAATTACAGGTAACAACTATATTCTACACGATCGTTTAATCCATGGGGCTTAAGAGTATGTAAACGAAAAGTCCATTCAAGTTCTTTCTGCAAAAGTAGTTTACGATTGTCAACTCCTTCTCTTCGTGGGACACATTCAAGAACAATGAATTGCAATTGTGCAATGGTATGGTGGAATTCCTGGGAATGTGTGGCAATGTTGGATTTCTCTTGTTTAGTACGTATGTTGGACTTATGTTCGTTGATACGAACCTTGACTTTTCTTTCAGTTTTGCCAACATATAGTTTGCCACATGGGCATTTTAGGGCATAAATGAGGTTCATAGAGTCACATGTTGCGTTTACTCGTAATTTGATAGAGGTCCCTTTCATTGGATGTTTAATTTGATCTCCTCTCATTCTTGTCTCCAAATTCTCCACAGCTACCAACAGATTCAAAAAAAAAATCATCCTAAACCATTGGCCCATTCTCCAAATGGAACCAGACTTTCGGAATATCTTTGATAGCCCTCCGCTGTTCGCTCACACGCGAGGTAAGAACATTAAAGAAATTCTCTCCTCACCACCCATTGTTCAACAAAAATTCAAAGGAACCCAACCATGTCACAATTGTAACAACTGTAATTGTCTAATGAGAGGAGATCAAATTAAACATCCAATGAAAGGGACCTCTATCAAATTACGAGTAAACGCAACATGTGACTCTATGAACCTCATTTATGCCCTAAAATGCCCATGTGGCAAACTATATGTTGGCAAAACTGAAAGAAAAGTCAAGGTTCGTATCAACGAACATAAGTCCAACATACGTACTAAACAAGAGAAATCCAACATTGCCACACATTTCCAGGAATTCCACCATACCATTGCACAATTGCAATTCATTGTTCTTGAATGTGTCCCACGAAGAGAAGGAGTTGACAATCGTAAACTACTTTTGCAGAAAGAACTTGAATGGACTTTTCGTTTACATACTCTTAAGCCCCATGGATTAAACGATCGTGTAGAATATAGTTGTTACCTGTAATTTACTATTGTTTACTTTTTTGCATTGCTCTCTATTCTAACCTCTCTATTTTTTCCTTATTGTACCTTTCATTTCTCTTACTTTTCATCGTATCAGCCCTTTCTAGTCCCTCATTAGTTTCCTTCTTTCCCCTATCTAAGATGGCCACCACCCACGAACCTTTTAGTCCGTTTTTTATGTTTGCACGTATGTATTTATCTTTCGATTCACCACACCGCATCTTCAGACCGTCGCGTTATCTTTGCTGACTGCCACGGCGCTAATCACCGAGTAAGTATTGAATCCTTCACAGTCCGCTTTGGATATCATAGCGAGCTTGTATACCTTTCACGTTTTCACCCGACAGTTAATCCTCGTACTCACATGCGCTTGCCGCGTATGTGCACTGTAATGATTCACGCTGTATTAAGCACGTTTATTTTTATTTTCATTTTTTCATCACGTTTATTTGACTCCCACGTCATCTCACCTATTGATCGGCACTCGCTAACTATTTAACTGGCCCACATTGACCCTTCCATCTTAACTCTTCACCCTGACCCGGGCTCATTTTCCTTCTTTCCAGCCTCTCCTTGACAAAGGGCGTACAGCCCGAAATGCATCGGAGAACTATGGTTGTTATCGTACTGATATGCTGTTAATATCTACAAATCAATGAAATGGAGCAACAAAACTCCATAATATTTGAAATATGTTTCGAATAAATCCAAGTTTTGGAAAACACACAGAGTCATTTCTATGAACGTCCCGGAGTTTATTGAGATAAACCCCTAGCAAAATTAAAATAAAAAGAAGAGAATTGGGAAACCCAATGAGATCCAGAAGGTGAGATGTTTGGATAAAATATCAAATACAATATATTGTGATATAAAAATATTGTGTTAAGAATATTGGGATGTCAAAAATAAGATAATAATATAGTTTTAAGTGTTTTTTTTAACATTGTTGTAAAAAATATCGTTTAAGAAAATTTCATTGTATATACGATATCATTTGTAGGTGCCATTTTTTATGTATTTTATGTATTGTATGTATTTTATGTATTTTATTGTTCATGTTTCATGTGTTTATAATTTTTATTTTTAATTGATATGTTTAGTAAGATAATTTTCTGGATTAGCATGCTCTATGGCTTATTGTATGGTTTTGGATTTAATATACAGTGCTCAGTGGATACTCAACAAGGTCTGTACCCGGTGTGGATGGATGAACAACGTTGTGATGCTAACCATAGGGTTATGCTAGGAATAATAGTGAGTGAGGGTAATCATGAGGGTTGATTACCCTCACTCACTATTATTCCTAGCATAACCCTATGGTTAGCATCACAACGTTGTTCATCCATCCACACCGGGTACAGACCTTGTTGAGTATCCACTGAGCACTGTATATTAGGTGATGCTCTTGTACATCCCCAGTGGCAATCCCTTCACATTGTCAAATTTTTCCCACCATATACACTGCGCATGTTGCATTGCTTATTTTCATTGTTCGCCGGACCTCGCTCTTAAACCGTCTTTTTTCCTTCCTCCCCCCATTTTCCTTTGTTTTGCCCCCTTTTCTTTTTCTCTCCCTCCCTTTTTTTTTAGAAGAAGACATTTTATTAGCATATTTTTTAAATACGGATGCGATCATTTCGTTACAGCATATGTTTGAAAGTATATGCACTTATTATCAAATTATGTCTTTGATATGAACATAGCAATAACAAAATAACTGCAATGCGTTTGTATGTGTCCGTTACATATGTTATGTTATGTTATGTTATGTTAGTAACTTTTATTCAGCGCACAGCTGCCCCAGCGAAGGGGCGTCCTGGCGCCTGATCCAGTACCACAACACAACAAATCACCGCTGAAAAGAAACACGATCAGTCAACAGAGGTGAACAAATAGGTTTTAATCGCGCGTCTGAAAAGAGTCAGGCTATTAAGGGCACGGATGTGGACAGGAAGGGAGTTCCATAATCCAGCCGCCATGACTCGAAATGAACGGCCGCCCTCCTACTCAGTCTGAATCTAGGCGCACTCACTAGATGAAGAGATTCCGACCTGAGAGACCGCCTGGGAACATACGGGGAGACAAGACCCACCAAGGCAGGAGGTGACGAAAATTTCAAGATCTTGAATGTCAGACAGAGTGCCTTGAATTTAATTCTCTGTCTGACCGGCAGCCAGTGAAGGCAGGTTAAAACTGCAGATACAGAGCACCGTCTCGGGAGGCCCACAATGGCCCGTGCAGCGACATTCTGCACCCTCTGCAGTCTGGTGGCCTCGGCCTGGTTGACACCAAGCAACAGAGCACTCCCATAGTCCAGCCGAGAGAGAATCGCGGCTTGGACCACCAGTTGCCGAGTTGGGGGGTTGAAGAATTTGAGGACTGGTCTCAGTCCTCGCAGAATACCATAGCAGGTAGCTGCAATCTTCTTAGTATGGCTGGTAAAAGAGAGATTGGAATCCAGCCAGACCCCCAAGTTCTTTACTTCGGCCGCTGGGATGGGAGTCACCCCCAATTCAATAGGCCACCATTGATCACCCCACAGTTCCGCTTGCTTTCCTAAGATCAGGACTTCGGTTTTCTTAGCGTTTAACTGCAAGCAGTTAGTACGCATCCAATTCGCCACGGCTAAAAGCCCTGCGCGAAACCTGGGGGCAGTCACCTCAGGGTCCCCACTGAGTGTCACGGTCAGCTGCGTGTCGTCGGCATACGATGTCATAGTTAAGCCAGTTTGTCTGACGACAGCAGCCAGCGGTTTCACATACAGGTTAAACAAAGTGGGGCTAAGCGCAGAGCCCTGAGGTACTCCTAGTCCCAAAGAGTGGAAAGAGGACTGCCCAGGTGGAATGGCCACTTTAAAAAACCGGTCCGAAAGGAAGAAGCGGAACCATTGAAGAGCTTTCCCCTCAAGACCCACTTCCTCCAGCCTCCGCAGCAGAATGTCATGAGACACCGTGTCGAATGCGGCGCTCAGGTCTAACAAAAGGAGCGCCGCTGTCTGCCCCGCATCCAGCACCGAACGCAGATGTTCGCTCATAAAGAGCAGCGCAGTTTCGGTGCTGTGTTGTGCGCGAAAACCATTCTGACTCTCGTCAAGAATATTATTGCGAGAGAGATGGGCAGACAAGATGGAATTTACGTGTGCCTCAGTGACCTTGGCGGTCCAGGGCAGGAGGGAGATGGGGCGGTAGTTCTCAGGTAACAGAGGGTCAAGACTAGGCTTCTTCAAAATGGGGCTGACCACTGCTTGCTTCCAGGAGGCAGGAACCACGCCCTCAACTAGTGAGAGGTTGATCAACTCCAAAATCGGCTCACGGCATAGAGGCGGGAGAAGGGTAATAAACTCTGGCTTCAAAGGGTCTAGAGGAGAGCCAGATTTGATTTTGAGGCTCAGAGTATCAAACGCCTCAACCGATAAAGCAGGTAAGGAGGACAGAGGTTCGCAATCCGAAACTCTTACAGCCCTGGGCTCGTCATCTTGCACAGATGGCAAAAACCCTCGGTAGATTACCCGCACCTTCTCCACGAAAAAGGATGCCAGGCTTTCACAGTGGGAGTCCGTGCAGATTGCTAGCGAGGTGGCCCGTTTACCCATCAGATCTTTAAGCACCTTGAATATTAATTTAGATGGGTTGGGGCTGTTTGAAAACTCAGAGGCATAATATGCCGCCCGGGCGTGACAGATAGCTCTGTGATAGATCTTAAGCTGGGTGAAATACAGTGATTTTAATGTGGGCTCGAAGGATTTCCTCCACGCCCTCTCAGCTTGCCGGCAAGTTCTCTTGAGCTCGGCAAGGGTCTCATTATACCATGGGCTGCGAGTTTTAGCATGACATTTCGACCATATATATATATATATATATACGTAAGATAGATAAAAATCATAATTTCAAAAATTTTCTCCTCATAGTGTGTGTCTCTTCTGTGCATCATAAGATCTGATTTCAGAGTCTATTGTATCTGACATCGTCGCGAGTGCCAGAAGGTCCAGCCCACGGTAGTCTGCCCATCTTTGCCATATTTTAGAATATTTCTGTGTGCAGCCATGGTCTTGTAAGACCGGTATCTCCAACCCCATACAGAAATCTATACAATTTTTCCATGCCCTGATCATAGGGTGTTTGTCTGATTTCAAAGTTCTGGCAATGTCACGTTTGGCAATGGTGACGCCTAACCAGAGGAGATGGCATTTGTATTTATCACCACCGATTGTATCTGTTATGTGCAGCAATGCCAATTTAGGGGATCTTGGTAGTTCCCATCCGAGAACTTTAGCTAGGCAGCTCAGCACCCCAGTACAAAAACTGTCCAGAGCCGTACATGTCCAAACTGTGTGATTAAAAGTTCCTTTGTCGCTTGACAATGCAGGCAAACAGGAGACACAATCAAGCTTGCCCTCCACAATCTATAACAAGTATAATACGTGCATGTATTTAAACTGAATAAGGCACAGTTGGGAGGAGATAGCCGCTCCGCAGGGAGATATCAGGGCCTCAGTCCAGTCATCAGCATCTAGAGAACCTATGTCTATTTGCCACGTTTTTTATGTTACTTGAGGTAAGGGGCACTGTGTGTGATAAGGGATTGATATATGTTGGAAATCGTATGCTCTCCGAGGTCACCCATAAGGAGTTTGCCTTACAATGGGATGAATTCTGGAAATGAGTTGACTTTATCAATGTGTGGTGTGATAGAGTGGCAAAACTGTAGATATTTATAAAACTCAGAATTATGTCATTCTTAAGGGCCTGTAATGATTTGAGGATAGTACTTTTTATAAAATTGCCGATGGTTGAGCTGCCTATATGATCCCACTCGCGAAACTCCTGAAGCCCGACCAGATGAGATAATAGATGGTTATGCCAGAGCGGTGTTTCCCGGGTAAGGCAGTCCCACCACCCATTCGCTGGAAAGATTGCTGCCAGGTAAGCAAGACTACTCTGGTAGTGGGTAGTAAAGCGAGGTGATTCAAATTGCTATAAAGGTGAGATGTAAGGGTCAGGTCATTCAATATCCATCTCTCTGTTGCATATGCTGGGTCATCACTGGGCCCATAATCATTAATCACCTGGAGGTGTGAGGCCGCATAGTAGGCCCTTATATTTGTGGCTGCAATCCCGCCACAAAACATGGATTGGAAACATGTACGGAGCGTGACCCGGGACGCTCCTCCTGCCCCAGTGTGGCATTGATGAGTTTGAACCATGAAGATTGAATCGGGTATGGGTGATTCTGCAGATGACAAAGTATTGTATTTTATTGTAATTGCATTTATATAGTGCTTACTACCCCTGACGAGCCGTCAAAGAGCTTTTTCGGCGAATAGCACGCTACTCCGGGACCCATAGAGGATTAGTGTTGAATTAGTATAGGGAAACATGCAAGTACATTTTAAGTGGTGGCTAGGTTAGCCAGTTATTTGGATTTGGAATGATAGCAGAAGGATAGAGGAGGACAAAGGTTTGTATTTATATAGCGCTTGTTGACGCATGCTATTCAGGAAGCCTACAAAGGATTAGTGGTGAATTAATATGGTGAAATATGAAGTAATGTCAGTGGTGTATATTAGTCATTTACTTGGAGTGAGAAGGATAGCGGAGGGATAAAACGGGAAGAAAGATTTGCATTCATATAGCACTTGTTACCCCTGATGGGTGTTCAATCGCTTTTCTGGCGAGTAGCACGCCACTCAGGAACCCATAAAGGATTACTGTTGAAAATTAGTATTGTAAAAAAAAATATGAAGTAATTTGAGAAGTGGATATGTTATTCAGTTATTTGTGTAGTATTTTAGTGTAATTTAATATGGAATTTGAGAAGTGAACATGTTAGTCTGTTAATTTCGATTGAAAAGGATAGTGAAGGGATAAAAGAGTGAAAGATTTTTTTATTTTTTTTTATTTTGTTTAGGTCTTAGCAATAGGAGGAGGCTTTTAGATGAGTAAAACGGAGTTTTGGAGGGGAGGACTCAGAGGAAAGAGTTTAGAAAGGTTTGTTTTAGGGGATCGGTATAGTAAAAGAGGTGTCAGATTATTCAAGGAGTGGTAGAGTAGGAGAGAGTCTAGACAGGGTTATTTTGGCAATCATAGTAGTGGTATGGGGTTTGGGATAAATGAGAGAGTGGATGTAGAGGATATATTGATAGATGTATAGGATGAGAGATAGGGTAGTGCATTGGAAGGAGTAGTAGAAGAAGTTTGAGATGAGTCAGAAGGTTGGGCTAGAAGATATATTGAGCGAAGTATAGGCTGAGAAATAGGGTAGTGCATTGGAAATGCTAAATTAGTTGAAAGTGATAAATATATAGATCCATAATTAGATACATAAAGATACAATTAGACACATAAAGGAGGTAAGTATATGTAGATTAAAGACATTGATAGAGGCACAGGATGAGAAATAGGGTAGTGCATTGGATATGCTTTTACAGGAGAAAAGAAACAGACACACAGGTCCAAGTACATGGAAGGTACATAGATGCAAAATGGAAGTATGTACATGTAGACCAAAGATGTTTTTTATTTATTTATTTATTTATTTTTCTCTCGACAACATCATTATTTTACATGTTTATACAAAGTAATACACAAAGATAGGTACATATCTAAAGTGAAAAGAAATGCTTGTATACAGAGGGATATGCTGTAAATTTCTGTTTGCGTATGGTGCTTATGTGGGGAAGAGCCAAATCTTGAGTGGTTTTCTGAAGATAAGGTGGTTGTCGGTGGACCTTATGTTGGGGGGTAAAGAGTTCCATAGCTGTGGCAGGGAGACCATTTTAAAAATAGCAGCTCTCCCGTATAATGACAGGGGTAATCCTGACCATAACGTAAAACAGGATCTTACTTTTTCGGTAACCACTCCTAAGTTCCAATTCCATGAGATTTGGGGAGACTCAGACAGGAATAGACCCAGCAGCCCATCTTTTGCCAACTGAAGATTTTCAGCCCATTTAATACGTCCCGACGTGCCACATAGTGGCCATATGGTAGATTTGCAGGGGTTCAGGTATAAGCCTGACGTCTCATGAAAAATCATCTGCAGAATTCTGGGACCGGTTTTGTTTGGATCCGTAAGGAAAAAGAGTATGTCATCCGCATATAATGCTATGCCATCAGATATGTCCGTTGTCCATTGAAAACCCCGGAATACCGCGTCTTTCCGAACCCATACAGCCAAGAGCTCGATGGCTAATGCAAAGAGAAGGGGGACAGGAGGCATCGCTGCCTCATTCCCCGCCCTACCGAGAAAGGGGCTGAAACGTTACTAGCGACTCGGATTCTGGCAGTCAGGTCTATGCATTGGAGTTTGATGTATTTTACAAATTGCGGGCCGAAGTTGTAGTGTGGAATCAGTGTAAACAGATACGACCAACTGATGGAATCAAAGGCTTTGTCCATATCCACGACTAATAGTGCCGCTGGTCTGTTTAACCGATCCATGACTGCAATCGCGTTATATGCTCTCCGGATATTATGGTGCATATAGCGATGAGGCATGAAGCCGGCCTGATCCAAGTGAATGATCGCAGTCAGGTGGGGTAATAACCTATTCAACAATATTTTAGCCAGGATTTTAGCTTCGATATTTAGAAGGGATATTGGACGATAAGAGGAGTGGTACTCGGGTGGTCGGCCTGGCTCAGGGAACACTACAATCTCGGCCTGTCGCCAATCCAATGAAAGTCAAGCCGTCTCTATCGATTCAGATATCGCATTAAGGAGATGGGCCTTACTGTGTTATGAATGCTTTGTAAAACTCGGACGGAAAGTCGTTGGGCCTGGCACTTTGCCAGTCCGCAGTTCGGACACAGCTGTTGTGACCTCTTCTAGTGTGATAGATGCACCTAGGGAGTCTCGCACATCCTCCGATATCGTGCAGGGTGGTATGTCAACTAGGAATTTCTCAATCAATGAAACATGTATTACCTCTTTAGGTTGGTACAGTTCTTTGTAGAATTGCGCAAAACTGTTGGCGATGTCAGTAGGATCTATAAGAGTGTTCCCTTGTGCGCCCTGAATAGAGGGAAGGAGTATGGATAGTGTTGGCTGTTTACACAATTGATAAAGTAATTTGCTAGATTTGTCGGCCCACTGATATAGACGGCTCTGTGATCCTAACCACATTTGTCTGGCTTCCTCCATTAATAGGCTTTGATATTGTTGTTGCGCGAGTAGTAGGTTCCTGCGTGCTATCGTGGTTTCTTGCTCGGGACATTGTTTTTCTAACGTCGTAACTTGGCCTTCTAACTGTTTAAGTTTGTGCGTCTAACGTTTCCGCTCTACAGTATTATAGCTTATGACTACCCTGTGTCTGATAGGCTTCAGGGCTCCCCAAAGTACCTCTGACGAGGAGGCAGTACTGTCATTATGATAGAAAAACTCTTCTACTGCTTTAGTAATATGGTCTTTTTACTTCGGCTTAGGCATGTGCCATTTAGATAGTCTGCATTGGAATGGACGTCTATGTAAGTCAGTGATAAGTGTTAAAGTAATTGGGGAATGGTCGGATTATCCGCGGGGAGAATGGACGCATCAGCTATTCTATGGGTATGACTACGGATATGAATAGATAATGAAGTCAAGAAGTGTGTTTACAAAGGCTAGTAATTTAGATTCTCCAGGGTGCGCCCTATGCCCTTGGGAACATCCCCGATAAATAAGCACATGCATAACGTCATTCTAGTCACCACAGGCAGGAGAGCCAATACGTCCATGAAGCCATCGATAAACGTTTGGGATAATGGGGGAGGGGCATATATGCTGCCCACCACAATGTGTTCTCCATTAATAGATCCATGAACCATGATATATCTCCTATGGGCATCTTTCCAGTGAGCTATATGTGTAAATGATACTCAACAATGTATTAATAGGGCCACACCCTTGGAGCCCTGAGTAAAACCTGCATGGTACACATGGTCATAATCATAGCGGGCAAGACATGGGGCCCGATTCACAAAAGTAATCTGAAACAAAATCCTAACTTTATGACTTTCGGTATTCACAAAGGGCATTTAGGAGTAGTAAAGTTAGGATTTTGTCTCAGTTAAACTTAAGTTTTGGTTGTAAGTATAACTCAAGTAAAACGTAAGTCGACCTCGACATTGACATATAGTGGATGGTGTATTGTGTAAGTTTGCACAGATGGGTATCTATCTAATATGACATTACCTTAGCATTGGATACAAAAAACATAACACAATCCAAGCCCCCACCATCACCTGATCCCTCCCTCCACCCCAATACCTCATGAAACTTGTAACATCTGTCGCAGATGAGACACCCCAATGGCCCCACCAGGGGACAAACGGTGTGTTCCTCTAATGAAAACCCACACACACATAGGCCATGGTGGCAACTGTACAGAAAACACGGGGGGTGTTAGGACAAGCCAGCCCACAATTAGTTATTAGGTGGCTGATTGATCAAGATATCATCAATATGGTCCATTATGCTTTGGATTGAGAAATATACTTATACAGTCATTTGTGCTCTGTCAAGGTACTTCCGGCAGATGTGTCTTCTTGAGCGCCTTCTTGTGTCTTGGAAAGCCATGTGGATCTGGAGCAGTGCCTCTGTCTGTCCCTCTGCTGCGTTCGTCGCGATGTGGTTCACCCGAGAATGAGTCTGAGTCCTGGCGAGGAGGTGACTAGGGTTTTGGTCATACCTGCTCGTCCGTTCAGCAAAAAACGGCCTCCGGTTTGTCAAAGAAGAAAGTTTGTGAGTTAAATATGACATGCAGTCGGCGAGGAATAGAAGTGAGTATACAATTTTAAGCTCACGCAACCATGCCTTGGCAGCTTGGAATGACTGTTGCTGCTGTAAAACAGTCTTAGCAGAGATCTCCTTTTAGCCTAGAGTCTCTTATATTTAAGGATGCGTGCTATGATGGGTCGTGGCTGTGCTCCAGGGGGCGGACACTGTAACAGGGCACTGTTCGCGCGTTCTATGATGAAGCAGGGGGACAAGGCCTCTTCTGGCATCCACGAGGCCAACTACTAGGATAAGAATTTTTAGATGTCTTTTAGATGTCTTTGCCTTCAGTTCCTGGAAACCCAACGAAGCGGAGGTTGTTTCTGCATGCTCTTCCCTCCGCGTCCTCAACACGCATAGCGAGACCCTTAGTGAGTTTCTTCAGGGATGATACCCGTGATACCCGTGCCTGCAGCGTGGTAACAACATCGTCCACTCCTGAAACCCTCATTTCGGCTTCCGTGATGCGCTCAATGGCCCCTCTAAGGTCTTGACGCAACAGTGACACTTCTGAGCCGACTGACCCTATCTGAGCTTCAAGTGGTGTTCGTGTCTGGGTAATGACTGACAGGATCACGGAGTTGTCCGGTGGGGTGGCGGAATCTCCCTCCGGCCCCATATGTATAGCACCAGCCCCAGTACATTTGTCCATAGTGCTTTGTTTGGCAGCTCCGCCGCTTGTCTTATCCTTTGTCATGGTAGTTGGAGAAGGACTCGCCTGCCCACACCACAGGCAGAGGAGCCCCAGTAATGAGGGGGGCCCCCACCATCAGCGACTGCACCACTCCGGCCAGGCCATTGCACAGGACCGCCACTGTAGGATCGGCACACGTATCCGCCACAGAGCCGCTGCTCCGGGGCAACACCAGATGCTATCCATTGGGGGCCACACTCCCAGTGTCACAGAAGAGTGTGGACCAGAACCGGCACATTTCAGGGTCTCAACAGTGACCCATCCAGAGGTCACAGCACAGCATCCGGGGACTCGCCCGGCCACCCGAAGTGCCTGGTAGCACCTACAGGGCCCGTCAGCTATCTCACTGCCATGTCCTTTGAAGCCAATGGTAAAAGGACCATTTCCCCCTGGAGCCCCGGGGATGGTCAATGCCCACCAGCAGTCAAGTGTGGTGTAGTGCAGCGTCTTGGATGGCTGCAGGAGCAGTCTTCAGCTGCACCTCTGTTAAGGCCATGGGTCGCGAGGACAGGCCCAGGCCCCTCCACCTACCCTTCATGCCTGCCCCTGACCGAAGAGGATGGTAGTGAGGGGGGGGGGTGTTGACACCATGGCCTCACCCGGTTCAGCAATCCTCATGCACCAGTGGCCCTGGGCCCGCAGGGATCACACACCCCACACAGTCCTGGCTCCCCACTGCCTCTGCGTATAGCCTCTCTCGTCCGTGGCATGCCAATGGCCTCGGTGGTGCCGCATGTATTGCCGGGTGGTGAGTTGGTGGTCCTGGAACCTGGGGGGTATTCCTCGCTGCCTCCCTCACACCGAGCCCCCCGTGTTGTTGTTCACTCACTGTGGTGGGCCTAGGACCCGGTCGGCGCCCCTTGTGCAGCTGGAGTCTTCACAGC
This sequence comes from Lissotriton helveticus, assembly GCF_964261635.1. Taxonomy (NCBI): domain Eukaryota; kingdom Metazoa; phylum Chordata; class Amphibia; order Caudata; family Salamandridae; genus Lissotriton; species Lissotriton helveticus. Next base: position 410,245,642 of record NC_136060.1, read on the forward strand.
TTAATTATCCTGGCTGACAGCGTAAAGTCGTGGGCTGGATTTGATGTCCGTCCAACTATGTGTGCAGCTCGACCGCCCCTCCATCGCCGGCCAGCACTTCACTGATCTGACAGGCCCCCGGACAGTACAAGCGGGTCTCAATCGAAACTCCGCCGCATTCTCTGTTTCTGCTCTTACAAGGGGAGCAATGTAGATTTTACAGGCAGCCTCCTGTCACTGATTAGGTCAGGTTTGCATGCGGGCTAGTAGAGCCGATATAATTTGCATCCACCATGTTGGCCTGCTTGGCCATGTCACCCCTCCCTACTTTGTTTTTCCTGGCCTTTCACAGGCCTCCTCTCAGCCTATATTCCGTTATCCTGATGATGATCCCCCCACATTAGTGGAGATTTAGACATCGTTGACACACTACGTCTTGACACCCATTGCTTTTGCCTTGATTTCTGTGGAGCACAAGATGTTTTTTATATTGTGACTACTGGAAATAAGGAAATTGTTGTTCAAGTCACTATATTTATACACACATGCCTGAAGCTTGGAAATCTGTTGATTTCCAACCCTGTTTTTACCCACTGCACTTCGTTGAATATTTTGGTTGTTGGACTTTTCTTTTAAATAAATACTTCTCTATTTTGAATGTAAAACTGCGCAGATCATCATGTTATTCTGTGTAACATTTCCTATACTTACTTGATAGGATCATTGTAAGGAGGGTGGGCACCCCAGTGAAGCGAGATTTGCCGTTAGGCTAGGAGTAAAGCAATAGCAGTAAAACAACATAGCTCTAGTGGTAATGGCTTAACATACCCCTATAAAGCCATCAGGGGATCAGGTGAAAGAGATCATTTAATCATTAAAAACAGAGTGGTATAGTTGTCCTCCCAAAATGATGCAATCACCCCAAAGTCCAAATCTGGTGGAGTAAATCTGCATGGTCCAATGGCACTTAGGGCAATAATCAGATCTAGTAGGGTCGAACTTAGCCAGAGCATCAGGAGTAATGTATGCCCTGTGGAGATACTTATGATGCAGCAGCTTTTGGCGGTTGTTGCCAGAAATGAGCTGTCTGCGGACAACAATTATACCAAGTCTTATCCAAAATAGTAATGCCAAAATCATGTTCCCATGCAGCCCTGGTCATCTCAACACTAGTGGGCTTCAGCTGTAAGAATGTGTGATATAATTTAGGAATGAGATGGCTGTTGTCTGAATGCTAACACCAACGTGAGCGGTGAAAAATCTTTAGGTTCAGTCGGATAGGCAGGTAACACTTTACACAGTGTACTGTGTAAACGGTGGAATATAAATCTCTCCATAATTGTCAACTGCCACCCTTAGTTATAGTGGAACTGGGCTTGAGTTCACCATTTGCAAACAGGTCACCTATGACTCTAACAGAAATCGATTTACAGGAGAATCGTGGACAAACAACATTAGATCGTCAGCGTAACGGGAAACAAGTAGAGACGTGCAAGGAAATTTAAGACCCCTCTGCAGATGTTTCTCCTGCAAGTGATGGATTAAAGGGTCCATAGCAATTATAAATAATATGGGAGAGAGTGGGTGTCGTGCCCCGGACAAGGGCACTAGGACCCTGGGGCACAGGGCAGAGGCCAGGGGACACCGGACACCGTTTCCGGTCAAGGGAGGAAGCAACCAAATGATGTAGCAGAAGTGAGGTCATTCCTTGGTCTTGCTAGCTACTGTGCAAGATATATTCAAGACTTTGCCACTGTAAGCGCACCCTTAAGAGAATTGACAAAACAGGGCCAAAGTTTCAAGTGGACCGACAAATGCAGCAAAGCGTTCGAAGAAATAAGACATGCTGTGACGGCAGTGGATCCTAGCATATTTTGATCTGAGACTGTGCACTGAACTAACTGTGGATGCGAGTCCAGTGGGACTAGGGGCAATACTGGTGAAACATCAACCTGGAAAAGACTCCCCAAGACACGTAGTGGCATATGGAAGCAAACGCCTGTCAGATGTGGAAAAAGGGTACTCCCAGCCGGAAAAAGACACCTTGGCAGTAGTGTGGGCATCTGAACACTATCACATGTTCATCTACAGAAAATCATTTACAATCATAACAGATCACCAAGCACTCATAACAATATACGGCAATCCAAATGCAAAAATACCACCTAGGATAGAGAGGTGGGGGATAAGGCTCATGGATTACAACTTCAAGATAATCCACAAGCCAGGGAAGGAGCACAATCCAGCTGACTACGTATCAAGGCACCCACTGCCACAAGCATCACAAGCAACAACGATGGCAGAGGAATACTTGACCTTCGCACTGAAACACAGCACACCGGCAACCATAACAATGGAAGAGCTAGAACAAGAAACAAAGCAAGACCCCACCATGCAAGCAACAATGAAAATAACTAAACATCAAAGGTGGAGACACGTGAACAGCAACAGCAATTGGGAACAAGGGGTAGAAAGAGAAGAATTGCTGGCTCTCCGAAAGTGGAAATGGAATAGTGATGAGAGGCACTCGAATAGTAATACCCCGGACACTGAGAAGAAGGACAGTAGAACTAGCACATGAGTCACATCGAGGGATTGTAGCAACCAAAAAAATGCTGCGAGAAAAAGTTTGGTTTCCGGGACTAGACCACATGGTCGAAGAAATTGTGATGCACTGCCACATCTGCCAAATAACAGGGCCCTCATCAAAGCCGGAGCCACTGTAAATGTCCCAACTCCCAAAAGCAGTGTGGACAGAGCTGGCGGCCGACTTCTATGCCCCCCTGGAGACCGGAAATTACCTGCTGGTGATAATAGATGAATTTTCCAGGTTCCCAATAGTGAGACAAGTCGCGTCAACCTCGGCAAACGCAACACTGCCGGTCCTAGATGACATATTCGCAGCATGGGGCTCGCCACAGACACTGAAGACAGACAATGGTCCGCCATTCTCTGGCGAGGAGTTCAAAAGATTTATGTAATACCTTGGGATTCATCATAGAAGAATAACACCTCTGTGGCCACAAGCAAACGGAATGGCAGAACGATTCATGGGAACCATCAAAAAGGTGATACAGAGAGCGAAACTAACACAGATCTCAATTGGACAAGCACTCTTTCAGGTGCTGAGGGATTATCGGAACACCCCTCACAGCTCCACAGGCAGATGCCCTGCTGAACTGGTGTTGGGGCACTCAAGCAGAAAAAGATTGCCACAAATGAAAGAGATGGAATGAGTGGAGCAAAAGGACATTGCTGCAAGAGACCAAGCAGCAAAAGCAAAAATTAAGGCTTATGCTGACCAGAGAAGACACGCGACAAACACAAAAATAAAAGAAGGAGACACCGTGGTAGTGAAACAAAGACAAATGAGGAAATCTGACAGTGCGTTCTCAAGAGACCCATTGACGGTGTCAGAAGTAAAGGGGCCAATGATAACGGCGTCAGCAGGCCAATATCACATCACTCGAAATAGCTCGCATTTCAGAGAATTGAAAACTAAAGAAGAGGAAGCGCCAAAGCAAGGGCCGAGGGAAGACACGAAAAAGGAAGAAGTACAAGCTGACATCGGAGAACAGCGACCAAGAAGAGAATGAAAGAAGACAAAAAGACTAATTGAGGAGATGTAAAGAGACGGAGGCCTGTGGAAACTTTTCTATCAGTTATCTCTCTCTCTCTCTCTCTCTCTCTCCCTCTCTTTCTCTCTATCTCTCTCGATATATACATATATATCTCTCCACATCTCTCTCTGACCACAGGCAGCAGTCGGCGAAATGTTTGTTTGGAACAAGGGGGGAGATGTCGTGCCCCGGACAAGGGCACTAGGACCCTGGGGCACAGGGCAGAGGCCAGGGGACACCGGACACCATTTCCGGTCAAGGGAGGGGACAGGGGACATTCCTGGGTAGGACCTCGAGGCAAGAGGTCAGAGTATCTGCACGCTGTATATATGATAATAAACGTGTACCTGAAAAGCCCCCATCGTTTCCTGTGTGTTCCTGGGGACGTAGAACACGACAGTGGGAATCCTTGACAGGTACCACGAGTTAGAGGGAATCGTTCTGTGAGTGTACCATTAAGCTGTAAACGGGCCGAGGGATCTTGGTATTATAGGCTAATCAGATTGCGAAAGCTGTTAGGGATGCCTAATTTTTCCAAAGTGCTGTGAAGAATGGACCATTAGAATGAGTTGAATGTCTTTTCAGCATCTAATAGAGCTACTGTCGATGGGGCGTGGTAGGGGAAATTTAATTGATCACTGCAAACTGGGTACCAAGATTCATTGAAGTAGTGCGATGAAGTACAAAACCAGACTTCATAGGTGAATTATGCTGCCCATCAAAAAGGAAAAACGGGTGGCTACCACAGTACTATAGTATCATGATTTATAAGGGACAGCAACCTGAGATGCAGAGATTTATTGGGTTTGAGTAACAATGTAATAACAGCTTGCCCAATGTGAGAGGGAGGGTTCCACTGTCGAAAGATTAAGTATACATCTCCAATAAGTGAAGGACCAGAAGTGATTTATAAGCTTTATAAAATTTGCCAGAAAACCTGTCCAGACCCGCAGCCCTGGATCCACTTAAGTCATCAATGACCTGTGTGAGTTCTCCACATGTTATTGGGGAGATGAGAAATTGCTGTTGGCCTGGTTCCTGCCAAACCATTGCAATTTCATATAGATAATAGGTCAAGGCATCTCAAACGGTGCCCGGGCAAGATTTATAAAGTGTTTTGTAATAATCATTGAAGTCTGCCAGAATAGCATTGCCGTCAGTGACGTTAGTGCCGTCAGGCCACCGCAGATGGGTCACATAAGTGGCATGGTAGGGGGTTCACAGCAAATGAGCCAATGTTTGACCAGGGCGCTCACCTTCACCATATCTACGAGTCCTAGCATACTTCCCCAAGTAAGCGACCTCTCGTTTAGCGAGGCCTTGAAATTTGTGTAAAAATTGCAACCTTTCGTGGAGATAGTGGACATGCAATGAGGTGCTATCATCAGAGTCCAATGCATGGAGCTTGTCCTTCATGTTGGCAAGATCATTGCGAATAGTTCAAAGGACACCAGCTGGTTTCAAGATGCAAACTCCTCTGATGTAGGCCTTGAAGGCCTCCCATAGGGTAGAGTGCCTCTCAACGGAACCAGTGTTGGAGGAGAAAAATTAAATGTTAGCCTCTAAAATTTCAGAGCGGGAAACTGCGTCATGCAATGCACTGGCAAGGAAACGGCAATGAAGGATCGTGGGGACACCTACGTATACATGTAGAGTGACTGATGCAAGGGATGTGGTCCGCCAATGTAAGGGGGACGTGTGCAATAGTGTGCAGCCACAAACGTGCACCTTGGGACAGTACCAGTGATCAATGTGAGTCCACACATTGTATGGGGTGGAATAGAAAGTATAATTGCCCTTCTACCACTGTACTGACAGGGTATTTAGCTGTTCTCAGGAACTGCTGTAGGAACTTTAGTGACATGTCCAGGACATGCAGGGCTCTTCATGGCACTCCTGTGACCACCCCATTTCACAGCTCACACACCTGGTGTATAATGTTGGGTGTACCCAGGGGCACCATCGCCCCTAGGATACGTTTTAATTATAGTTTGATTTTATTGGTTAGTTTACTAGCTAGTTATAGTTAGGACCTAGTTTACCTAGGCAGAGCATTTATTGTTTTGCCAATAACATTGGCACAGCTTGACAAATCTTCACAAAGTTTTCAAAACTTATATTTTAGTCAGTTCAGCTACTTTTTTGAAGGTTTTGGGATGATCCATAAAGCGGGGGCTGAGAAAAAAGTGGGGACCCAAAACGCATTTTCCCCTTGTCTTTTCCCATAGGGATTTTGAACACAATTACAGCCCGAACTGCTGAATGAAATTACACCGAATTTGGCACAAAGCTAGATGTAATTCCAGAAAGCGTGATTTTTGTGATTTGGTATAAATCCTTTCAGAGATTTTGGAGATATTAAAGGAAAAATAAAGGAGGGGGCACATAGGGCCTCCCTTCTAAGGTTTATGATACCCTGGGGACCACCACCTCCCTGGGGTGTTTGTTATAAATTATGTGGGGTGAACTCACGGCACCCCATGCCCTGGGTACCACCACCTCCACCTCCCCAGGACTTTGCAAAAACTGAAGGGGGAGCCACGCTGACACCCAAACCCTCAGGACCTCCACCTCCTGAGAGCTCACTTCCAAATGGAGCGGGGGACGCACAGACCCCCTCATGCCCTGGAGACTACCACCTCCCCAGCGCCAGATTTTTTTATTAAAGAAGTAGGGGTTTACATGGCCCCCTCCTGGGCCATTTTCTGCCACATGGAACACCACCTCCTCGGGGTGGCCGATTAAAGTGAAAGGAGGGAGCTGTGCAGCCCCCTCCTGGAGACAATAATGGCAGTGGGGACCGCCACATCCCAGGGACATTCCCCCAGGACATAGCAGGTTGCTGTGGCTTGGAGGGAGCTTTTTCAACTAGCTAAAGAAAACGCTCTACTTTCAGCAAGTGAGAGTGGAGAAATGCTCTCACTTGCTGGAAGCGGAGCATTTGCTTTGACACACAGGGAGCTTCATGTTTAGCAACTCCCTGCGTGTTAAAGCACTTTTGGCCCCCATTGGAGGTGGGGAGTGAGCAGGGACTGCAGGGGCATTCAGGCTTCCCCTGTGGTGCCCAACAGAGATGACGCGCCCTGGGGGATGGGGTCCCCAGGGCAGAAATCCGCCTTGATAGGGGGGCCGCATCCTTTGAGAATAATTTTTTTGAAAAGTCCGGGTCCCAGAGGATGGGGTTCTGTAGCCAAAATCGGCCTGGGAGTGGGTTGCACTTCCCCCATTTCAAAAATGCCTGGCCCACGGGAATGAAGTCCCCAGGGTTAAAAGGAAGCGCCCCCTTCCCTAATAAAACCAATAAATAAGAAAAAAAAGAGATGGCCCAGAAAGCCGCCGGAGGCCCCAGCCTTTTTCATCACCACTCTGCAAACGGGCCACCTGGCACACTACTGGTTGGGGGATGAAGTCCCTTGCCTCTTGAGGGTCCTTGTGGGCCAACTACCCCTCCAGTTACCTCCAGTAAGTACCACATAGTAGGATTGCTGATAGGTTGTTGGAGGCCCGCTCCCTTTTTCCACCACTCTGCAAGCACGCCCCCTGGTGCACTACTGGTTGCGGGATGAAGTCTCTTCAAGGCTGAGGGCCCTTGGGGGCCCACAAGCCTTCCTGCTACCTCTAGTAAATTCCACATTGTGGGATTGTTGAGAGGTCTATGGAGGTCTTTCTACACCACTCTGCAAACGCGCCTCACAGTACACTACTGGTTGGGGATGCTGAGGGTCCTTGGGGGCCAAGAACCAGTCCTGTTACCTCCAGTAAGTTCCACCCAGCGGGATTAATGTGAGCTGGTCGGAGCCCACAGCGCCTTTCTCCACCACTCTGCAAACGCACCTCCAGGTGCACTCCTAGTTGGGGTATACAGTTCCCTTGGATGCTGAGGGTGACTGGGGCCAAGAACCCCTCCTGTCGCCTCCAGAAAGTCCCACACATCGCGATAGCTAAGAGCTTGTCGGAGGCCCCGCCCCTTTTCTCCACCACTCTGCAAACGCAGATCCTGGGGCACTTCTGTTTGGGGTATTAAGTCCTCTTGGATGCTGTGGGTCTTCAGGGGCCATAAAGCCCTCTTGTTCCCTCCAGTAAGTCCGACACAGCGGATTATTGAGAGCTGGTCAGGGGGCCCTGCCCCCTTTCTCCATCACTATTCAAATGCGACCTCTAGTTAAAAACTTACAGAAATCTGTTAATTCAGCTATCACCAGAAGTGCCCACTCTCTGGAGACATCACAGCTCCTGCCAAGTGAGAGCAAACACTAACTAACAAAAAAGCTGCTCCCTCTCACTGGAATCACAATTTTCATCTCTTTCCCTGACTGCTGTCAAGCGGATACGAAAACAGATGACAGAATTCCTCCCACACACAGGGAGCAGTATGTGTTTGCTGCTCCCTACGTGTGGCAGCAATGCGTGTTCCTGCTGGAGATTGGGGGCCAGCATGGACCTCGGGCAATTAGGCTCCCCCTGTGGACCCCAACGTAGTCCACTGGGTGCTCTGGGTGGGCTATAAGGCACCCAGGATCAAGAGGCTGGGCCCTGGGTGATTCCTGGGGCCAAAATTGGTCCGAGGAGAGGGCTGTGTCGTCCCCACCCCAATTGAATTTTGAACAGGACATGTGAGGTGGGGTCCCTGGGGCTGAAGACAGCCCAGTTAGGGGGGCTGCATGGCCTGCTACCTCTTTGAATTTTGTCCGGGCCCTGGGGACAGAGGTCCTGGGATAAAAAACGGCCCGGGGGGGCCACGTGGCCCCTCTCCCCGTTAAGTTTTGACTAAGCCGTTCTAGCCCTGATGCTCATTTTACATAAATTAAACCTCAACAGGAAGTACTTACAAATGTAAACATAGCAGGTGCCCCAGTTGAAGCTTCACATATATAAAAGACACATTATCATGACTTCCTGGGCTTGGTGAAGGCATACAAAGGTTTTCCCGCCTTTTACCAGGACGATGGATACCTTACCAAAAGACCCCCCAGTGTGATTCCTACCGATTTTGGTGACACCTTCTTAATGCCAAAGAATATGAGGACATATCCTCCAAAAAAAGAAGCACTTGCTTCATATAGCTAAGAGGAAGTAACCTTGTTTGGTGGCGATTCACCTCTTATAGTCTTGTTGTCTTCAGTATAGAGGATATACCTTTCTGACTTCAAAGAATTTAAAGAGAGCAAAAAGCGGTGTCACCTGGCAGAGCAACAGCATCGGAGAGAAAAATGCTCACGGACAGAATCACTTTTAAAAACTGCCAGAAGACTGCACAAAAAAACTGTCTGGCAGATGAAACAAAACATCACAGACGATAAATGGAAATTAATCTAGACATTGCTTGCTCGCAGTAAGAGAAGAAAGTTTGGAGTCATGTCAATGGACTCAATGGTGGAAGCTATATTGGCTCAATGCCTTACCTGCCAATGACTGGGCAGCCAATGTAACAAGGCTATATGTCGATCAGGACAAATCTGATCCCAAATATAGTGGCACCTGAGACGTTAGGTCCACGTTATTTACAATAAAAACGAGCTAAACCTGCACTAGCTACTCCTCTTTTATTCTGTGCCGGGGGTTTGCTCACATTAAAAGACACTCTGTTGCCTTCTATCTCCGTAGAGGGCCAACATGTTTCATTGCCATGGATTGTATTTAGACAATTTCTTCAGGGCGAGGGTCAGTTCTCATCACTCTGCATTCATTTCATATGTAGGTAATTATCTGGGGAAAATATTTAAAAACACAGACAACTCATCATCAACACGACTTGCTGGGACATTGAATCTCATTCCCTACTGGCTAGGTGTAGCTGGTTTTTATTGTAAATAACGTGTACCTAAAGTCTCAGGTTCCACTTTATTTGGGGTCAGATCTTATAAGCATTAGGGAGATACGCCCTAGCACTCACATTACCAGTACTTTCACCACTGGTTTTATTATCTTTTCACCATATTTGCACATTACCTTTGTTTGTTTTTGTTTTGGTATGGTTGTGCTAATGATGAGAACCTAAGCTCACTGGTGAGTACCAATCAGTGAACTCCCATGATGTTACTTCCGTGAGGCACTCCATACCCCTTCACACATTTTTTCTTTCATTCATTAGAATTCATGTTGCACCACATGTTGGGTGGCACATGAAGGGAACAGTATATTAAACAAGTAAATAGAACAGGGATTCATGGTGGGAGATAGTATATAAATAACTGCTAATGTTAATGTAGCACAGAATTGTGGGAGCTATAGATACGCATGAAATCCAAGTGAATATGTTCTTGAAGTAGGGTCAAGTCAGATTGTGTTTAGAACAACACTACAGGGCAAAACATTGGTGGCAAATGCAGCCAAGGTCACGCACGCCCTATGCAGATTACACCAGAAGCTTGTAAGCCACTCAACGAAGGGCATACGATGAGTAATGCAAGCCAAGCGAATCCCAACTCTGAGCTATGGCCATCTTGCTTTCCCGGGCTTGTTGACCGACAAATTGGAGTATCTGCACATCATGGCCTTCAGAAAGGTTTTTAGGTTGCCACACTCGACACGGCGCACACTGATTCGACTAGAATTTAATCTAACAGCAATGGACATAGAATGTAAAAAAAGATTTAGTGAAATTCCATCATCATGTGATTAAGACATACCCTGGCACCTTCAGGTAAGCACTTAAAATAGTCTTCACCGACAACACTAGTCACTGGGCAAGGTACCTCGGGTCAGCCAATAATACACTGTGCCTGCCAGCTGATTTTCTAAAGGACACCCAACTGACAATGGCCAGCTTAAAAAACCTGCTAAATAAGCAGGGAAAGATCATTTTAAAAAATCAGGATATCGAAAGGATTAGATCCATTCGTGGCGCAGAGGACCTTGTCCACTCACACGAAGCAATTCTATGCCAACCATACCTGAAAGCAGGACTTAGCAGACAAGCCCTTCAGAATGTATTGAGGACTCGACTCCCAACTCTATCAATACAGTACTACAGGACACACTGGAAAACCACACCAACAGGAAGCAGCAGATGTCCCTTGTGACACTATCATACAGAATCTACAGAGCATGTCATCCGCTGCTGTCCAGCCTTGTTAAGCCAAAGGCGCCTTTATCTAAGAACTATGTTCATCCAAAACAAAGTAAGATCATGCAAGGAGGCTCTAATGTTTATCTATACCACCCCAAGGCCGATGGAGCTTGCACAAATTGGGTTATTGCTTGCGGCAGCTGAAAAGACTCTGTGCCAAACGCAAGAAGAGAAGATAACAGCAAAATAACACACTAGCCACATATTTCCTGTCAGTGTGCACTACAACTCTACTATCATTACTGTATAGCTCCCCCATTAAGCACTCTGCATTAAGTCTTACCTTGTACATGTACTACTAATAACATTGCACCGATCTATGAAGCCTGCTGTTGTACACTATAACTCTACTATCATTACTGTATAGTTCGCACATTAATCACTCTGCATTATGTCTTAGCTAACATTGCACTGATTCACAGTGTAAGAGCCATCAGCCGTTCTTATAATCCTTTTAGATTTTTTAACTAACCAAACTTTTTTTTACTTTCTTTAATTATGATTGTAATATATACTGCATGTGTAAATGATTTTAGGTAATCATACAATAATTAATTTTTGTTTGAAGGTGTTCGAAGGTATAAAGGATTCATACTATCACAGATTTTTGGATGAAGTAGCACGAGGAACAGTCACATTGCCAAAATGCACACAAGGTCTCTGGAGACATTTCCTCATGGTCTATTACACAACTGTAGTGTGGAATACACACAAGACATTTACTCAATGAGGTAGCACTTGTGCAAAGCTGTGGACTCTTGTTGGATAAAGGGGCAGGTGAGGTTCCGTGCTGGTGCAGTCACTCACACAGCTACTGAAACACCCATACAGATACTCGGACACCCACTGACACACCCATTCTTCCGCTCTCACATCTACTCACAGACCCAGTCATTCATACACCCACTCTGAAAGGGTACAGGTGCTAGTTAGGAAAACAATTTTTAAAACCTTAGAAATTCTGGAAAAAATCCAAAGGTTACAGGGTTAATTATAGTTAGGAAATACAATTTTAAAAAACATAGGAATTCACAGAAAAAAACAAAGGTTACAGGGACGTTACAGTTAACTTAGGTTTCACTCGTACAAAACCAGTGAAATTCTGCAGTGATAGTTTCCTGAGCCAAATATAACTTATCCCCCCTGCAATTGCACTGCTTATGACCTCACAACCGATTAGAAGTATTATCAGGGCTTACAGAAAATGATTGACCTCTGGAACCACCTCCCACAGATGGTATGATTGGACTAACTAAAGTAGCGGAGGCTGGAACTACTTTTCCTCTTTCCGCTCAGCTATCGCGTAATGTAAATGGGGATAAGACCAATGCCGATTTTGGGCAAGGTATACAGTTTCTTTCCTAGAACATAGCTGGGGCCCGGGACAAACTTAATAACAAAGATTGGGTGGCTTATACCGAAAGGTTTGACATTACATGTTGTCAGGAAACTCAGGCTGCTGATTCTATTGCATTAAATGGTTTTAAATGTTATTGCTCCAATGCAATACCATCATCTGCAGGGAGAGGAAAGAGTGATTTGGCTATCTTTGTGTCTTGCACAATTGGAAATTTGAAGGTTAAAGTTGTAGCATCCACCCTATGGTACCAAATCTAATATTTACAATTAAAAAATCTGTTAAACGTGGTTTTAATAATTTGTTTATTTCTTTTCTTCGCAGCCCGTAGAGGTTGTTCAAGAAATGGTGAAGACACTCCTAGACTTTGAGAATAGACAGAGAAATAATAACATTTCAGATATATGGGCAAGTGATTCCAATATCACCAAATGCATCCATAGTGGGGATCATAGTTGCGGGCTTACAAACTTCCAGTGGGCCGCCATCAGTCACTTCATACATTCAACTTATGGAGAAGTCATAAACCACTTAATTTTAACATATAATTTGACCTTTTTCTTATTGGATCTCCATGATCAGGGCAACCCAAATCCTCCTCCAATCATAGAAAGAGGTATGGGAAGCATAATAGACCTTGTGCTCTTGACAAGTGATCTTACTCAAAATCCCATGCACTATAGGTGTGTCCTCTCCCTTACAGTGATCATAACCTCATCCTTTTATCCCTTAGGATTAATGTATGCCTAGAGATATCAGACACAAACAAGTTACCTTGAAGTTATTCTGAAAAAAGGGGTCCGAATCAACTGGAATAATGTTGAACCAAATACGTTTTCTTGCAATTTGATCACTGAAGCCATTAACAACATCACTTGCTGCCTTTCACTAGATGGAACTCCAGATAATGTTCTGGAGAGTTTTATTAAAATTAGCAGGACTGTGGCAATCAATTTATATACCAGTAAACCAGCGAAAGAGCGCCCCACTAAGTCATGGTTTAGTCTTGAATGTACAACTCTGCTTAAGGTGCTAAAAAATGCCACAAATTAGACTCCATGTAACCTACAGGATATTAGAGGAGCCAGAAATAATTACGATTATTATTAGTATGCTCACAAGACTAGGAGGCCAGAAATTAGAGGTAAGGCCTGGGAGGATTTAGAAAAAGCTGCCCAACTCAGAGATAACAACCTTTTTTGGGTAATAGCACATTGACCTTTCATTGCCAACAATCAAGCTACTAGCATCGAATTCAACATTCCTGAACAAGATTGGATCAACCATTTCTCCATTTCTCTCTCATTTTTAAATTAGACTGTGAGCGGGATAGTTGCGGATATGGCCAGCTTCCCTTGATATCAATGAGGATTGGTCAGCAGACATTAACCTATCATCTGTTACTAAAGCAATCCAGTGTGCAGCCAGTGGCAAGGCCCCAGGCCAGACCGGGTCCCAAAAGATCTATTTAAACTTAATGTAGACTTTTGGGCCCATCTTTTAACTCATGTTTTAAGGGCAGCAGTTAGGGGTAATTTAATTGATCCCTGGAGAGAGGCTCCCTATAGTCACAATCTATGAAAAAGGGTGACCTGAATTTGCTGACATGTTACCGCCCATTTCATTGATAGATTCTCCAGCCAAGGTTCTTGGGCACGTCATCCTGGGTATAGTGAAGGATTAGGCAGAGACTACCTCCTTCTTCTTGCCACTTCATTATGGTTTTAGACCTAGCTTAGGGACTTTAGAGCAGGCTCTTAATTTAACCCTTATCTGGGGGAAGTATGTCAAGGCCAGGACAGGTTCCCTTTGCATGGCATTTATGGATCTCTCCTAAGCCTTCGACTTAGAGATTAGGACAACATTGTGGGAATTATTGGATCAGGCTGCCATTGAACACTCCTTGTTGGACCTTGCAAGGTGTCTGCAATGAGACACCACCACAAAAGTGTGGTACACACATTCTGGAGACTGCACAAAACCAATAAGGGTTACTAGAGGATGTATTTTAGCCCCCTTTCCATTTTTATTGTACATCAACTCCACAGATGCTTCTTTAAAGTTATGTAGTAAAGATATTCCCCAAATTGGTACCTAGTTTTATATGCAGACAACACCGTTCTTAAGCATTACCAGTAAATGGCCTTCAAATTCTTTTAAACGATTTTAATCATTTTATGATAAAACAAAATCAAGGGGAATCAACAAAAATATTTTGTATTGACCTGTGGGTCAAAGGTATCCTTTTTAAATTAATAAGGCATCCTCTGTGATGCTAGTGGGTCTTGGGAGAGGCTAATTAACCAGAGAACTTAAAAGATATGGGCAGCTTGTGAAATGATATTTAGATTTGTCAAAAGGTTAGGCCGCAAACCAATTAGGGAGATGACCCAGCTTTATAGGAGCAAGTGATTTTCCCTTTGTGTTTATGGTGCAGGAGTGTGGGGATGCCCCGTTCCAGGGAAGTTGCAGGTAGCAGAGAATACATTTTTCTGTAGACCTCTAGAGGTTCCCTAAACCACCCCAGGTGTTTTTTTTCATCTAGAACTAGGAATAAGGTTTTGGAGGATTTTCTGGGAATAGCTCCTTTATTATTGTGGTTAAAGATATGGAGCACTCCCAAGGTCCGCTTTTCAAGGGAAGTGCAGGAGAATTCTTTACATCTTGATAATATGGCTGCTGTTTCTTGGTTGGCTTATGTTAAAAACAGCTTTTGTAATTTAGGTCTGAGCACCATTTTTTACACCCCCAAAGCAATAGGTCCTCAAACAAAAGAGAGGGTCACAAGAATGTTTGCTTTATATAGGAATGAGGGCCAAATAGATAACTTCCACAGTATGGTTACTTTTATCAGCTATATGCAAATTTGTAATGCTTCAGGTCTGGATTCCTATTTAACTTTGCTGATCAACACTCTTCACAGATTTTATTTGATAAGGCTAAGACTAAATATGGCCCATCAACTAGTTGCTTTTCCTTCGGCAGGTTCTTTTTCCCTTGTTGCCCATGTGATGCAGTCTCTTTGCAATCAACTACGGATTTTAATGTTATTTTGTAATCTGTATCGCTCGTTTAGAGTCCAGTTTTTCAACCTATTTTATTGCATAAGCACTGTATCTCATGTAAAGATGGTTTGGGATATTTGCAAACTATCTCTAGCTACTCCAGAATTTTTTTTTCTACACTTACTTACATTATTGCTGCTCTAAAGCTAAGAAAATATTATGAGTCTTAATTTTAAAATTGTGGTGTTTTAGTATGCTGCATTATTAGGATTTCTCCTACATTTTTATTTTACTGATGTTTTTATCCCTGCTATTACTGTGATGATTCTATTGTGCTTTTACGACCTTTAATTTGGCCGAATAAAGATCCTGACTTGATTAATTGACCTAACATATAACATCACTCATGTCATGATCAGTGACATAACTGACATCACTAATGACATCTAAAATGACATTATCCACAGACCCACTCACACCCCAGTCATACCGCCACATAACCTCTCAAACACCCATTCACACACCCACAGAACCACTCACATACCCATTCAAAAACCCTTACAACCACTCATATACCCACTCACTCAACCATAGAGCCACTAACACCCCCACTCACTCACCTATGGAGGCAGTCATACAGCACTCAGTCACCCATACAGCTACTCCCATAACCACTTACTCACCCATGTAACAAATCACACAACCACACAATCACCCGTACAGCTACTCACACACCCATGTATTCAACCATACGACCACTTAGACAGCTATTCACACAGGCACATAAGCCCTGAACACAGCCATACAGTTACTCATGCAGACACAAACATCACTCGCCAATACAGCCACTTACACAGCAACTTACTTAACCAGACACCCACTCAAACAGCCAAATACTCACCCGTACAGTCAGCCTTACACCCCCTCACTCACCTATATAGCCACTAATACACCCGCTCACCCACCCATGCAGCAACTCACACAGCCATTCAGTCACTGATTCAGCCACTCACACACCCACTCACCCACCCATTGAGCCACCCACACAGCCACTTACCCACCTATAAACTCATTCACACACCCACTCACTCACCAGTACCGCCACTCTCACAGCCACACACTTGCCAATTCAGCCACTCACAAAGCCACACACTCACCCATACAGCTACACCAACACACACTTATTCATAGTCCTGCTGCTAGTCTCAGAGTTTGCGCTGCACATTATGGACAAGGGTGACACTGCAGCAATTCTTATTTTTACCTCAGTGCTGCATTCAATACCATATCCCATAATATCTTGGTCAAGTGACTGGAACAGTGACATTGATGGTAAGGCGTTGCTCTGGCTGTCCTCATTCTTGCAGGGAAGTACCTTTCAGGTCTCACAAAAGCCATTTCACTTGGTTGGCCTCTCTCAGCTAGGAGTGGCACAGGGCTCCTTACTGAGTCCAACCCTTTTTAATGTCTATGTCAGCCCTCTGACAGAGGTAAGTGAGCGCTATGGTTTTACCACTATATCATACACTGATGACGCAACTTGTCATCACCATATCGCAGAACAGCGAACTCGTGACCTCTTCCCTCCGTGCTTGTTTGTTAGTGGTTGCTGCTTAGATGGACCTTAACTGCTTGAAGCTAAATGCCAGGAAGACTGAGCTACTGGTCCTGGGCAAGCACCTCAATATCTGGTCCAACGCCTGGTGACCTGATAGCCTTGGTCCTCTACTTCCTCCCACGACCAAGGACAAGAACTTGGGCATCTGATTTGAGGAGAAATTCTCTTTCGATGCCCATATTAAGCCCTTGAAAGAAACTATTTTGGGATGCTGAGATCCTTGAAGAAATCTTCCATCTCATTCCTGAAACTGCCCAAAAAACTGTAGTCCAGGCCTTGGTTATATCCAGGCTAGAATACTGTAAAGTCCCTTACCTGGGCGTATATCAATCCCGTTTGAACAGGCTTCAACAGGTCGGGAACGTGACAGGTCAGGCGTCAAACGTCCTAGGCATGCCACTGTCAGTACGGCATTGAGGAAACTATGCTGGTTGCCGGTGTAGCAAAGAACTACCTTCAAGGCTCTCTGCTATTGCTACAAGGCTCTTTCCTTTCAAGGCCTGCCTACCTGCAGACAATAATTATTTCTCATTTATAGCAAGGAACATAAGATCGGCAGCAGCAAAACAGGCCTTTATCCCAAAACTTTTAAAAGACAGAATTGGAGGTAGCACTTTCAGTCATCTTGCACCAAAAGTCTGGAAGTTCCTCCCTGCAGAACTCTGTCTAGCTCCTTCTGAAATTTCTTTTAGGAAAAAATGAAAGCTGGCTCTTTGGATTTGGGTAAGACCTATCCAGCCATATTCGTAACACTTTTTCTCCAAAGTCAGTATCCTAGCGCTGGGACACTTCGTAAGAAGTAGCCATGGACTCTACAAGGCACATTATTGTTATTATTATTTACCTATGGAAGAGCCAGCCTTCCCACAGTGAAAAA
Organism: Lissotriton helveticus; assembly: GCF_964261635.1. NCBI lineage: Eukaryota > Metazoa > Chordata > Amphibia > Caudata > Salamandridae > Lissotriton > Lissotriton helveticus. Next base: position 410,263,167 of record NC_136060.1, read on the forward strand.
TGACTTTGTAGGTTGTTCACTGTCAGGACATATAAAACATAAATTATACACTTCCTACTTTTTAAATATCATGCACCCTGCCCTATGGGTTTGTAAGGTTTGACTTCTAAATATTAAAAAGGAATGTTTAAGCTTGCAAAAAGTCCCCCCCCTCCCAGTTCGAAATGGCAATTCAAAACTGCACACCCAGGCTACTACTTTAGTGGGTGGCACAATGAGTGCTGCAGTTCACTAGTTGCATTTAATTTACAGGCCTGGGGTGTAGAGAGTATCATATACGAGAAATTATAAGTAAATTAAATATGTCAATTAGGTGTATGGAACATGAATGCAACATGTTTGGAAGGTAGAGCAAAAGTACTTTCCCTCTGGGTAGCAAAATATGCCAAAATTCTGTGGTGACCCTGCTGAAAGGAAAACAATTCCAACAGCATATTATACTCTGGTGCTAGGAAATAAGTGTGGTTTTCTTTTTTAAAGGGTTTCAAAGATGTTTCTGCTTTTTGGAACTGGAAATACTTTATTCATTTGATATATGTATGCATGGAAACATGTTTAATAGCACTCCAGTACAGTTTCAAGTATTTAAAAAAAACTAGATTATGAACCATTAAATAATCCTAGACTTTCTATATTTCCTTCTCTTGCTGTCCGCTGCACAGCGTAAGACCTCATACATCATTTGCAAGTGATTTTATGTCGCTAATGTCAAGCAATGTATGACAGAAACCCCAGTACCATTGCAACTTAATTCTATAGTTTTCAGAAGATTGAATGCAACTACATTTCAAAGAAAGGAATATAAATATATTTAAAGATATTATTCTACCATTTTCCTCCTAGTCGGTGGAGAATTCTGAGTAAAAACTTAGTGGATAAACAAATGGATTACAACTTACTACACTAATGGAACTGCACAAAATGCACAGAAAGGGTCAAACACTTACATAATGATTTAGAATTTTGGTGGTGGAATTTCCATTCTCAAGTGTGGAAGATTTATGTCACATCCACTATAACAGTTCTGTTGGCTAAAAAGAGCTATCTTCAAATGGGAAGAGCCATTTTGGTGGCAAATACCCAAAAGATAATTCCACCAATTGGAGGAGCCAACACAGTGATGAAAACCATGAAGGAATTTCTGCTGGTGTGAGTGGCAGATCATAGAATTTCCTTCATATGCTGTAGGCACTGGAAATGTCCTACATTTATATATGTATATATATATGTATATATATTCACTGAGAAAAAGATAGGTTTCAGGGGCGTTATAGTTAATTGGACATTTCACTTGTACAAAACCAGTGAAATTCCCCTGTTATATTTAGTTCAGCTGAATATAACTCGGCCCCCGCAATGCACTGCTGATAACGTCACATATTAGATTAGTGCATTGCGGGGGCGTGAGTTATAGTTAGCTGAACTAACTATAACGGGGTAATTCCACTGGTTTTGTACGAGTGAAATGTCCAACTAACTATAATGCCCCAGAAACCTATGTTTTTTTCAGTGAATTTCTAAGGTTTTTTAAATGCTAATTTCTAACTATAACGTTCCTCAAACCTATGGTTTTTTCAGTGAATTTCAAAGGTTTTTTAAATGCAAATTTCTAACTATAACATTCCTGAAACCTATGGTTTTTACAGTGAATTTCAAAGGTTTTTTAAATGCTCATTTCTAACTATAACGTGCCTGAAACCTATGGTTTTGTAAGTGAATTCCTACGTTTTTTTAAATAATAGTTTCTAACTATGCCTACAGAGGTAGGACATGTGAAGCAAGAAGAACAAAAGCACAGAAAGAAGCAAAAGAAATGCAGAAAGAAGTAACAGAAGTCCACAAAGACGAAGAAAAGTACAGGAAGAAGCAAGACATGTGCAGAAAGACCCAACAGAGAAGCAGGAAGAGGCCTCGTTGCAAAATCATCCTGTGCCCACAACTTTTTCAGATGGGTACTGGTGGTAACTGACTCTGGCTAACCAGGCCTATAGTCAGTGTTATGGTAAAAGACACTTCGAATACAGTGAAAACACCTACATACACTATGGAACACTATGTGTTGGAGTACCTCTGTGATTAGCATGACCTCCTCTGTAAGGCCCTAGTACATAACAGGTAGAGGTGCAGAAATATGCTACTTTAACTGGTAGTCGTGTTTGCAGAGTGGTGGGAAAGGGTGGTGGGCATCCAACCAACGCTCAGGCATTCCGCTGCGTAGGACTTACAGGAGGTACCAGGAGGGATTATTGTCCCCCAAACTCCCTCAGGACTAAATTGGACTTCATCCCCCATCCCATTGTCTGCCACGAGGCAAGTTTGCAGAGTGGTAGAGAAAGGGGGCCATGGCCTCCGAAGACGTCTTAGCAATACCACTATGTGGGACTTACTGGATGTAACAAGAGGGGTAGTTGGCCCCCAAGGACATCCTTGGGGGCCAACTTCCCAAACTATTACCTCCAGTCAGTCCCACACAGCAACATTGATAAGTACTCATACAGGCCACACCCATTTTGCCTACCACTCTACAAACGAGCTACCAGGCATGCACTTGGATGGGGATTGAAGTCCCCTTCACTGCTGGGGGTCCTTTAGGGGCCAACTAGCCTACCTTTTACCTCCAGTAAGCCCCACGCAGTGTGGATTGATGAGAGGTAGACAAAGGCCATGCCCTCTTTCTCCACCACTCTGTAAACATGCCCCCGGCATGTTGTAATTTGAGGGATTAAGTCCCCTTGAATCCTGAGGGTCCCTGGGGTACAACTAGCCCACCAGGTACCTCCAGTAAGCGCCACCGAGCTGCGTTGCAGAGAGGTGTAAAAAGGGGTGTGGCCTGGACCACCTCTCTGTAACGCAGACCTGTAGTGCTTACTGGAGGTACCTGGATGGCTAGTTAGCCCCAGGGGCCCTCAGGATTGAAGGGGAATTAATTCCCCAACTTAAAACGTGCCACAGGGTCTGTTTGCACACATATAACCTCAGGCCCGACCCCTCCCTTCACCACTGTGCAAACGCACCCGTGGCGCGTCTTAAGTTGGGGATTAAATCCCCTTGAATCCTGAGGATCCCTGGGGTCCAACTAGCCCACCAGGTACCTCCAGTAAGCGCCACAGAGCTGCGTTGCTGAGAGGTGTGAAAAGAGGCGAGACTGGACTACCCCTCTGCAACACAGGTCTGTGGCGCTTACTGGAGGTAACTGGTGGGGTAGTTGGCTACCAGGGGCCCTCAAGATTAAAGGGGAATTAATTCCCCAACTTAAAATGGGACACAGGGCGTGTTTGCACACATGTCACCTCAGGCCCCACCCCTTCTCTTAACAACTGTGGAAACGCACCCCGTGGTGCATTTTAAGTTGGAGGATTAAGTCCCCTTGAATCCTGAGGGTGCCTAGGGTCCAATTAGCCCACCAGGTACCTCCAGTAAGCGCCACAGAGCTGCATTGCAGAGAGGTGTAAAATGGGGCGTGACCTGGGCCACCTCTCTGCAATGCAGCGCAGTGGTGCTTACTGGAGGTACCTGGTGGGCTAGTTAGCCCCCAGGGGCCCTCAGGATTGAAGGGGAATTAATTCCCCAACTTAAAACATGCCACAGGGTCTGTTTGCACACATATAACCTCAGGCCCGACCCCTCCCTTCACCACTGTGCAAACGCACCCGTGGTGCGTCTTAAGTTGGGGATTAAATCCCCTTGAATCCTGAGGGTCCCTGGGGTCCAACTAGCCCACCAGGTACCTCCAGTAAGCGCCACAGAGCTGCGTTGCAGAGAGGTGTAAAAAGAGGCGAGACTGGACTACCCCTCTGCAACACAGGTCTGTGGCGCTTACTGGAGGTAACTGGTGGGGTAGTTGGCTACCAGGGGCCCTCAAGATTAAAGGGGAATTAATTCCCCAACTTAAAATGGGACACAGGGCGTGTTGGCACACATGTCACCTCAGGCCCCACCCCTTCTCTTAACAACTGTGGAAACGCACCCCGTGGTGCATTTTAAGTTGGAGGATTAAGTCCCCTTGAATCCTGAGGGTCCCTAGGGTCCAATTAGCCCACCAGGTACCTCCAGTAAGCGCCACAGACCTGCATTGCAGAGAGGTGTAAAATGGGGCGTGACCTGGGCCACCTCTCTGCAACGCAGCGCAGTGGTGCTTACTAGGGGTACCTGGTGGGCTAGTTGGACCCCAGGGACCCTCAGGATTGAAGAGGAATTAATTCCCCAACATGAAAAACACCCCACAGGGCGCGTTTGCAGAGTGTTGCTGAGAGGGGGCGGGGCCTCCGGCATGATCGCAGTGTTTTTTTACATAATTTGTTTGGGAAGGGGGCTGTGTGGCCCCTTCTTTTTACTTTTTTGGGGCCCTGGGGACCCCATCTACCAGGGCCTGACCCCCATTAAATAATATATATATATATATATGAAAGGGAAGGGGGCCACGTGAGCCCCCCTCTCGTGGCCAATTCTTGCCCGGGGTCCCCATCCCCCGGGACATGGCCACATATTTTTTTTATGGAGGGGGCTGTGTGGCCCCCTCCTGAGGCCTCTATTGGCCCCAGGGACCCCATCCCCGGGGCCGGCCTTTTTTTTAAAAAACTTTTTTATTTTTTTATTTTTGGAGAGGGGGGCCGCGTGGCCCCCCTACTTGGGCCACTCATCCCCTGGGGCAGGCCCTATCTGTTGGGGACTGTGGGGGGAGCCCCAATGCCCCAAGGTCCCACCGGCTCCCCGCGTCCTGCAGGAGCTGGCATTGTTTTTCCACATGGGCAGCTTCCCATTCTGCTTTGCTTCATTGAAGCGAGAGCAGGGAAACCTGCTCTCGCTTCAAAGAAGCAAAGCACTTTGCAATGACAGGGCAGGAGCCGCATGGCGGGTGGTCGTCCCCAGGGCCGTGGAGAGCTCCTGGAGGGGGGCAGCATTGGCCCCTCTCCCACCTATTGCACAGCTCCGGGGAGGTGGTGGTACCCGGGGCGTGTGGGGGCTCGAGCCCCCCACCCAGGTGTCATTTAAAAAAAATAAAAGCCCCGTGGGTTGGTGATCCCTGGGGCAGCGGGGGGCCCTGTGCCCCTGCAAAATAACTATTAAAAGCCCCGGGGTGGCAGTCCCTGGGACTTGGGGGGCCTTTGAGGCCCCACCACACATTAAAAATAAGAAGCCCCGGGGGTGGCGATCCCTGGGGCTGTGGGGGGGGGCATGTGCCTCCCGCAAATATTTATGGAAAGCCCCGGGGCTGCAGGCCTAGGGGGTCAGGGTGTTTCTACCCTGCCCCCTTTTCTTTTTTTTCTCCTTTGTTGCCCTGTTTTCTTGTGCCTCTATTTCCTATGGAAAATGTATTTTCTGACCTCTTTTTTTTTTTTTATTTCTCAGGAACTACTGACTGGATTTACACCATTTAACAAGAAGAGTTCTTTCTGAAACAAGGGCTACCTTTTTGCCAAATTTGGTGTAATTCCGTTCAGCAGTTCGGGCTATAGCAGTGTCTAGAGTTTCCTATGGAAAATAACATGGAGAACACATGTTTTGGGATCCTCCTTTTTTCTAAGCCCCCGCTTGCCGAATCACCCCGAAACTTTCAAGATAGCTGACCGGAGCCCCCCACGAGTTTTAAAAATTTCGCAATGATTCGTCAACCAGCGCCAAAGTTATTGGGAAAACAAAAAACGCTTTTCCTATGGAAGCTAGGTCTTAACTATAACTATCTACTGGCAACCGTCAATAGACTTATATATATATATATATATATATATATATATATATATATATATATATATACATATATATATATATATATATATATATATATATATATATATAAAATTCCAAATCCTGAAGTGGAGCAACTTGAGGCAACAAGACAAACAGGTACAGACCACTCGAGCACTTCAAAGTGAACAGTGCTTTATTTCTCCGTATCTGGCAGCATGACGCGTTTCGACCGCGGGAACCCGGTCTTGATCACATGACGAGACCAGAAACAAGCGAGTTTTAAATGCAGGTAGAAAGCATAAATTCCTCCCAATCCATCATGGACATAGTAAACAGACTACTCATGTGAACAACCTAATAATATGTACTATATTAATAAGAAGATTTTTCCTAAAACTCGCAAATGAGCAAATATCAATAATATAAAATGCATAATATAAATATATAAATATATGATACACACAATTTATCCAGATGGAACCAAATATATATATACATAATAATAATCCACATTTGTAAAGCGCAAACAATCACCCGTAAGGGGCTCTAGGCGCTGGGGGCCGTGGGGAAGATTAAGCAAGCTATTGCCGAGAGTCACATGGTGCTGGGCTAATATGCCGCCGGCGATCGAACAGTGATCCCCGGATTCCACAGTCAGTCACCCTGGCCTCTGCGCCACACCTCTTCCCATATATATATATAAACACACACACACACACGCGCACACACACACACACACACACACACACACACATACACACACACACACACACACACACCTACACCTACACACACACACACACACCTACACCTACACACACACACACACACCCACACACACACACACACACACATATATGTATATATATATGTGTATTTATATTTATTTATATATTTAGTCTCCCTTATATGCTATGGTCCGGGGTTGACAGGTTTGTGAGACTGCATCTGCACTTTAACCCCTCCCATGCTGGTGACGGAACCGCTCCATCACCAGCCACGGATGCGCTGTGCTGATGACAGGGCGGTTCCGTCACGGCCCGCTCGGCGCGCCTACGCGGCTCGGATTCCACGCCTGCGCTGGACGTTCTGTTGACCGGGCGGGGCCATGACGAAACCGCTCCGTCATCAGCACAGCGTGCCCGAGGCTCGTGACGGAGCGGTTCCCTCACGAGCCTGGGAGCGCCACACGGCCCCCCCACCCACCTAGCGCTGCGGCGGAATTGCCGCCACAGCGAAGGGGTTAAAGGCAATCTCCGCTATCTACCTGTGCTTCCAAGCAAACAAGGCAGAAATCTCACATTGTCTTGATTTGTAATTAAATTTAAATAGTGCTTACTACTCCAGTGTTTTTTTAAATGCATTGACCATCCAGCAGTACAGACTTTTCTGTGGGACGGTGGGAGCATGTGGTTTTGGTGCTAAAAGTGCCAAGTACTGACTAAAACATAAGAAAACGCTAAATTATGTTGGCAAAATAGGTGTGGGTGGAAGGATGTCATAGAGGACCTATGGGTAGCAGTCCCAATCCTCTGGGTAAATTGTTCCTGACAACCTGTCATTTTTTATTCGTGCAGTTTTATATACAGCAAACTGGACCAAAGGCATCAGAGTGCTTTACATGAGCACCCGATTACATTTCACAAAAACAGATGTGTTTTTTTAGACATGGGGAGATTCAGTGAGTTGCACAGGATCACAAGATGTTGAACTGATACTGGGAGTCAAACCTCGTATCTCAGTTCCAAAGTTGGCACCTCAGGCTGTAAGGCCACATCTCTTCAGTTAGTATTGACGTCAGTGGTGGCTGGTGATCTTGGAAAGTGGTGAGACGTAATACAGCCCAGGAGTTTACCGCATATTTTTAAAACTTTGGCACACTCATACTCATTCCCACTCACATTTTGACCCAGATTAACAACCAATTTGTGCTGGGTTTGTGTCACAAAGGGTGATGCAAACCTGTGCAAAATGTTTTTTTTATTTACTTTCCGGTGCAAATCCTGTTTTGTACTGAAATTTTGCCTGGAAGTAACACAAAATAGTGCAAAACTCTGCTTTGTGTCACTCTGCGTCAAGTGGGCAATCCATGGGTTGCACATGGGCGATCCCATGCAACTACCCATGGTTTTTGATGTAAAACCATATCTACTAACAATAACAGACAGTACTTGCATAAAAAAATAAACACCACTTGAAAGCAGGCATAAAAAAGGAGAAATGCTTTAAATTCTCCAAACTTTTTCCTCTTTGCATGTGTACTGGACTGTACCGCACAAATCTGAAGTATGAAAAGTTTTAAAGTTAGACAAAGCATATTATTTTGTACTGGAAGGGCACCCTTCCAGTACAAAAACTATTCTAGACACCTTTGCACTATGGAGCAAAGGTGTTTGTGAGACGCTCTGTAGCCTGTGTGCCTGCCCTAGGGCAAGAGCAAGATGGTGCCATATAATCGCAGTTATGGTGCTTAACTGCTTTCTCCCTCTCATGCAACACAGCAACTTTGGTGCTACACTGCGTTGTGTTAAATTTTTGATATTCTGGGACTTAGTCTCTTTTCCCTCACTCACTCTAATTCACATTCTCTCACTTGCTCATTCGCACTCATACTCACTCTCAGTCACTCTTACCCACCCACAAACATACTGGCTCATTCTCACTTACTAACACACTTACATATACTCACTAACTCTGGGCCCTGGTGTAACTGCGTCTGCTGCACCACTGATAGCTACACCCACAATTCACTTCCACTCCTGCTCACAACCTCCAATCAATAACACGTTGTAACACACTCATACTACTTCGCTCACTCCCTCGTACTCACTTTCACTTATTGATGCACACTCCCAAACTCAGATTCTCACTTAAGCTCTCAATAACACTCTCAAATACATACACTTTCACTCAATCTGATTCACTCTTATTCACTCACAAACACACTCACAAACACAAATGCATAGAGAAATAACATCTTTGTTTTACTTACCTTACTTACTTAGCTGACAACTTCGAGGCTTCTTGGCAGCAGCAATGCAGAAATCTAGTGCTGGGCATTGGAATCAGCAACAATAATTCCTAACAAGGAGAATATGGAACAGCAAGGGCAGGACTGAAAAGGGGAAAAATCACCTCAATACCCCTCTCAGCTTCTTGTTAGGCAGGCCCACTGAAATTATGTGTCAGGGGAGGGCTTAATTATGCAACAGGGTTGACTAAATTATGCTGCAAGAAAAAGCAAACTATGCGGGGTAATGCGCCACATTTTATGATAGTATCATTTCACTATTTTGTCATTTTTAGGGCTCGGACTCCTCCCCCTGGGGGAGGAGTTTCGAGATCCTAATGTTATAAGAAAAAAAAGAAGAAGTATCCTTAGGGCCTTGGTGAGAGGAATTCCACACATTCCTTTGCGTTTTCTGGCATCTGGTCAGTGATTCGTCTTCCCTGTGCTGTGTATGTAGTAGCCTTGAAGTGATAGGCTGTAAGTAATGTACGCGTGCCCGATGTGGCATTTTGTGTGCGAGAACGAGCATGGCAGAGTGATTAATCTTAATTACGAGCTGTCAGAGTGCCCGTGTAATGCAAGCCAGATGATGCGAACGCGTTCACAGCGGTGAGCGCGTTCAATGTTAAATGACGAGAGGCAGCAGGCGAGGCTCACAGAAGATGACTCATACATGCTCGTCCACACTGTAGTTCTTGTTTTTTATAGGAAGTGTTGAATGTTTTCTTGAAGTGTGCTTAATTTTGCTGAATATTCTTGTTGATTCGGTCATAGTTTGATTTTTTTTTATCAATTGGCATATGTAAAGTGTTCAGCTCACTAACGAACTGGTGGCGCACAGCTCGTTAAAGCAACATTTCTGTTCCCTTATGTCCGTTTCACTGTAGGGCTGAATATTTATAAAAACATGCATTCTTTAACGTAGGTCTCTGCATCGCCTCGATGCTGTGCAGTGACAAGTACAAGTTCATACTCATGAATGTGTGGTTTATATCTGATAAGGATCATTGCATACATTTATAAATAGAATCCCAACAGTTTTAATGCTGGTTACAAGGGAGGGCATCTCGGGTGCCTGGCGCTGGTTGGACAGCGCTGCACAAAATACCGGAGTGGTGTAAGCATGGTGCACGGGTCAGGGAGCGTGACTGACGCCTCGTCAGGGGTAGAAAGCGCTATATAAGTGCAATCTAAACACAATGTCATGTCCGCATCTTTTCAATAGGCCATCGGATAATGGAGGGAGGCGCTTCGAACCCAACCTCGAGGCTCCTCGCGTGCCCCCACGAATGGCCAAATAATACATTGGAGAACATGGCTTCCGTGGTCGTGGTTTCACAAACAGCTGACGGAGAGCACAGAATGAACACTACACCGCTTTTGTGGTTTGAAAACAGTTTCTCATCCTGCCACACGGCGGCAGTAGGATTCCTTGGTTAGGAAATTAAGCACAACTACACTTGAAAGCAGGGGTGCGGTACAACTGGGGCAGGCAGAATTGCATAGTTCCTCGCATGAACTAGGAGCAACACCATATGCAGCGGAGACGAGTGCACACGTTACATACAAACACACATAGGTGAGGTATTGCACAGGCAGCAGCAATTCAACTGACACACACCTACAGCTACCGCAGAGGCCCAGCAGCGCAAGTCGCACTCTCGCATACTGAACAGGTACGACGCAGTCTGCATCAGTGCAAGCTTCGCACACAACAGGTACAGGACAGGCTGCATCAGTGCAAGCTTCGCACACAACAGGTACAGTGCTGTCTGATCAGTGCAAGCTTCACATACCACAGGCACAGAGCAGACTGCATCAGTGCAAGCTTCGCACACAACAGGTACAGTGCTGTCTGCATCAGTGCAAGCTTCGCACACAACAGGTACAGTGCTGTCTGCATCAGTGCAAGGTTCGCACACAACAGGTACAGCAGAGTCTGCATCAGTGCAAGCTTCACACACAACAGGTACAGTGCTATCTGCATCAGTGCAAGCTTCACATACCACAGGCACAGAGCAGACTGCATCAGTGCAAGCTTCGCACACAACAGGTACAGTGCTGTCTGCATCAGTGCAAGCTTCACACACAACAGGTACAGTGCTGTCTGCATCAGTGCAAGCTTTGCACACAACAGGTACAGTGCTGTCTGCATCAGTGCAAGGTTCGCACACAACAGGTACAGCAGAGTCTGCATCAGTACAAGCTTCACATACCACAGGCACAGAGCAGACTGCATCAGTGCAAGGTTCGCACACAACAGGTACAGTGCAGTCTGCATCAGTGCAAGCTTCGCACACAACAGGTACAGCAGAGTCTGCATCAGTGCATGCTTCACACCCAACAGGTACAGGACAGGCTGCATCAGAGCAAGATTCACATACCACAGGTACAGAGCAGACTGCATCAGTGCAAGCTTCAGATACTACAGGTACAGTAGAGGCTGCATCAGTGCAAGCTTCAGGCACAAGTACAGCACAGGGTGCATCAGTGCAAGCGTCACACAGAACAGGTACAGAACAGAATGCATCACTGCAAGCATCACTCACACAGGTATGGGGCAGTCTACATCAGTGCAAGCTTCACACACAACAGGTACAGAGCAGTATCCATCACTGCAAGCTTCACACACAACAGGTACAGGACAGGCTGCATCAGTGCAAGCTTCACACACAACAGGTACAGGACAGGCTGCATCAGAGCAAGCTTCGCACACAACAGGTACAGTGCTGTCTGCATCAGTGCCAGCTTCGCACACAACAGGTACAGAGCAGACTGCATCAGTGCAAGCTTCACACACAACAGGTACAGGACAGGCTGCATCAGCTTCACACACCACAGGTACAGAGCAGAATGCATTGGTGCAAGCTTCTCACACAACAGGTACCGAGCAGACTGCATCACTGCAAGCATCTCACACACAGGTTTAGGGCAGTTTGCATCACTGCAAGCATCACTCACACAGGTATGGGGCAGTCTACATCACCTATGGCACATGCACCTATAAACCCGCACAAAAAGTTACGGTCTTAACATTTTAAACATAAATATATTGTCTACTGAGTAAAAACCAGCGAGAAACTGCACATTCAAACCTGTGCCCGCCCTGCTAAGATTTCAGCTGACCGAACCTGATAAATGAGCGAGAAATTACCTAGTTTGAAGTTTAAGTGTGGGTTGAGTATATTTCTTGTACTTCTCCATTTTGCACCTGTCTCGGGGTAAAGACGGACCCCGCGCATTTTTTTTAAATCTCTCATGCCTGGCTGCAGAGTAGTGAGTGCAGAGTAGTGAGTGCAAATTAGTGAGTGCAGAGATGTGAGTGCAGAGTAGTGAGTAGTGAGTAGAATAGTGAGTAGAGTAGTGAGTAGAGTAGTGAGTAGAGTAGTAGAGTAGAGTAGTAGAGTAGTGAGTAGTGAGTAGAGTAGTTAGTAGTGAGTGCAGAGTAGTGAGTAGTGAGTGCAGAGTAGTGAGTAGTGAGTGCAGAGTAGTGAGTGCAAATTAGTGAGTGCAGAGATGTGAGTGCAGAGTAGTGAGTAGTGAGTAGAGTAGTGAGTAGAGTAGTGAGTAGAGTAGTGAGTAGAGTAGTGAGTAGAGTAGTGAGTAGAGTAGTAGAGTAGTGAGTAGTGAGTAGAGTAGTTAGTAGTGAGTGCAGAGTAGTGAGTAGTGAGTGCAGAGTAGTGAGTAGTGAGTGCAGAATAGTGAGTGCAAATTAGTGAGTGCAGAGATGTGAGTGCAGAGTAGTGAGTAGTGAGTAGAGTAGTGAGTAGAGTAGTGAGTAGAGTAGTGAGTAGAGTAGTGAGTAGAGTAGTGAGTAGAGTAGTGAGTGCAGAGATGTGAGTGCAGAGATGTGAGTGCAGAGTAGTGAGTAGAGTAGTGAGTAGAGTAGTGAGTAGAGTAGTGAGTAGAGTAGTGAGTAGAGTAGTGAGTGCAGAGATGTGAGTGCAGAGATGTGAGTGCAGAGTAGTGAGTAGAGTAGTGAGTAGAGTAGTGAGTAGAGTAGTGAGTAGAGTAGTGAGTAGTGAGTAGAGTGTAGAGTAGTGAGTAGTGAGTAGAGTAGTGAGTAGTGAGTGCAGAGTAGTGAGTGCAAATTAGTGAGTGCAGAGATGTGAGTGCAGAGTAGTGAGTAGTGAGTAGAGTAGTGAGTAGAGTAGTGAGTAGAGTAGTGAGTAGAGTAGTGAGTAGAGTAGTGAGTGCAGAGATGTGAGTGCAGAGTAGTGAGTAGAGTAGTGAGTAGAGTAGTGAGTAGAGTAGTGAGTAGAGTAGTGAGTAGAGTAGTGAGTAGAGTAGTGAGTAGTGAGTAGAGTGTAGAGTAGTGAGTAGTGAGTAGAGTAGTGAGTAGTGAGTGCAGAGTAGTGAGTAGTGAGTAGAGTAGTGAGTAGAGTAGTGAGTAGTGAGTGCAGAGTAGTGACTAGAGTAGTGAGTTGTGAGTGCAGAGTAGTGAGTAGAGTAGTGAGCAGTGAGTAGAGTAGTGAGTAGTGAGTAGAGTAGTGAGTAGTGAGTGCAAAGTAGTGAGTAGTGAGTAGAGGAGTGAGTAGTGAGTAGAGTAGTGAGTAGTGTAGTGAGGTGAGTAGTGAGTGCAGAGTAGTGAGTAGTGAGTAGAGTAGTGAGTAGAGTAGTGAGTAGAGTAGTGAGTAGAGTAGTGAGTAGAGTAGTGAGTGCAGAGTAGTGAGTAGTGAGTAGTGAGTAGAGAGTAGTGAGTAGTGAGTAGAGTAGTGAGTAGTGAGTAGAGTAGTGAGTAGAGTAGTGAGTAGAGTAGTGAGTAGTGTAGTGAGGTGAGTAGTGAGTGCAGAGTAGTGAGTAGTGAGTAGAGTAGTGAGTAGAGTAGTGAGTAGTGAGTAGAGTAGTGAGTAGCGTAGTGAGTAGAGTAGTGAGGTGAGTAGAGTAGAGTAGTGAGTAAAGTAGTGAGTGCAGAGTAGTGAGTAGTGAGTAGTGAGTAGAGTAGTGAGTAGTGAGTAGAGTAGTGAGTAGTGAGTAGTGAGTAGAGTAGTGAGTAGAGTAGTGAGTAGAGTAGTGAGTAGTGTAGTGAGGTGAGTAGTGAGTAGTGAGTGCAGAGTAGTGAGTAGTGAGTAGAGTAGTGAGTAGAGTAGTGAGTAGTGAGTAGAGTAGTGAGTAGCGTAGTGAGTAGAGTAGTGAGGTGAGTAGAGTAGCGTAGTGAGTAAAGTAGTGAGTGCAGAGTAGCGAGTAGTGAGTAGAGTAGTGAGTAGAAAGTAGTGAGTAGAGTAGTGAGTAGTGAGTAGTGAGTAGAGTAGTGAGTGGAGAGTAGTGAGTAGTGAGTAGAGTAGTGAGTAGTGAGCAGAGTAGTGAGTAGTGAGCAGAGTAGTGAGTGCAGAGTAGTGAGTAGACTAGTGAGTAGACTAGTGAGTAGAGTAGTCAGTAGAGTAGTGAGTAGTGAGTAGAGTAGTGAGTAGAGTAGTGAGTAGAGTAGTGAGTAGAGTAGTGAGTAGAGTAGTGAGTAGAGTAGTGAGTAGAGTAGAGTAGTGAGTAGAGTAGTGAGTGGAGTAGTGAGTAGAGTAGTGAGTGCAGAGTAGTGAGTAGAGTAGTGAGTGCAGAGTAGTGAGTAGAGTAGTGAGTAGAGTAGAGTAGTGAGTAGTACATCACAGGCAACAGCTGTGCAAGCTTCTTACACTCACAAGGAGACCACAGGCAGCTGAGGTGCAAGCTTCTCCCACTCACAAGAAGGACATCACAAGCAGCAGTGGTGCAAGCTTCTCACACTCACAAGAACGACATCACAGGCAGCAGCAGTGCAAGCTTCTTACACTCACAAGGAGACCACAGGCAGCAGAGGTGCAAGCTTCCCTTACACACTCACAGCAGGTACTGTGCCAAGGCAGCAGCAGCAACAGAGCAAGAGTCCCTTACAAAGAACAGGCACAGCACAGAGATGCACAATGCAATCTTCTCATACTCACAGGCAGCAGCGGTGCAAGCTTCTCACACTCACACGAAGGACATCACAGGCAGCAGCTGTGCAAGCTTCTTACACTCACAAGGAGACCACAGGCAGCTGAGGTGCAAGCTTCTCACACTCACAAGAAGGACATCACAGGCAGTAACGGTGCAATATTCTCACACTCACAAGGAGATCACTGGCAGTACACACCACATGAACACACTCCATAACACATAGCAACAATACATTGGCATTTACAATGCCATTAGCTCAAACTCAAATAAATCCGAGCCCGATTGCATTTCTAATGCTTGTTGCATTTGTTAACACTTTCTGGGCACCTAAATGTTGCAATAAGCTACAGAAAGATGACCAGTCAACCTTTGCAAAGGGCCTTCTACTACACAGCAACATGTTGTTGTGTTTTAAGCAAGTTTTTAACCGTTTGAGCTTAAAACAAAACCTTTTTTTGTTAAAATATCGAGATTATGCAGCAGATGATGGATTATGAGGCAAATGCAGCAAAACCACAATTATGTGAAAAATGCAGTACAATCAAATATTTCCAGTGGCCCTGTTGATAGCACTGAAAGCACAGGCCTATAAGAAGCTGGGATAGAACAGGGGATCCTGCCCCTGCTGCACTTTGTGTCTTTTCATTGGCTTCAGGGATGTACTGATGTGCACCCTGACAGCCCCATTTTAGCAGATGAACTGTGCTACCTAAGGTATGTCGGCTAAATAAAATGGATTGTGCCTGTATTAAGAGACTAGCAGCCCGTCCCGACGTTGTCCGGGTATGAATTGCTGCCGGCCAGTAGTATATTGTTTTGTAGGATTTCGTTTTGATAGCATTTCTTATCTGTGACAGGCCTGTGAAACGCTCCGAATCACAGTGCACTGCTGATGCATTAAAGAGTGCGCGTTCAGTAGTGTGTGAACTCGAGTTTCCCTACTTTATTTTTCCTTGCAATATTATATAGCGCGAACTCGACAACATGGCATGACCACAATTTACATTACAGAAGAACACATTCATTTGTGGTAGGCACGGGAGACAAACCGATTTGCCTGGAATCACAGGACTTTGAGCTGATGCCGAGATTTGAACGTAGCTCCCCAGCTCTAAAGTTCGCAATTCTAGAACTTGTGGAGGGAGGTGTGTCTAAAAGTGTATGTCGGTGCTGGCCATCAATGAGAGAGACCTGTACATTTTTCAAATCGGTGGTGAAAAAATATGAGTATGTTGCTGGAGATGTGGGCCGGCGTGCCACCAATGTACTTACCGGGGGAGGGTAAACACCCATTATTCCGCAACTTTCTTTCCGCATACCATCACTCCGCATACTTTCATTACGAAAGTACCATGACTCCGCAATGCCATTAAAACGCATGGCATTACATTTTAAATGCTTTTCCCACGCATACATTTACAACGAAATTCGTTGTAAATGCATGAATGGTAAAAGCATGTTTTTTTAAAAATATTTGGATAAGGTAAGTAAGGGTATAGGGGTATATGTTTTGGGGTACTGAGGTATATGTTTTGGGGTGTTTGGGTATTTTAAGTGTTCAGATATAGTTTTGGGTTATGGGGTACAGGGGTAGTTTTAGGGTTTAGGGATAGGTATGGGTTTTGCGGTACAGGGGTATTTTTAGGGTTCAGGGCTAGGTTTGGGTTTTGGGGTATAGGGGTATTTTTAGGGTTCAGGGGTAGGTTTGGGTTTTGGGGTACAGGGGTATTTTAAGTGTTCAGGGCTAGGTTTGGGTTTTAGGGTACAGGGGTATTTGTAGGGTTCAGGGCTAAGCATGGGTTTTGGGGTACAGGGGTATTTTAGGGTTCAGGGGTGGTGTTGGGTTTTGGGGTACAGGGTTATTTTTATGGTTCAGGGCTAGGTTTGGGTTTTGGGGTACAGAGGTATTTTTAGGGTTCAGGGGTATGTTTGGGTTTTGGGGTAAAGGGGTATTTTAAGGGTTCATGGCTAGCTTTGGGTTTTGGGGTACAAGGGTATTTCAGGGTGCAGGGGTAGGTTTGGGTTTTGGAGTACAGGGGTATTTTTAGGGTTCAGGGCTAGGTTTGGGTTTTGGGGTACAGGGGTATTTTTAGGGTTCAGGGGTAGGTTTGGGTTTTGAGGTACAGGGGTATTTATAGGGTTCAGGGCTAGGTTTGGGTTTTGGGGTACAGGGGTATTTTTAGGGTTTAGGGATAGGTTTGGGTTTTGGGGTACAGGGTATATTTATAGTGTTAAGATGGGTTAGTGTTTAAGGGTGTTGGGGTATTTTAAGGAGTAAGGGTGGGTTATGATTATGGGGTGCAGGGGTATTTAAAGGGAGCAGGGTGGACACCCGGAGCTGGAATGTACAGAACCTGGGAAGAAAAAACAATGAAATATTGGGCACAACGCTCGCTTTTCTTTTTCCGTAATCCCGCGCCCCGCACACGCCCACGCCCCCAGCACACGCCCACAGCACACGATATGAAACATGGCATGAAGGGCGGAACGTACCACACGCCCCCAGCACACGCCCACAGCACAACGCAGACACACCCGCAAGGGACTACTTTGCTGGCACGGTTCTTTTACCTTTTAAATGTATATGGTGGGCGTCTGCATAGCCTATGTCCTTCTGCTGCAACTGCCCTTTCCAACGCTGTATTGGGTGTTGTGATTGGTGCTGTGGTTCCTGAGATTACCCACCTCAAAGGTTTGGGCTCTCTCTTTATTATATTAGTATAGATAATAGATGAACTACCACTGTCAGACGTCTCACAGTCCACTGCCCAGAAAGTCTTTGTGTTCCTCCTGCTCTTTTTTGTTTAGTGCACATACATATAATAGACTTAAGAGGTGGATCTGAATGATACTGTGGCTAGACAGTACCTGCGACTTCTACTTCAAATGCTTTCTTCCACAGCAGCATGGGTTTCCCCACTTTGCTCTGTACTTGTGTATTCTAACTCTTGATCTTCCTTACCATCTCTGCAAGTGGCAGGTGATGATTGGAAAACCGTACACCAAAGTGAGAACAGTGCCTCCTCCAAATATAAGACACATTCACATCTTAAATGATCCAAACTGGCAAGTGTAGTTGCATTTTTTAACACACCTACTTCAGAGACATCGTCCACCTGATGCCCCTCTTTTCAGAGTCCACCTGTTTAAAACTCAGAGTTGGTGCTCAGAGACAAGAGTTCAAAATGTTATGTGTTTTCTTTAACTTGGCTTTTATGCTCAGGCCCACTCTTTTCTTACTAATTTATTTTATTTATACAGTTTATTTATACAGTTTTATATAGCTCGAACAAGATCCCAAAGGATATCAGAACGCTTTACAACAGGCAGGAAGAAAGGACAAGCAGGTAGTATAAACATCAATGGGATACAAACCAAAAAAGGAAGAAGATACAGTAAACAGGTGTACGCATGTGGAATAAAAATAAAGTAAAAGAGAAGATCCATTATAGATGGAGGTACCATGATGATAAGAACAGAGTCAGACAAATTAGGTGTGCCTCCTCCCCTTACAGTAAGAATTTGCTCATTAGGAATCTTTTGGCTTCCAATTTGAATGCCTTCGTCAAGGAGAGACTGCATACTTCCGGTTGCAGAGAGTTCCATATCTTTGGGGCAGCACCGGAGAAGGCTCGGTGACAAGTTCTCTTTTTGTTAAGGAAGAGAGGTTTCAAGAGGAATGTTGAGGCACTTCTTGATGCCCTCTCCCCACAAGGTAGTTCAAGTTTTTGCCCCAAGTACGTAGGAGTATTGAGGAGAAGGGCTTTGTGTGCCAGGACTGCAATCTTTAGCTGAATTCGGGCTTCAAAGGGTAGCCAGTTGAGAGATTTAAGGACTGGGGATATGTGCTCATTTCTTTTGGCGCCTGTAACCAATCAAGCAGTGGTGTTCAAGGAGGCCCATAGTGGGACTGATGGAGCAAGGTGGAGAAACAACATTTTGTATACCCCTTGTGAAGTCACACTTCGATAACATGTAATCTGAACTAATAGAGTGGTGCATGAGAATAACCAACCTAGAATAAAAACTTGGACATATACACACGTGGGAAACTAATCTCTGCTTATGTTGCAATTATAATTAACTAACTATGTAATTTTGTTGTGTCCTGTACTAATATGCTGCATTGATATAATGGAATGAAGCATAAATGTGCTTTTGTTTATGTATTTGTGGCCAGAAACAGGACCTAAAGTAAGTATATCACGCATAAGTGTTGCTTATCTTCTAGGTAACTACTAATAGAGAAAACCTTAGTAAGGGGGAGGTAAACAGAAAGGCTATTTTTCAAAATTTAACGTTTATTTGTGTTTGTTTCTATGATAGTTCCCATTCTGACTCGAGAGGCCTGTGACAAAATGGAGTCACTGGTTTACTGTGACAGCCAAAGGCAGAACGCATGCGCAGCCGAAGAGATGAGAATGAATGCGAGCTGCTTGGGTCTGTGCGGAAGGCAGTTCAAGGCCGGTGTGGCCTGGAAGTCTAGATGGCTGCCAAATGATGAGAGCAATGGTCCTGAACGTGAGAATTTTACTTGAAGTTGCGAGTTAAGGAAACTCGACTAGGCCAGACTTGGAGAGACAATGGGGGCTTTAAAAAAAACCCTGACAGGAAGAAATTGTATAATGTGGAGATGAAGTTATGCTCATCCACCCCCGAACTGACCAATGAGGAGTCGACTTTTCTTAAAAAGTTACTCTTTTAGATAGATAGAGCTAGTGAAAAAGGTATAAAAAGTGCTGATTTAACAGAGTAAAAACGTCTTCCTAATTTCCTCCAGAGATGCTGCCGGATGACTGATGTTCCTGTGATGTAAGACCCTTTTTCTCGAATTATGATTTTTCTTTGCAGGAATGGTACTTTAGTAATGGATTTTAGTTAGGGAGTTAGGAGAATGGACTTGGGAACTATCTGTCTTTTGCTAATACTTGTGTTCTGAACCTAAAATGTTAACATTATTTCTGAAATTTTTAAAATAAAATGAAATTAACTGTTTTGAACTAAAACTTTCGTTTAAATGCCATTAAAAGATTAAATGAATAAATAAAGAAAATAAACTTTTAGACATGTTAAATTGCTCTAATAAAATTAGATAAATGAAAAATAAAAGCTGGTCTCGAGTTTTCCTATGCCTAATTTTCTTACTAGCAGACTCATTGACCTTTATGGCGATATGTCTATATGTATATTTTCAGATGATAAAACCATGGTAAAATTTTAAAACTGCAGATGTATATATAATATAAACATTTAGTTAATTTAGACATTTCGCTATGATACAGCAGCTCTCCATTGAGATTCACTGATCCCAAGAGTGAGATAGAAATTGTGATAACGGAACCCCCAGTCAAGTCAAGTCAAGTCATAAAATTTGTATAGCGCACTACATACCCAGAGGGTTTCAAGGCGCTTAGGAAGGGGAGGAGGATTATTTGTCAAATATCCACGTTTTAAGCTGCTTTCTGAACGCTAGGTGATTCTGGGTGAGGCGAAGGTAAGCGGGGAGTGAGTTCCATGTTTTGGCAGCCAGGTATGAAAAGGATCTGCCTCCCATGGTGGTCTTGTTGATGCGAGGTACAGTGGCGAAGGCTTGGCTGGAAGAGCGAAGTTGGCGGGAGGGGGAGTAGAAGGACAGTCGAGAGTTGAGGCAATCTGGTCCGATGTCGTAGAGTGATTTGTGTGAGTGGGTAAGCAGTCGGAAAGTGATCCTCTTATTGACGGGTAGCCAGTGGAGGTCTTTAAGGTGACCAGAGATGTGTTCGTTGCGTGGGATGTCTAATATGAGCCTGGCTGAGGCGTTTTGGATTCGTTGTAGTTTCTTCTGGAGTTTAGCGGTGGTACCTGCGTAGAGGGTGTTTCCGTAGTCCAGTCGGCTCGTGACTAGAGCGTGGGTGACTGTTTTCCTTGTTTCGGAGGGGATCCAGCGAAATGTTTTTCTGAGCATGCGAAGAATGTTAAAGCAGGAAGAGGATACGGCGCTGACTTGTCTGTTCATGGAGAGTGAAGAATCCAGGATGACGCCAAGGTTCCGTGCGTGGTCTGTCGGGATGGGTGCTTTTCCGAGGGCTTCCGGCCACCAGGAGTCGTCCCATGCAGAGGGGGATGTACCTAAGATGAGGACTTCTGTTTTGTCTGAATTCAGTTTCAGACGGCTTTGTTTCATCCCTTCCGCGACTTCTTTCATTCCTTCGTGTAGGTTAGTTTTGGCGGTGCTGGGGTCCTTGGTGAGAGAAAGGATCAGTTGAGTGTCGTCCGCGTAAGAGATGATGTTGAGGTTGTGTTGGCGGGCGATGGCCGCGAGGGGGCTCATGTATACGTTGAAGAGGGTGGGACTGAGTGAGGATCCTTGAGGTACGCCGCAGATGATTTCAGAGGCCTCGGACTTGAATGGTGGGAGGCGGACTCTCTGGGTTCTTCCGGTGAGGAACGAGGTGATCCATTCCAGTGCTTTTCCTTGGATTCCGATGTTTCTGAGGCGTTGTAAAAGGGTGCTGTGGCAGACTGTGTCGAAGGCTGCAGAGAGGTCGAGGAGGATGAGGGCGACTGTGTCTCCATTGTCCAGTAGAGTTCGAATGTCGTCTGTTGCTGCGATGAGGGCGGTCTCAGTGCTGTGTTTGGCTCGGAAGCCAGATTGTGAGGGGTCGAGTGATTTGTTGGCTTCGAGGAAGGCGGCGAGCTGGTTGTTGACGCCTTTCTCGATGACTTTGGCCGGGAATGGAAGAAGCGAGATGGGGCGGTAGTTTTTGAGTTCGGTGGGGTCTGCTGTTGGTTTTTTCAGAAGGGCGGTGAGTTCAGCGTGTTTCCAGTCTTCTGGGAAGGTAGCGGAGTTGAAGGAGCAGTTGATGACGTCTCGGAGGTGCGGAGCTATGACGGAGTCTGCTTTGTTGAAGATGTGGTGAGGGCATGGGTCTGTGGGGGATCCAGAGTGGATGGAATTCATCAGGCGGATGGTGTCCTCGGTGGAGATTGGGTTCCAGTCGTTAAGGGTGTTTACGGGGGGAAGATGGTCAGCAGATGGTAGGGTGGGTTGGCTTCCGGGTTGGTTGTCAAAGCTGTTGTGGATGTCAGCAATCTTGTTGTGGAAAAAGAGGCTAGGGAGTCGCAGAGGGTTTGAGAGGGGGTGATGTCGTTGGAGTTGGCCGAGGGGTTGGAAAATTCCTTGACGATGTTGAAAAGTTCCTTGCTGTTGTGGGCGTTGTTGTCAAGTCGATCCTTGAATGCTGTTTTCTTGGCTTTTCGGATCAGTTGGTGGTGAGTACGGGTGGCGCTTTTGAAGGCGTCCTTGTTGATGGTGGATGGGTCTTTTTTCCAGGCCTTTTCAAGGGAGCGGCACAGTTTCTTGGACTTCTTGAGATCATCGTTGAACCATGAGGCCTTCTTGTTGCCAAGTTTGTGTTGACGTTTTTTCAGTGGTGCTAAGGTGTCGGCGGTGTTGGATAACCAAAGGGAGAGGTTGGAGGCGGCTTCGTTGGCGTTAGAAGAGAGGGCTGGGGAGGTTCGAAGGAGCGATGTGGAGATCTGATCCGTGGTGATTTTGTTCCAGTTTCTTTGTAGAGTTGGTTGGAGGTGGGTGATGGGTTTCGGCTTGTTGTAGGTGAAGTGAACGCAGCTGTGGTCAGTCCAGAGGAGATCCGTAGTGTGGCTGAAGGAGACATGGTTGCTGGAGGTGAAGATGGGGTCGAGTGTGTGACCTGCGATGTGGGTGGGGAAGTGACCAGTTGTTTAAGTCCGAGGTTGGCGAGGTTGTCTAAGAGGGTGGCGGTGTTGCGGTCGTTGATCTTTTCAAGGTGGAAGTTGAGGTCTCCCAGAAGGATGTAGTCTTTGGAGGGGAGCGCGTGTGGGGTGATGAAGTCCGTGATGTCTTCACTGAATTTTGCGCGGGGTCCTGGTGGTCTGTAGAGGAGGGTGCCTCTGAGAGTTGTCTTGGGGTCGATGTGGATCTGGAAGTGAAGGTGTTCGGAGTTAGCGAGGTTGGCGTCGGAGCTGGTAGAGATGCGGATGGATTTCTTATGGACGATAGCGATTCCTCCTCCTGTATGGTCGGTGCGGTCCTTGCGTGTGATCTTATAGTCATCAGGGATAGCGATGGCGATGTCAGGGGCGGATGAAGCGTTCATCCATGTTTCCGTTAGGAAGGCGACGTCAGGAGAGATGGTGTCTAGTAGGTTCCAAAGGTCAATGGCGTGCCTGTGGACCGAGCGGGTGTTGAGAAGGATGCATTGTAGGTGGTTGGGGTCGGGAATCTGTGGTGTGGTCGTAGCGGAGATGTTGTCGGTGCCGCTAAATTTGCAGGAGAAGCAGGAGAACGGTCCATGGGTGCGTCCAGGAGCGGCTTGAACGCAGTTGGGGGCGCGACCGGGGTTAAGGGCTAGGAGGGTGGCGGCATCGTAGGTAGTGCGGGGGGGCTGGGCAGCGCGAGGGGCAGGGGGTCTGGCGCTGGGCGCGGTCCAGGCGTGGACGGGCGTAGACGGGCTTACCTTTGGCGCACCTTCGGCGCGGATTGGGCGCGGTCGCTGCGCGTGAACGCTGCGCGCGGGAACTCCTGTCATATATGGAGAGTGGAGGGGGAGGGGCGAGGGCGTCTCAGCTGGGAGGCGGGGCGGGCACACGAGGACAACAACAAACAAAATGGAGGCGGAGGGGGGAGCAGAGCGGAGCGCTGGAGTCAAATGCGCTAACAGGCTACAACAGCAGAGGGCAATTACACAATCAAGCGCTAGCGAGGCAGAGCGCAAAATAAGCTACACAGCTGGCGAAATGTGACAAAAACAAATTCAAATTGCACAGTTTGACCAGTCAAGCGGAGCGGCGCTAGGATCTAAAGCACACAAGGAAATGGTATGAATTGCACAGTAAGCAGCTAAACACAGCAGCGCTACGATATAATTAACACAGCAGGCAATGAGAAAGCGTTTTTAAAGGCAAGTTAAGCAGTGCAGCGCGACTAATACCAGATGCCTGCAAGAGACACTGGGAGCGACCTCTCTGCCTGAAGCGAGGAGCGAGTCACAGCGAGTGTAGGGAGAGGAGCGCTATCTCTACTCTGTGGGAGGGCGTCTCAGCTGGGAGGCGGGGCGGGCACACGAGGACAACAACAAACAAAATGGAGGCGGAGGGGGGAGCAGAGCGGAGCGCTGGAGTCAAATGCGCTAACAGGCTACAACAGCAGAGGGCAATTACACAATCAAGCGCTAGCGAGGCAGAGCGCAAAATAAGCTACACAGCTGGCGAAATGTGACAAAAACAAATTCAAATTGCACAGTTTGACCAGTCAAGCGGAGCGGCGCTAGGATCTAAAGCACACAAGGAAATGGTATGAATTGCACAGTAAGCAGCTAAACACAGCAGCGCTACGATATAATTAACACAGCAGGCAATGAGAAAGCGTTTTTAAAGGCAAGTTAAGCAGTGCAGCGCGACTAATACCAGATGCCTGCAAGAGACACTGGGAGCGACCTCTCTGCCTGAAGCGAGGAGCGAGTCACCCAGTGATATGGGCCCCACTGGTGAGCGAATGTGTGTTCTGATATGAACATATTCAGGTGCTTGTCTACAGTGACTCCGAGCAATTTGGCTGAATCAATGATGATCGGAGTGCTGCTGAAAGCAGTGAGGTGAGCCAGCCAGAGATCTAGCTGGGGGATGTGGTTCGGGGGGAGATAAGCATGAACTCAGTTTTAGAGGCATTGAGTAGGAGATGGTTCTCAGTTAACCAATTTTGAGTAAATGTGAGTATCGAGTTAAGTGAGATGATGCTTTCCGGGAATGAAAATTTCAGATAGAGTTGTGTGTCGTCGGCATACATGTGGATGAGAATGTTCGTGGAGTTTAGTGCATTAGCTAGAGGTTCCAAGAAAAGGTTGAAGAGGATAGCTGAAAGGCGGATCCTTGGGGGACCCCCATGTGTACTGGAGAGGGATGAGAGAGAGAATGATTTGCCTTGACTCTTTGTAGTCAGGGACTAAGAAAGGATGAACACCATTGAAGCACCTGATTCGAGAAAACCATTCTGTTTTGTAGGATTGATAGGAGGATGTCATGATTAACCGTGTCGAAAGCTGAGGAAAGGTCAAGGAGGATTAGTAGGCAGGATTCATTTTTGTCTAGTATTTTCAAAATGTCATCCACAACGATTGTGAGGGCCAATTCTGTGCTGTGTCCCTTCCGAAAACCGGATTGATGCTGGTCAAGAAGTTGGGGGCATATTATTATGGATGGCACTAAATTTATCACCGGTTTAGTGGCAGAAAACTGCTGCTAAAGTGGCGATAATGGGCTTGATAATATGCCCTGGATAATTCCAATAGAAGCCCATGGACTTTTATTGGAATAGTCAAGGGCATATTATCAAGCCCATTATTGCTGCTTTAGTGGCAATTTTCTGCCACTAAACCGGCGATAATTTTTAACGCCGTTCTTTATACTGATATTGCACACATTTTTCAAGGAGTTTAACTAGGGTGGGGATGTTGGAGGTAGGACGGAAATTATTGAGATCAGATTTGTCAGCATTGTTTTTTTTTTTACAATGGGTGAGACCTGAGCTGCTTTTAGGTAGTCAAGGATCGAGCCTTGAGATAAGGAAGCATGTACAAGCCTGGGCCAGGTGTGGATGAGAGCGCTCTTGATTTTCTTGAAGATGGCCGGAGGCAACAGGTCACTGAAGTGATTAGACGGGTTAATAATCTGGAGAATTTTTTTGATGTCTCTTTCACTAAATGGGGAAAAGACGCCTCAAGACTCATTGTTCTTGGCTATCATAAGGGTCGAGTTGCACTTTTCAGAGAAGTCATAGGGCGAGGCGGCAATAGAGTAGGGCAATAGCGCCTTCTTAGAGGCTAGGTCAGTGGAGATGAGTCGTGATTTCTCCATGAAGAAAAATGCAAATTCCTCACAGGAGGGTGGGTTGCCACTCGGATCTGAGAGGTTTGGACCATTTGCACCGTTAGCCAACTGCTGTTTGCCCAATTCGAAGAGTTTCCTGGGGCGGTTTGCTGCTTGGTTTGCTGCTTGGTCTAGTTGTAGTCTGAAATAGTCAGACTTAGCTCTCTTGACCTGTTTATTGTAGAGGCTCCTGACATCTCTCAGGAGTTTTAGTTGGTCGGAGGAAGGATTGGACCACCAGGAGTGTTCAACTGCTCTAAGCTTGCGACGTTCTGAGTTTAAGCTCTCATTATACAACGGTTTGGATATTTTTGATGCAGTATTTTTAAGCTGGAGTGGAGCAATGTCATCCAAGATGACGGCCATGGTTGAATTGTAGGTGTCCATGAGCGTTTGCACCTCAACCAAGGAGGAGAGGACAGATTTACATTGGGCAGCTAGATTGTCATGGATAATTGATCTGAGATCCCTTTTTAAGTGGAAGGTAATAGGAGGTCTAGGATAGGAGTGGAGGCTGGATTTAGCCACATTTCAGTGAGAATGATAATATCTAAGTCATTGTGTTGGATGAGATCAAACATATCCGAAGCGTGTTTTCTGGCTGATCTGCAGTTTAATAGTGCACATTTGAGACATGGGGGATTAGGGGGAAGGGGTCTGGGTGACTTTCACCCTGGTAAGTTTGTCAGAGTTGCTGCATCTCAGATTGCGGAGAGGGTCTCTATTCGTGTTGGAAAGGGTTGGGTATATTTACCTCGGCGGGGTCAGGCTAGAATTGGTCTGGGAAGAGCAAGAGTTGAGATGATCTTGGAGATTAGTGAACACCGAGAGGGAATCATTGCTTCTGGGGCATGGTGGGGAGTTTGGCGAGGGAATAGATTTCGAAGCGGAGGGGGCTAACAACTGACCTATGTGATCAATGTCCCTAGTGGATCCGCTGGGCCAATTTATAGAGCTGAATATGGTGAAAAGATCATTTGAGAGGGCTTTCAGGTCCCTCCTACACATGTCGGTGCCTTCTCTCCCATTCTGTCATCCTCCCTTTTCCTTTTTCTTAGTCTACCCCTTTCCACTCAATATGTTTCACCTTTGTCTCGTTCCATAATGAACATTGTATCCTGGTCACCGCCTGATTTGCCCTGCTCTTTCTAAATTTCCTCCCTATAAATGTAGATCAAAAGAACATACCAAAATCACTTAGAAACAATGAGCATCAAGAAGATGTTCACAACAAATTGCACTCTGGGAACAAAGACAGTTTGACATTCGGAGGGGATAAAAAGGCAGGGTCAATAGAGATCAGCACCAAGTGTCCAAACTCTTGTAGCACAAAGTCAATTAAAAAAAAATCGAAAGGGTGAAGTATGCTCGGTATCAAGTTCATTCAGTTCCTATTTTATTAAGGAGAGGAAGTTGGTTTTTCATCTGGAGATAGGCTGAAACACTTGAGCATACAGAGAGTGGAGCTCTGCCACAAAAATACTGAATCATCTTGTAGAGCTTAACTCACTCCTCTACGGATAGAGCTCAGCTCCAGCACAGATGCCGCCATGCATACATAGTGCTGAACACATTCACAGATACAGTAGAGACAGTATACCCATAGGTAATTTCTTTCATTGAGCTGGAGCTAAGTCCCTGCATACATAGTACTGCGTACCTGGGCAGACAGAGCTGGGATCTTTCAAGTATGCAGCTGAGCCCCTGTGCAGACGTAAATTGTGGTGAGCCAGTTCATAGCCAGAGTTGCGCTCTTTCAGCATTCATTCCTATAATGTAAAACCCGAAGTTTTGTGGGAACTGAGAAACCAGGACCAGCTAATGTTCTGTGGGAGTATCACATATCTCTCAACTAGGTTATTCTTACTGATAGGGAGTGAGGAGGAAAATGTGGGGGGTGGATGACATTGAGGGAGAAGGGAATGATAGAAACGGTTGAAGAGAGAGAGAGAGAGAGAGAAGGACAAGGTAGATAGTAGTTAAAGAGAATTAAGCATGTGTGTGAATATGGACAGAAAGTGAGAAAGAAATTAGGGAAGTATGACTGAAATGAAAAAGAACAGAGACGGAGAGTGAAACAAGACACACCACAGTGAGAGATGTATGAACAACACCAACAATAATGCTAAGGCAAACTTTATGTTATGTTCAGGGTATCTGGGAAGTGCACAGCTCACCCTGGAGAGTATCCTGGTTATGAGAATGCAGGGGTTATGTCTGCTATGATTGCAACTTGTACAGGTAAAGAGCCATGTTTTCAGGTTATGGCGGAGTACTGAGGCAGCACCTCAAATGTGTAGGGGTAGGTTGTTCCAGGCTTTAGGCACGAGTTAAGGGGAAACCTGGTTCTTTGTATGTGGGAGTTGTGTGCAAGCAGGATTCTGGCTGAGCAGAAGTGTCTGGTGAGTGTGCTGCATGTGATTTAGTGAATGGCCAAACTGTGGAGATCGTTGTCTGTGTGGGATGATGTGAACCCGGGGAAAAGCCTAAGTATGAGTCTGGCCGTTGGGTTTTTCATAATCTGAAGTCTTCTAGCACTTAGACAGTGATTCCGACAGAGCGTATTGCCATAGTCTAGCTTGCTGGTGATGAGGGATTGGGTGACCATCCCCCATGTGTTGACTAAGAGCCATTTGAGGATTACATTGAGCATTTTGAGGGTGTGGAAGCAGGAGGCGGTGCCTATTTTGACTAAAGCAAACTTTACAGAATATTTCTCCCATTCCTTTTGCTCCCTTCATAAGAAGTCTGCCTTTCACTGTGTCACTGGACAGTGCTGTTTGTGGATGGTGCCGATACCAATCTCTAAAGAAACATTTTGGTCACCCACATACACATTTTTATTTCGCCAGCTAAGCACTGGGTTGAAGTGAAGGTGTTGAACAAGTGACAGATTCACTTTACAGCTATGTTTTAGAATTGTAAAAGGTGATCTAGTCAATTTTTAAATTGAGTTTCACGTGGAACATCAAACGTGAAACCTTCACATAGTGAAGGAGTTCGGCATTTTATATGCTCACTCCACTTGTGTGGCTGAAGCAGGCAAACCCCAAAGTGAGTGAATGGAAGAGTAAAGCATCAAGCTTGTGAGGGTAGGTGAGTTTCAAGGGTGCAATAAGAGATTTTCTTGCAGGAGTCTCTGTTAGTGCATGTGTGTCAATAGTTAATGTATGGCTTTGTAGTAACCCAAAACAAAGGGAAGGACTGCAGTCATGGTGCCCTCAAATCATGGTCCCCTCATTGGACAAATGCTCTGCGTACTCCCCTATACTGCTAGCTGTATTTTCCATATTCCTACAAGAGAGCATAAGGCATCAGTTCAGGTGATGGAATATGAGAAAACAATCAACACATGTTGTTCCTGAAAAGTATAGGCACACCCATGGCTGTTCCTGCCGTTAAGGATTTTGGTGAATGGTTGATGCATTAATGCTTCCATTACTTATTGGTAATTACATTACTCTGAGCCCATTTCTCTTGTTGATTAATTACATGCTGAGGCCTCTGCGCCTCCCAAGCACATCCCCTATGAACAACTTAAAACCTTCTACCACCCGCCACCCATGCTAGTTCCTTCAATAAGCTCACATAACAATACAGTTGGACTGGAAAACAGGGTGGGAGAGAGTAATTAATCAAGGTGAGAAATGGATTCAGAATAAACCAATACTTATAACTAATCAAAGCATGACTTCCTCGTCCCTCTCTCCTTGATAAATTACATACTGAAATATACCCAAGCGAATAAATCACCAGGACAACTGTACATTGCTGCTCAAAGAAAAATACATTTATTCTGAAATAATTTTTCTATAGTACAGACAGAACCTTAGAGCGAAAGACATCCTCCACCTTTCACCAACCCTGTAATGTTTAATGAATGTAGAAGGAGCTGCCCAGGTGGTGCTCTACAGATCTAACTTATTGAGTCCCCATTAAATTCTCCCAGAGAAGTACACATTATTCTAGTAGTTTTCCCCTGCACCCCAAGCGAGAGGGGACCTCATATTCCTTAGGGCAATGAAATTAGAAACCTGATCCACCTGCTCAAGGTCTGAGTAGATGGCATCAGGCCATTTTTGCAGGACCAGCATTGATTAATAAAGTGGTTGATAATCTAAACTCATCCACCCTCACAAGATAGATTAGAACTGATCTCCTAACATCCAGAAAATGCACTCCTACATCCTCAGGTGATTAAGGATGAGGAAAGAAGATGGGTTATATCACCTCTTGTGAACATGGAAGAGAGATTTGACTTCAAGCACAACATTTGAACCTGGGTGCAAAACAATTTGATCATCACAAACCCTAAAGAAAGGTGGCTTGCAGGGAAAGGAGCCTAATTCACATGACCTTCTAGCCAGTGTAATGGCCACCAGAAAACTCACTAAAAGGTTCAGAAAGGACTCGAAAGGCAGAAACTTCAAGGCCTGCAAAACCAATGGAAGATCCCAGGAGCAGCAAGAAGGGGGACGAGAAGGACAAATGTTACTGAATCCCTTTATCAGTCTTTGCATCAACCCCTTGTCATCCGCTAAGTAACCCCAGGGTGCTCTAAAGGCCCTAATTGAAGCCCATTGAATTTGCAGGGTAGAGGAACTAAGCCCCTATGCAAATTCATCTTGCAGAAAGTCCATGACCTGGGGAGAGAAGCTGAAAGAGGTAGAAATTGCTTCTTCAAGCCCCATTCCCTAAAACCCACCCAACACTTAAAATACAAAGACATCCTAATAGGAGAAGGTACAGAATCGGACAAACCCTGGATCTTGAGAATGCCCTTTCAACTTCCAGGCCATCAGCTTGAGTCGTGTTAGCGTGCTGGTCTGAAGATTTGAAAAGGCTAGAGGGGATTGGACCACTGGAAATAAACATTCCTGATCCATCTTCATTGGTATTAGCAGATGAAACCAGGACTAATGGGCCCAGACTGGCGCAATCAAGATTAAATGTACAGAACAAATATCCAGTTTTCCCCGCTCCAACACATATCTGCCCTCCTTATCTATAAGGACATCGTCTACAGCAAATGGCACCACAGGGAGTATCCAGATAAGAGTTCTCCTGGTAAACAGAGAGTAATCTATGGCATATATTTTACCTCTCCACCTACGCTGTAATCGGGAAATCCCCAGTGCATTCAAGTGTGTCTCTTGCAGTAGCGTTATATGTGCATTGTGGCGTTTAAAATAAGAGTACACTGCATACCTACGGAAAGGTGTGCGGAGATCCCGGACATACCAGGTAAGTATCATGTGACCCATGGCAGGACTAAGAAGAGCACCCAACAATGGATATCAGACCCTCTGTCCCAGAACTCACTACATAACATTCATTCTGATATGCAGATCAACATTTTTACTATCCCCCCACTGGGCTCCTGTAGCAAAAGGGTAATGGGAAATATCAACTAGGGAAGGAAAAAAACATATAAGGGCAACCCCAGAACATCAGGGGGTCGTCCAAACAAAACAGACAGCAACCCAGCCGCCTGCCCTACTAGCTCCGAAAATGTATGAAGTACAGGGGGTTGTGGAGCCATGCAGGGTACACTCTCGGAGTCCCCCCATGAACGACTGATAGGCATTACCTTAGCTCAGAACAAAAACCCAAGAAAGAAAATCGAGAATGTCAGCACCCCCAGGACCCATCTGACCAACCCATTTTTTTACATAATAATACAAAAATCTCACGAGCCTCAGGAGACCACCATATTAAAACAAACAACAACACCCAACATTGTGTTTTCAGGACGACCAGTTTCATACAATACCATCCGCCGTTTGTGGAGTAACGTCCGGCATTCTCATGGACATTTTGTCATCCACTCCACTGAGGAGCCCCCATCCCCTGATGAATGATAAGAAGTCTCCACTCTGTCTTGTTGTGGCACTGCTTCCGCCATCTTCTCCGCAATGCGAACCACCTCCTGCCGCTCCTTGCGGATCTGATCCAGGCCCGGCGCCGCCGAGCCTGGGAACTGCCATCTTGACGCCTGTCTCCGAACTTCTTTGCCACCAGCCTCCCTAGACCATGCCTTATCGGTTGTGCCCGCAGGTTTAAGGCCAGAATACCGACCCGTTGTCTCCAGCCAGTCCTAAACATCCTGAGGCGTGTCAAAGAATCTGGACTTGTCGTCTGCAACAACACAGAGTCTGGCCGGGAACAAAAACGAATAGAAGCTGACGTTTCACCAATAAGAATGATCTCTGCTGACGATGGACCTTCATAGTGTAGTCCGGGAAGAACAGCACCTTGGCGTTTTTTTAGTTTCCTGGCCTCTATGAGAATTACATCCCGGTCTTTGAAATTCAGGACCTGAAGATGAGTGGACGTGGTCTGTCACTGGGGGGCGGTTTTCTACCTGGATCACGATGCGCCCGCTCGATGGTAAAGAATGGAGTGAATTCCGTGATTGGCAAGATGGGCTTAAGCCAGGTTACCAGGAAAGTGACCGCATCTCTGCCCTCGACGCCTTCAGGCAGTCCAATCAACAGGGCCCATATCGGCAGCAGACTCCCTCGCCGTATTGCTGCTACAGGACATGGGTCAAGCAACACAGGTAGCCCATATCTTTTATCCCATGCCTCACAGGCTGTCCAATGGTAGGCCGCACAGTCAATAGGGCTACGCAGCAGTGGCCTCATCCCACCATATAGTTCAGTGGGAGCTCGCCAGGCCCTTCCCCCGTTTTTCTCACCGATGAGTGGGCACCGGCTTTAGTCCACCGCCGCAGAGAGGCTCACACACTTATTAGCTGCATCCAATTGCCGGAGATCGCCTCCTCGCAGCACCACCAAGGCTCAGGAAGCTGCTTCCGTATCGTCCAAATCAAGGCCGAAGTGCGCACCCTTCACAATCGCACTTGGGACAGGCTCCTCATTGCTTCTCCGGTCCGGGGACCTTTCGCCTCGCACGTTGTCCCGGTCCGTTTTCCTGTGGGAGACGATGCAGATTCAAATTGGCAGATGTCTAAAAGCAAGTGCAGTCAGCCCGTGAAACCGAGAGCGGTCGCGGCCCATCCGCCATTTTCCACCAAGGCGCTGGACGCCACCATCGGCCAGTCCGACAAAAGCGCCAGGCGACTTGGGCCCCTGCGCTGTTCCGCCCCTCTCCTCTGCGGGTCACGATAATTGCTGCTGGCCGGGCCGAGAATGCAAATGCACCACTCCGATCGGTCCGTTCAGCCGCTCCAGGCCGAGGATACAATTCCGCACGCCAGCACTGCGTGAAATCGCAAACAGCTTGCACCGCAACTTTTACGGGCTCCCGGGGGTGTAATTTGAACATCAGCCATTGTGTTTCTTCTCCCGCTCTTGGCCGTGCAGGAGAAATATATCAATGTATGGGGACGTACGACGGAGTGCTACAGAAATGCATCTGCCATGCTGGCCCTGCTGGCCACACACCTCCTGCCTTTTTAGGTCTCGCCTTCGCAGCGTGCATGCTCTGCAAGGCAAAAATACCTTTTCCCGTTGCTTTGGCTTTTCAGCCAAGCACGTGCACGCGTTCCATTGCCTTCAATGGCAAGGCGTGCACATCAGGAGATTCACTCGCGGGAGCACGCACCACCATCTGGAAGCAATTATCGTTCCAGTGAGCAAAGCGCTCCAACACTTCGGGTCGAGAACGCGCTATATAAAAGCTGCAACAAAAAGAAAATTGATGATTTTCATACCATGCCATAACATACTGTATCGCACCATAATGTAAGGTACGTAGAGTAACATGCAACAAAAGAAGTAAGGTGTGTATAGAAAACACCATTACAATACAGTACAGTTGCCAGAATACTGTAATTGCTTTCTGATGGGCAGCCCCTCTGAGGCCAGGCCGCCTTATACAGCTGTTGTAATTGGCGGGGTCATTTCATGTTATATAAGTAGAGGTCCTTCAACACTCAGCACAGAGCGAGAGACCTTGCCAGGCTTGGGGAATCGTAAAATGAAGCGGCTTAAAGTGACCCACCCCCTCCCCACTC
This sequence comes from Lissotriton helveticus, assembly GCF_964261635.1. NCBI lineage: Eukaryota > Metazoa > Chordata > Amphibia > Caudata > Salamandridae > Lissotriton > Lissotriton helveticus. The sequence goes on from NC_136060.1 coordinate 410,296,640, forward strand.
CTCTCTCAGCCAGGGGTATTAGGCACATGACGCCGGCAGCACCACAGCTCCTCGCGCCCAGCACGGGCAGTGCCACCGGTTTCCGTCTCTCCTCATGGCGCCTGTAAATTCCGTTCCACTCGCGGAATTTGGGTAATTTCGCATTCTGCGTAGAACGCAAAATTGCCCAAAATTCTGTGTTCCACGACTTCGCAAAATGTTTTGCTTGTTCGCGTTCTTAAGGTGAGTGTTTGCGAGATATTGCCCCCCGAGCACGCAAACAGCGATTGCGAACAGGAAAAAAGCATTGCTAACAAGAAATTCCGCGTGTTTGCGGAATTTCTGCGTGTTCGCTGTGATTTTCTACCATTTCGCGGAGATTTGCGTAACACAATTACGCAAATACCGCCCACCCCTAGGCGCCTGGGGCTGGGGGCTGCAGCGTCACTTCTTCGCGGACAGCGGCGCGTGGCTGACCTGGGCGCACACTTTCACTTTGACTAACGCGTGCCGTGACAAGCCCCACACTGCCTCCTTGGTGCTTTGTTTCAAGGCAACAGAACAAGAGATTTTTTTTCAACTGAAAGTAGAAGGGGAGCGGGCAACCATTTGCACACGGCGTGTCTCAAAAAGTCGTGAAACGTCTTTTTGCTGCACACATTCGGTCCCATAAGCTTCTGAAGGCAATTTACCAGAGGTAGTAGCCCTGATAAAGCAGCCCCTGATTGTAGGATCTAAACTTCAATTCGATGCAATAGCAAACACTGTGGCCTGTGGGCATTCAAATGTTCACCAGGAAACACTATGTAAACTCAGCGATTAACATTAAACAAGCATTGGCATAGCCAATAGGTCTCGTTTTTGGGGCCTTATAAGTATTTAGTTATACAGCACATTATCCTTGGTGCAACAACATCAACTGTTGCATGGCTAAACATTTATACGGTCCCAAAAGCGAGACCTATTGGCTATGCCAATGCTTGTTTTATATTAGGGATGAAAAGACTGCCCACAAAGCCTCTTGCTTGCCAGCATCTCTGGAGATGGGAATGGGGATTCATCTTGAACTAGAAGGCACTGGGTTGAATCAGATAATTTAACCGATCTTGATCATGCTCTCTCAAAATAGAGAGATCTGGATTTGAATCCAACCACACACTATGGAAGTCCATGATCCTCCCTCCGACCTGATATGAAGTATCCAAAGTTGGGCGATAGTCAGAATTAATGTTTGGACAGCCCCAAATGGCCAGTCATGTCCTGGCTCTGGCCTGACCACTTTGGCTAAAACCTCCTTCTCCATGATTAAAACATAGAATCTCTTTTAGAACAGTCCATTGAATCTTCATTCAACGCTTTGTAAGACTTGTACCATGATGTAGCCTTTTAGAAACATGCATGCTTTTTGTCCTTAAAGGATTTCATTTGTGCCTGTGCTTCATCCAGGTTCCTCTCCAGGCCTCTGGACCTCAAAGACTCCTGAAGGAATCTCCCTTGGAGTGAAGGAGTAACTCCCCTACATCTGCCAGGCCAGCAACAAAGCTGACTGGTCTGCTATTTCTGACATCCCATGGACCCGGAAAAACTACAGCAACACAGGTGGTGGTTCTACAACTCCCTTGAGGCTTGACCTGTCTTCTCAGCAGGTTTGAAGCCAGTATCCCCCGCCGGAACCACTGGAATAGAACACCGGTGCACCTATTGATTTGCCGTTGTCACAGCTTGTTGGATCTGTACTTGAGAGATCTTCAGACTACAAGAATCTCCCGCCTCCAGCATCTCTTCCTACCAAGATTTTCATCCTCACTGTATCCTCCGCAACGTGGGCCTGCATCTCTGGTGAGCTGTTCGAGAACCTCTTGCGACTCCTGTACTTCTGGCCTATGGGTCCCCTTGAGGGTCTTCTTTAGCTTCAGGGGGCTCCCCTGCTTGCTCGTGGCAATTGGTGAGTACCTTTGGCCTTGCAGGTCCCAACATTGCACCTTTATCGTTTACCACGTCTATTTCTGCTGCCAAGGTTTGTTGGTGCTCCGGCTGGACACCAACCCCCTGGTTCTTGACTCCTGACATTAGACAGCTTGTGAATGGCTCCTGGTTTTCCACAGTGCTACCTGGTCCTTGTAGCCGCAGCAACATGGTCACCGTCATCACTCCTGCATCTTCCGTCATCCATGGTCATTGGTCTTCTGTACCTCCAGGTCACCTCCGAGTGGCACAGACTCTGTCCCCTCTGCGTGCAGGCTCTCCTCTTCAAGAATCCACCCTTGGAATCCACCTGACTCTTCTACCTTCTTCACCAGCTGCCTCTTTCCTGAAGTCCTCCATTGTGTTCTACTGCGGTTTCCGATGTCACTTCACACTCATACACCCAGCTTCTCTGGTGTAGGTATCCTGGTCCCTGAGGTATCCATGGGTGGGGTGACTCTCGAACCTTCTGTCTTCCATGGGGTTTCTTCAGGGCCCACTGGGAAGAATCCTTCTTCTTGAAAACTGCAACTTTGACTTTCCCATTGACTTGAGTACGCAGCAGTGTGTCCACTCTGCAGACAGCGTCCGTGGGGTTACTTGGTACTTACCTCTGGTGGTTCCTTGTGTCCCAGCGCTTCTAAGTCTTCTGCTCCAAGTCCCTACTTTGTCGCAGTTCGCAGTCTACTTCTTTAGTATATGGTTTGGAGTCCCAATGGAGACCACTTCGTATTTGTGCTTGCTTACCTGTTTATATTTGAAGTGTTGTGTGTATTTGTGTTGATATCTCCAGATAGGAGATATACCAATGTGTTAGTGTTGGAAAACGAGGCAGCATCTGTGAGGCCTGCACAAATAACATGACTACATTTGTCCTTCACTGGGAACCAAACACCCAATTGTAGCGCTTGAATCTCAGAGGGTAGCGTTGCAGAGCAGTCTGAGGCTTACTCAAGGGAGGTAGTGTGGGCTAGTAATCACCATTTGCTGGTGCGCAGAAATAACACCCAATAATTGATTGTCCAGTCTGTACTTCGCTTTAGAAAAGTAAAAGTACGTTTATTAATCACACACACTACTCAATACTATGCACCAATTTACAAATATACATAAGCTGTTGGAATTACTTTGTTGCATTGCATAACATCTTCACCCTTCCCGCAGGGGGGGTGGGGTCTAGTACCAGCACTCCCATGTATGCACATCATCTTGCCCCCAATGCGGTTAGTTGAACATAACCTGGAGTGAGGGCCCTGTGCACTGGAACCATCCCAGTGGTGATCCCCCCATTATCCCAACAAGCATTTAAATAGGTAACCCTGCCTTGGTGACACACAACCCTTACTGAGCATTTCCTACTGACCATGACGTATACACCTCTACATCTTAAGGGCTAGCAGTCTGGGTTCTTCACCTAAGCGCAGCAGCAAGAATACACGTTTAAGCATCACTTTAGAAGGACAGTACTCATCAAATTTGGGGATCGTTTGAATGCATTGCAATTACAGCCCCTAAAGGCATCACAGATGAAATCACAGGATTACGCATATACCGCCAGACACCCTAGCAGTAATGTCTGACAACATAATCCACTTTGCTTGTGACCTCACCTTACACAGGTACTTCACATTACACATGTGACCTTCAGTCCCTCTAAAAGAAATAACCAAAGTATATGCATTGCTGGTATAATTACACCTATTCACCTCCAGGGGATGCCCTTCTCCAGACATCCCCAATCCAGCATTCCACTCCTTGAGGCAATCCCTAGCACACCCCAGCTGTAGAACAAAAGTTCCAGCAATGGGGATGCAGATGACTCCTTGCTGAGCCCTTAAAGGGTTATTCTTCTTAGTCCCCATGAGACATAGGGAGGGACTTCTTCACGTTGTGCTGGGGAGACTGCACTTCTCCAGCAGCTCCCCCTGCACCTTGGCACACACACCCCGGTGGGCCCATCTTCCTGGGAACACCACACGTCGAAATCACCAGGTTTCCTTGCCAGCTTCTGTAAGCCTGGCAAGGCATTATGGGGCGCTTCTGCCCTCGCCGTGCATATTATAGCAGCAGCTCTCCTACTGCTCCGGGGAGAACCGTGCTGCCCCCGGCGGCATCCGGCCGCATATCCTGGCTTCGGTGGGGGCCCGGCCCCACACGGACCCCCAAGGTGAGTCAATCGGCGGCTCGAGGAGCCCAACCCCGGCCGCTTCGCTGGGTGGTGCGGGTCCGGTCCCACCCGGGCCCCTGCCGCTCCTCTTCTGCTTGCAGGGCCTCGTCCCACCCGGGCACCACGCTCTGATTGCTGAACGGCGGGCAGCCCAGGGAGCTCCCTCCCGGCCCGCTCCCCCCACCTCCTCCTCACTTCGGGGCCCAGGGATGGGGTCCCGGGCCCCTCCTCTTCACAGGGGTGCAATGGCACCCCCCGAATTCTCTCTTCTTTGGGGCCCGGCGATGGGGTCCCGGGCCCCTGGGCACATTTTTGCAGGGGTGCAACGGCGCTCCCCGACTTTACTTCTTTTTGGGGCCTGGAGATGGGGTCCCGGGGCACTTTCACCGGGGGGGGGGCGCGACGGTGCTCCCCCGAGTTGACTTCTTTTGGGGGCAGCCCCCGGGACCTGACCCACCCCGGGGGCACATTCAAGACCGGCGGCGGAGCCCCACGCGCTTCGTCGTTGGTCTTCTTGGAGGTCAAAGGTTGCCTACCTTCTGGGGGGCATATCTCAGCCCCAAGGGTACCGATCTGTGGCATTTTAACCCCCTCTTGCTCCTGGTGACGCTCCTCAGCCTTTCGCCTGGCTCTCCTCCTGGGCCTCTCTTCCCCCTGCGCAGAGGCACCTGCTTCTGCACACTGACCATGGCACTGTTCAGGATCCTGGGGGGCAGTCAGGGGGTTCCTCCTTCCAACTGCCCATTGCGCCAGGCTCCAGCACCTTCTGCCTCAGCAGACCACACCCCAGAGAGAGCTTCTCTTCCTGTGCAAGCACTTTTTAAAAGTTGAGTAGGGGGCTGGCAAGAAGTCTCGGTCTGTCCTATCAAACAGCGACACATCATTTCACTCCCCCTGCTCTCTCCTTCTTGGCCAGCCTCTTGTTCAAAATGACGTCGTCCAGGGTCTCTTGCCACATGGCCTCTGAAAAATCCCCTTCTCCCCTCGCTGCCTCCCCTCCATTGGTGCAGCCTGGTGCCTGGCACCCAGTGATAGCTGCTGATGGATAAGCCTGTTGCCCCGACCATCTTCTCTTCGTGGTGAGGAGGCCTTAGCTTATGGAAGAAAGGTTATCCATCCATCCTGCTGAGGTCAGCCCTCAGCCAGTGTCTGGTTATAACTGGCTCAGAGAAATATGACATTTCTGGATGACCCAGAAGCAGTTCAAATATGACTTTGGACTCTGTAGAATACTCTTTCTCACATCCATTACAGTGGACTTTAGTGCGTGTTTGGAATCTGTAGGCCTTATGAAAGTTACTCTAGCCCATGTACTCCACACCCCCATAGGGGAATAATGAAGTTAAAAACAGTAACACACACTGACTTTCCCTGGCATGTTCCTTCCCAGTGTATAAAGCCTATTCCATGTCACCACCCAATTCTGCATAAGTCCTGCCACACCATTCACTCTGTAGCTGCTCCTGGACTGTGCATGCTAGGAATCTCCCCTGCGCAGCCCCTACACGTGTGCACACGCATGTACACCTGGGTCTGCATGTAACCAGCCCGGTGTCCCTTACTCCAGCTGCTGCGTAGTGGCCTGGTCAGACCAGGGGTACACCAGTAAAATCCCATTGCAGTCTCTTTCATCCTGAGTTCACTGTGGGTGAGGCCCAACTTATGAGGCTCCCCCACAGTAAAAGCTCAACAATTAGATGCTCAAAAAGTGGCCCATAGTGTCTAAACCAAAGTTAGTGAGTGTGTATAATAAATAGACCTATTTTTATAACTACACTGTGTGGTTCTTTTTCGTTTAACCTACACTATATTATTAATTCTGGTAAAACAAGCTGTTTAACACTCCTTTTGGGCTAAGCCCGAAGACTGCTCTCCACAGCTACCACTTAGAGAGCTTTCTATGGTTGTGTAAGACCACTAAAATCACCATAAGGGTCGTCTGTGATAGTTCAGGGAGCATCACTTCAATAGGTGTGCACCATATACTAAGCCAGCCTCCTACACCACCTGAAAGAAATGCAGCATGCATGCACTTTCTAGCACTACAGACACAGTCAGCAGTGCTCCATCTGCTTGTGTTATTGTCCTGCAGGTAAAGCCATATCAACTGCTAAAATCTCACAGATTTCCTAAATAATTCCATCTGGATTATGCTACAGCCCGTACCAGTGTCATTTTAAGGTTTTTGAGGGCCCCAAGCATGACATATTTTATTACCAATTTCTTCTAACTCAAGCCAGCATGATGCCAAATAGTACAAAATTATATATGAATTTATTAATAGGGTAAAAACACAGTTGAAATGTGGTGTTCGGGACTCCAAACATCCTTAAAATGACACAGGTTTGAGAGACAGAATCAAAGGACGCGGTAGACAGAGAGCGTGTAATACTTTTGTGTTATTCAATTCACAAAGGAATGCAAAAGATAAGTTTATTGTCCAACTATAACTCACTGCTGCTATCCTTAAGTACGTTGTCGATGTGTGGGCCAGTATATACAGCCTGAAGAGATTTGCAACAAAGGAGAGGTTTCTAAAAACAAAAATAAATTGTTTTCTGAAGGCCATTATTATAGGGTGTCTGATTCCTACGTTCCAGTTCACCTTGGAATGCAAAATGAATGGATAAATACAATAACCTAACAATAAAATGTGGAATTTATACAAATGTGTGTCTGTGGCACTTCAATAATTCTTTTCTACAAATAGATGTTATCAAACATATCTTTAATGAGCGAGAACATTCAGAGAGGTGTTTATTGAAATATCAGTCAACTAATCGAGAGATGCTTTGGCATGTTCTCACATAAAATAATATTGTTAAGTGCATCTAAAAATAAACGCCTCCTATGAAGAGGAAGGAGATATAATCTGGGAGTAGCGTGCTGAGTCTTAACCAACTTTAAGAAGTAATTGTGAACGATAGGAAATGCGCTTGGCAATTGTGAAGGATAGGAAAGGTGGCTCGAGTGACGGACCTAATATCAAAGAAAGTTACTGACCAGAGCTGCTGGCCCCATCCGGGGTACTAGTTCTCAGTCCCCTTTTTTTTAATATCTACATGGCCCCACTGCTTGCCCTGATTGAATCCCATGGCATCTTAGTAACATCTTATGCTGACGACACCCAACTTGTCGTCACCTTGGATAAAGAAACACCCGATGCCGCTCTTAGATTCCAGAATTGCCTCTCCCAAGTATTTGCTTGGCTCAACAACAACCATCTAAAGTGCAATAGCGCCAAAACCGAAATTATACCCTTAGGTAAAGACACCCGTTTTTCTCCAAAAGATTGGTGGCCTCAACATTCGGAAGCTCCTCCCAGCGCAGTCTCCTCGGCCCGCAATCTGGGCATCCAATTCGACTCTTCCCTCAGTTTTGACGATCATGTGCGCATCACTGCAGGGTGCTGTTTTAACCTTATTAGACAACTAAAGAAATTCTTCGACTTTCTCCCTATCTCTGCCAGGAGATCAGTTGCCGTTGCTCTGATCCTATCCAGGCTAGACTATTGCAATGGTCTCCTGGCAGGCATAAAGAAGTCTACCCTCAAGAAGCTACAGAGCGTACAGCACGCAGCGGCCAGGCTCGTCCTTAAACTCCCTAGAAGGTCTTCTGCCTCCGCAGCCCTCAACACTCTCCATTAGCTGCCCCTCCCTAAAAGAATCCTTTTTAAACTTCTTGTCACTGTTTTTAAAGCTACCAAGAACACAGGCCCCTCCTATCTCATTAAGCGCTTCCCACATTATATTCCATCACGTCTCCTCAGGTCATCAGGAGCCAACCTTGTCACCATACCCAGGTTTAAGCTCAAAACAAAGGGTGGTAAAACATTCTCACTCCTGGCAGCAAAGGCATGGAATGGCCTCCCCTTCAACCTCAGGCATGCCCCCTCAGAAAGCCTTTTCAGGAAACTCCTGAAGACATGGATATTCTCTCAGCCCGACTCTTTGGTCCTCGCAGCCATCTGATTCCTGTTCACGCCAGGTTGGTTTCTTCTGTCTGCTCAGCGCCAAGATGCTCCTTCCGGAGCGATAGACGCGCTTTACAAAAACTAATAAATATCAAATATCAAATGTGAACACTTCGGCACAGAAGACAGGCGAGAGGCTGAAACACTTAGAAGACATGAATTGACTCAGTCCTGTGCAGATAGAGCTCAGCTTCGGATGTATGTCATTACAACGACTTGCGTTAGGGGGGGCTGGATAGTGAATAGTTTAATTTACTATTCCAACTCCAGTCCCCGTGGATAGTAGGGAAGGTGTTGGATAGTAAATTAAACTATTCCCTATCCTAGAGCGCCCCCCAGCGCAAGTCGTTGTAATGACTTGCGTTGTAAACGTTGCGTGGTAAAGGTAGTTTGTTGTAAAAGTTGCGTTGTAAACGCTGTTCACCTCAGCTCCAGCACAGATACAGCCATGCATACATAGTGCTGAACCCATTCCCAGATACAGTGGAGATAGTATACCCATAGGTAGTTTTTTTCATTGAGCTGGAGCTGAGTCCCTACATACATAGTACTGCGTACCTGGGCAGACAGAGCTAGGCTCTTCCAAGTATGCAGACATAGATTGTGGTGAGTCAGTTCAGAGTCAGATTTGAGCTCTTTCAGCATTCATTCCTATAATGTAAAGCCCGAAAGTTTGTGGGAACTGAGAAACCAGGACCAGCTAATGTTCGGTGGGAGTATCACATATCTCTCACCCAGGTTAATCTTACTGATAGGGAGTGAGGAGAAGGTGGGAGGGAGGATGACATTGAGAGAGAAGGGAATGATAGAAACGGTTGAAGAGAGAGAGAGAGATAAAGACATGGTTGATTGTAGTGAAAGAGAATTAAGCATACGTGTGAATATGGACAGAAAAGTGAGAATGAAATTAGGAAAGTGTGACTGAAATGGAAAAAACAGAGACGAAGAGTGAAACAAGACACACCACAGTGACAGATGTATAATGCTAAGGCAAACTTTATGTTATGTTAAGGGTATCTGGGAAGTGCACAGCTCACCCTGGAGAGTGTCCTGGTTTTGAGAATGCAGGGGCAATGTCAGCTGTGACTACAACTTGTACAGGTGAAGAGCCATGTTTTCAGGTTATTGCTGAGTTCAAGTAATGAGGTGGCAGCTCAAACGTGTAGGGGTAGGTTGTTCCAGGCTTTGGGCACGAGTTGAGGGCATATCTGGCTATTTGTATGTGGGAGTTAGTTGTGTGCAAGCAGGATCCTGGCTGAGCAGAAGTGTCTGGTGAGTGTGTTGCATGTGGTTTAGTGAATGGTGAAACAGTGGAGATCTTTGTTAGTGCGGGATGATGTGAACACGGGGAACAGCCTAAGTGTGAGTCTGGCCGTTGGTTTTTTTATGATCTGAAGTCTTCTAACACTTAGACAGTGATTCCGACAGAGCGTATTGCCATGGTCCAGCTTGCTGGTGATGAGGGCATGGGTGACCATCTTGCATGTGTTGACTGAGAGCCATTTGAGGATTACATTGAGCATTTTGAGGGTGTGGAAGCCTATTTTGACCAATGAAACTTTACAGAATATTTCTCCCATTCCTTTTGCTCCCTTCATAAGAAGTCTGCCTTTCACTGTGTCACTGGACACTGCTGTTTGTGGATTTTGCTGCTACCAATCTCTAAAGAAACATTTTGGTCACCCATTCACATTTTTGTTTTGCCAATTAAGCACGGGGTTGAAGTGAAGGTGTTGAACATGTGACAGATTCACTTGACAGCTATGTTTTAGAATTGTAAAAGGTGGTCTAGTAAATTTTTAAATTGTGTTTCACGTGGAACATCAAACGTAAACCCTTCACATAGTGAAGGAGTTCGGCATTCTATGTGCTCACTCCACTTGTGTGGCTGAAGCAGGCAAACCCCAAAGTGAGTGAATGGAAGAGTAAAGCATCAAGGTTGTGAGGGCAGGTGAGTTTCAAGGGTGCAATAAGAGAGTTTTCTTGCAGGAGTCTCAGTGCATGTGCATCAATCGTTAATGTATGGCTTAGTTGCACCAAACACAAAGGGAAAGACTCCAATCATGGTGCCCTCAGATCATGGTCCCCTCATTGAACAAATGCTCTGCGTACTCCCCTAAACTGCTAGCTGTACTTTCCATTTTCCTACATGAGAGCATAAGGCATTTGTCCAGGTGATGGAACATGAGAAAACAATTAACACATGTTGTTCCTGAAAAGTATGGGCACACCCATGGCTGTTCCTGCCTTGAAGGATTTTGGTGAATGGTTGATGCATTAATGCTTCCATTACTTATTGGTAATTCCATTACTCTGAGACCATTTTTCTGTGTTGATTTCTGCCTCTGTGCCTCCCAAGCACATCCCCTATGAAAAACTTAAAACCTACTACCACCCTCCACCCATCCTGTTTCCTTCAATAAGCCCACATAACAATACAGTTGGACTGGAAAAACAGGGTGGGAGGGAGTAATTAATCAAGGTGAGAAATGGATTCAGATTAATCCAATACTTATAAGTAATCCAAGCATTACTTCCCTCGTCCCTCTCGCCTTGATAAATTACATACTGAAGTATACCCAAGTGAATACATCACCAGGAAAACTGTACATTTCTGCTCAAAGAAAAATACATTTATTCTGAAATAATTTTTCTATAGTAGAGACAGAACCTTAGAGTGAAAATTAATGTAGAAGGGGCTGCCCAGGTGGTGCTCTTCGGATGTAACTTATTGATTCCCCATCAAATTCAGCTAGAGAGGTACACATTTCTAATCACAAACCCTGAAGAAAGGTGGGTTGCAGGGAAGGGAGCCTAATTCACATGACCTTCTTGCCAGAGTAATGGAGTTGCCTGAGCAGGCCTATGCAGGAACCTACCACCGCCGAGACTGGAGGGCCATAGATAGGTCTGCATCAATTTTTAATCCTAAGCTTTTGACCACTCTTCCTGGCTTTGGCACCTCTGCTAATTCTGGGGGCCAGAAAAGCTCGCACCAGGGACTTTCTTGTTTAGTGATGACCAGCACCTCTATTTTCTCTGCGTTAACTTTCAGAAGATTGTTTGTCATCCAGTTAACGGTGAATCTAAGCAGATTCTTTACAGAGTCTTGTGCCTGGCTCGTGTTCTCGAGCTGGACTAGCAGTTGAGTGTTGTCTGCGTAGTTAAAAATTTGGCAGTTCCTCTGCGTAAGTTCCTCCACTAAAGGTTGGAGATAGATGTTAAATAACAGTGGGGACAGTGCAGACCCCTGGGGGACGCCACAGGTCACCGCACTAGCACAGGATAGATGGTCTCTCATTTGCACTCTTTGAGTACGGCCAGTGAGGAAGGATTTAAGCCATTTGAGTGCTTGCCCTGTAATTCCTAATTTTGAGATACGATTCAGCAGAATGGCATGGCTGACCGTATCGAACGCTGCTGACAGATCTAAAAGAATCAGGGCGTACGGCTGTTTATTATCAGCCCTGATTGAGTACGCAGCAGTGTTTCCACTCTGCAGACAGCCTCCGTGGGGTTCCAAGGTACTTACCTCAGGTGTAGCCTTGTGTCCCCAACTCTTTTAAGTCTTCTGGTCCAAGTCCCGATTTCGGTCGCAGTTCGCATTCCAGTTCTTTAGTATATGGTTTGGACTACCCATGGAGACCACTGTGTATTTGTGCTTACTTACCTGTTTACATTTGAAGTATTGTGTGTATTTAGGTTGATATCTCCAGATAGGAGATATACCAATCTGTTAGTGAGTGTGTATAATAAATAGACCTATTTTTATAACTACACTGGGTGGTTCTTTTTCATTTAACCTACACTATATGATTAGTTCTGATAAAACAAGCTGCTTAACACTCCTTCTGGACTAAGCCTGAAGGCTGCTATCCACATCTACCACTTAGAGAGTTTTCTATGGTTGTGTAATACCGCTAAAATCACCATAAGGGTCGTCTGGATTAGTGCAGGGTGCTTCACTTAAATAAGTGTGCACCATATACTGTGCCAGCCTCCTGCACCACCTGAAAGAAATGCAGCATGCATGAGCTTTCCTAACACTGCAGACACAGTTAGCAGCGTTCCATCTGCTTGCACTAATCAACTGCCAAAATCTCACAGATTTCATAAATTATTCCATCTGGATTATGCTACAGCCCGTACCAGTGTCATTTTAAGGATGTTGAGGGCCCCAGGCATGACATATTTGGCGGCCCCTGTGTGGAACAAATTTTAATGTTATTACCATTTTTTTGTAACTCAAGCCCGCATGATGCCAAATAGTACAAAATGATACATTAATGTATTAATAGAGTAAAACACAGTTGAAATGTTTAGTTCGGTACTCAACACATCCTTAAAATGACACAGGGTTAAGAGACAGACTCAAAGGACAAGGTAGACGGAGAGCTTGTAATATTTTTGTGTTATTCAGTTCACAAAGGAATGCAAAAGATACGTTTCTTGTCTATCTATGACTCACTGCTACTATCCATATACATTGTTGGTGTGTGGGTCATTGTTAGAAATTGGATTTCTGGTTGGCTAAGGTTTGCACCAAAGCCAGTCAGAAACCACCACTCTAGTCAGGCTAAGGGAGTTACACTGCTAAAATAACCCTTGCTCACCCACTTGGTAGCTTGGAACGAGCAGTCAGGCTTATCTCAGAGGCAGTCTGTAAAGCATTTGCACATAACCAACAGTAATACAGTGTAAGCACTACAAACGGACACCACACCAGTTTAGAAAAATATCCAATATTTTTATATACTTAAAACAAGACCAAATACGATAAGAATCCACAGTACAGAACTTAAAAATTAGTTGCGTTGCAAGATGTCTTTAAATTGCCATATGCGTTGAAAACACAGTTCCTTGATGTGGATAGCTCCGTCCAGCCTATCACGGCGTCGTGAACAAACAAATCCAAACAGTTCTGGCTGGCCGCGGCGTTGCGGGTCAACTGCGGTGTCAGGAAAATCTGCCCAGACATCAAATCAAACGTGCTGAGGAACTGGGCAGCTCCCAACAGATCAATGAGCTCATCAGCTCTGGGGATTGGGTGCGCATCAGTCCTAGTGACGGCATTGAGCCCACGTTAATCCACACAAAACCGCAGTTCTGGAGTGGCACCGGGCTCAGCAGCCTTTGGGACCAAGACCACTGAGCTGGCTCAATTACCCTTAATGCCAACATCTTAGAGACCTCCTCCTTGATGCTGGCCCTGACCCAGTCAGTCAACCGGTAAATTTTGTGTTTTACAGGTGGGCTGTCACCAGTGTCCACGTCATGGGTACACCAGTGAGTAACACCGGGGGTCAGAGGGAACAGTGGGGCGAACTGTCCCAACAACTGGCGACAGTCCCCTGCTGCTCTTGAGTTAGTGTAGGAGAGAGGATCACACCCTCTACTGACTCATCATGCTCCTTGGTGGACAGGAGTTCAGGGAGAGGCTCACTCTCCTCTTCCACCCCATCTACTGTCGCCAAGAGCATACTCACTTCGGATCTCTCGAAGTGGGGCTTGAGGCAGTTCACGTGAAGGACCCTCAGAGGCTTCCTTGGAGTCTGCAAACCCACCAGGTAGGTGACGTCACTTTTGCGCTCCACTACCTGGTATGGCCCAGTCCACTTGTACTGCAAGGCACAAGGTTCCACTGGGGCCATAAACCACACTTTTTGCCCAGGTTGAAATTCGACCGGAGTGGCTTTCTCTTTATACCACTTCTTTATTTCTTCCTGGCTTGCTTCTAGGTTCGCCTGAGCTAGTTTCCTGAAGCGGGCAGTTGGTTTCGGAAGGTCAGCATGTAATTAAACACATCCTAGGGCGTTTTCCTGGGAGCTGCCTCCCAGCCCTCCTTCACCAAACTTAGAGGTCCTCGGACAGGGTGGCCATACAGGAGCTCAAAAGGGCTGTACCCAAGAGACTTCTGAGGCACCTCCCTGTAGGCAAAGAGCAGGCATGGCAAGAGGACGTCCCACTTATACCTCATGGGTTCTGTTATACCCTAGATCATGCCCTTCAAGGTCTAGTTTAATCTTTCCACAAGACCGTTTCCTTGAGGGTGGTAAGGAGTGGTGAACTTGTAGGTTACACCACACTCCTTCCACAGGGATGTCATATACTTGGATATGAAATAGGTCCCCCTGTCAAAAGCCACCTCGCTGGGGAATCCCACGTGGGAAAAGATCTCCATTAATGGTTGCCCCACCACTGGTGCCGTTGTTGTCCTGAGAGGGATTGTTTCCGGGTATCAGGTGGCATGGTCCACCAGGACCAGGATGTACCTGTTGCCCATGGCTGTCTTGGGATCCAGTGGCCCCACAATATCCATCTCTACCCTTTCAAAGGGCGGTCCAACAACAGGAAAAGGTTGAAGAGGAGCTTTGACCTTCCTCCCACTCTTACCACTTGCCTGGCAAGTTTGGCAAGACCTACAGTGTGCATCTGACTGCATTCGAATTTGGAGCCAAAAGAAGTGGCTGAAAAGCCTGTCAAAGGTTTTGTCCTGTCCCAAATGTCCTGCTAAAGGCACTTCATGAGCCAGACCCAGTAAGAATGTCCTGAAGCGCTGGGGTACCACCAGCACACGGGCTGACCCAGGCTCAGCGACCTTACGCTCACTGTATAGGAGACCATTCTCCCAGTAGATCAGATGTGACCCGGACAGATTAACAGCTGCCTGGTCTGCAGCCTGCCGCCGCAGACCCTCCAGAGTAGGGCACTCGCTCTGCTCCCGGCAGAACTCCTCCCTGGTGGGACCTCCTTCTTGCTGTGAGTGGGTCAGCTCCGAGATGTCTCCCAGTTCAGCTACCTGCTCCCCTGTAGGCACCGGGGCATCCCCCTCAAGGTCCGCCTCCTCCCAGTCCGTGGGCACTTCGGGGCTGGTTTCCCGTGCTCCCTGCCCTTTCGCGATCACCCTTTCTGGCCGCCTTTGACCGAGTAGACACCCATGCCCACTCTGGTAACCCAAGCATTTCCAAGTGAGACCCCCCCATTCAAAGGGAATCTGCGCCACCTTACACTTTCGTTCCGAGTTGTCCATAGCAACTACTTGGTAGAATGCCCATGGGACTACCTGCTTCTCAGAGACCAAGTCACACCTGACTGAGGTCACACTGGCTCCAGTGTCTCTGAGAGCCTCTACCCTTTTCTCATTAATGGTCACCCAGGTGCTATATTTCTTTGTGTTAGGGGGCACCTGGTCTCCTGGGACCATCTCCCTGTCCCCTAGTGAGACGAGGGTCATTTCTGCAGGATCCTCACCCTCCAGTTTGCACCCTTCCTCCCCAAGCGCTACACTAGCCAACACCTTGGTCTGTCCACCGGTGGGTGGCTGTATCCCCTTTGGGCACCTGGGGACCCCCTTCATGAGACCCACCTGGTCACAGGCATAACACTTGCGGGTGCTGGTCTCAGCAGGCTTCCCTGTAGAGACGCCTATCTTCTTATCACCTGGGGACTGGGAACCTTTATCCTGGGTACTCGTTTGGGGCACTTTAGAGAACTCCTGACTTTTAACCTTGTCCCCCCCACTTTTCTGCTGGGGACTCTTCCCGCCTGTGGCTGAGTCTCCCCCAAACGCTTTCTTGTGGACCCTGATACTCACCCAGTGGTCCGCCTCCATAGCAAGCTTTCTGGGGTCAGTTATCTTACTGTCAACTAGGTGCTGGCACAGATCTGCAAAACATAGACTAGACAAGTGCTCCCACGCAATCAAATTGTAGAGCCCCTGAAAATCCGTTAAATTACTACCCTTCACCCATCCATCCAGCGACCTACAGAACATATCCACATATTCCAACCAAGTGTTGACCTCAGACTTTTTACTGGACCTAAACTAATCCCTGTACTTTTCAGGAGTGAGTCCATATCAAGTGAGGAGAGCGTCTTTCATGTCAGCATAGATGAGGCACTGCCCCTTACCCACAGCTATCAGAGTACCCCTAGTTTCTTCTGGAAAGAAAGGCCACAGCCCCGCCCCCAGTTCCTCTCAGGGACCCCATTCATATGATTAGACGACTTGTACCCTTGAAATCACCTTTGAACGTCATCATCCTTTTTGTACTCTTTACCTACGTTCTTGGGGATGTGTACAAACCTGTCTGTGTGTGCTGAAGAGTTGCTGCCACCATCTGAGCCATTTCTACTCTTTAGCTCCAGCTCCTTGATCATTCTCTCATGATCTAGTATCATCTTCTTTTCCTCCATAGCTATTCTCTTGTCTTCCCTCTCACTTTCTATTCTGAGTTTTTCCAATTTTTCACGCCTGTCCTCCAGCTCCTCTGGGGACAAGCTATTGCTGCCTGGCCTGGAGGGCTCCCCTCCTCCCAAAAGCACATCTCCCCTAGGACCAAGCTCATCCACCTCTCCACTAAGATTACCAGATGTTCCACTGGCATGTCTGGCTGCTACCCAGGCCCTCACCGCCTTTTGTAGCTCATCCTTCCTGGTGAGGCCTCTGACCTGGACTTTCATGTTCTTGCAAATCGATTTTAACTCCTTGACATTGTAGACTTCCAATTGATCCTCCTCAAAGGCAATTTCTAATGATGCAATGGATTCCGGCATGTTGAAGTAGCAAGTCCAAAACTGGCAAGATCAAAAATAGGACAAAAAGAAAAAGAACCTGTACGTGGTACGTAAGGGTCTGCGATATGGTAGTAGTGCACACCAATCAATGTAAGTCAAGTGCAAACACAAGTCCTATCCCACCGCTGACAACCAATGTTAGAAATGGGATTTCTGGTTGGCTAAGGTTTGCACCAAAGCCAGGCAGAAACCACCACTCTAGTCTGGATAAGGGAGTTACACTCCTAAAATAACCCCTGCTCACCCCCTTGGTAGCGTGGAACGAGCAGTCAGGCTTATCTCAGAGGCAGTGTGTAAAGCATTTGCACATAACCAACAGTAATAGTGTAAGTACTACAAACGGACAACACACCAGTTCAGAAAAATATCCAATATTTTTACGTACTTAAAACAAGACCAAATACGATAAGAATCCACAGTACAGTACTTTAAAATTAGTTGCGTTGCAAGATGTCTTTAAATTGCCATATGCGTTGGAAAAACAGTTCCTTGATGTCGATAGCTCTGTTCGGGCTATCACGGCGTCGTGAACAAACAAATCCAAACAGTTCTGGCTGGCCACGGCGTTGCCGGTCAGCTGAGGTGTCGGGAAGACCCGCCAACAATACCTTTCAGAGATGTAGGTCGTCGATGACCTCTCGTTGTCACGCCCGTTGCAGGTCGATCTCCTCTCTGATGGACTCAGGCATCGGGTGCTGCGGTGAAAAGTGCAGTGGTGCGGTGTGCGGTGCCCTCAGGTCGCGGTGCGAGCAGCGACTTGGGGCGGTGTCAGATGGCATCATTGGTGAGACCAGGGTCGCGGTGTGAGATGAAGGCGGTGCTCGTCAAGGTGCTGGCACGTCATGGTGCAGCAGCAGCGTCACTGTCGCTGAAGCGCTGTCGTCGGCTGACAATTGGAATCGATGGCACCAGCGTCTGTAGGCCATGGCCGCGGTGCGGGATGAGGGTGGTGTGTCGTGTAACTTTACGAGCGGTGCCCTCGAACCACGGTGCAAGCAGCGGCTTCGAGTCTGGCGTGAAGCGTCGGGGATATCACGGCATCGTTGTGAAGCGAGGCGGTGCGGAGTGCGGTGTCCACAGGTCGCGGTGCAAACAGCGGCTCGGTGGCAGCATCAATGAGATCAGGGTCGCGGTGCGGCGTTGCGGCAGTGCTCTCTGCCTTGCCTTCAGAACACGCTGTCGGCGGCGGTGTCGTAGACGGCATCAGGCTTGAAGTCTTTGCTGTTCCTGAGACTTCTTGAACAGGGGGCAAGCTCTACCTAAAGCCCTTGGAGATACTCAGCACAAGTAGAGTAAGTTCAGTCCAGTCCCTTCGCTGCCCAAAGCAGAAGCAGCAGCTGCAGGCCAACCCAACAAAGCAACAACACAGCAAAGGTGCAGTACTCCTCCTGGCAGCTCTTCCAGCTCTTCTTCTTGGCAGGTTCCATGACTCAAGTGAGTTTTAAAGTCTTGGGGTCTGGCCCCCAATATTTATACCAGCAATTCCTTTGTCCTCTGAAGGCAGAGGGGCCTGGACCTAGTTCAAACCAGTTTGGGGTGCATTCTGCCAGGGTGCACCTTCTTCCTTTGTCAGTGTGGGCCAGGGTCCTCAGATGCACCACAGGAGGTGGAGCCAGCATTGTGGAAGGTGAGCCCAGCCCTATTCAGACCCAGGTGCTACTCCTCCCACCAATCTACGTGCAGATGTGCCTATTCAGCCCTGCTGACTCCCCTTGTCTCCTGGAGTCTCCCCCAGCCCCTGTCACTCACAAACCAGACAGCTAATACACAAGCTAGCAGAGGTGGGCTGGATGGTGAGGTCAGAAAATACCTACTTTCTAAAAGTGGTATTTTCAAACACAGAATGTTAAAACCAACTTCACTAAAAGATGTATTTTATCATTCTGAGTTCAGGCATACTAAACTCGAAATTCTACCATATTCCCTGAGTCAGTTAGGATCATAGGATGTAATGATCGAACTGCCCATTCTGGCATATGGAGAACAGGTAGCCTTGCAATAGTGAAAAACGAAATAGGCTGTAATTCACTATCAGGACATGCCACACACACCAGGGCATGTCCTACCTTACGCATACAATGCACCCTGCCCATGGGGGTAGCTTGGACCTACCAGAGGGGCGACTCACATGTAGCAAAGGGAAGGTTTAAGGACTTGCAAGTGTGTGCACTTGCCAAGTCGACATGGCAGCACCAGGCTGCGCAAAGGCTCTGTAATGGCAGGCCAGAGTTAGACTTTACGGGCGGTTTGCGTGGGTGACACAATCCAGTGATGCAGCACACCAACAGCATTTGATTTATAGGCTCTGGCAGTCGCAGTGCACTTTACTAGGGACTGACACATAAATCAAATATGCCAATCATGGAAACACTAATCCATAACACCTTTTATACAGGAGCACTTGCACTTTACCACTGGACAGCAGTGACGAAAGTGCGCAGAATCATTACACCAGCAAAAACAGAGTCAAAACCGGGAGGTCAAGAGCAAAAAGTCAGGGGAAACACGCCAAAAGATACCAAGTCTAACAGTCATTATATACAGCCTGAAGAGACTTGCAAAAAAGGAGAGTTTTCTATAAAAATAAATAACAAGTTGTTTCTTGAAGGCCATTATTATAGGGTGTCTGATTCCTATGTTCCAGTTCACCTTGGAATGCAAAATGAATGGAGAAATACAATAACCTAACAATAAAATGTGGTATTTATACGAATGTGTGTCTGTGGCACTTCAATAATTCTTTTCTACAAATAGATGTTATCAAACATATCTTTAATGAGCGAGAACATTCAGAGAGGTGTTTATTGAAATATCAGTCAACTCATCGAGAGATGCTTTGGCATGTTCGCACATAAAATAATATTGTTAAATGCATCTAAAAATAAACGCCTCCTATGAAGAGGAAGGACATATCAAATGGGAGTAGCGTGCTGAGTGTTAACCAACATTAAGAAGTAATTGTGAACGATAGGAAAGGGTGTTTGGCAATTTTGAAGGATAGGAAAGGTGGCTCGAGTGATAGACATAATATCAAAGAAAGTTACTGACCAGAGTTGCTGGCCCCATTCGGGTTACTAGTTTATTGTGAACACTTCGGCACAGAAAACATTCAAAATCTCTGAGTAACGCAGTGGAAATGCAGAAATACACAATTCTCGCATGTTGTTCACCCAAATCCATAACTATGTGTATGTGGCTGCCTAAAAGTATGTTCTAAGGATGTAAGAATAAAAACATACTAAAGGACAATCACCCTTTGTGAAAATATGTCCATCAGTTACGTATTCTGTACCGCCCAGTACATCATTTGGTCTACTCCACAATAGGTAGTCCTTTTTATATCTCCTCAGATAGTAATCGGAGATAGTTATTAAGCACCGATGTCTGGTGATTGTTGGTTCGGTCGTAACTTGGAGCAGTGCATAAGTGATTAGTGAAAAAATAATAAATGTGTGTTGAATAAAATTGGATAGTACAAGCAATATAACTTTATTCTGGAGACAAGCACATCCAATATTAAAATCAATCAAGTGCAAAAAAGTCAGATGGTTCAAACAAATAACTACTGACTGGGTAATTTGGTCGACATGTTTCTACGGACAACTAACGGCCACACATTGTACCTGCCGCTTCCTCAGGACCCATTGACTTAATTGCTACTGCTTAAACGTGATATGCAAAAATGATATACAAAAAGGGACATACATGAACAGAAATACTACGTGTCACCTGTTCATCTCTGGTTTCCTTCCTGGAAAGAATCGGAAAACCCCAAGATTCAGCAGCCACATTACACACAATGGACAAGAAAAAGAAAAAGGTAGGATAACACATCTTCATTAGTAAGGGCTATCACATTGCCTTAATATTGCACCTAACATCTAGGTATAATAACCATTTTATGTCTCCCATCTAAAGAATAATCATGGGCTCACCTTAATTTGTAAGGAGAAAAAGCCTCGCCTCACCTGGCAAACAGCTCAGGAATACGAAGCACCGCTCTGTAGTGCAAAGAAACAAATGAAATAATAGACAGTCGTGAACAAAACCCTTTACCCTCTTCAATGTCGGACTCACCGATAGCGGACACTATTTTTGTAAAAAATTGCCGAGGTCACATTAGCCTCTTACTCTGATTACTCTGTTAATTTCATGCCTCTTTACATTAAACCTTGTGATTTCTAGTATAACGGGGTGCATGGAACACACCTCTCCCATACTGAGTTGTTCGATGGACAAAGATATCCATTCTTTCTTTCTTATTGTCTTTGACAGTAACCCTCTAAAATCTGTTGCCTACTCTCTCCAGGCGACATCACTCGGGTATTGCACATACGATGATCTTTGCTTAATCGATTTAATTGTGAAGCGGTAGAAACAGGAGATGAAATAAATGCATATACTAATTTATTGTTTCTAGTTTCATCTTCCATTATCTCTCTCGCCTCTATACATACTTAAAAAGCTCAGTTATGCGAACGCTCATTCCGCTTCTAGGCTGAGCAGAGAAATAGAACCTTTGACATCGCTCTATTCAAAGTGTCAGATACACTCCACGGGTGCACGTCATCTAGGACTCAGCGCTCGTGTTTGAAAAGCGCATACAAAGCGTCCCTACTCGAGTGCACGTCATGCAAAACACAGCGCTCGTACTTTGGAATGCGCATACGGCACATCCCTATTGTAGAAATAAAAAGCAATCCTAACCCTTACCTGTCCGTCGGTACTCCACTCAGCCTGCCGGGCTGTTTGGGGAGGTACCGCGGGCCGGGTTACAAACTTCCTTATTGACTTCCTAACCCAGTCTGATTGGTTCCCATAGCAGTCGCTAGTTGTCCGTTGTTTCTCTCATAGTCTGTTAGGGGGATATAAACTGTGCTCAGGTCATTAAACTGTCCCTCGAACCCTCCTCTAATTGAATTGTATGTTGTTCACCCAAATCACCTAGCCATTGCCTACATAACGTTTGTTCTTGTGCCTCAGTGTCTAGCATATATTCCCGTATATTACCTCTAATTGTACTTTGTTTTCTCTTGTAACCTGCACACTTGTCACTCTTTCCTCCTGTAATGCATGCACTGTTTGCTACCTCATGTATTTTGTTTGCTCACAATTGTCACTTTTACCTCATGTAATTTATCGTTCGTCTGCTTTTGTAATTTGTTCATTTGTAATTTTCTGTTCCTATTGTGAAGCGCTCTGACGCCTTCGGGTAAAGTGCGCGCTATATAAACAAGCATTGGAAATGCAATAGGTCTCGCAGCATTAGAGTTAGTGCATTTAGAATTGTTTATGGGTTTTTTGTTGTAAATCTTTTGCATTTTTATTTTTTGTAGCCAATGCTAAAGAATTACAAATCAAAAAAGCAATAAACATTTGTAAAAGCTTTAACTAAAAATCCTGTGAGACCTATTGCACTGTGTGAGGGTGAGGTGTTGAGGGTGAGTGAGGGTGGGGGTGAGTGAGGAGTTGAGTGTGAGTGAGGTGTTGAGGGTGAGTTTTGTTGGATGAAAAAAACTTTAGGACCATAATTAAATCAGGTTATAAGTTTGCTTTCAAATCTTCCCTTTCCACATAAATGTCTCAGCGCTCTATTTACATAAATGCACTGTTTAATCCAGCAGTTTTTGCACTAGTAGATACAAATGCTGTAAATTGTACATAACTTGGCATGTAGACTTTTCTTTGAACTTTCACGTGTTTGTTCACACATACATGCCGGTACAGTAGCATGCATGCAGTTCTCCAATACATTATATGATATTGAATATCATATGTCTGTGACGGCAATATATTATTCTTATGGACGTAATGTGTATTTACACGTGTTTACATTTTGTGTGTGTGTGTATACATGTATAAATACACACGCAATCACAAAAACCCGCAAACAATTATTTGATGTCAGCAGTCATTCGTGCAGTCTTGTCATGCGAGATCAAATCAGGCGCTATGCTGATGAAAACGCTTGCATATGGTGGGTGGATTAAGGGCCAGAGACTCCTTTTTGTCATGGAAATGTTTTTGTTTACTTCATCTCATAGCATTTCTCACACTTGGCTTGTTTTGTGTCGCCTCTCAATGGCTACACGATCAAATGAATGGATTTATTTTTGCCGAATGAGGGGGGCAGCCCTCCCCTCAAAGGCGCGACACTGCGTCCCCGCGAGGAATGTTAACGCGGGTTTTATTGTGGGGCGCTGAATGGGGAGCGCCTTTCACGGCATAGCCCCCCGAAATGCAACAATTTAAATAACTGCTTAGACCCCAGAAGGCCGCGGTCAACACGGGTCGCATTCCTGGTCCGTGAAAACACACTTAGCTGATAGAGTTATGTAAAACGTATCCCGAGACAGTAATTTAGTGTGAAGACATAAGTTTTATTTTGTAACACTTTGCCGCCGGGGCATGGAATGCCAGAAATTGCAGTGGTGCAAACTGTTATGTAAAGCCGCAAATGAAACACTTGCACGGAGTTTGCAGATTGGAAGGGAGCTCGTGTTCAGACAGCCTTGAAATGTGTAAACATTGTGGTAGAAGAATGGGGGGAAGGGGGGGGGGGGGATAATCCCAGGCACTACAGTCGTGATAAAAATACAAGAGCCCCCATTTTTTTAGCTTTTAATTTTGGAGGACCTGGATATGCCTTTAAACAAAATGAGGTTGACTGGCTCTGCGGTACTAGTTCGCTGAAGAAACCCGCTTTGAATAGGTTTTCACCTAACCCTCTATTGAACATGCCCTCTGCCAGGCCACTCTGGGTAGGAAATGACACTTTTAGCCATATAACTAATTCTAGAAGACATTTTCTGATCTTATAACGCCAGACATTCGCATGAAGTGAGTCTCGCTCGTTGTGTTGTCGGACAGGGCATAGACAGTAAAAGTACCATGACATTATATTGCAAAAAAGGCAGAGTTCTGATACTCGGAGGCTGAGGCCAGTAAAGATTTAATTTCTCGAAAAAAGAGAATGCTAACTGAGTTTGATTGGCTGTTAAATGAAGGGCGAGATCCAATTACTTGTCCGGGACTTGAAATGATTATTGTGCATGGGCCGTGGCTGGTGCAGGGAAGCCCACACACGGTGGTTTCGGCCTTGCAGCTTGAGAGCACTTAGAAACACAATAGGCGGATGTTAACTCGTTTCAGATTGTTGGAGGTCCCCATTTAATGCCAAACAATGAACTGAAATGCAACGCTTTCAATGGACTGCAAGCAGAGCAGGACGTTTAAAAATGCGAGGGCACAACTATTTAGGGGCACCAACTCACCCAATCCGTTTCTCAGAAAAGTTACGTATTTACAAACCACAGGGCGAGTAATAAGCACAGCAGTGTTAATGGCGATTCACAATAATGATGTATATTTGAGGTAACAGGAGCTACTCCTTTAACAAAAAATATCAACTAATGTATGTTTAAGGGGATGCAGAGCTGGCTCGAGCATCCTTTAAGATGTGCACTGGTTGCCGTTTTATTTTCGGAAGCCAAAGATAGTGTAGGCTTTCCCATTACGGAAAGTCGTGCTTGCTCGCCCTACATAAGAGACAGGGGCAGGCAGGAACAAGACGGAGGGAAGAGAGGGGAGGGGGGAGGCAGGATGACTCAGGGGAGGGGGCGGAGCGGGGCAGAGCGGCATGTGGGTGTGAAGAAGCCGGGCCTTTGAAGTGAAGCTAAGCTTCACTTCAAAGGTGTCGGAGGAATGCGGGCGGCTGTGCACGCGCTTTTAAGCTCAATGCACATGCGCATTGAGCTTAAAAGTCACGGGCACTGCAAGGAATCGCCACGATTCCTTGCAAGTTAGATAAAGAGTAGATGAGCCCCTATAGTCTCGCTTGCTCGATGCGCATGCGCATCGACAGGCGAGACCTAAAACGCATAAATAAATAAATATAGTGTTTTAGCCTGCCAGAATTATTGATGCCTGCAGTATAGCTAACTCTGGGGGGTGTAGGGAATATCGAACACATTCCGGCTCAGCTGACTTGGGTTGGACCCTGAAGACGTGAACCCCACACGCTAATTGCAATCGAGTTTGCTTTCCACTGGGCATGGAAAAGAGGAAAGTTCTACCGCCGAGACCCTTCATTTTCAGATTTGTATGCGCTTTTGTAGAAAAGGCTCCAGTAGCTGAGTTTTTCTTTATTTTTCCAAGTGCCTGTACGCGCTCGGGTCCGCCACGACCAACCCCGCCCCAACCCCCGGGACCCCCTTCAGAGTTACACCTATAGTTCACCTTCATGGCTACCACAAACAGGAAACTCCGAGGGAAATCCAACTGCAGGCTGGAATTACAAAAACCCACTACACGCTGAAGGCCTCGATTGATTACTTTAAACGAGTGCGCAGGCGGCAAACATAATTCACACAGAACATTTTATTTCCCCTCGGAAAAGCCGGGCCATTCACTAGCTAAACACGCGGAGGGCGAGCGGCAGGGACGTCTTAGGGCCCTGAAAGAAGCCTTTATCGGCCATGTTTCCACGTCGAATAAAGAGCGCTATTGAGATGTCTTCTCGCTGTGAAGAATGGAAACACGTGTATAAATAATGCAGTAAACGGGGCTGCTCTTATCCTGCCGCGCTGCATCCAGGCGGCTTTGATAACACTGTTTGCGGAGGCTCATAAACGACAGCTTTATTCACAAGGCTCTCTGCGCCTTCGCGCGCGGCTTCTGCACGTAAAGACATTCCCCAGGGAGTCCCCATCCAGAGCACACAGGGAAATAGTTTATTTGGAAAGAACCGAGTTAATTTGCTAGGTTTTGAAGCATGCTATTTCTTGCAATTGGTTTGCCCTTTTTGATCACGCTGCCTTTACACATTGTAAAAATACAATTATAGACGAGTTTTCTGATGTTATGGTTAGCTTCTCGAAGCACAAGCATAATGCTACTGGTGTTCTGCACGTGCATTGGGAGGCGAGGGATACTTGACGCCTTCTATGAAATACTTTTTTTGAATGGGAGCTAAAAAGAGGGAGGCAATTAGACATCTGTAATGGTTTAGAAATGGGATTGGTGAGTAAGAAATAGGCTAGACTATATGTGAGAAAAAGAGAGAGACACACCAGAAGCTGCATTCCATATGTTGCCTCGTTAAACCCCTACCCAGGGCTTTAAGTGGGATGAAAAAATTAGGGGGTCTCTCAAAGGGGCGTGGTCAATGTAATTAAGGGAGTGGCTTAAAAACACTTAAAACTAAAAATCTGTGTTTAGCACAGTGTGCTGCCCGACATGTATTTTGCTGTTCCTGTTATTGCGTCTAGATATATGATACAAGTCACATCATACCTACAAGTCAGGACTATTGTGGTTCTGAAAATTCTGGACTCGTGTAATCATTCTGGACTCGAGAATTAAAACTTCGTCGAAACATGACGAATTTGGTATCAAAAGACCGAGAATGACGAGTACACTATGTACAAGCATTCCCAGCATATTCGAGTGATGATTCCACCCCAAAATGGCCATTATCGTTTTTATGCCCTGGCTCCCATTTTTGTGTACGGCAGCCATTGTGTGTGTTGCCCTTTACATAGGCCTTCATCCAGCCAGATTCGATCCCAAAAGGACACGTACACCTTCATCGACTTTCCTATGACCTGTGCAAGTTGGAACCATTGCCCCAGGCCGAACTCGTTAGGTCAGTTCCCCTCCCAGTGGCCGAACAAGATAGCATCAAGGCTCAACAAGCCATAAAACCATTTTCAGCGCACACACCTGCCGTATCTTGCTCGCATCTGTCTCTGCTCTTTTTGCTTCACTTGCTTTATGGTGGGGAGGTGCCCGTTTTATTGGGGGTCCACCGATATCTGATGAAATGTTGGGCCTTGCCGGGTGATTTGTTGTAGGCAGCACAAAGTGAAATATGGACATGTCATCATGACTCTGCTTTTTCTTTGTATTGAAAATATGTCAATGATTTACTGTAAAACCAAGAATGTTTGCCTGAAGCTTAAAATTCTGTATAAGAAGAGAAGCCTGACTTTGTAAATTCGAGCAGTCTCCTGAGAATATACTTCCCGTGTGTTGTACTTCTAGGACACTTGTTACCTTGGTTGCAGCCAATAAAATCGATCCTTGACTTCACCTAGAAGACTCTGAGTTTCTGTGGTCTGAATCAGGAAGGACTCGAGGTCTCTGGGTGTACCCTGACACCGCTGGGTTGCCGGTTCTGTGCCGGTTCTTAAAAACCCAGTACCTCAGCTGGCGCCCAACCTTTGGGGCGATTCCAGTGGTACCAGCCCAGCCAGAGGTTCGTGAGGAGCTTCGTGTGAAAATTCCGGAGGACGGCCAACCACCTCATCGACCCCTGCATGTCGACGTGGTCCGAAGGTCTTTGCTGCGAGGTTCCCCGCTTCCCAACGGCTACGAAGGACTGCTGCCCTGGCTATCGCCCTGATTTGGACCCTTGAAGTTTGGTAGAGCGAAACACTAAGACGAGTCTTCTGGTGACGTCATCGATATCTCAGTTAAGTATAAGTGGAGCGTCTCTCAGTCCTTAGTTGGCTTTGATTTGGAGCTTGCAAGCGCCAAAGCCGAAGGACTCGTGTATTCACGAGAAATATCGTAATCGATAATCCTTTGAAGTTTGGAGCTAGACTAGAGAGCGAAGATGCCTAGTCTTAGACTTGGAAATTTGTTTTGTCTTGGTTGTAATAATAGGGACTCCCGACTGGAGAACTCATGTCCGGTTCCTCCGGTTGGACCTCCAACTTACGAGTTATATGTGAAACATGGGGTAGGCCCCATCACATACAATGAAGTGTGGATCAAATACACCAGAAAAGATGGTGTTTTAAAATGGCCCCAATATGGCAGCTTTGATACAGAAATCTTAGATAACCTTGAAGTTAAACTGTTCAAAAAGAAAGCCCGGCCGGCGATGTTCGACTCCTTCCGCCTATGGCGTAAGGAGGCCAAACAGAAGGAAATCAAATTAGCTAAGAAAAATAAGAGAGAAGGGGGACTTTCAGTAATGCAAGCTGCTATGCAGTTTAAAGACAATGAAGAAGAGCAGATGAGTGAGCAGTTGCACAGGCAACGTAAAATGGCAATGGATAAATGCTATCCAGTTTTGCCGTCTCTTCAGCAAGAGGCAGCAAAAGAGCATGAAAAAGATCCATTAATGTTGCATTTATTAAGTTCGCCACCCCCCTATGCGCAAAATGCCACGGCACCTCCGCAACCTTTAGTTGTGCAACCTGTGCCTCCTGTTCCTTCACAGCACCCACCAGCTGTTCTTCAGCTGGCTCCTGCTCCTTTGGTGCAGCCTCCTCAAGGCCCACCGATCACACCTGCTTCACCTGTGCTTTCTACTACTTTGCCTAGTGCACCTTCTGTTTCTCCTGATCCTCCCTCTGCTATTGTTTCTGCTCCTGCCTTATCTCACCCTGTTTATCCACCCGTTCTTCCTTCAGTTTCACCTTCCGTTCGGCAGAAAATGGCCAGCACTGTTACTAACCTTTTCTCACCTCTTTTCGGGTCGCCTACTACGACCCCTGACATGGGACGCAGACAGTTGCGAAGTCGACTGCCTGACTATCAAGAGAGAGATTCACTGAATCGTTTAGCGCGTAAATGGGTTATGGATACTGTAAAGTATGATGTAGAGTCTGTCATGGAAGTCTTCCATCAATGGGAAGCACCGACGCAGAGATATGTTTTTGAACAGATGTGTGTTTTCCTTTGTGAGGATTTGGAAGACAATGATCTGGAATGCAACCCGCAAGAGTTGTGTCGTGTGCGGTTCAAGTTTGGAGAGGGCATGATCGTAGGTCCCGATGTCGAGAGAGCGGTTGAACTATTGTTATCATATTGGAGTAAGGGGAGCAGTTCTGGGTCACAATCTGAGCCTGGTGCATCTAGTAGGAAAAAGGCGCGACAATACCCCATGAGAGAAGTTCCCCCACAATGGAGAGAGGGCGACACAACTGTTGACCCCCCTATTCTGCCACACTTTCAGCGTATATGGGTACATGTCCCATGGAAGCGAGCTGAAGTTTTAGCACTCAAACAGACATTACCTGATCCCCGTAAAAATCCTGCAGGGTATTACAAAGAGTTGTCACAGACTGCTGGATCATGTATAATGAATTTAGCCGATATCGATATGCTATTTGGGAATGTTGTTCCACAGCCTTTATGGGGTAAAATTCGTCATACAGATCATGATCAGGAGTTAGATGACTCATGGGCTAATATTGCTGCTGCAGATGCCCGACAAGTTGGTGGTGCTAAGCCTGAGCCTTTGATAGCAGAACTCCCTGGTAAAATAGTTGATTACATGAAAACGATAATGCCTGCAATACGTGTAAATTGGGATAAGTTGTCTGCATGCAAGCAGAAGAAAGAAGAAACTGTCTCAGATTTCTTCACCAGGTTTGAAGAAACATTTGTCGACCACAGCGGTCAAGATATGACCACCGAAGGTGGTCAGAGATTGATCGTCGATAAAATCGTGCACAATCTGCTTCCAGAATTGTGTAAAAAGTTAAAGGATTCAGAAAGTTCTTGGGCTGTATCATCTTCAGCCCAGATATTGGCTACTGCACAATATTACGAAAACAGAGAAAAGGACGAGAAAGATAGAGCAGAAAAGAAAACTAAAGAGTTGAAAACGAAGGTTTTGTTACAGCAAGCATATCCGCCACGTGGTGGTCAAAATAGTGGTGCTCAGAGTAACTATCGGAGTAATTATCAGCAGCCTCAACAGTATCAGAGGAACTCGCAAAGAGTCGAGTACACTCAGCCACGTGTCCCTGTAGGCCCCAACCAGTGTTCGTATTGCAAGGAAGAGGGTCATTTCAAGTATAGTTGTCCTATTTTGTTACAGCGTGCAAATGGTGCTTCTGGTGTAAGAGGTCGTGGTGTTCCGCAAGCGCCTAGAGGTAGAGGACGTGGAAACGTCCCCCAGAACACACGTCCCCTTCCACCCCAAAATTCTCTGAATAGGTTCGATCAGCAGAACAACGCATCTGACAGGACAGCTCAATACTATGTTGATCATTACTATACAGAAGATGAGTATTTGGAGGGTAATGATTGCTAGGACAGCCATAGACAAAGAGAGGGAGTTGTTTCAGTTCCAGTAGATCAGAGTGGACCTTACTTTGAGGTGATTACATCAGGTGTGTCAGAGCCTTTTCTGTTGGATACTGGTGCTACAAAGAGTTCTATTATGCACTCCAAACTCCCTGGCGCACCTTTGTCTGGCGAAACGAACGTTTCTGTAGGTTTTTCTGGCGCCCCAGGTAGAAATCCGATTTCTGACCCTTTGTCTCTTTCTGTTGGTCCTTGCGAATTCGAAGCACCCCTTATTCTGACAACAGGTTGTGGCGAAAACTTGCTAGGATTGGATTTGTTAAAAAGATTGTATGCAACTTTGTACTGTTCTCCTTCAGGAGTACGACTTACTTTAGGTAAGAAAGTGGTTTCTCCCATGTATTTGTCGAGGGATAAACTTCCAGCAGAATTGTCGTTTCTTCCAGATATCCTTTGGGCCGCTGGTCCTAATGATGTGGGTCTTTTAGAAATACCACCATATGTTGTAACATTGAAAGCCAATGTTCAAATGCCACGAATTCCCCAATATAGGATATCTAGTGAAGGTGAAAAAGCTTTGCTAGCGATCGTTTACGAATTGATTGAAAAGGATGTGATTGAAGAAACACGAGGCAACGTTTGCAATAGTCCTGTTCTGCCTGTTTTAAAACGAACTGATCCCTCTCAACCACCTGTGTACAGATTCGTGATTGATCTTAGAGAGGTGAATAAAATAGTTGTGCCACAATTCCCAGTTGTCCCCGACATTACCACATTATTGACTATGATTCCAGCTTCTGTCACTTGGTTTTCCGTGATTGACCTGAAGAATGCTTTCTTCAGCATTCCGATTGCCGAAGAAAGCAGGGATATTTTTTCCTTCAGTTTGGGAGGCCGCAGCTTCCGCTTTAAACGCGCTCCTCAGAGCTACTGTGAAAGTCCGTCAATATATAGTCAAGCTCTAAAAACACAGCTTGATACGATTATTCTACCTGAAGGTGCTGCCCTTATTCAGTATGTGGATGATTTGCTCATTGCTGCAGACACTGAGGAAATTTGTAAAAAGGCCACGCTGTCATTGTTGCGTCATCTGTGTGATTTTCATCACAAGGTGTCACTTTCCAAACTACAATATTGTCGACAAGAAGTGACCTACTTAGGTCACCTCTTATCGAAGGAGGGAAGGAAACTGACCCCAGAAAGAATTCAGGCAATAGCGAAATTGAGTGTGCCAAGAACACAGAGAGAAGTGCGTGCTTTCTTGGGCATTACATCGTACTGTAGACAGTGGATTCCAAATGTTTCGTTATTGGCCAAACCTTTGGTGGCATTAACATGTAGAGCCACACCCAATCCCATTCCTTGGTCTGAAGAGTGTCAGAAAAGTTTTTCTGAATTGCGCACAGCATTATGTTCGGCTCCTGTGTTAGGTACCCCCAACTACAGTAAGTCTTTCACGTTGTATGTCCACGAGAAAGAGGGCTGTGCATTGTCAGTGTTGACTCAGTTGTTTGGAGGTAGGCAGCGTCCATGTGCCTATTTTTCGTCGACTTTGGATCTGGTAGCTAGAGCATTGCCAAGTTGTTTAAGAGCCACAGCAGCAGCAGCTGTTTCTATTCGACAGTCTGCTGGTCTAGTAATGAATAATACACTAGTCGTGATGGTCCCACATGCAGTAGACACGTTGTTAAATAGAACCAAGACACAGCACTTAACTAGTGCTCGGTTGTCAGGTTACGAATTAACATTGTTAGCGAGTCATGTGCACATAAAAAGGTGCAATACTTTAAACCTAGCCACATTGTTGCCAATTGTAGAGGAATCAGGTGTTTCAGAACAGCACGATTGTTTTCCTAGAACAGAGGAAGAGACGAAAGGGAGAGTAGATCTATCCGATACTCCTCTTGCTGAATGTGATGGTACATTGTGGGTGGATGGTTCATGCTTCAAGCTCCCGAATGGTGACACGACTTTGCATATGCTGTCACGACTTTGCATACAATTGTTGAGGCTGCACGTGTGCCACATAATTCAGCTCAAGCCGCAGAATTAATTGCACTCACGAGAGCATGTGTGTTGTCTAAAGGAATAAAAGTGACTATCTACACTGATAGTCAGTATGCATTTGGAGTGGCTCACAGTTTTGGACGATTGTGGAGAGAACGTGGGTTCCTGACTTCGCATGGAGCTAAGATTCAGCATGGTCAGTTGGTGAATGAGCTTCTTGAATCACTGACCTTGCCTCTGCAAATGGCGATTGTGAAATGTAGTGCTCACAAGAAGGTGACTGATGATGTTGGTCGTGGAAATGCATTTGCTGATGAGATCGCGAAAGAAACGGCAAGGAATGTAATGAGCCGAATGTATGTTGCAGGCCCTGCAAGATGGACTGGTGATGTTGGAATATGTGAAGACACGATAGAGAGTGTGAAGTCCATCCAAGCTGAGGCCACAGAGAAAGAGTTGAGCACGTGGAGAGAAAGTACGGGTAGAATGGATGCAAATGGTTGCTGGATTGAATTATCAGAGCATCAGAGATGGTTGTTACCCGATGCATATGTGCTTGCAGTGGTTACAATGGCTCATGGAATGGCTCATATCAGCGTAAAAGGGATTTGCGAGTTGTTGGCTCCAGTATGGCAAAATTCAGGAATTCCCAAGTGTGCAGAGAATGTCGTCAAGAATTGCATGGTATGTCTAAAGCACAATCCTGGTAGGGGAACCCCAACTCCAGCTGGTCATTTTGCACCTCCTACGTATCCGTTCAAGGTTTTGCAGCTAGATTTCATTCACATGGAGAGGTGCAACAATTTAAAATACGTACTCGTTGTTGTTTGTGCCTTTTCTCAAGATGGGTAGAAGCCTATCCCCTAAAAGACAACACTGCTTTGTCCACAGCAAAAGCCCCTGTGAAAGAGTACTTCCCCAGGTTTGGAATGCCTAGAATGGTCTGGTCTGATAATGGAAGTGAATTTGTGGGTCGTGTGATGAAGAGAGTGTGTGAAGGGCTAGGTATTCGGCAGAAGTTCCACGCTGCAAATCACCCCCAATCAGCTGGATTAGTAGAATGCTACAACGGCACTTTAAAACTTAAACTGGCCAAAATCCAAGCGAGCACAGGTCTTAAATGGCCTGACGCTCTACCCTTAGCACTCCTGTCCACCAGAATGACTGTGCATTCACGAGTGAAACTTAGCCCTTATGAGATCGTTTTTGGCCGGCCACCCAACATATGGGGAGTGCCTAGACCCACTAAGTTCAGCGAGCTTGAACACCCTGTTTTGCTTGATTATCTGTATGAATTGACGGCTAAATTGCGTGTTTTGCATCAACAGGTTCACGACACCCTGCCTCCGGTCTCTGAGACTCCAGGTCACGCCATCGACCCTGGATCCTGGGTGTTGGTCAAGAATTTCCAGAGAGCTAAAAACGACCAGCCCAGGTGGACCGGACCGCACCTCGTCCTTCTTTCCACAAGATCAGCCGCTCGGGTGGAGGGGAAGGCCAACTGGATCCACGGGATCCATTGTAAAAGAATCCCTTTTCCTCTGCCTTATGACCAGTGGGTCCAGAAGGGTGTCGCTGACCCAGAACCTGAAACCGTGCCACATGTCATACCTTTCAGTGATGCACGTGTAAAAGGAACTGACTCTGAACGTGAAAGCGAGAACATTTTGCACAAGGCTGTGCCACCATCCAAGCGATTGAACACTACAGAGCCTGAACTCTTGATCCAGGATCACACCATACCAGGAAAACAACGGTACAATTTGAGGCCGAGACCTATGGACAAATAAAGTAATTCTTTTTTCCTTCCAAGTATTTTTAAAAGCGCAGCTCTCCCATCTGAAGAAAACTTGCTTATTTTTGTTTTTCGAACCGCCATCCGGGTTCCGCTGCTAGGGCCGCGATTGCTTAACGTCTTTTGAGTGCAGCTGACGACGTTAGGTTGGCAGTTCTGGTTGGTCCAAGGGAGTTGCCCTAGACTGACAGAACCATTCTTTAGCAGAATCAACCTGCCGTCGCGGGCAGCACTTTAGAGAGGATGGAGTTTTCCGAGATGGAGAGACCTGCCAAACCAACGAACTTTAAACACAAATTATGTAAAGTGATGACAAAGAAAAGCTTTTTAATATTGTGCATTTGTATGGTATTCAGTATGATGATATTTTTAATAAGTTACGCTTTATTCTCTTTTCGTGTAACATTTGCACCCACTACATCACCCATAGCCCCTCCTACTGTTTCCTCTCACTCTTTCCACCCTCTTCCTGACCATGAATCCAATAGG
Source organism: Lissotriton helveticus (assembly GCF_964261635.1). Lineage (NCBI taxonomy): Eukaryota > Metazoa > Chordata > Amphibia > Caudata > Salamandridae > Lissotriton > Lissotriton helveticus. Next base: position 410,330,639 of record NC_136060.1, read on the forward strand.
AGATTGGAGTTCATTAATAACTCCTTTGTTCAGCTCTTGCACCAACACCAACTTGTAATTAACACAACTAACTGTTGGGTGTGCGGTCTTATGCCTCACACAACTGATAAAGGTATCCCTTATCTGGTCCTGCCATTCAGTCACAATGGTTCTGTATGGGCATATAGGACAATGTTCATATATGCACACAAAATCTACCCCCTACGTTCTGTAACAGACAATCCTAGAAAAAGTACTCTAGTCAAGGGTATAGTAGACATGATTAAGGAAGGTATTTCTTATGAGACTATCCCGAGAGATGAGACACTAGTATACATAGGATGGAACATGACTGGATATGGAGCTACTCTGAGTGAGAAACAGCAAGCTATGAGATCTTCCCCGATTTGGATTGTACCCCATCAGGGTCATCTGTGTCTGCAAGGTAATGGCACGAATCCCAGGGCTCAGTTGGGGAAGAGTATCTGCACTAAAACGTATGTTTTTGCAGCCCAGACTTCCCCCGCGTTTTTAGCAGCCAAGGGTACTTATTTCATCTGCCATGATAGAGCCTATACATGGTTGCCCCCTGACTTTTCGGGCTCATGTTTTGTTTCATTTCTGTTGCCCCCCACCTACACAGCAGCGGCAGATTACCACAGGACAAGGATAGTTAGAGGTGTCTTGAGTACAGAAGACACTGCAGGTCAAGAATTTGGGGACTTTGCAAAGGGTTTTCTGCCTTTCTGGGGATCCATGGCTAACAGCAGGAACATAAGGCAATTAACAAGGGTAGTTGAGTCCACCGTGATTGAAACTGCTGGTGCCCTTAGTAACTTGACTGCTAAGCTCCAGTCGGATCGACTTATGACCCTTCAGAACAGGGTCGCGTTAGATGTCATACTTGCAGACCGAGGTGGGGTATGCAGATTGATCCAATCGAGTTGCTGTGTTTTCATCCCAGATAACGCTCCAACGGTGTACCAGGCCATCTCCAAACTACATAAGATTTCCGAATCTGTTCATGTGGATAAAGGAGATTGGTCGTTAATGGGATGGTTCTGGGAACTGATATCCGCCTGGGGATGGAAAATTCTGATGGTCATTGGGATGGTCTTAGCCATTCTTTTCCTATTCTGTCTATGCGTGCAGTGTGCTCCTGCAATATGTGGCCTTTGTGTCGCATCATGTGTAAGGAAGCCTGTATTAAGAGATGAACTGAGTACTAGAATGATGTTACAGCAACATCTCAATGACTTTAAAAATATAGATCTGGACTCAGATTACCATGAGGATAGATTAATTGCCAATGTAAGGGCAAAAGGAGGGTTTGTGGTTCTGAAAATTCTGGACTCGTGTAATCATTCTGGACTCGAGAATTAAAACTTCGTCGAAACATGACGAATTTGGTATCAAAAGACCGAGAATGACGAGTACACTATGTACAAGCATTCCCAGCATATTCGAGTGATGATTCCACCCCAAAATGGCCATTATAGTTTTTATGCCCTGGCTCCCATTTTTGTATATGGCAGCCATTGTGTGTGTTGCCCTTTACATAGGCCTTAATCCAGCCAGATTCGATCCCAAAAGGACACGTACACCTTCATCGACTTTCCTATGACCTGTGCAAGTTGGAACCATTGCCCCAGGCCGAACTCGTTAGGTCAGTTCCCCTCCCAGTGGCCGAACAAGATAGCATCAAGGCTCAACAAGCCATAAAACCATTTTCAGCGCACACACCTGCCGTATCTTGCTCGCATCTGTCTCTGCTCTTTTTGCTTCACTTGCTTTATGGTGGGGAGGTGCCCGTTTTATTGGGGGTCCACCGATATCTGATGAAATGTTGGGCCTTGCCGGGTGATTTGTTGTAGGCAGCACGAAGTGAAATATGGACATGTCATCATGACTCTGCTTTTTCTTTGTATTGAAAATATGTCAATGATTTACTGTAAAACCAAGAATGTTTGCCTGAAGCTTAAAATTCTGTATAAGAAGAGAAGCCTGACTTTGTAAATTCGAGCAGTCTCCTGAGAATATACTTCCCGTGTGTTGTACTTCTAGGACACTTGTTACCTTGGTTGCAGCCAATAAAATCGATCCTTGACTTCACCTAGAAGACTCTGAGTTTCTGTGGTCTGAATCAGGAAGTACTCGAGGTCTTTGGGTGTACCCTGACACCGCTGGGTTGCCGGTTCCGTGCCGGTTCTTAAAAACCCAGTACCTCACTATTGGCTTTGTAAATGGTTGCTAGTTGCATAAGATAAATAAGCAGCAACTATGGCTTGTATATAATATTGAAAACACTTCCACTTAAAGCCCTGGTGACACCACGACAATGTTCCTGTTCCTGAGATTCAAAAAGAAAAGGCAAATCCAGAGAGAAAACGACTCTCTTTAAAGGATTTCTCTTCCCCTACAACATTCACCATGCGCACATCCATGTGACTGCTGTCACTGCAGTCCGGGGAAAAAAACGGACCGCCTGTGCCAGGGCACAAAACAGAGTCCGATAGAGACCCGGTTTGAGGCCCCCTTAAAAAACTGCCGGTGCTCAGACCCGGTGAGACCTGGCCCACTTAAAGCCCTGCCCCTACCCACTTCGGCTCTGAATAACTGCACTCCACACTTCGCTGCGTGTGTACATGCTTTGCTCATGAGCGGCCAGCACACATTTATTTATAACCTGTGGCCCGAGCCCTGCCCACAGGGTGTAAGCTGCAACATTTAATTATAGTGGCCGGATGTCTCACTACATCCCTCGTAACCTTTGATTGAACCAAAAGAAAGAAAAATGGACATTGGAATATACACAAGGTATACTAGAAGTAGACTATCAACAGACTTGTTTGCTGTCTAACAGACAAAGTCTTTCACCAATCCACCTACAAGAACGCCATGACGGAATACCACCAACGCATCAGACCCACCAAAAGGACCTTAATCCACAACAAAATCCTCGCCATCCCCAGCAACTCCAAGGAACTCTATAGCGTCATCCAGGAACGTACCTAGCCCCCCAGCGAAGCCACGGACCTCACCCACTCCCAGGACCTCTGCAACAAGCTTGGATCCTACTTCCATCTGAAGATCAAAAACCTCTACGGCAACTTCAACGACCAAACTCCTGACTTCACAACCACCCCGCCCTCCGGCAATTCCAGCCAGCCCACCATCTCCTCCAGGACATCAATCACGACCAAAGAGACCACCTCGACCATGAAAAGCATTCACTCAGGAGCCCCCACGGAGCCTTGCCCACCATACATCTACCACAAAGCCGCTACCACCATAGTGCCGGAATTACGATGCACAATTAACAACTCCTTCGACACCAACACTTTGCCCGACGATTGGAAGCGCGCAGAAGTCAGTCCCCTGCTCAAGAAACCCATAGCAGACCCCACTGACCTCAAGAACTACCGGCCCCTCTCGTTCCTCCCCTTCGTGGCAAAAGTCGCAGAGAAGACCGTCAACGCAGAACTAACATGGTTCATCGAGGACAACTCCATCCTTGACCCTTCTCAATCAGATTTCCGCTGCAACCACAGCACCGAGACTACACTGCTCGCCACCACAGATGACATCCGAACACTCCTCGACCAAGGCCACACCGCAGCCCTGATCCTACTTAACCTCTAAGCAGTGTTTGACACCGTCTCCCACCGCACACTCTCCGCCAGACTACACAACGCCGGCATTCAAGGAACCACCCTCACCCGGATCTGCTCCTTTCTCACGGACAGAAGCCAAAGAATCTGACTGCCACCCTTCATCTCCGAACCCACGGAAATCAACTACGGAGTGCCCCAGGGATCATCACTGAGCCCAGCCCTCTTCAACATCTACATGGCCCCGCTCACCACCATCATCAGACAGCACGGCCTCAGCATAGTATCCTACACTGACGACACCCAGCTCATCCTCTTACTCAACAAAGACCCACCATCACCAGACTCACCTTCCAGGAAGGATTACAGGATGTTGCATCCTGGATAAGCAACAGCTGCCTGAAGCTCATCCAGACAAAAGTCCTCGTCCTTGGAACCCCCCATCAGCTTGGAACAACATCCGGTGGTCCGCAGCCCTCATCAGCCCTCTGACCCCCACAGACCACGCCAGAAATCACTGCATCATACTCGACTCCTCCCTCTCCATGAACCGACAGATCAACGCTGTCAACACCCTCCGCATCCCCCGTAAGACTTTCAAATAGATCCACAGAGTCAAGGAAGACAGTCACCCAAGTACTCATAACCAGCAGACTTGATTACGGAAACGCCCTCTACTCCGGCATAAACAAGTCACTACTCCACAAGCTCCAGACAATACAGAATACCGCCGCCAGACTTGTCCTCGGCATCCCTCGACACAAGCACATCAGTCACTACCTGCGGAATCTCCACTGGCACCCCGTCAAGAAGAGAGTCACTTTCAAGGTACTCACCCACACCTACAAATGCCTCCACAACACTGGACCTCAATAGCTCAACGATAGAATCAGCTTTCACGTACCCAAAAGAGACGTCTGATCCACCAACCTCACCCTCGCCGAAACCCCATTCATCTGCAAAGCCAAATAAGGGGAAAGAGCCTTTTCCCACATCACGGCCAAGACCTGGAATGAGCTCCAGCTCGATATCAGGAGCGCCTTATCTTTGAACACCTCAGGAAGGCTCTCAAAACCTGACTCTTCGACTAAACAGACCTGCTGAACCCCTCCCCCCCAGCGCCTTGAGACCCTCACGGGTGAGTAGCATGCATACAATTCCCTGATTGATTGATTGGTTTTAGCTTTTGGCTGGGGCGAGGATTAGCTCTTAGGAAGTAGGGATGTCCTCCCTGTGTACCTCTGTGGGGTTCTGGGGTATGCCAGCTGCCCAGATGTCTTCGAGTTTCTGGAGGTCCACCTGTAGCCCAACCTTAGAGACCCTGTACCCAAAGAATTCTACTTCATTGGCACATAACCAACATTTGTTTTTGCACAGGGTCAGTCCTCGTTCCAGTAAGCACTGCATACTGTCCCGCAGGCGCACATGATGTTCTTCTAATGTGTGGGAGAAAATCAACACATCATCACTGACATTTATAACTCCCACTAGCCCAGAGAGTGCCTTCCTTATGGAGTCCTGGAACACCTCCACTGTCAAGGACACTCCAAAGCTCACTCTCTTGAATCTCATTAAGCCTACATGTTTAAAAAAAGTCGTGACATTTCTGCTGGATTCTAACATTTGCTGGTGGTATCTTGAATTGAGATCCGCTTTGGAGAACCACTTAGCTCCATTTATGTCAGCCACAATTTCGTCAATAGTTGGTGTGATATGCCTCTCTCTTCAGATTGCCTTGTTGGGTAGTCTGATATCTACCCAGAGTCTTATTGCTCCTGGCTGTTTGGACTTTGGGGCAATTACCAAAGGCAATACCCATGGCGTGGGGCAGGAGATTTTCTCTAAGACTTCTGCTTGTTCATTCTTTTCCAGCTCAGTCTTGACCAGTGGGTGAAGATGAAAAGGAACTTGTCGATGGTGCAGAGCTACTGGTTTGACAGTCTGGTCGATATAGAGCTTAGCTTGCACATTCTTCAGACTCCCTAGACCCTCAAAGAGCTTAAAAAAACTCTGCCATGATCTCCTCAGCTTGTGATTGGTTAACTTGTTTTACAAGTTGGGCTAGGCCTAAGTCCTAATCTATGTGACAACCTAACAGGGTGCCCAAACTTTCTAGGTGTGCATTTTCACCTTCTCATGCCTGATTTTCACTTCTACTACTCCTTGCAGGGGAAAGGTAGTGGTGCCCCATATGTATATATTTTCACCTTGATAGGTAAAGCTCTGGTCTGGGTTCTAGCTTTAGGAACTGTTCGGAATCAAGAACGTTCATGGATGCTCCTGTGTCAATGAGGCTGCTATCTGCACACAGTCAATTTCCACTTGGTACATAGGTGGTGGCCTCCGTTTCTAATTGGTGTGACCTGTGAACAATAAAGTAAATACTTTTGTCTTCATCCTTATCCTCCTCTTCCAACAGTCTCATCTGGTGTCCCACAGTTGGTGTCAGACCAACTTCCTCCTCTTGCTCCAACTATTGATTTATTCTGCTATATTTCTAGCTTTTCGTACCCTCATTCAGTGGTCGATTAGTACTCTGACACACTTTAGTAACGTGGTTTAGTCATTCACACTTCAAATAGCATTTCCTTCATGCCAACCACCCTCTCGGCGGAGACTGGCCAGCCCACAGTTTCCACATGTCTTCTTGTCCTATTTGGCAATGGCAGCATCGCACCCTCTCTCTGGCCACTTTCATATGGTTTCAAATGGCTTTCCTTTGGAATCACTCAGAATGGATTATACACTATCAACACTTATAACACAACTGTCACATCAATACAAAAGAATATTTCATTTACTTCAACGAACAAGTAGAAAAATAAAAATCTAACACTTCTGTTAGAGCAGTACAAAAATGTTTCTTTAATTACAGTCACATAAAAATCATTAAATAAATCCAAAAATTACATTAACACATTACATAAAAACATTTCAACATATATTTCACAATTTCATCAACTCATAAATACTGCCACATTAACGAGATAAAACACGATTCTAGACTCAAAAATTGGTCATGGGCGAGGACATATCGTCTACATCAGTGTAAAAATAGTCTGGTCAAACTTATATTTGTATGATACCAAAACAATAAACCCTTAGTGATTATGGGCCATATGTATCAACACATTTCCCCCTAGACACAGAATGGCCAAAACCCTTTGATACATCTGGCCCTGTCATATACAAGGCGCTTTGTAAATGACATAATCTCTAAGCGATATGTCCTCTCCAATGACCAATTTATGAGTCTAGAATCGTGTTTTCTCTTGTAAATGTGGCTGTATTTTTATGTTGATGTAATATATGTTGAAATGTTTTATGTAATGTGCTAATGTAATTTTTGGATTAATTTAATGATTTTTATGTGATTTTAATGAAAGAAACATGTTTGTACTGCTGTAACAGAAGTGTTAGATTTTTATTTTTGTACTTGTTCTTTGATAGTGCATAATCCATTCTGAGTGATTCCAAAGAGAAGCCATTTGAAACTTGTGAAGAGTACCTTACCCCTTTGGTCATAAAGGGGTCTCTCCCTCTATAATGTAGACACTTTCATATGGTGTCAATGCATTCCTCCTTTGCTTTCACAGAGCTTGATGTCAATGGGACCGCAGCGACCCGGGCTAGCGCAGACTTCATCTTGCCCGCTCGGGAATCAGCCAACTCATGGAACGTCATAGGGTGAGTATGTCAACTAGTAAAATTCCAGAGTGTCACAGGATTATCTTTCTGAGGTTGGCTGAGCATCACCCCTGGATGAGCTGTGCTCTGATCTCAACTTGCTTGTCTATACCGGTACATATGCAGGCCAACTTGCGTAGTCCCGCAAAAGCATGCCTACTGATCCACTTCCCTATTTGTCATACCTGTCACAGTTTGAAATGTTCATAGTGCAGATTTAAATGGGGGTCAAAATGGGTATTTATTGCCCTTACAGCCGCTTCAAAATCATCAGCTTCAGTATTAGGTAAGTCCTCAAAGAGCTCATAGAGTTCACCCCTCCATGCGCAACAACATTTACCATTGGACTGTGCCATCTGTTTCATGTGAAAATAGTGTCTTAATTGCCCAATCCACTTCTTCCATCTAGGAGCAGCTGTCGCAGGAGCAGCCAGTTGGCTGAAGGGCATTTGAGCGACACGAGCAGCTCACTGTTATTCTGATCAGGGGCTGACATTTCTGTGAGCTGCTGCATTGGTGATGGGGCCAAAACGGTCTCCTTGTATCACAAGGTAATATCCCCTACTATTTGGCCCCGTCTTAGTTCAGGAAAAGGAATTGTCCGTGACCGTCTTTGCCCTCGCAGACTTCCCCCAGTCTTTGGCCCACCCACGTGTGCCTGGGGCCTTCCACTCTCTCTCTCAGGCTACAAGGTGTGTCCTCCTTGCACCCCCTTGTGGGGAGGCTATCTACCTTTCCTGATTACAGGCTGTGGCCTTGCTCACTTCTGGTAACAAGGCAAAGACACACCCTCCAGCCACACACAATGCATGGAATCCGACCGCACTCAGCGCTAGCCTTCCCAGGGCAGCCGACTGCACTAAGCCTGGCTGCACAGCATCACCACCACCTACAAGATGTACCACCGCCCCGTGTGGACCAATCAGCAGCACTGGGCACCTCTGATCTGATTCCCTCCACAATGCCGGAACGCCTGGGCAGTGCCGTCACACAGCTTACGCCTCTCTGGCCTGCATCCAGCAGCTAATGTCACCTTTACCGGCAGGTGTGGAGCAGGACGCCCAAGCAGCAGCGTGCTCCAAGTGTAGCCACCCAGCAGAGCACCCACATGCAGCGGGGTAAGACCCACTCATCAACAATGTAGCTTGCAGGGGTACAACACACCAGAGCAGAAGCCGCATTACTATACTCCACACTTTGGTGCATGCCTACGATCTCTGCCCACATGCAGCCGGCGCACATTTATCTATAACCTGTGGCCTGAGTCCGGTGCCCAGGGTGAAAGCTACTATTAGCAAATAGGTGCCTCCTAGACCATGGATTTAAATACATTTCAAGAATGGACCCTACAAAGTGTTCCTATTGTTGTCCATAAATGGATTTTCCATCCATAAACATTTACAGATCAATATTGCTACCCCAAAATTATTTTTGATTGAAAAGAAAGTTTTAACAAGATTGTTACCACTTACAGTTTTGTCTTTTTACTTGTTAAGTTAAAATACACTTTTTTACACACACTTTCACATAATAATTTACAAATTGCACCATAGAGAGAAAAGAGACCATAGAGACAAAAGAAGATATATTGGGAATGTATTTAAATCCATGGTCTGGGAGGCACCTCTTTGCTATTAGTCTATATTGATTCCAACCTCCACAGTCCAGAACTGAATCACTCCCCTATCTAGGAGACACAGGGTGAAAGCTGCAACATTTAATTATAGTGGCCGGATGTCTCACTTCAAGAGAGAAATTGAGATAGAGCAAGAGAAAGCAAGAGTTACACAGCGCGCAAGAGAACGTAATACTAAGAAAGCAAACAGGACAGAGAGAGTGAGTCAGAGAGAGACAGAGAAGACATTTTGTATGAGATAAGGATCATGATGGATGAATGTCATGAAAGTGTCACCAGGGGTTTCAAATACAAGGTTCACCTGTAAGCCTTATGATGTGAAGCACACATATAAGCACTCCAGTGCACCTTCCCAAGAATCAAGAAGTACTGGAACATCTTCTTTCACCACAACCAAATACCTTCAATGAACAGTTAGTTAATCCAGTTTAGTACAGAGTCAGCATTACTGGAGGTGACAGAGGCAATTCGCGAGTGTTTGCATGCCGGCGGGAGAGCTGCATTGGTTATGCTTGATCTTTTGGCGGCATTCAGCACTGTGCCGCATTCCTTACTTCTTGATCACCTTTCGGAGATCGGGATATCTGGCTCTGTCTGCGCTGCATCAAATCTTTGCTCGAAGGCCGCTCACAGCAGCTCTGGCTTCCAACTTGTGTCTCAGTATCTCAGCAAGTAGCTACTGGTGTCCCACAAGGGTCATCCCTTAGTCCCCTTCTTTTCAACATCTATGTTACTCCGCTGATCTACCTAGAGGAGTCATTAGGGGCCAAGGTGATGGCCTATGCTGACCACACCCAGCTTCTTTTTTCTTGGGGAAGGGATGATGACTCAGTTCTGACAACTCAACACTGTTTGTCCTTGGTTTTCTGCTGGCTCGCACAGGCACAGCTAAAATGTAACAAAGAGAAATCAGAGGTCCTTTTGTATGGCGTCTTTCCAGCTAACGTTCGAGAGAGGTTATGGCCCCTCGTCTTCCCCTTGCCTAATGCAATGGGTATTGCTGCAAAAAAATTTGGGGGTCTGGTACAAGGAGAATCTGTCTTTCTCTATCCAGGTCAAATAGCTGGTTGGGACCTGCTTCGCTACATTGAAAGCCTTGCGGAAGTTTCTGCCTCTTCTTCCTCGACCTGCCAAAGAAATGGTTGTTTGTGATTTTGTCTCGCTTGTACTAAGCCAATGCACTTTATGTGGGCATTTCCGGCTACCTCCTGAACATATTGCAGGTTGTTCAAAACTCGGCCGCCAGACTCTTGTGGGGGATATCTCGCAGGTGCAGTGTGCGTGTTCACTTGGGTTCTCTACACTGACTCCCGGTGGAGTCCCGAATACAATTAAAAACCCTGGCTAGTGCTCATAGATCCCTATATGGCCTGGGTCCTACCTATCTTCAGAAGAGGTTTGCTTTCTATAACCTTATGAGACAGTTGCGCTCATCCTCCCAACTTTTGATGCAGATCCTCAGATTTAAACACCAAAGGTTAGGTGGGAGCTCCTTTGTGCGTAAAGCTGCCCTGGCATGGAATGCTTTACCCTTGGCATTGCACAGTACTAAAGATTCTGTGATTTAAAAAAAAATCAGAAAACCCTTCTCTTTCAATTGTGCTTTGGTATGTGGTTCCTTTTCACAACAATGCCCAATGATGTTCTTTGTAACATATTATAGTTGTGAAAGAAGCATGCTGATTGGTTTAATATGACAGTGGGCTGCTAACAAAGCCCCAACAATATAACTGAAAAACATTCATTTAGAAAAAACATATATTGTTAACTTTTAACATACTACAAAGTACATACAGCTATTTCACTATAAAATAAGGCCATATGACCATATTAATTAAGTTGTAATGCTTCCTAATGGTGACTTTTTTTGTTTTAAAAAGGAAGGGTTGGGTCTGGCAAAAGGTTTATTTTGCCAGGTCGAAATGGCAGTTTAAAACTGCACTTACAGGCTCTGCGGTAGAAGGCCTGAGACATGATTAAAGGACTACTTAAGTGGGTGGCACAGTCAGTGCTACAGGTCCCCTAGCAGCATTTAATTTACCGGCCCTGGGCTCAAGTAGTACCACTTTACTAGGGACTTACAAGTAAATAAAATTATTCCAGTTGGGCATAAGCCAATGTTACAATTTTTTAAGGAAGGAGCACATGTACTTGAGCACTGATTAGCAGTAGTAAATTGCCCAGAGGCCAGCAGAAACGAGATCAGAAAAAATGGTGGAGAAAGTCAAAAGGTTTGGGGGAAGACTACCCTGAGGCTCACATGAGGCTCACATGGCTTGTGTTGTGAATCTATCTAGGACCCTAACTAGATATCCCCGATTCATGCCCTTATGTGGTTATAATAAAACATATCCTTATAAAGGCATAGGAATCATGTCCATATTTAGTAATAGCCAATGCAGTCCAAATACGGCAAGGCTACTCCCATAGACTCCTAGAAAGTACAACGCGTTGTTTAAACAAACCAAGCCTCCAGCAGCCTGGGAAATCCCCCTGCTTTTGTTTTGATTTGAACAAGAACTCCTGGAGTCCAGAAAGAACTGTTAGTTTTTAGTGACGTCTTATGTCCAACCTTACGTCAAACCTGGCACCTTTCATGTATAAATATACCAACGTTGCTTAAGCAAACACACGGTGGTTTGGAGCAGAGCGGCTATCTACTTGCCCGACGCCCAGCTGATGCGAGTGCCGAAGGAAGCCGACCCTCCCATTTGATGCACTGAGAGAGACGCTGTCTTTTCTCCAACCGAGAAATTCCAGCTCCGGTGTTTCCAGTCACCCTTGCGGGTTGCTGGGAGATCGAGTCCAGAGAGAGAGATACAAGACCTCCTTCATTCTAGAACCAAGGTACGGAGCTGACTAAACCCTTGAGAGAATTCTTGATTCAGATTCTTGGCAAAAAACCAACTTAACTTAAACTGCAACTTACTTACTCCTTCCCACGTATTAGGCTTAGGTCAGGTTCACCGGGGTAGGCGTATCTTAGAAGCACCAGTTGAGTACGTTTAGTCAATGATTTTATGTATGTATATATTTTATCCATTTTAAAGTATCATATGGCTCAGAAACCATATCAATGCTTTTACAGTATTATTTCATAATACTCCTTTTACTGTACGCACTTTACTTCATGATAAGTATTGCAATTGTGGCAATTCATTTCTCTTGCATGAGAAAGAAGACTGCTCAATAAATAACAACTTTTACTGAAAACGCCCGTCTCTTTATTTCTCTGCACTCCTGGTGAAATTAAGCATGCACGATTGACTTAGTGAAATAGTTGTCTATTGTTTTCACACGACTCTAGAGATATACTCTTTATTCTGAGGGAGCAAAGTTGTCATGTTTATGCGGTTGTCAGAAACTAATCCCTTCTTGTCTAAATCAGGAAAGTTAACTCCTTTCTGAACATTCAAGAAAGTTTCTAGTGACCTCTGAGCTAGCTGGCAAACCTAATTAAGTCTAACATAGTCAGTAGAGACCTAGATGACCTCAGTCCTACGTCTGAACTGCTGTTTATGTTATTCCAATGGGCAGAGCCGATTGGGAATATAGGAACAACACTACATGGCGCCCAACGTTTGGTAAGGCGATAATCTAACGCAAGACATTAGAGTAACACAGTCGTGCTTTTCACACAGACCCCTTTTCCCGTAGAAACTCCAAAAAGACGTCTGGAGTGGGTAAAAGGTTAATATCCGCCAGAACTTAGTAGGATGAGAATCCTATGTATTAGTTTTTGGTTTAGTCAACGTTGAAGGATACAGTGTTCCAAAATATCGTGCACCTAATCTTTGTTTCCTTGAAACTTGCTCTGCAACAAAAAACTTTCTGTCAGTAAAATGTCGGATAGTGAAGACGAAAGGGAGAAAGCTAGAATAGCAACTCAACTTTTAACGGAAGACACAAGTCTCCAAAATGATGACCCGAATGCTATAATCATTCCGGTAAATGTAAGAAAAACTATAACTATTAAACTTATAGAAAATGGACTATCATCGAGAGGTGGTACAGTCATATTCGTGGTAGAGGCCCATGCATATCGGCAGACAGAGGTATTCTATTCCTGGATACATTTTCCAGCAGCACATGCTGTGACACACAAATTCCACTATTACAAAATCGAGGAACCTCCGGATGAATACGCTCCTTTTGAGGACGTTGAAATTCCACTAACATACCAAGAGCACCTGCTCTGGTTTAATGGTGCCCTAAAACATCAAAATCACATTACCAGGCTCGGTCCACTAGGTAGACCAGGAGCCACATGGCCGGTTCTAGCCAGCTACATACCACATCCCTCCATTGAAAAAATGTCAGACCGGGAACTTTTAGCTCAGCTAAAACTACTAATTAAAATACATAGACAATTGGTCCAATATGTCATGAGGACTTCAACAGTCCAACCAGCCATAAAAATTCCACAACACACCCCTCACCAGGGGAACACAAATAAAATTACACCACAGAATATACAATCAGCCATTGGCAAAATACCCGCAAAACGGGAACAAATTCCATTCTGGTTAGCTCAAAAAATCACTCAAATAGAGGCAGTATTTCCAGATACCACACCTCATGAGAAACACAGAATTCTGACTATCTGCCTTCCAATGGGGATCACACCACATGTGGAGGACTGTGACACTTGGGGCACAGTCTTTGCTTCAATTTACACAAAAACACATGGTGTTCCGTCCATGGCAGTTATACCAGAGGTACTAAGACAGATTAAAAAAATGAATACGGTCCAGAACCTGCTTTAACTCTGGGTATGAAATTACTGAAAGACTTTAAGCAGGTCTCGGCTATATTATTAGCCAACATAAAAGGAGAAGCATCATCTGAGGCGATCCGCCAGAAATTGAAAGAAACAGATATAGCAGAACAACCTTTTGAACTTGCCAGAATCATAGAAAAATCCTATGAAGAACTAGGTAGAGATAGTTTGGGTGGGAAACCACTAAAACCACAACTAATTGAAAATCCTGAAAAAACTTTTATGAAAAATAATCTGAATACTCCAAAAAAGAGTTGGGAGGGTAATAAACAATCCACTCCCAGAGAAAAACGTTTTCAGTCCAGAGGAAGGTCTCCTCAGCGGAGAGATAGATGTCCAGAACGAGGAAGCAAGTCTCCCCAAAGGGAGCCCTCTGAGAATAGATACAACCTTAGAGATAGGGATAAATTGAGAAAACCTGACAGATATCAAGCTATTGATACACGTCCCTGTCGATCTTTTCAGAATTCCTCACAGAAATCGGAAAGAAGAGGACGGTCAGAACACAAGGAAGAGCACGTCAAGTCCAAAGACAAGGAATCTGCTCATCAAAGTAAAAAATTACAATTTCCATAAAAGAAGGTAGCTAGTATTAAAATAAAACATGCCGAGGATTCTGAGGAAACATCTGAAAAACGGAGAGTGGACCCAGACAATGCTGGACAGCGCAGCAGAAGTAACCATAGTTCGCAAGATCCTGATGAATCTTCTGGAGACAGTGGACACGAATGAATACATTCAGGTGGAAACTGCAGATACCAGAGTTAGCAAACCCCATAAATTATATGAAATAACATTGCGTATAGAGGGGGACAAAACTAGGAAAATAAGAGATCTCTTTTGGGATCACTTATCTAAAGGCTATGATATCCTGTGAGCTGAGAAAGACTGGCCACCAGAGTTTGTCAGGGAGTGCCCTCATGGCGAAGAAATGATCATGCCTGCCTTCTCAAATCATATTCCAATTCATAAAAAATACACATTTGCTAGAAAATGGGCAGTGGTCCAAGCTCCTGCATTATATAAAAATCATGAAGGATGGGATGAGAATTCTCCTTACCATAAAATCCAGTTAAAAAGTCAACCTACTGCACAAAGGCAGTACCCAGTTAAGCAAGAAGCTAAACAACAAGTCAGGGAGATCTTAGATCAACTTGAATATCTGGGGGTGATTGAAACATGCACCTCACAAATGAACAATCCTTTGTTTCCTGTCTCCAAGCCAGACGATTCATATCGTCTAGTTTTGGACTACAGACACTTAAACTCCTGTTGCAAAACATTTGCAGTACAAAACTCACACAGTGCAGCACTAATGAATAACATTGTGCGCAAAAAATATAAAACGACATTAGATATCTCAAATGGCTTCTTTTGTCAAAACATTGCACCTGAAAGCAGGTATTTGACCGCTTTCTCAACAATGGGGTCGCATAAACAATTCTGTCGACTCCCACAGGGATTCAAGAACAGCCCAGGATTATTCTCAGCAAGGGTAACAGAGTTACTACAAATATATGATGATGAGGCATTATCTTATGCCAATGACATCTATCTCACAGATGATGACCTGGAGACACGCTTGAAAAGAGTGAACACCATAATACTTGGGTTCGCAGCTGAAGGGTACAAATTCAACTTTAAAAAGTCACGAATTGCTCACCTAACTGTCCTGTTTTTAGGATATGAATTGTCAAGTGAAGGCAAAAGCCTAGCAGACAACTTCTTAGACGCTGAAGAATTTACAATCAATACTAGGTTTCCTGAATTTCGGAAGAACATACATTCTAAATTATGCAGAGAGGGTTAAACCTCGCTATGAATTAATAAAACCTGATTTCAAACCAAACAATTGGACTTAGAAACACACAGAAATTTTAAGATCATTACAAACCGACATGTTAACTAAAACAAAACTGCAAACATGCGCAAACGAACGCAACCTTGTAATCCGAGTCATCCCAGGAAGATGCAGATTCACGTACTTGACCTCTAATGATGGAGAAACGGTACCAATAGCTTACAAATCACACTTGTATACACAAGCTGAAATGAAATTCAGTTTGACTGAAAATATTCTAACTGCGGTTCAAACTGCTGTAGCAAAAGAAAGAGCCCTCGCCCAAGGTAAACGAATAATAATCGTTACACCGGTACCTGCCCTAGAAGCAGTAACAAGAGCAAGCATTCCAAATGCTAAAGCTGGATGTATGACGTTACAACGCATACTTTTACTCCGCGTACCATTACAACGCGGTATTTACAACGAATACCGTTACAACGCATAGCGCTTTGGGGTGCTGGATAGTGGTAAGTATAATTTACTATTCTAACTCCAGTCCCCGTGGACCCTAGGGAAGGTGTTGGATAGTAAATTAAACTTACCTCTTATCCTAGAGCGCCCCCCAGCGCAATGCGTTGTAATGCCATGCGTTGTAATGCCCGCGTTGTAATGGTAGTGCGGAGTAAAAGTTGCGTCGTAACGGGTGTATACCGCTAAAGCTCTACATCCGAGATGGATACAATGGGTTAATTCTCATGCTGCATCAGACGTAGTATACGAATTTGATCCTAATTTAAAAACACAAGAATTTCTCTAATACGAATATGAATGTCCTCTGCCGAACGAAATCCTGCCTCTCGAACATTACGGCTGTATAACATATACAGACGGTTCAGCACAACCCGCAGTTGGGGGTAAACAAGCATACAGTGCTGCGTGCGCGATTGTTAAAGGTCGTTGGCACGAAAGGAAAATTTAGACCACTGGTCACTAAAACTCAATCGCTAGGAGATTGTACAGCTCAGCGAGCTGAACTACTGGCTTTTAAGATGGCGCTTGAAAATACCGATCGCGAATTCCCCACACTAATAGTGTGCGATTCATATTACTGCGTTCAGTCTTACAATGAATACTTGCATAACTGGTTTCAAAACGGCTTCAAAGATGCAAAAGGTGGCACAATCAAGCATAAAACGCTTTGGGAACAAGTAGTTCTTTTACAGAAAGAACTACAAAAGACTCACGTGATACATACACTGAGTCATCAACATGATGGCGTTCACGTTGCAGGGAATTCATTGGCTGATGAAGCCGCGAAGGCAGCTGTGCATTGGCTTCCTTAGCTGCTATCACCCGGTCAAAAACAAAAATAGACAGCGATATAATGCAAGCTGTCAGTGCTTCAGTAAAAGATGATAGAAAAACACTCCTGAAAGGCTTTCCAGTATAGTACTCATACATAACTGATGCGAATAATGTTCCTTTTGCTCGAATCCCTGGGGTGGGGGATAGGGCAATTCCAAACATGGAACACAGATTAGGACTAATTTTAGCGGTACACGAAGGGCTCGCTTCTGCACATGCTGGTGTTTCCGCCACAGTATCATTATTAAAACAGAGATATTGGTGGTTGCGGATGAGAAAACAAACTAGGAACTATGTTCTAGAATGTGAAATCTGCCAAAGAATGAAAGTATCTACAGTGAAACGACCAGCACAGATGCCCCTTCTAATCTCAGATAAACCATTAGCATGTGCTTACCTGGACCACTGTGGTCCCTTACAAAGGAACGGCAACTATAAATATATCATGGTCGCAGTGGATTCCTGTACGAGATTCATTTGGATGTGGCCCCAGGATTTGCGAGTCTTTATCGGCACATACGCAATTGACATGCTACATTCTGACCAGGGTCCTGCGTTTAGCTCTCGAGCTTACAAAGAGGCCATGGCCAGCATGGGCATGGCATTGCGGTACTCTTCTCCCTTCCATCCTGAGGGAAATACGGTAGTGGAAAGAAAAAACCGTGACATAAAGCAATCTATAACGGCGAGGGTATTAGATTCGGGTGATGGGTGGGTCAAACATTTAACAAGTGTCCAACGTAGTCTTAACAATCTGCCAAGAAATTCTCTAAAAGGTATCACTCCATACGAACTATTGTTCGGCACTAGAATGAAAATCCAGGACTTAGATTGTCAGACTTAAGTGGTGAAAGAAAAAGCCTTTGATATTAAAGATCGTTTGGCTGTTTTACAGGACTTAAATGAAACAAGAAGTCTAAGTAACATAAAGTTAAAGCCAACAGCCACTGAAGAAAAACCACCTGTCCCAGCAAGACCTATCTGGATTCCAAAGATTGGGGATCTAGTCAGAGAGAAGATCGTGGTGAAGAAGGAATTTGGGCCTTCTTACAGAAAAGCAGTACCTGTCTTAGCTGTCAGCGGAACAAGATCAGTTGTACTACCGCCCCTTGCTGGTAAAAAGGAGAACAGAGTTGTATCAATTGACCTGGTAAAACCACAATCATGTGGCCAATAATAAGTAGTAGGCCCAGTGGACTCCCAAGAAGTAGCAGAAGACCAAACCTTGCTACAATCCAAGAGGTTCAAACTGAAAGACTAATCACTTTTGATAAACCTGCAGTAAATAAAAAAGGACTATGCAACAAAGCCATGGAACTTGTGCCTCTTGAAACCCAAATTGCAACAGTTCGTCAAGAAACACCTGTCTACAATGATGTAGCTTCATACTATACTAATGTGACAAAAGAAGATTCAAAGACTAAAGAAAATCCGAAGCAATTCCAACAATTGACAGAACTGCATCTGGCTACTTCATCAATTTCGATGACTTTTCTGATGATCCAAGTGACATGAAGAAACGCCAGCAACAAAGACTTTTAAACAAAAAATGACTGAACTCTTTCATCAACTCAAAGAAACATATCTGATTTCACCATGGATTGAATTTTGGATTGTGTTAGGTGTACTTTTCCTCCTGCTTTGGCTCATCATGGTCTTATGTTTGGGTAGATTTATTGATGGAAAATATAGTACAATGGACACAGCAAGTCAAAACATCAACTTGGTCCTAAAGCCTCACAAATCCTCACACATCGAGAAAAGAGAACTGTCATCAGTGAACATCACAGCCAATCCAATACCCGGGGGGATAGCATGGGACAAAACGGATTATGAAATCTATGGCCCGATTGAGCTCTTGAAATATCCACATCAGTTCAAGGTTTCATCAAGTGACTTTGTAAAACCAAGTACTTTCTCTGATGATTGGGACTTTGAAAATATTAATAATATGATGTCAGATTTAGTAATGTCAGCAAAATTCACAGAACAAGATTATTTGCAGGGTTCAGCAAAATATGAAGAAATGTACTGTTATAATCATTACGGTCATCACTATTTGCATAAATCTGCTAATCCTAGAAATGTTTTTACTTATAACCAATGGGAACATTGTGCAACACCGCCAAAAGGCAGATCGAAAACATTTTATGAGAAATTCCCATACTTCTCAGGGTTTAACAACACTGATCCAGAAACGTTTTATTTTAAAATGTTAAATAAGACAGGAATGAAAACAATGTTGACAAATACTAAATTGATTTATTCTAAAATAAATTATGATAAAATGTCTACATTTGGTTTTGAATTTTGGAAAAACAACATTGAAACAAAAAACATCTGGGGTACAAAAGACTGGCAGGTGCTAGGTCTAGAAGCATTATTTAGAGCCTGCATGATCCCAGAACAGATAATATTCCTGAATTACACCATTCAGCAAACAACCTGTCTTGGTTTAGCCAAGATAAAAGAATTAAACAAACTGTCTATTCCAAAGCCCATACCTGATAGTAATAGCACTACAGATGAGGAGATAGACGTATCCCATATTTTACACCAAAACAGAACAAATCCTGATTGTAAAAAATGGTTGATCTGGCCCACAGACACAAACAACTGTCAAGATAGATTCCTGAACAAAATACAGGGGTTCAAACAGACTAGGCCAGACCCAAGATATTCTCAGAGACAACATCCAGGGATAGTTACAACATACAGTGTAGGGAAACTATGCCTTGAGTGGCTACAAAAATCCACACTGGCTGTAATGAAGCAACACTTGACTTTACTTAAAGACGGTGCTGACTTGCGAGATTTCATACTGGGACCTCGCAAACAGCGTCAAAAAATTTTCATATACGCCGGTATATACGCTGCTTGCAACGAAGCATGGAAAGTAATGCAAATTGAAACTGCAGAAAAAATACGAGAAATTGATCGTATTAATTTGGAAAAATCACTTTCTGTAGTGGACAATGGGTTAACGACTCTGTCCTCCAAAATATATTAACTGGACAGCATTGTATCATCTGCTATTGATATAATAGAGCAGGACTTACTAATGTTACAACATGGTCAGTCCCAATTGAGTTCTATTGTACAGCTAGGCTGGACGTTACAAAATCTGCGTTCAGGCTACGTGCCATGGCGTCTAATCAACACAACTTAATTATTTTCTATCTTTAACCTTACTGATAAACAAATCAGTTTGTCACAAAAAGGAGCAGACTATACGATTCTGAGCATTGAAAAACTTGAGAGATTACCATTGACAATGTCAGAGAGACCTGTCATTGAATGGATAATACACGGAACAATTACAATTCCGATAACAACTTTCCAGTTTAAGTATTGCCAAAAATATATACCAGCAGGCCTGTATGAAAGGTTGGGTAAAGGATACATCAAGTCAGCCTGGAATTTACCTTATACACACAAATGTTATAGTGAAGGGAAAAATGAGGTATTTCTTAGTGGTAACATTGTAAAAAATCACTAAGCGCTACACTTCTGTGTCAAGGTATTAACTTGCATGGAGGCTGCGAAGGCTCATCAAATAACCTTTCATGTCACCTGCATGGCACTCCTGCAAAACAGATAGAGCCATTTTTCAGACAGCTTTCCAACGACAGCTACGTTCTAATAAGTGACCACAGCTGTTGTGGCATGGTGCCAGGAAAAGCCTATCTCGTAACAGTTACGTCCAGGGTCACTTGCTGTATGCAAGTATTGTATCCAAACAGCAATCCAGACATGGAGGCGGCAATATGGCCTTCTTTGAATATCTCTTCTATTCGAATTGATACTTTAAGCAGAATGAAGTCTATTGTTTTACAGACAAATGTGCCTTTAACCTCGTCCAAAGAGACGTATGATCTGCACGTTGCAAGGACAGCGGCAGAGATACATACCCTATTATCAACAAATTGCCCCGTGCATTTCGTAGAAATGTTAGGTCAAATTTTAAACATGTCTGATACCAGTGGCATCGCACATGTATTTAAGACAATTTTTTCGGGACTGTTAGCACCCTTTGAAACAGTTCTGGGCATTTTCCCGAATTTTGTGCATTCTTTATTCGGCGGCCTGCCTCTTCTTTTGGGACTCGTAGCAGGAATTTTATTTTTGATCCTTCTGCTCCGATATGGCAAGCCAAGCCACAGACAAAACTCCAGCTACGATGGAAGAAACAATCCTAGCAATACGCTACCGAGACCGAATCACTAAAGTCCTCGGATTAGCCCGGCTAAGAGATCTGAATACAACCTGGTTTCTTTCATTCAGACCAATCTGGCAACATTGCATCTTTCCTGTGCTTCGATGTCTGCTATGCGGAGAAAAATGCGTGTTGGACATCTGTCTTACACTACCATCAGCAGTACCTATGGATATCAATACTTTGCTTGGTTCGGTAACGGCTCATGCAACGTGTGGTCCCCAGCGGCTACCTATTCTGATGACGGCATTCGTTGAGACTTCACCATTACGAGTAGGTGGCGGTGAAGTACGAGATGAAAGCAGCACCACACAGGTACAACCTTCTGTGAGCATTGCTGATCCTGACATCGATGATAGCAATCATTCTCACATATGCACAATTTCAGCTTTTTCGAACTTGGTCGAACTTTCACCTGATGTTGTAGACCAATTTTTTGCAAGCCTGTCTGATATGATGTTCTCTCCTAACAACGAGAATGACTTTTAAAACAAAGAGCACACTGCGTTCCCTGAACTCCGAATTCGGCCTTCAGTTTTGATAAACAACACTACTGAAAACAATTGGAACTATTTTTTTCCCTGAAAGCAAAATTATTTTTTCCACTTCCAAAATATTTACCTTTTTCTGGCACATGGTACTCTGCTGAACGTAGAACTATTCTTAGAGAACAGAGCTTCTATTTTTAGAGACACTAGAGACAATATTTTACCTCAGCCTCTAGCACATGTACAGTATTGTATAAATATGTGATGAAATGGTCTCGACCCTCTTTTCTGCATTAAGAGCCATTTCATAAATGTAATTTTCGCAATTCATTCAGCCAATATTTATATATGCATTTCCTGAATGATGACACTGCTTGAAAAACGTACAGTATAAATACTCATTTTCGTGTATATACCATACACCATTTCAAATGCAAATTATGTATTTTGGGGTGGGTTGGAAAACACATGCATCATTATATGTTTAGTATTGCTTAGTATTTAGTAATGATGGACATTAATACATGGAGTGGGTGTTGTGAATCTATCTAGGACCCTAATTAGATATCCCCGATTCATGCCCTTATGTGGTTATAATAAAACATATCCTTATAAAGGCATAGGAATCATGTCCATATTTAGTAATATGAAATACACAAGAAGTATCTAGGAGTCAAAGCAAAAAGCTCTTAAACACAACAAAACCTTTTGACATAACAAAAACCAAGTATTGTGAACCAAATTATTCAGTAACACCACGTGGTTGAATAAAAGACAGTGCACGTGATTATTCTACTGGGAGACACATACCCAAGGATAGGTGAGAATTTTCCCATCAGTTGTCGATCTGTTCCACCACTTTCACATCATATGGGTTCTCCTTACCCAGGAGTTAGTGCGATCACAGTCACAAGAGTGTAGAAGGACTATGAGAGTAAGAAGACCCTTTCTTGTTAACTAGTGGGTGGTATCAGTGTAATACAACAACTGAAAAAAGCAGTGCAAATAAGTGATTAGTGATAGGATAAAATTGGGTGAGACTGGGTAGAGGTGGAAATTGTAATGATTTCTCTCAGCTCCCCAAACGTAAAAACAATAGTGAGTAAACAGATTTAACAAAATATCAGTTTCAGCAATTAGTGGTCAACGTGTTTCTGCATAAATGGAGAGTGCCAATGCATTCATCAGGACCTAGATGTTGCTACTGCTGTTAAGTTTAGTGTAAAAGGAAAATAGAATCATATCACCTGTTTTTCAGGTTCAAGAGACTCCGCCACAATCTAAAATATAGTCACGTCAAAAGGTAAAAAAGTGAAAAGAGACACACATTTATATGAAAAATACACTCATCAGTAATTGTATTTTATTTGCAGATAATAATTAATCAGCTTGTGATCATGTCGGTATATTTTTAACATATTTTCCTTTTACACTAAACTTAACAGCAGTAGCAACATCTAGGTCCTGATGAATGCATTGGCACTCTCCATTTATGCAGAAACATGTTGACCACTAATTGCTGAAACAGATATTTTGTTAAATCTGTTTACTCACTATTGTTTTTATGTTTGGGGAGCTGAGAGAAATCATTATAATTTCCACTTCTACCCAGTCTCACCCAATTTTATCCTATCACTAATCACTTATTTGCACTGCTTTTTTCAGTTGTTGTATTACACTGATACCACCCACTAGTGTAGCAGGGTTTCTGTTCTCCCACAGAACTGTGCACAGAGGATTGGAACCTCAGCGAATTAGGGTGACCCAAAACTCACCTTAGTACCCAACAAACCCCTTACCGAGCTAGCTACAGTGTCTCATTGGTCATAACCAACTCCCAATGTTTAGACAAACCAGAACATGAACTCACCAACCTCAGGTTACGTGGAACACATGAGCACTCTTTCGTTATACAATCATTACAAACCAGAACATGGAGTAAAGAAGAACTTGTGAGCATTTGAAATGTTTATTTACTAATGCCGTCTTCTCAGGCACAGTATCTTAGATAATACAAGTAAACATATTATCAGCAACAAAGCTACAAGCATAGTTACTAGTCCATAGAAAGCGAATGGTGACAGCATGTTACCATGCTGTAAATCAATAAGGGTTAACCACACTTATTTCTCACCCTCCCTAACTCGCATATTATATTAATAGCTAAGAAGGTCTCTTTGGGTTGTATTAGGGCGGGCCCATACCTCAGGATCCTAGAATGAAGAGATCACATCAGCATACACCAGCTCTCTCTGCATGCGAACAGCATCAAGTGTCTTTTTGTGCCTCAAGCAAAGTAATATAAAAACCCGCCTCAAGCCCAAAGTTGGCAGAAGCTGCACTTATGTTATGTCTATGAAGGCGCGAAGATCAGACCTCATAACAATTCTGTATCGTGTTGTTCCTGAAGCTTCAGCACTCTCTGTACAGACATAGTTTATTAAGCAAAGCTGATATCAGAGTAATAACATATTATTCTCATGTAAACCACAACGAACTACTAGGTTGAAAGCTAAATCAACAATTAAGTGTCGTGTGCAGAAGCAGCAAAAGGAAAAATGGCGTTTAAACATTTAATGAGCCTATGCTAACTTAACACATTATAAAGATATACAGTAGCTATATGACACCCCCCCATGATCCGAGGACGGATAAGATAAGATAAGATAAGGGCAACTTCATGAAAGCAGAGTTCAAGAACTGTGAGCCATGAATGTACTGTAAAAAAAAAATTTAATATTTTGCTCAAGTCAATAGGACTGGGAAATTGATCAATGTACGAAAAATCGCAAAATATGCAAGCTGAAAGTCAAATATCCGGAAAGAAATTATGGAAAAGTTTTTAGGACAAGACCGTATAAGCAAAATATACAGCAACAGCCTCCAGCATGAAATCACCGTCTTCATCAGAAAACAGTTCAGCCATCCAATTCAAAAGTGGAAAAGAACATACGTGTTCCCCAAGTATCGGAGCCTCTATTACCATCAGAGGACAACTCGGTGGGTCCTCCAGAAAGCTCAGTTCCAAGAAATCCTGCGCTGCCGTGAATATATCCCAGGGACCCATTAGTCCATGCACCGCTGCTATTGCCATAATCCTCTCGTCAGAACAAACCAACTCGTGAGTAGTGATAGGACTCATCAGCTGATTAAAATCGACGCCAGGAGAAACCGGCCCGCAGAGACACAAATCAATGGCCCAATCAAAATCACAGCTCAGGCAGTGAAACACAGGCTGGACACAGGTGAAGTAGGAAAATCGAAACGATAATCCATATGCCGTGCTTAAAATCGCAGGAGGCAGTGTGCCAAAATATTCAATCATTCGGTTGCGAAACAGCGGCAGCAGAGGCTGGGCCGCTTCTTCCACATGTGGGGCATCCATATTTAAGGAAGCAGAGAACAACTAGGACGCCTGCCGCTAGTGCTAGTAAAACCGGGAATCCACCAAACAGACTCGAGAAAATGGAATGAAAGAAACTGGGGATTACTCCAAATATTTTTTCAAATGAAGTCACAAGGCCGCTGCTAACTGCTTTAAAAAAATGCGCTAGCCCAGATGTCGAGGACGCGTTAAAGATAGAATGTATCATTTCGCCAAAATGCAACGGTAAATCAGTATTTAAAAGGGCCTGAACCTCGGTCCGGGTGTTAGCTATGTGAAGCACGAAAGTTTCCCGAGCCGAACTCAAGGCCACTTCTTTCTGGGACAATAGAGCCCTCAGTCTAGTCATGCCGTTGAACTCTGCCTTCAAGGTTGGTATGCGTGGCCAAATGGAAACCTCCCTATTTTCATGTGTGGGTGGGTACAGGACATTTCAGCAGCAAACGACACGTTCACTTACTGTTACCACATAAGCTACACCTTTAATTAACCCGCAACAATCTTCATTTTTCAAAAGTAAATAACTTCCATTCCCTAACAAGGTAAAAGTCGGGGTAATTGCTGGTACAGGAGTGCCTTTTAAAACACAGGCCAAGTTTGGTCGGTCCTGATTGCAAGAACCGTGTAATTGTATGTGTCTACACATTAACGAATGATCTGGAGTTTCTGTACATTCCTCCCCATTCAGATAAACTTCTTGGCCGTCCCTCAAACATCTATAACTGAAAGGAAGGGACCATACTTCATGGAGAAAACCACTACCCAAAGGCTCATAGCGACCTATGGCAACATATTTCATACAGTTAGTAAATTTATACAAAGCAAAAGGTAATGTTAACAGACCGTGGATAAGCCACGTTGCAGCTGAGGCTTCTGCCACAGAAAAAGGCAAGGATTCCAATTTCTCAATATGTAACATAGAAAAAGAAGCATCTCGCATAGAAAGCAAGCGTTGTTTGTCAGTCAAATTAAAGGGTGCAAAGAGAGAGGACACGTTCATGTAGCCCCATGGCACCTTGCCAGATTTAAGCGTTTGCAGGGTCCATGCAAATTGCATGATAGAACGTAATTGATTCTGACCATGGTACAAAACAGATACCTCATCATGCACAATATCCACTACAGAAGACACAATGTTATCTAAAGTGTAAATGCGTGAAGAAAGCATGTTAATACTATTGTCTACCACTGCAAGGACTTTCTCTAGATTTGCTTGATCTATAGCCCTAAGTCGTGTTGCAGCCTCAATCTGCGATGTTTTCCATATTTCATTGTACACAGCATATATCCATCTTTTCGACCTACCACTAGCCGTGCCTTTTATGAAATCATTTAAATCTACATCATCATTCAGTTTTGCAAGATGTAATTTAACTTTAGATAATTTAGAATGCTTCAGCCAAGTGTGACATAATTTACCCACAGAGTAAGTTGTGACAGAATGCCCAGTTTCAAAACGTGAATCTGGCTTAACCTGAGCAAAGCCGTCAGACAAACCCAGAAAATGGCGCTGGCACGAATCAGCACTCTTGTGCCACACTAGCCAACCTTTAGGGTCTATACTGGATATGTTAAAAGAAGAATTCAGCAACAGGGTCTGTAATTCTCTAATCGAAAATTGAGTATGATTACTCCAGCCTGAATATTCCTCTAACTCGGGGATAGAAGGAAAATTTAGTTTTTTAGCAGTAGCCAATCCAAAGCATGTCGTTTGTGAAATAGTAGAATTCAAAAACAAAATCTGATTAGGGATGAGACATGCACGGTGCAAAGCCTCAGCGCCTTGTACCTGCCAGTCCTTAGAACCCCAAACTGATTTTAGGTCAATTATTTCCTTCCATACTTCATAACCGCCAATAGCCAGCTGATCAAGAAAGGACTTCGAATACAATAGTTTTGTATCGGTAAGTCTAACCTTGGACATAGGCTTCTGTGTCATTTTGAAATAAAAGGACTCGGGATTAGACTGATTGAAGTCAGTAAAATATGTGTACTTTTTCAAAAAAGTACTTGAACTGCCTTGTATAGGAGCCGGACAATGCTCCCATTGTGTATAATTCACAGTATTCCTTCTGGATGTCGTTTTATGTAAGAAGTGATTGCCAAAATGTTGAAAGCAAAATAAATCACCATAATTAGCAGATTCTAAATATAAATCTTCAGCATCAAAGGCAGCATAGTATTTCAAATCAGAAAATAAAGACTCTACGGCCTGAACATCCCAATCATCAGAACGTATGTTTTGCTTCACCACATCCCCCATATTAACTCTAAGCACGTTAGGGACATTAACAACTTCCGTAGGGCCATGAATTTGAAATCGAACGGCATCCCACACGATCCCATCAAGGACAGGCCAAGCAGTGATGTTAACAAATGTTAAGTCTCTTCTTAGTCTATGTGCAGAATGCGATGAGGAAAGGGGGGCCAAAGTTCCATTGAGATGGCGAATGCATGTTTTTTCCTCGACATAGTGTCCATTCACCAACCGGAAAAAATAAAACACAAAACCAATTGACATAAAAAGATATATCGAAAAAAGCACCAGCCAGATATATGTCCAAGGGGGAATCAAAAAATGTTTTTTGAATAAGGTAGCATAAACTGCAAAACGAGAGGGTTTCTTCGAGGCAAGGGAAACAGAGTCAAATGAAAATCTGGATTCCGTGGCTAAACGTGCTTGCAGGTCAGGCATGGACAAATCAGTGGGATATGTATAGTCTATTTCATTTTGATCCGCACCTGGCAAAGTACTCAATAAAGGACTGGAAATCGCAGGTAATTCAATGGCCACTTCTGATTCATGATTAAAAGCAGTGGGCACAACTGAATTTCTCACAATGGAAGGACAGGAAACTGCTGGTGTCATACTAAGAAGAATCGGCCACTCTGTGTATCTTGACATTGTCAATTGAAATAAACCTGTTTTCCTTACGACCAGGAAGCGGTGGTAAAATGACTGTTCTTGTGCCCTTCACTCCAAGGACTGGAACCGGAGCTCGATAGGACGGACCAAATTCTTTTTTGTTATCGATCTTCTCACGAACCAGTTCTCCAACTTGGGGTAGCCAGCCGACTACCGGGATCTGCAATGCAACATCCAACGTGGAGGGCAAATGTTCCTTTGCAAGACCGTCTCTGGTCTTTTGTAGATTCTGTAAAACATTGCAATGTTCATCTGCGTCAAAGGAAGTGGCGCGAACCACACAGTCTAGACCGTCAAGGTCAGGGACCTACATCTTGATGCCAAAGAGCATTTCGTATGGGGTCCGCCCACCCAGAGACCTTTTAGGGAGATTATTAAGCGCACGCTGCACGCCATTGAGGTGGGTCAGCCAGTTTCTGCCAGTGCCTATAACTCGAGCTGTCAAAGATTGCTTTAAATCACGGTTCATTCGCTCCACTACACTGTTACCCTCAGGTCTGTAGGGAGACGAAAACTTGACTTGGACCCCCAACGAAGTCATGGCATCCTTATACGCCTTAGAGGCGAAAGCCGGACCCTGATCCGAATGGAAGGTACCACAGGCAAAAATCCCTACAAAGACACGCAAATCTCTAATGACAGTCCGTGAATCAGTGCTGCGATGGGGCCATACCCACACAAAGCGTGTGCATGAGTCAACTGCTACTAAGATGTACTTATACGCAGTATCAGATGAAAAAGGACCGCAGTGATCCAAATAAACACATCCTAGTGGTTTATTAGAAATGTACAACTGTGTCTGTGGCGGACGCGTGGCAGTTGAAGGTTTAATCTGCTGACAAATGTCACAAAGAAGGACATAATCACGCGTCTGTTTGTACAGTCCCCGCCACCAGAAGCGTTGTTGTAATTGACTTACAGTGGCCGAGACGCCCGCATGCGCAGACGCCACACCTTCATGTGCTGCTGTAATTAAGTCAGCTCTGCGATCCGAGTTGGGAATCAAACGTTCTCCAACATCAGGAATTTTCACAAAAGGAACCTTTTCGGGACTTAAGTGGTATGTGTACTTCGAAGGGAATCCAGTAGGATGTTTACCTCCCTTCTCAGTGGCAGCAACAGCCGCCAAGATTTCACTATCAATCTTAGTTTTGGACCTAGTAACTGCTGCAACCAAGTATGTAGATACTGCTGATTTCACCGCCTCATCAGCAAGCGAGTTACCAACAGCGTGAACCCCAATACGCTGGTGGCCAAGAGTATGAATCACATAAACGAGCGGCAACTTAGCCTTAAGTTCCGCCACCCGAACCCAGATCATCTTGTGTTTTATTGTGCTACGATTGGAATCACGAAATTCATTCTGAATCCAAAAGAACAAGTTTTCATTGTAAGACTGGACACAGTAATAAGAATCACTCACAATAAGAGTAGTAACACTAGGATCAGCGTACTCCAACGCTAGTAAGAGAGCACGAAGCTCTGCCAATTGTGAGGTGCAATCCCCCAGTGGCAACGTGTGCACTTCCTTGGAGATGAACTCATCATTCAACATAGCACCGACCACAATGGCGCATGCGGAAACATAGGCGTGTTTAGAGCCATGCGCAACCTGCGCCGAACCATCAGTGTATATGATGCAATGGAAGTCCTCCAAAGGTCGCATGGCCAGAGGAGCAGGGTGAACAAACTCATACTGCAAGAACTCCTGTGACCGTAATGAGGCGTCAAAAATAAACGTGACATCCGTGGACGTCAAGGACGCAGCCCATTGAATCCACCGAGGGTGCAAAGCTTTTGAATTTGGTACACTGGCTTTCGTGACTGCCTCCAAATGAGGACAGGGTGTTACAACCAACATGCGTTTCCCCTGTGACAGAGCTCGTTATTTAAGAATCGCCATCTGCACAGCTGTTAAAACCTTTTCCACAGTGGGAAACCGCATTTCAGCCGAAGTGTACCAGTGCGACTTGTAAGCAATAGGTACTGTGTCTCCTTCATTAAAAGTGAGCTACGTGAAACCCACTGTCCCAGGGACAATCCTTATCACCAGGTTTGTGTGGTTATCACGAGTCAGTAAGAATTTAGAAGCGAGCAGATCAGCCTGCAAGGACTGCAAGATGGCTGAGTGCTCAGGCAGCCAGCATGATTTGGAAAAAGTAGGTTGTATCAGAGCATACAGAGGCTTGATACGCTGGGCATATTCCGGAATGTATGTCCTTCCAAAATTTAAAAAGCCCAGTAAAGATTGTAATTTTTTCAGTGTTGTAGGAGCGCGCAACTGAGCGCATTTCTCCAAGAAGTGAGGAGCCAAACCTCTACCTTCATTGTTGAGCTCATAGCCCAGGAACAACACTGTGTACTCAGCAATGTGCGATTTTGCAAAGTTAAGTTTGTAACCCATATCTGCAAAGTTACAAATAATTGAATTTACTCGACACAGATGCATCCAAATGTCGTCGTCTGTGAGATAGATGTCATCCACATACGAGCAAGCATCCTGGTCGAGAGCCTCCAAAATAGAGACTATGCGTGCAGTAAACACACCAGGACTATTCTTAAAGCCCATTGGGAGACGCCGGAATTGTTTTTGGACCCCAGCGCACGTAAAACTGGTCCATTGGGAGCTAAAGCTGTCCAATCTGTGGGCATAGAAACCGTTGGATATGTCAAGCGTTGTCTTAAAACGCTTATGCACGAGACTATCCACAAGGGCAGAGCCGTGAGTATTCTGTACTGCGCAGTTACGGCAATGCGAGCTCAAATGCCGGTAATCCAATACCAAACGATATGATCCGTCAGGCTTGGTCACAGTAAAAAGAGGATTATTCATCGGTGACACACAAGTTTCAATAACTCCCTGATATTCCAATTGTTCAAGGATTTCCGCGACGGAAGCTTTGGCTTCACGCCGAATGGGATATTGAGGTTGAGGCTGCGGCTGAGACCGCAACGGAATTTCGTGGCATGGGGACAATTTATCCCAACCACATTGGTTACGGTACAGAGCCGGTGCGAGAGCCAGAGCCCACTCTTCTGCAAAATGCTGCGCATGCTCTTTCGAGACAGTGTTCGCGAAACTGGGGAGGATTACCTCCTCCCCTCGCGGCGCCGCGAGCACAAAAGGTGGGGGCCAGTCAGCCTCCGAAAGCAAAATATCATACGTAGAAGACAGATTTTCCCAAAACACCCCTTTCACGGTACGCTGTATGACACCTTCAATTAACAGGACAATCTCATAAAGTCTTTCAGGGGGAGCAAGTCCCGTATCTGCTGTTTCTATTACAACGTAGACATCAGTCGCTGTCACCCGCAGTAGTGGACGCAGCGCCTCTCTGACTATGGTAATCTCCGCCGCGCTGTCCAGCAAGGTCAGAGCCCACGTCAGATTCCGAAGCCGCGTTCGCACTATCTGTGGCATATCGATGCGCTGTTAAGGCTGCGACTTTCTTTTTCGCAAACTGCGGTCTCTTTGGCGTAGAATCCTCCTGCTTCTAAGAGCCTTCTGTCTGGCGGGGCTGGCCACGTCCTTGTTGGCCACCACGTCCCCGTCCACCTCCTCCTCCACCGGTCTTCGGGGGCCGATGTGTCCTGAAAGGAACGAGGAGAGCGTTGATCAGAAACCTGAAATCGATCAGGTGATTTAATCATCGCGCGATCGCGCAAATCATAAACTTTCTCAGCCGGCGCAGGGACCTGTGACGCAGGATATGATTCCTGAGTCTGCTGTTGTTGCTTCCCCTGTTTCTGTTTCTGAGGCCAATTCTGTTTTTTGGACTTTGGTTGTACATCTGCCGCAGCAGACTGCACTTGTGGTTGTTTCTTCTCCTTAACCGCGAAGTACTTCAAACCCTTACTTGTGCGACCGATAGTTTTATAAGCGGCCACCACAATCTTCGCCAACTGGCGGGGCTTTTCGGCATCGGGTAACGCCGCCAATGCATTAAAAACCTGGAAGTTCACAGCATCTCCCTTGATGTTGGATAGTATGAGATCACTTACAATCTCAAAAGAACCACACAGGCGCATACCCAATTCAACCGCTGCCTCTGGACCGTGATCATCCTGAACACGTTTTATGATCGTAGGCAGTACAGCCATAGATGGGGTGCCGAAATACCTCGCATAAACAGCCGCAAAAGTTTTACCCCAACTTTCACAGTCAACGAGTTCGGGAGTGATATCCTTAGGTAAAGTAATCGTCAACATTCTATGTTTATCAGCAGGAGTAGAATTTGGAAACACGGCTTCCAGTTGGTCAAATTTCTCGGCCAGCCAAAAAGGAAAATCATCTTTATTATCAGGGCGTTGACCAAAAACCGAATTTACCATAACCGGATTGAGCCGTAAACCACCACGTTCCGTTTGAACGGCCGGACCCCCCGGGGGTCCACCCGGGAGATGACGACCTATGTATTGCACTAATGCACGAATCACAGCAATCGAGACAACATGTAGTCTGCGAATATCCACAAGGGGACAAGCGCCGTGATTCGGGTGCGGGGTGAAGCCACCCAAAGCAGGCCAATTTGTACCTGGAATGGACAGTGGACCTAACCTCGCAGCGGACAAAGAGTGGGGGAGGGCGCCATCAAACCAAACGCGATGCTGCCAATGATCAATAGGTATTTCCAGTGCCCTGTACAGGGTGTAGTCAGCCGGTACAGGGGAGGGTGTGTAGGTGTGGAACACACCAGAAGTTGCGTCAACTGCCGGAAACGTTACCCATGAGTAAAACAGTTCGAACGGGTACGCCGGATCCGCACACACCACTAAAATCACAGCCATGCCCTCCAACGGGACCTGGTATGTCTGTAGATGGGTGCGCACCGCAATGCGACTATGCTGCGCAATGGCCACAGCCACAGCCATGATTTCACCGGAACCACAGAAAAACAAAGTCAACTTTGTAGCACAACTGGGTAGTAATTCAAAGAAACCGTTTTAGATAGAATCAAGCTTGAAAAGACCTATTTCAAAAAATAGGTAGGTTTCACCGACACCACCGTTTTCCGGAAACGACAGTGAAGGGGTTAAGGTTTGAACGATATACTACTCGAGTGTCATGATATAAGTCCACCAACGTATGGGCGCCATGTAGCAGGGTTTCTGTTCTCCCACAGAACTGTGCACAGAGGATTGGAACCTCAGCGAATTAGGGTGACCCAAAACTCACCTTAGTACCCAACAAACCCCTTACCGAGCTAGCTACAGTGTCTCATTGGTCATAACCAACTCCCAATGTTTAGACAAACCAGAACATGAACTCACCAACCTCAGATTACGTGGAACACATGAGCACTCTTTCGTTATACAATCATTACAAACCAGAACATGGAGTAAAGAAGAACTCGTGAGCATTTGAAATGATTATTTACTAATGCCGTCTTCTCAGGCGCAGTATCTTAGATAATACAAGTAAACATATTATCAGCAACAAAGCTACAAGCATAGTTACTAGTCCATAGAAAGCGAATGGTGACAGCATGTTACCATGCTGTAAATCAATAAGGGTTAACCACACTTATTTCTCACTCTCCCTAACTCGCATATTATATTAATAGCTAAGAAGGTCTCTTTGGGTTGTATTAGGGCGGGCCCATACCTCAGGATCCTAGAATGAAGAGATCACATCAGCATACACCAGCTCTCTCTGCATGCGAACAGCATCAAGTGTCTTTTTGTGCCTCAAGCAAAGTAATATAAAAACCCGCCTCAAGCCCAAAGTTGGCAGAAGCTGCACTTATGTTATGTCTATGAAGGCGCGAAGATCAGACCTCATAACAATTCTGTATCGTGTTGTTCCTGAAGCTTCAGCATTCTCTGTACAGACATAGTTTATTAAGCAAAGCTGATATCAGAGTAATAACATATTATTCTCATGTAAACCACAACGAACTACTAGGTTGAAAGCTAAATCAACAATTAAGTGTCGTGTGCAGAAGCAGCAAAAGGAAAAATGGCGTTTAAACATTTAATGAGCCTATGCTAACTTAACACATTATAAAGATATACAGTAGCTATATGACACTAGTTAACAAGAAAGGGTCTTCTTACTCTCATAGTCCTTCTACACTCTTGTGACTGTGATCGCACTAACTCCTGGGTAAGGAGAACCCATATGATGTGAAAGTGGTGGAACAGATCGACAACTGATGAGAAAATTCTCACCTATCCTTGGGTATGTGTTTCCCAGTAGAATAATCACGTGCACTGTGTTTTATTCAACCACATGGTGTTACTGAATAATTTGGTTCACAATACTTGGTTTTTGTTATGTCAAAAGGTTTTGTTGTGTTTAAGAGCTTTTTGCTTTGACTCCTAGATACTTCTTGTGTATTTCATGTCTTTGTTAGGGGCGTGTATCTAGTAATGAGTCTTTAAACTAGCCCTTGGACCCTCTGCTATGTAGTGTGTGTTATCATATTTAGTAATAGCCAATGCAGTCCAAATACGGCAAGGCTATTCCCATAGACTCCTAGAAAGTACAACGCGTTGTTTAAACAAACCAAGCCTCCAGCAGCCCGGGAAATCCCCCTGCTTTTGTTTTGATTTGAACAAGAACTCCTGGAGTCCAGAAAGAACTGTTAGTTCTTAGTGACGTCCTATGTCCAACCTTACCTCAAACCCGGCACCTTTCAGGTATAAATATACCAACGATGCCTTAAGCAAACACACAGTGGTTTGGAGCAGAGCGGCTATCTACTTGCCCGACGCCCAGCTGATGCGAGTGCCGAAGGAAGCCGACCCTCCCATTTGACGCACTGAGAGAGACGCTGTCTTTTCTCCAGTCGAGAAATTCCAGCTCCGGTGTTTCCAGTCACCCTTGCGGGTTGCTGGGAGATCGAGTCCAGAGAGAGAGACACAAGACCTCCTTCATTCTAGAACCAAGGTACGGAGCTGACTAAACCCTTGAGAGAATTCTTGATTCAGATTCTTGGCAAAAAACCAACTTAACTTAAACTGCAACTTACTTACTCCTTCCCACGTATTAGGCTTAGGTCAGGTACACAGGGGTAGGCGTATCTTAGAAGCACCAGTTGAGTAAGTTTAGTCAATGATTTTATGTATGTATATATTTGATCCATTTTAAAGTATCATATGGCTCAGAAACCATATCAATGCTTTTACAGTATTATTTCATAATACTCCTTTTACTGTACGCACTATACTTCATGATAAGAATTGCAATTGTGGCAATTCATTTCTCTTGCATGAGAAAGAAGACTGCTCAATAAATAACAACTTTTATTGAAAACGCCCGTCTCTCTATTTCTCTGCACTCCTGGTGAAATTAAGCATGCACGATTGACTGAGTGAAATAGTTGTCTATTGTTTTCACACGACTCTAGAGATACACTCTTTATTCTGAGGGAGCAGAGTTGTCATGTTTATGCGGTTGTCAGAAACTAATTCCTTCTTGTCTAAATCAGGAAAGTTAACTCCTTCCTGAACATTCGAGAAAGTTTCTAGTGACCTCTGAGCTAGCTGGCAAACCTAATTAAGTCTAACATAGTCAGTAGAGACCTAGATGACCTCAGTCCTACGTCT
Source organism: Lissotriton helveticus (assembly GCF_964261635.1). Lineage (NCBI taxonomy): Eukaryota > Metazoa > Chordata > Amphibia > Caudata > Salamandridae > Lissotriton > Lissotriton helveticus. Next base: position 410,366,046 of record NC_136060.1, read on the forward strand.
AAACTGCTGTTTATTTTATTCCAATGTGCAGAGCCTATTGGGAATATAGGAACTACACTACAAACCAAGGAGATGAGGCTGATAACAGAATCCTAAAGAGTAGGCTGGGAGCCCGGGATTAATCTTTTGATGCACATATTACTGTGGGTGACATCCAGGTGTGAGATCTAGTCTCTCCCATGGCCTGTGTGGTGGGACTGTCAGCTTTGGAGTCACTCCTGCTGTGACAGACAGTCTTTCAAGAGGAAGAAGAGAGAAGAAAAGTGTGAACTTCAAAAGAAGCAGAACCACAACAGAAAACTTCAAACACCCAGACCTTAAATTACATTTGGTGTCTGGAAATGAATTATAATAAGAGGAAGTTGAAGGGGAGGTTGAGACCCCAAGAATTTGTCATGTGCCAAGTAGTCAGATGGGCTGTGTGCAGAGGGGAGCTCTGTAAGACTTCTGCCTGTATTCACAACTGAGGGTTTAGGGTTATTTGTCTCCCTGCTGTGTGAGTGGACATTACCCAGGGAAACCAAGACCACCTTCTCTGGAGCCTGGTGTACCAGTGCCTGCTGGCTTTCCAAGATCAGTGTAACGTGTGAGGAAGAAGGCAACTTCGGAGAATGTGGTGTTCAGCTGGGAGCCCAGCCAGGTGTACTCTTAGTGTGAGGTGTGAAGAGTCTACTGCGGCACCGATTGGGTCGTTGAATGTGTGCAGATTCCAATCAGTGACTCCTGTATGCCAGGAGGGGCCACCATGAAAGTTGTGCTGGATACAAAGGACTGAAACCTGTGTGGAGCCTAGCAGTGACCCCGTGTTCTAGGAGGGTCCACCGTGGTATGTACTACCATGTGTGGAAGGCCAGTACCTTGGCCGGGAGAGTTACTGCAACCTTACATGCCGGGAGGGGCCACCAATACTTAAGTAGTTGCGAGGATCGGGCAGTCCCCAAGAACTATGAGCCATGACCTGTAGGTCATCATGAATCACTGATGATTAGCCTGGTGTGCTGAGGAGAACACAGTGGGTGCATGGCCACATCAGTGGCCCAAGCCGGGAGAATCAGAATCCTATCCTCCTCATTGAGGAGAGAAAGACTTTCTGTGTAGGAAGACCGCCAGAGCACCGCTGATCACTGCTGGAGCCGTCCGCTTATGCTCAGAGGAGAGCTCAATTGCAGCTGACTCTCAGAACAGGACCAGAGCAGTGTAAGTGCCCACAGATGGGGCACTAACTGGAACAATGAAATCCTCCTCGTTGATGGAGCTGGTAAAACTGGTTACGGGCCTATTGTGCCCCAGTGGACTCGCTGCTAAAGTCTTTGAGGCATGATAAAACTTTTGACTATTTTTGTAAGAGTCAGATTGGAGTACTAGTGAGCACTCCCTGGTGTACTCCCCAGTGAATGGGGAATATCCCCTACCATAATGTAAAGAGCTGTTTAAACAGGGATTTGTTAGATAAACACTAGCGCCCGACCTCAAGGGGAAAAGTGTTATTGTCCATATATGTCATAACATTGCTTCGAATGCGTAGCTAGAAATTAAACATATCTTTGTATTATAAAAACAAGTATTTGACTGGACATTGGTCTATTGACATTGCTGTGTTCTCTTTGAGTTATGACCAGTATTCCCGCCCCCTCAATGTCAAGAGAAGCACTTCGCCCAGTTGTTTAGGATCCATAGTAGGTTGGGCCACGGGACAGCAGGAGTAAATGGCCTCAACTCCCACAGTTGGGTGCAGAAACCCCTGAATGCCCCGTAGCATTTTGACAAAAGTTCTGACACTAGATAAACCAAATCTCTTATGGTGCCCAGGAGGGAATGCATGGGGCTTGGCTTCCCAGTATTTCCTGGGGTGTTTTTCATGTCTGGAGGTAGTTACATCATAAGTAATGACTGGGACCAGGACGAAGGAAGTAGAGGTAATGTGTCAAAGTCTTTGGTCTACTCATGCCTCATCAGAGACTTCCAGAAATGTTTCTGAATATTAGAGGTTTTCGAATTTTCTTGGTTAGCGTGTTACTTTTTCTTGCAAAGGAAAACTTTCCGACCGTGGATTAAACGACTAGAAAAACCTTGATTGAAACAGCAGAATGCCTGGAATAGCAAAGGAAACTTCCTCCCAGGCCTGGTCTAGACGCCCAGCGATCCGAGCCAGAAGGGGCCTGTGACAGGGCTGCTCTGAAGTGATGAATTTGCCAATGCGAGCATTTTTTTGCAAAGCCTGTCCAGAGATTGTTTACTTTATAAAGAATGGCGGTTTCATCAACTTCCCCATAGCGTTCCGCTTCACCTCACCTGAAACTCTCGGGAGACAAAGGCGCATCCGACGGATGAATACATGTATAGAGATGCCTCTCAGGTGAGCACAGACCCGACTGGTCACACCTGCCAAGGCATGCTCATTATTAGAAAGGCACCTCTCCTTTAAAGGCGCAGGCTCTTTTAAGATTAGGAAATTTCAGCAGAAATCAGTGTATGCATGCACTAACACCCAGGCCTCCGCTGTCTCTGCTGCACTGTAAACCGACACGTGCACAGCACCACACGTATGCATACATCACACACATGCAGGAAAACAACGTTTGATCCCTTCCTTATTTAAGTAGAATATGTATTGTTAATATAACAGCTACCAGAAATACTTCAAATTAAAGGAGTGCAAAAGGTTAGGGCCACAAATTGTGCTAAGGGAAAAGTATCCTGTGAAGTTATCCTTAGCTTTAACTAATTTCCTGGGAATTTTCACTGGCCCATTTGTACATCATTTGCATATTGGCCACTATTTCTAACATACAATATCCTGCAGGTTAAATCTAGTTGGTGCACACGTCTGTTAAGACATTCCCTTCCTTATTTCGGTTGCAGAGGATGTGATGTAAGGGCCAGAGCTGCCGGTTTTGGAACTGGGGAACCAGGTTCGAGTCTCAGTGTCCACTCAACATCCTGTTATTCTGGGAAAATCATTTCGGGTCGAGTTCGTTCGCACTTTATAAATCTGAAAAAAAACATCTTCTAATGGATATCTGATGACTGGTGAAAGTGTTAAAGCATTGTCTGGACAGATTCTTTACCTTTACCCTGACCGCATAGCTTTCTTATGTGGGAGAGTTGTTCTTAGTAAAAAATACCTCTGGACAGCCACGAGCGAAAGGTACGTGAGATCTTTTATTCTCGTGAACATCTGGCGAAAAGGGGAATCTTGTGAAGAAAAGTATCAGAAAAGTCCTGAACATTCACTCAGATGCCCCTCCTCAAACAGTTGCTATAAAGCCTAAAGTTCTCATGTGAATTACATGTACTATGTTAGAAACACCTACACAGGCCTCTATCTAATTCCTCCCCCGTGGTTGCAGAATGCACCAGGAGAAGACAGGACCATAGCACATGTGAATCCACCACTCGATTCTCTCACATGGATGCAAATCCTCCAAATGAGGACTTAACACTTCCTCCACTAATCAATGGACCTTTAATTTCCACCTAGTTCCAAGTCATGCTAAGTTTCCTCTCGTGCTCTTTCCATTTGCAAATTATGTCCACCAGGTTTCATTTATTTAATTGACTCCAACTCACAGAATGCACTGGTTTGTTAGAAAAATCGCATCACTGCACCCCTGGTGCCCTTCTGACGTGGAACCCCCTGGCAAGGCTACAGTGAATCACACAGTACTTTTTCCTTCATGTATTTGATTTCTGTAAACAGCTTCGCTCACACAAACAGAGCAGCCATTTATAAATGGCGCTTGGAAAAATGAGCTCTTTGAGATATGTGTGTGTCATCGGTGGAGCACAGGTCGGCTCTGTCGTGGCATGAGGCAGCAGTCACACACAGACAAATACACAGTTTGAAGTTTCCACCTTATTCTACTGACGCATTTCTTGTGATATCCAAGACCTCGTAGCCTACTAAAGGAAATGAGGCATAATGGGTGAATGGCAACATCCTGAAGCAGATTTTAAATCCTGGCTTCTCATATTTATGTGATCGAATTTTGTGATTGTAGGGAACACGCCTGCCAAGGCATGGGAGAAAGGGGCCACAGGCTTGATGTGTGCTGTGTCTGCTGGAGTGCACCCTTTACTCGCGTTTTCTCTCAGGCATTATTTGACAAACCCTGTTGAGTTAATTAATTGCAACACCTGTGGGCGCCCAGAAGGTAGGCAGTGTATAATGCCTGCTCGAACATCCTCTGTATTACAACGTTTATGATAGGCTTCACATAGCCTAAAACAGATAGGGACTAGACAGAAAACAGGCCTGGGCACCAAAATAAACGTGGGGCCCATTAGTGAATTAGATGAGTAAAAACGTGGCCCATGTTTGCAAACGAGGGCATTTTCTAACTTGTGAAGACATGCTGTACACGTGTTTTGTAAAACACGGAAGACTGCATGGATTAGAGCTTGCTGCAACCAATGTTTGTCTTAATAACATGGCAACCAGCAGTAAAATATGGCCCAGCCGACCATAAAACAGGCCCACAAATAGCCAAAAGAATGGACCACAGTGACATGTTAGACCAGCCTGGCGAGCACTGCCTGATGGCGATGGATTCAGGTCCAGATCTGTGACTGGGGATGTATGTTTGACAATATAAAACATTTCGTCCATCGTCTTTTTGTGTTGCAATTTTCGCCCAAAGTGGTATGGGTATGCCCAGACGTGGGTCCCATGCTCCCTATGCCACCGAATTTAAGCTAGACTGGCTGATGAGGGGTGATAGCCTGAAACCGATCCCAAGATGCTTGTTTTCCGGTCCAGGGAAGACCTAATTAATTGCAACAGGCAGTTCAGGCTGGACGGTTCCCTTGGGGAGCAGGGTCAAGACTGATTTCTATATGGCTGTGTTCAAACTTGACTGGTGAGGTCATAAAAAAAAAGATCTGTGACTGGCAGTGACTGTTTGACAATGTTCAGCATTCCGTCCATCATCTTTTTGCGTTGCAATTTTCACCCTAAGTGGGATGGGTATACCCAGACATGGGTCGTGTGCTTGCTACGTCACTGGATTCAAGCTAGCCTTGCTGATTAGGGGTGATACCCCAAAACCAGTGCCAGGATGCTTGGTTTGCAGTTCAGGGAGGACCTGGCCTGGCAGTTCCGGCTGGACTGTTCCCATGGGCAGCAAGATCAAGACTGAATTAAATATGTGTGGGTCCAAACTGGAATGGCGTGGTGAGCAAAAAAACTA